>NC_058368.1:219274092-219882842 GCF_018350175.1 Felis catus | reverse complement strand
GCTAATGATGTTGTAATAAATAGTTCTTAACTATTTCATTTGAAAACAAAATTTTAATGTTTATTTATTTCTGAAACAGAGAGAGAGCATGAGTGGGGGAGGGTCAGAGAGAGAGGGAGACACAGAATCCGAAGCAGGCTCCAGGCTCCGAGCTGTCAGCACAGAGCCCGAAACGGGCCTCGAACTCACAAAGCGTGAGATCATGACCTGAGCCAAAATTGGTCGCTCAACCGACTGAGCCACCCAAGCGCCCCTTTACTATTTCATTTTAAACTGGTTTTGTAAATATTATTAGCTTGAAAGCATTGTAGATAATTGTGTCACTATGCTTATATCTGTATCTGTGTACTTAACGAATAAACGGGTTTTTGAGGGAAACTATTGCATGGCAGCAGTGTCTACAATAACCAAAAGAGTTTTCTTTTTTTTTTTTTAATTTTTTTTCAACGTTTTTTTTTTTTTTTTTTATTTATTTTGGGGACAGAGAGAGACAGAGCATGAACGGGGGAGGGGCAGAGAGAGAGGGAGACACAGAATCGGAAACAGGCTCCAGGCTCCGAGCCATCAGCCCAGAGCCCGACGCGAGGCTCGAACTCACGGACCGCGAGGTCATGACCTGGCTGAAGTCGGACGCTTAACCGACTGCGCCACCCAGGCGCCCCAACCAAAAGAGTTTTCAAAGTCAACTAGCAGTAACCATATATCACAAGTAAAACACAATAATTTGTTTAAGAAAAAACAAATCTAAATAACACAATAATTTTAGAAGGTTTATATGACCTGATTTCAAAATTTGTTATGAAGCCACAGTAAATAAGATAATGTGGTAAAAACACAATAACATGTAGATCTATGGGATAGAATATAGAAATAGATATACACATATAGTTGATTGATTTTAAATAGAATAACAAAGTAAGTCAATGGTGAATGGATGGTCTTTTCAACAAATAGTGCTTGCACAATTGGATACTGGTATGTAAAATAAAACAAAACCAGAATCTCATTATCTAGCTAGTATCATTGTAAAAATTAGCTCAAAATGGATACACAATTGTAAATGTTAAGTCTATAAAACCTCTAAAAGAAAACCTTAGTGAAAAATCATTGTAATCTTGGGGTCTTTGAAATGAAAGTAAAATAAATCTACTCTTCATAAAAATGTCAAACTTTTGCTCTTCAAAATATATCATTAAATAAATGAAAAAGCAAGTTACAGACAAGAGGAAAACACTTTCTGAAAATGTATTGATAAAGGAGTTCTATACAGAATATATAAACATTTCTAAATTCAATTAGAAAGACAAACACCCCAATAAAAATAAAATTGCACAAAAATTTGAATAGATGCTTTTCCAAAGAATATCAACTAAACACATGAATCTAATGTACAAAATGGTGATTATAACTACCGATACCATATTATGTACTTATAAATTGCTAAGAAATTAGATCATAATGTTCTATCTACAAAATAAAAAATGGTAATTATGTAAGGTGATGGAGATGTTGGCTAACACTTTGGTAGTAATCATTTTCTAATATATCAGTGTATGAAATCAACACTTAAACTCACACAATGTAATGTTTTAGTCATCTCTCAATAAAGCTTAAAAACAACAAGGATGCTCAACATTCTTAATTACTAGAGAAATTCAAACAAAATCACTATATATCCACTACAATGGCTAAGATTTTCAAAATATTAACAATACTGAATGTTAGCATAGATGTGGGAAACAGAAATTCTCTTATCATACATTGCTGGTGGGAATGTAAAATGTTATAGTAATATTGGAAAACTTTTGGACAGTTTCTTAATAAGTTAAATATACATTTATATTGAAACACTGATTCCACTCCTAGACATCTATTCAAGGAAATTAAAACATGTCTAAACAAAGACACAAATAAGCGTAGCTGTAGTATTCATAATAGGAAGCAACTGGAAACAAATAAAATATCCATCAACTGGCTAAAGGTTATACAAAGTGTAGTATATCCATGCAATGGAATAGCACTCAGAGACAGAAAAGAATGACCAACCAATACATGAAACATCATGGGTACATCTCAAAAATATCATTCTAAGTGAAAGGAGTCAAGCAAAAAAAAAAAAACAAAAACAAAAACAAAAACAAACCTAAAAAACAAAAACAAACCAAAAAAACTCACGTGATTCCACATATATGGAATTCTTAAAAATTCTACATATATGGAATTCTTAAAAAGGCAAAGATAATGTAAAAAAGATTCAGATCAATTGTCTGTGTTCAAGAAAAGGACAGAGATCGAATGCTAGTGGGCATGAATAACCTTTCGGGGGATGGAAATGTTCTAGAACCAGACTGTGTTGGTAGTTGCTCAATAGTGTCAGTTTGCCAAATCTAATCAGTTCCTACTCTTAAATAAGTGTGCTTTGTAATATTAGAAGTAGTTTAAAAAAAAAGAATGAATGAATGTGTAGTTGGTAATTAATACAACAAGAAAGGAGAATTGCAGCAAGAATCATGATTATATAAAGATGGGTTGAAGCCAGTCAGAGAAACAGAAAATTTTGAGAAAAGCGTTTGTTCTTTGCTTATTTTTTTGGGGGGAAGCGTAGAGTATTCTTATAGTTGTGTGGAGACAGCCCTATGCTTATCTCTAGGAATGCTTCAAACTTGGTCCTGAACCATAGTTAATGTAAGGACAAGATGGATAGCTAAGGATTTACAATATGCTCTTTAAATATTGAAACGTTTCTGGAACAGCTGGCATATACAAGTACAGATTGATGACTTAAACCTACTCTGACTAGTTGCACAGACTACTGTGGCTACATGACCCCTGGGCATAAAAGACCCTCTTAGAAACTTTTGCCTGAGGGTTCCTGGAACCAAGATTTCTCTCTCAGACTAGGAATTCATAATCCAGGGACAAACCACATTCACTTAGATACCTGGGATGCTGCACATGGAAGTCCCTTTGTCCCCTGAGGTTTGCCTGGCTGTCTTTCTCCTATTGCATCATATACTATATCTTAAAGACTTTGTGGAGGCACTCTGAAGAGTCTTGTGAGCCTTTCAAGTATTTGATCCTATGCAATCAATGCATTGGAAAAATAATCGAGTTTGAGAAACTTTGCACTTATTATATATAAATTGAAATCATGTAATTTCAATGTTTTCTTTTAATCTTTTGTATGGACTAAATCACTTTATAGCAGTGGTTCTTTTTTTTAATTTGGTTTTTTTTTTTTTTAACATTTATTTATTTTTGAGACAGAGAGAGACAGAGCATGAACGAGGGAGGAGCAGAGAGGGAGACACAGAATCGGAAGCAGGCTCCAGGCTCTGGGCCATCAGCCCAGGGCCTGATGCGGGGCTCGAACTCACGGGCTGTGAGATCGTGACCTGAGCCGAAGTCGGACGCTCAACCGACTGAGCCACCCAGGTGCCCCTATAGCAGTGGTTGTTAACAGGCCTAAGTCTGTCCCCAGAAGACATTTGGCTACATCTGGGGGTATTTTTCATTATCACAAGTGAGAATGGGTGCTACTGGCATCTAATAAAAATAAGCCAGAGGTGCTTCTGAATATCCCACATTGCACAGGACAGCTACTAACAAAAATGAATTATCTGGCCCAAAATGTCAATAATGCCAAGGTTGATAAAACCTGCTTTAAAGAAAGTAAGTGTCCAATAACCAAATGTTTAATACAATTGAAGCAGAAAGCTTAGTAATTAGTATTTTAGCAGTGTATGAATAAGAAGTAGAGTGTAGCTAATGTAATTCAAAATGGCCAAAGCTTTATTTCAAAACAATTCAAGTACTTTCCGTGTGTTTCTCTATCACTGACTCACAGAAACACTACGTCAAATTGCCTTTCTTTTCACAGCTCCTTACATCACAACTCACAGCTACTGCTGTGCTTCTCTCCAGAAGTATTTTTTCAATTTACATGAGAAGTAAAGAAGAAACTGATTAAAAAAAAAAATTTTCAGGGGCCCCTGGGTGGCTCAGTGGGTTGAGCGTCAGACTTCGGCTCAGGTCATGATCTCGCGGTTTGTGAGTTCGAACCCCGCGTGGGGCTCTGTGCTGACAGCTCCCAGCCCGGGGCCTGCTTCGGATTCTGTGTCTCCCTCTCTCTCTCTGTCCTCACTGCTTGTGCTTTGTTTCTCTCTGTCTCTCAAGAATAAATAAACATTAAAAATATTTTAAAAATATATTTTCAGAAAATCCACAAATTTTCTTATTAAACAACATAATTCTAAGTAGCCTGTGTGTCAAAAAGGAAAACTTAAAGGGAAGTAAAAATATATTAACTGAATAAAAAGAAAATACAACATATCAAAATTAATGGATTCTTTCAAAGGACAGGAGTTAAGATGGTGGAGCAGTAGGAAAACCCTAGGCTTGCCTCGTCCCTCCAACAGCTAGATAAATATCAAGTCAGTCTGAAAACCCAAGAAATATGAGAACTAACAGAACAAAATGCACAACTAGAGGGACAGAAAAGGCCACATTGTGCAAGGTAGGAGGAGTGGGTACCTGATACAGGGGAGAAAAAGGTTGTGAGTGCTGCAGAGGGGAGGGAGCTTAATCAGAGAGAGAGAGAGAGGTGATAGGTGACAGAGAGAGAGGGAGAGGGAGAGGGAAAGGCAGAGAGAGAGAGAGAGAGAGAGAGAGAGAGAGAGAGAGAGAGAGACAGGAGCACACAGGGGATCACACAAGGATAACACTTCCCCAAAGATGTTGGGAAATGAGAAAGGCTGATTTTCATCAGTTTTTACAAGGGGAGCTTAAAGATAGGAGGTATAGATGTCGGAGCTTGGCTCATATGGAGCCTGGCAGACATTGCAGGGATTCTGTGGGGAAGGATGGCAGGTAACCCTGGGGCAGACAGTGCGATCTGAGGATCCCCTGGAAGGCACTGGGAGAGATGCCCCCCCCCCTTCTTGGAGTGCATCTCCAAGGGATAGGTGATATTGCCTCTCCAGGGACTAAAATGCCAAGAAATTGGGCAATCTGGAAGACATGAATAAATTCCTAGAAACATACCAACTATCAGAAGTGAAATAGGAAGAAGTAGAAAACTTGAACAGACCAGTAACCAACAAAGAAATGGAATCAGTAATGGAAGATCTTCTAACAAACAAAAGTCCAGGGCCAGATGGCTTCCCAGGGAAATTCTGCCAAATATTTAAAGAGGAATTAATACCAGGGCGACTGGATGGCTAAGTCGGTTAAGCGACTCAGGTCATGATATCATGGTTCAGGAGATCAAGCCTCGTGTTGGGCTCTGTGCTGACAGCTCAGAGCCTAGAGCCTGCTTCAGATTTGATGTCTCCCTCTCTCTCTGCCCCTACCCCGCTCATGCTCTGTCTCTCTCTGTCTCTCAAAAATGAATAAGCATTAAAAAATTAAAAAAGAATAAAGAGGAGTTAACACCTATTCTCAAACTGTTCCAAAAAATAGAAATGGAAGGAAAACTTCCAAACTCATTCTATGAAGCTGGTGTTACCTTGATTCCAAAACAAGACAAAGACCATGCTAAAAAAGAGAATTCCAAGAAAATATCCCTAATGAACATGGATGCAAAAATTCTCAACAAAATACTAGCATATTGAATCCAATAGTACATTAAAAGAATCATTTGCCATGATCAAGTGGGCTGTGTGATTCAATATTCTTAAATCAATCAACATGGTACAATACATTAATAAAACAAAGGATAAGAACCATAAGATCCTCTCAATAGATGCAGAAAAAAGCAATTAATGAAGTACTACATCCATTCTTTTTTTTAATGTTTATTTTTGAGCGAGAGAGTGAGAGAGAGAAAAAGAGAAAGAGTGAGCAGGGAGGGGCAGAGAGAGAGGGAGACACAGAATCCGAAGCAGGCTCCAAGCGCTCAGCTATCAGCACAGAGCCTGAAATGGGGCTCAAACCCACGAACCAAGATCATGACCTGAGCTGAAGTTGGACACTTAATTGACTGAGCCACCCAGGCGCCCCATACAACATCTATTCTTGATTAAAAAAACCTCAACAAACTAGGGATAGAGGGAGCATACCTCAATATAAAGGCCATATTAGAAAGACCCAAAGAAAGCTAATGTCATCCTCAATGGGAAGGAACTGAGGGATTTTTCTCTGTAGTCAGGAACAAGACAGAGATGCCCACTCTCACTCTTGTATTTTAACATAGTACTCGAAGTCCTAACCTCGTCAATAAGACGAGGAAAAGAAATAAAAGGCATCCAGATCCACAAGGAAGAAGTCAAACTTTCAGTATACTCTATTTAGAAAACCCAAAACACTCCAGCAAAAAATTGCTAGAACTGATAACACAAATTCAGGAAAGTCGCAGGATACAAAATCAATGTACAGAAATCTGTTGCATCTCTATACAACAATAATGAAGCAGCAGAAACAGAAATCAGGGAATCTATCCCATTCACAAATGCACCGAAAACTGTAAGATACTGAGGAATAAATCTAACAAAGAGGAGAAAGACCCGTACTCTGAAAACTATAGAACACTGATGAAAGAAATTGAAGAGGACACAGAGAAATGGAAAAACATTCCATGCTCATGGATTGGAAGAAAAAATATTGGTAAAATGTCTATACCATCCAAAGCAATCTACATATTTAACACTATCCTTTCAAAATAACACCAGTATTTTTTACAGAGCTAGAACAAACAATCCCAAAATTAGTATGGAACGACAAAAGATCTTGAATAGCCAAAGAAATCTTGAAAAAGAAAAGCAAAACTGGAAGCCTCACAATTCCAGACCTCAATCTATATTACAAAATTTTAGTCATCAATACAGTATGTTACTGGCACAAAAACAGACACATAGATCAATGGAACAGAATAGAAAACCCAGAAATGGACCAGAACTCTATGGTCAACTAATCTTCAATGAAGCAAGAAAGAATAGCCAATGGAAACAAGACAATCTCTTCAACAAATGGTGTTGGGAAAACTAAACAGCAGCATGCAGAAGAATGAAACTGGACCACTTTCTTATACTATACACAAAAATAAATTCAAGATGGATGAAAGACCTAATGTGGGACAGGAAACCATTAAAATGTTAGAGGAGAACATAGCCAGCAACGTCTTTGGCTTCAACCATTGCAACTTCTTACTAGACACATTTCTAGAGGCAAGGGAAACAAAAACAAAAATGAACTATTGGGATGTCATCAAGATAAAAAGCTTTACAGTGAAGGAAACAATCAATAGAACAAAAAGGCAGCTTACAGAAAGGAGAATATTTTTACAAATGACATTGGGGCGCCTGGGTGGCTCAGTCGGTTGAGCATCCGACTTCAGCTCAGGTCATGATCTCACGGTCCGTGAGTTCTAGCCCCGCGTCAGGCTCCATGCTGTCAGTTCAGAGCCTGGAGCCTGCTTCAGATTCTGCATCTCCCTCTCTCTCTGGTCCTCCCCTGCTCACGCTCTGCCTCTCTATATCAAAAAATGAATAAACATTAAAAAAATAAAAAAAATGACATATTTAGGTTTAAAGGGTTAGTATCCAAAATCTATAAAAAAAACTTATGCAACTCAACACCCCAAAACCAAATAATTCAGTTAAGAAATGGGCAGAAGACATGAATAGACATTTTTCCAAAGAAGACATCCAGCTGGCCAACAGACATATTAAAAGGTTCTCAACATCACTCATTATCAGGGAAGTAGAAATCAAAACCACAATGAGATACCTCTTCACATCTGTCAGAATGGCTAAAAATAACAACATAGGAAACAACAGATGTTGACCAGGATGCGGAATAAGGGAAACCCTCTTACACTGTTGGTGGGAATGAAAACTGGTGCAGCCACCCTGGAAAGCAGTATGGAGGGTCTTGAAAAAGTTACAAATAGAACTACCCTATGGTCCAGCAATTGCATGATTAGGTATTTACCCAAAAGATACAAAATAATGATTGGATGTTTATACTATAAATACTGATGTTTATATCAGCATGATCAACAATATCAAAATTGTGAAAAAAGCCCATATGTCCTTTGACTGATTAATGGATAAAGATTTATTACTCAGTCATCAAAAAGAGTGAAATCTTGTCATTTGCAATGACTTGGATGGACCTAGAGTGTATTATGCTGAGCCAAATAAGTTAGTTAGAGAAAGACAAACACCATATGATTTCACTCATATGTACAATCTAAAAAACAGAACAGATGAACATAGGGGAAGAGGGAAAAAAGAGAGGGAAGCAAACCATAAGAGACTCTTAACTGGAGAACAAACTGAGGGTTGATGGAAGGAAGGTGCGGGGGCGGTAAATGGGTGATGGGTATTAAGAAGGGCCCCTGTAGTGTTGAGCACTGGGCATTATATTTAAGTGATGAATCACTAAATTCTACTCCTGACACTGATATTACACTTTATGTTAACTAACTGGAATTTAAATAAAAATTTGAAAAAAAAAAGAAAACATGCAGTCTTGAATAATTATATGTTAATGTTTAAATACTCATAATTCAAAATGCTCATCTAAATTTGTTGCCTGAATTTGCCCCAAAACATTAATTAAATGCTTTAATGAAAATTTAAATAATATAAGTGGGCCACCCCAACAGATTTTGTTACTACTTAAAAAAATAGGATAATAAAATAGATAAATATACATTTAACAAGAATTATTATTGAGCTTATCTTTTTCATGTGTTCTTAGTTTCCTTTAAATGTCCTTCTAAGAGTTTTCTCAGTTCTGCTTCCTTCTGATTTCCCTTGTGATTCAATTTTATTTGATTAAGCAATAGTACTCATTTACCAAAAGATGCTAAAGAAGCATAATTTTCTTTTTCGTCCTCTCTTCCTTAGGCAATGTTTTAAGTTCTACAATCTCATTAACTGGAGTACCAAAACACATGAAACTTTTCAAGTAACTCCTTTAATAGTTATTAGAGGACATCATTTACCAAACAAATATGTGGACTGTTATTTTCAACAGCATATCAGATCTATTTATTTTGTTGTTGCAATTTAGTTTTGCAATTTGGTCTCTGGTTTATTGTCCCTGCCAAGCCCTATCCCTCTATTCTGTTCTGTTTCGTTAAGGCCCTCTTCTGTTAATGTTTCTTACAAGCCCGATTTATGAAACATACTTTAACTTCCAAGCAATGGATGACTCAATTCAATACCTTTCAAAATGTGAGTCAAACACAGGCCATAGAATTTGAATTATTTAATAAAAAATGATTAGATTGCTCTGTATCCCAGGGCATGATTGAGCATGTCTGTGATGAGTTTCAATGCATGTAAAAACACCGTCAGTGCTTGTCATTTCTCTGATCTCTTGCAAAATGAACAATCCGCATCTGTGCCGATGGCTCTTTTCATTAGCCTCTCAGTGATCTGACTCTAATCACTCTTTTCGGCTGTGTAAATTATATTTACTATAGATAAAAGCTGACATTTTATAATGTCTGCCAATTATACTTCTGTAATTGCACTAAAGCAGCTTATGAAATCATTTCCCATATTTTTTCTGTATCTTCAATTCGCTTTTAAATCCCATTCTTTGGGCTTAAGCAGGAAAAAGTGGAAAAAATATGCAAGTGTATGATTATTTTCATGGAAAAATAAAGCCCTATAATTTTGTTAAAGCTATGTAATATTCAATATACGTATTCACTGGGTCATGAAATTTGTTATGTCATGATAATATGAAAATTGCATCTGACGATATATGAGGACTCAATGGCTTTGATATTTGCATCTACTTGTACCTTCTCCTAGGCAAGGCATGTTTTTTTTTTTTTAATTTTTTTTCAACTTTTTTTTTTAATTTATTTTTAGGACAGAGAGAGACAGAGCATGAACGGGGGAGGGGCACAGAGAGAGGGAGACACAGAATCCAAAGCAGGCTCCAGGCTCCGAGCCATCAGCCCAGAGCCTGACGCGGGGCTCGAACTCACGGACCGCGAGATCGTGACCTGGCTGAAGTCGGACGCTTAACCGACTGCGCCACCCAGGCGCCCCATATGTTTTAAGATCAAAGGTATCTGATTATTTGTAATAATGTTGGACATATGTGAAACCCAAGAACATTTTGGAAAAGTAAGGGGGAATGTGGAAATTTTGTTTTAAGTGTGTTAAAACTCAAACTCCCAAAGTAGTTTCACTGGTAAAGTTTTCAGTCATATTCTCATGGTCAAATATTATAATAACCCTCAGTTGTATTCTCTCTTTCTCATCCAACATAATAGTTTTACTTTGGTATCAATAATGTTAATCCTAAATGTTCTATCATCAACCATGAGGTTCTCAGTCTGATCTCTTACATAAAACATCACTAACAGTAGTATTTTCAATCTATAACAGAAATAGCTCTTTAAAAATACTGTTAAGAGATTCAAATACTCTTTGTTAATGAAAGCATAGCATTCAGTATTTCCTTTTGAGCTAGATTTATATCAGTTTATCACTTTTCAAAACAATACTCAAATGCAGTGCATCTCTATTTTCTAAATTAACTATTACACTTCTCTTGACCAATAGAGTTCAAGAATCCTCCACCAATAAATTGCCTTTGGTCCAAGCACTGAGATGTACAATATGCCAGGTTTTTCAAAGGATAACGTTAAAAGTAATATTCTGTGATATTCTGCTAAAAAATGGAGAGTAAATGGTTTTGGGTAGCCAAGGAGTGACAAAAATGGGTCAGAAAATGAAACTATTGATGAAAATGTGCAGATTAACAAAATCATTCATTTCAGTTAAGTATGTCTCTTTGTATGCGAATGAGGACAGATTAACACCATAAAGTCAATACACTTTTATTGAAGTCTATACAAATTCTATAGAATTTGTAGCTATCGCTTCAGATTTTGTGTATATACTATGAGGCTTAGTGGCACCAGAGGATATATAAAAGCTATTATTTCAGGGGCGCCTGGGTGGCTCAGTTGGTTGAGCGTTAGACTTCAGCTCAGGTCACAATGTCAGGGTCCGTGAGTTCGAGCCCCGCGTCGGGCTCTGGGCTGATGGCTCAGAGCCTGGAGCCTGCTTTGGATTCTGTGTCTCCCTCTCTCTGTGCCCCTCCCCCATTCATGCTCTGTCTCTCTCTGTCTCAAAAATAAATAAACGTAAAAAAAAAATTTAAAAAAAGCTATTATTTCAGAAAGATACAAAGCAGAAACATATTTAACAAGCTTCAAAAAAAGAAGAAAGCAGAAAAAAAGTAAATACAGAAAAAATTACATTAGTATGGCAAAGATGACGTAGATAACACATAACGTTGATCATAAGGAAACATTTATGCCATAAATTTGGAATGTATTTTGGGAAATCTTAAAGAAAAAATAATACTGCCAAATAATCTTTATATAAAATAAAACTTTAATAAACCAATAATTATAAATTGTATATGGTAGACAATAAAGGAAAAGCATTCAGTCTTTCACTGTAAAATGTGATATTAACTGTGAGTTTTTCATAGATATCCTTTATTGGGGAATTTATTTTCCATACCTAGTTTGTTGAGTATTTTTATGATGAGGATGTGCTACATTTTGTAATTCTTTTTTCTACATTTATTGAGATATCATGTAGTTTTGTCCTTTATTCTATTGATTATGGTGCATTGCCTTCACTGATTTTCAATCCTTAAACTAACCTCAATTCTAGACATAATTCCCTCTTAGTCACCATTCATAATCTCTTATATATTGCTGGATTGCTGGATTCGGCTAGTATATTTTGTCCCTATTTATAAGACATATTGGTTCCTAGTTTAATTTTTTGGGCATGGCTTTCTCTGTGTATAGAATGTGTTGGGAAGTTTTTTGGTTTTTTTGTTTTGTTTTGTTTTGTTTTGTTTTGTTTTGTTTTCCACTATATTCGTTGGAAGCGTTTATGAACAATTGGTATTATTTCTTCCTTAAATGTTTGGTAGAAATCACCAGGGAAATCATGTAGGACTGAATATTCTTTGTGTTTTGTTTCTCTATCGTTAATCTAATACCAATTAAATCCAGGCTATTTTGCAGTTGTTCTTAAGGCAAGTCTCTGAGGTTTTGTTTGTTTGTTTGCTGAGCCGCAGAAGGGTTTCGCTATCTCCCCAGGGTTCTTTTTGGCGAACTGTCTCACCCACGTGCGGCTACTCTTCCTTGTTATATCCCACCAAATTCTCCATTATTTGTGAGAGCATCCTTA
Source organism: Felis catus (assembly GCF_018350175.1). Lineage (NCBI taxonomy): Eukaryota > Metazoa > Chordata > Mammalia > Carnivora > Felidae > Felis > Felis catus. Next base: position 219,870,654 of record NC_058368.1, on the reverse strand, counting down.
CGTTTGAGCTTCCCACACTCTGTGTAAAATAAAGCCGATTTCTTTGGAAAACTTTCAAAGCATTTTATGACCCGAGATATTCCCTGAGAAAAATCTCTGAGCCGTAGTTCTGGGGCCGAAGGCAGGGACAACGGCGTGCTTCTCTCTGAGTGGTCCTTTGCTTTAAGACAAGAACACTGTGCTTTGTTCAACTTCTGTTTCCCAGCATAGATACTCCACCTTACAGACAAGAAGTCCCCAGGATTCTTTACTCTCAACAGCTGTGTCAGAAGAATGTGCACATATATGTTTGTATATATTTTATCAAGACAGATAATAGATAGATTAGATAGATAGATAGATAGATAGATAGATGATAGATAGATGACAGATGTTTTTACAGCTAAAAAAAAACCTGTTTTTTTTAACAGCTAAACATTTTATATAGGAATCCCACTTCCAAAATAGTAATGCGAGGTGCTTTGTGGAATGAAAAAGCATAAATGGTCAAATTTCAATAAACAACCATTTAAAGTCTGAACATTGTCCTAAGGTCATATAGCAAATGAAGAATCATACGTTTTAGAAAATCCACTGAAACTTGGTAGGAATAGCAAGAGTTGGTGTCGTTTGAACCATGCCTCCCTCGCTCCCTGATCCACCCTCCCAAATTTAGCCTGACATTGAACCTCCACTCAGGCAGCTCAAGCCAGGAACACAGTGCTCTCTCTCCTCCTAATTGGATTTCTTATTAGATCTTTCTCCAAAATTCTTTTTGCTTCTATTTTTTTATTTTAAAAATAATTTTATATTTATTTATTTTGGGGGGAGAGCACAAGTGGGGGTGGGGCAGGGAGAGGGAGACAGAGGATCTGAAGGAGGCTCTGTGCTGACAGGTTGACGGCAGTGAGCCCCATGTGGGGCTTGAACTCATGAACCATGAGATCATGATCTGAGCCAAAATTGGACGCTCAACCGACTGAGCCACCCAGATGCCCACTTTTGGCTTCTATTTTGATTAAAAATTAAATATATTTTTTATGTTTTTTATATTTTAACATCTATTTTATTTTTTTATATTTCACTTTGTGTGTTTTAAATTGCATATATATATATATATATATACATATATATATATATACTTATAATACTGCATGTGTATGTACAATATTACCCTTTATATATTAAACTGCCTTTTCCAAGATCCCAGTTTTAAGAAGTATTTTTATATTAGTAATTAATACATACAAAACTCTTTTCCATTAAGTCTGGCAAAAGATGGTCAATATTCAGAAGTGAGTTTTGGCTATAATGATATATTATACCATCTTTAAGACAATCCAATTAGATGTTATTTCACAACCTTTTCTGAAACTGACTTTCTATCACCTCCTATTCACTAAAATCACAGGTGATGAGTATGAAGTTCAACCTTTAGTAATGACTCTATGTTTGAATTGAACTAAGGTAATAGTGATATTTGCAAGTGCTATTCACTGAAAGTGCTATTAAATCTCCAAAATGTTCTTATTGATTTACCCATTACTGGCATTGTTGTTTCGAAAAGTCAATTCTTTGCTTGAAAAAGAGAAGAAAATTTTAGTCCGATATTTGATATATTTCTCTCCCTCTTTTTTTCTAAAGTGTTGAGTGTTTTCAAATGCTATTCATTTGCATAAATAATTATTTTGAAAATATAGACATCAATTGTAAATAAAATTCTATTTGAAGCACTATATATTATACCATACAAAAAGGTTTTCAGACAAGACTTCTTTTCTGATGGATTTAAGGCTTTCACTACATTCATGTTATCAGACTATTTATAGATAAATGTCCCATAGTTGACAATTTTGAAAGGAAGAGAGGGCCAGCACATAGAATATTGTTGCTAATAATTATCTACTGTCTGCATCCTACTTTCAACAATATCCTCCCTCATCTCCTCTTGTCAAACTTCTATATTTGTTTGAAGGACAGTGCTATTGGCTGAATGTTTATGTCCCCATAAAATTCCTATGTTGCATCTATAATATCCAGTATGAGGATATTCGGAGGTGGGGCTTTGTTTTAAAATTTTTCTTTTAATGTTTATTTATTTTTGAGACAGAGAGAGAAAGAGAGAGAGAGAGAGAGAGAGAGAGAGAGAGAGAGAGAGAGAGCGAGAGCGAGCAGGGGAGGAGCAGAGAGAGAGGAAGACACAGAATCCCAAGCAGGCTCCAGATTCCAAGCTGTCAGCACAGAGCCAGATGCGGGGCTCGAACCCATGAGCTCTGAGATCATGACCTGAGAGGAAGTCAGAAGTCCAACCAACAGAGCCACCCAGGCATCCCTTGGAGGTGGGGCTTTTAGGAATTAGTTAGATCATGAGGATGGCACCCTACCAATGGAATTAAGGCCTTTATAATAATACGCAGAAGAAAGACATCTCACTCCCTGTCAGGATATAGCAACAAGATGCCCTCTGCAAGCCAGGAAAAGAGCTCTTATCGGATATGGAAGAGGTCAGCACTTCATTTGTGGACTCCCCCAGCTTTAAGAACTATGAAAAAAATAACCTAATTTTTTTGGCCATCCAGGTTATGGGCATTATATTCTAGCAGTAAGAGCAGATTAAGACAATTTAAATATAATATCATAAGAAGTCTTAACTTTCTCTTTCTCAAATCAATGATTATAATCTTTCTTCTTCGATATTTATTTGTAAACACGTCTCATTTCTCTTACTAGGTGGCAAATTATTTTATGTCAGGCAACTTTTTACTAATTTTCATTTCACTAGAGTCCTAAAATAATGTTGTTCACATATTATAGGCAATCAGTATTTGTTTAATTTAATTAGAATTAATTAATTCAATATGAACTGTTAACAGACAATATAACAAGCTTAGATTCCAGTTAGCCTTATTCTCTTTTTTATTCATTTTATTCTTTTATTTTTCCTTTCCAGTTAATTTTTTTATATTTATGGAAAGTGGTATGGAAGAGATTAATAAAGAAATTATGCACATGGATTTGCTGCTATAAGCCTTCAAACATTTAAAGAGATACGTGTTGAGGAAAATGTATGCCATACATATAAAAAATAAAGGTTATGGATTATAGATCAGTATTAAATACATATGCATATGTGGAAGTAAAAATGCAAAAGTTTAGATTCTTGATCAGTGAATCGTCTCAAACTAGGAATAAATGTATGGGCAAGCAAAATGAAATGATGGAGTTATTTGGAAAGGATTTAATTGGAACAATGAATATTAGTATGGTGATCTTATTGGTCAATGTCAAAAATCACAGTACATGCATGAATTTTTCTTTTTCTTCCAGAAATCTACTCTACAGAAATATTCAAATTTATGCTTATATAACACCTCCTTCTATACATGTCCTTGGATAATCCTCTTCCAACTTGACTTTGGGCTTGCCCGTTTGACCTTGCTTATTTAACAGGTAAGGAAGGCAGAGAGATGTAAAATAATTATATATTGGGACATTTTCTGTCTTTCTGATGGAATGTCTCACCATATGAACTAGTCAAAGGCAGAATGGCTGAACAATGCAAGACCTGGAAAGTGGTTTCAGACATTCTAGTTAGCCCATCTTTTTTCAGCTGAGAACCCACATAGATGAGTCAGCCTGTACTAGGTCAACCAGTCCCAGACTGGCCAACTCAGACTGGAAGAATGCCCAGCTAACACATAGAATTATGAGAACAAATGATTATTTTTGCTGGGGTGGAGGAGGCACTAAATTTTGCAGTGGTTTGTTAAAACTGATATTTATATCCCTCATCATTCTTCATTTTATTTTTCCCAACTTTATTCCATCCTGGTTGTTATTTTAGATGATGTGACACAGGCAGAATAAAGATTAAACCTGAATTCCGAGATCAGGCATTCCTGATATATGTTGGCTGGTGCCTAAATTAGTCACTTGGACTTGCTGACATAATTTAACTTAAACTGTTAGACCACTATTTCTTTATCTGTGAAAATACACTTAGCTATGAAACCCTTCACACCATGCCAAATTAAAAACATATATATATATATATATATATTATATATATATATATGATATATATATCTGATTATTTAAAATGTACTACATGTTGAAAGTAGTACTAGGAGTGAATATAAAAGACAGGAAGTATTTCAGCAGCAACAATCCTTAGGTGATAACAGGTATTGGTATTATTAATTCATATAGGATTGCTTCCATATTGAGAGCACGTTTCCTAATCTGTCAACCAATAGTTTGATATGTGTGCCATTATTCTAATGTATGGAGTTATAGTATCATATTTAAGGAGATAGCCATAACAGTGTATTAAAAAAACTCGTTAAAATATATGATTTAGACATCTTTAAATTTTATGTTGAGACATCAGTCAAATGACGGTTCCTTTGTAGAGTCTCCATTCCCAGGAAGATATTTTTATCAATGGCAACATTAGTTAGTACATGAGTATTACTAACAAAAACACTATTGCTAAAATTTTCTGGAGGAATAAATCCTTGATGTATCAGAAAAATTTAAGCTACAAAAACAAATTCCACTTTAGTTATTTTGAACAGAAAGAGATTTGATACAGGGAATTGAGTATTTATAAAAGTTGTTTTCATTTCTAGATATGTTATTTAGCTCTTTACTAAATGATTTGTGCTTTTAAAGCTGCTATCACATTTTATCTTTAGGAGAAAATACTATTTTACAATTTTTAACTATATGTATTTATGCTATAATGTGTTCTTTTGTCTTTTTACTTGGGGGGTGAAGTTTTTCTGTTATGTCTGTAACTTTTCATCACAGTCGTGATTTTTTTTTTCTCTTGATATGTGTTCTTTTTTATTGTAAGCTTGGTTTACATGGAGTATTTTTTTGTTGCCTGTTGTTTGTTTTGATGGGGTCTTCTACATAGATTAGATAGCAATTTTTTCTATACAGTATATTTAAATTTTATTTTTGCCCTTATAGAAGCATTTAACAACTCTGGACCATTTTATGTTAATTTCTCATCTTTTGCCTTTTGTACATATGGATGGAATAAATTTTGATTCACTACCTTTTGCACTGATGTTCACTATATACAGATGGACAATACTCATTGTAAGCTGCTCTCTGGATAAACAAGGAATGAGTCTTTCCTTTCCAATGTAAAAAATGTTTAATATTTGGAGAAAACTCACCTCATTCCAAATACTTACTTTCCTAACCCTCTAATCATTTCTGGGGCAACATTGCTTCCAAATAGTCACTGTGAAAGAGCAGGTTTCAGAGAACAGAATGGGGAGCTGCTCTGTGCACCATCTGCAGAATGCCTTTGATTGGGATGTTTACAGTTCTTTTAAAAAAATAATTATCCTTCTCAACAAATTAGTTTATAGCAAGGACCCTTACTCACTTCTAGGAGGATATTGATAGTGGACCTGCATTTCAGTTTTATTAATTATAATCATTAAAACCTATGTGTACCTGGCCTAAAATGCATTTTTCTGATCAAACATAATTTCATGTTTAATCAACATAGGTTATTAATGAGTTTATTGATTCATTTCATTGGGGACAGAGTTAAACTTAACTTTAGAATATCTCCTGAGAGAAAAGCATATGACTGTCTCTGACTACAAGCAAAACTTGGAAACTATAAGCCAATTCAGTCATAAGTTATTTTCTCTGGCAAACTTGAAAGCCTAAGACGTTTTAGAAAGACTTTCTGCCTCTTCAAGACTAGATATATGTGACATTATTTTTATATTACATATTTTATAAATTCTAATAATGATTTCAAAACATTAAATAATAAATTTTCATAAACACAATTATATTATAAATTACTACCTATAAAAATAAATTGGCTATCAACATAAAAATTAACAAGCATACTTGGCATATAGTCACTGGATGTTTGGATATTTATTATCTACATAAGAGGTCAAGACCATATACACTAAAAGGTAGGAAAATACACTGTATCACCCCCTGCTGGCTCTGAATGATTTCAGTCAAGGGCGCCATCCCACCTGAGTGAATCATAGGTGGGGGTGTTATGATGAGAGATTAGTCAGTATGTCCAAAAAAGTCAAGGGGTCCTATATTCACATTCTTTCTGGGATTATGGAAGTTTGCAGTGGTGGTACCAATTCTGTCCTTCCATTGGCTCAATTACTATTTAATAAATACTTTCTATGTGGTATGAATCATACATGGAATAAGAGACATAGTAATGAATAGGACAGCTTCAGCATGAAGCTTATATTCTTGTGAAAGATATTTTGATTCTCTAGCTGGGAGCACACTTCAGTGAGGATCAGGAAGGAGGTTGTGGATGCTGCTACAATTATAGCCAAATTCTTCAAGAGGTGATGGTGGGACACTTGAAAGGACTCATAGGAAATCTACCTTTGCCCCTGAGGGCAGTTCTTTCCTCTCCATGGGACTGGTCCTAAGGAAAACAATCTCCTCCTTGAATTAAGCCACTCAGGACCTGTGTATCTACGTTCATCTTATCTGTCCTCAGAGCCCCCAACAGATTTTCATCTTCACCTGTGAGATTGTAGAATGCTGTAGCCACAGCTATAGCTGTCTCTTGTTTCCATGTATTTGTCTAGCGAAGGCTAGATGGTGTTGCATATTTGAGTTAATTAGTCATAGGCAATGTTTCAGTCTGCATTCAGTTTGAGCTATGCCACTTAATGCCTAAAGTGACACTGGGAAAGTCATTTCAAAAGCATCTAGACAATAATGCCTATTGCAGGTTGGTGATGGTGTTTAAATAATTGCATGCATATAGAGTGCAATGTGCCTTGCAGTCAATGAGGACTTAAAAGTGACGTATGGATTAGTAGCCATGGAGATAGAGACACAGATGAAAACTATCTGAATATAAATATCTGAATAAAGGTATTTTTGTAGGATTATCTATATTTATGCTTGTTATTACCTCTCCATCAGAAATATTTCCCCAAATTTTATCTAGATATAATTTTCAAGTAATTGGCAGATGTATATGGGAGTTATTCTGTGAGAAATCCACCCAGATGGACCTTGGGCTCAAAAAAATCAGTTGACCACTGCTGTTACCTGATTCTTGGTGGCAAACTAAATAGATGGACCAGTTGGTGATTAAATGCGTAGTTATAATTACTGTACATGAGAACCATACCTTTCAAGATTCAATTTTCTTACAGTTAAAAATAATAAGACAAACATAGATGTATACAATTTTTTCCTAAAATATTTAACTTTAAATATTTTTAAATATAAAATTAATAGTGTTAGGAATTGAGAGGCTTTCTTAATTGGATTGCCTAAGGTCAGAGGCTAAAAAATAAGAACCAGAATATAATATAGTTGTTGTAAAGATATTTTCTCCTTGAGATAGGGAAGGAGAAAATAAAGGAACTAAATAAAATACGTGAAAATTAGTATCTGAATTTTCATCAGAGCTTAAGTGAGTTGAACAACCATTGTACAAAACTACTTCACTTGTCCTACATTCATACAGAAAAAAATTCTATATGAGCAAAGCATTAAGATTACTAATTTAAATATTTTTTTATAAAAATTTGGTAAAGGTTATGATGTTAAACAGTTATCTTGTTACAAAGAATATACTGAAGGAGAATTTTATTTGTTCTTAAAGATTGATGGTCACATTATGAACATTATTTTACTCTAAAGTAGTAATTCCCCCAAAGGCTATTGAGGTTAATAGGCCTACTTATGCCCATTTGGATTCCTTAGTATTTGGACTTGTTTTCTATTGTCCTTAGGTCTCCTCCCTGGCTATTAGTTGACCAGCTGTCCCTTCTTGGTATCATCCATAACTTTGAGCCTCATGCCTTGTCCCTGAAACTTCCAATTTGTTGTATCTGACTTACTGTGGGCGGAAAAACCAAACAAAGAGCTTGGTATAACCACAACTAAAGTAAAGTGACTTTTGAGGAGACATTTGAGAAACAGCACGGAGATTGTGTGAGCTTAAGAATGTGACTGTTTCAGAACTGATATTGGCTGCTCAGGGGCTTAATTCTGGAGAAGGAGGTGAGAAGGAGCTTGCTTTAAGGCTCTTGACCACATTCCGGATGGTAAACATCACATTATTTATTTCTATTTATCAGTTAACCTATTTGAAAGTATCAGTGTCTTTACTATGGCAAATACAAAAGGAAGCTGTACAGCATGTTCTAGAACTTGTTCTTGTGAAGCTGCCCTTCCTAACTGACATCTTATTATGTATTTTATATTACTTGTGAATAAATAGTACCATTAATTACAAAAAAGTAATAGTGCTACACAGTTTTAAGAAATTCACTTAAAGAGAAAATAGCTTATTTTATAAGATCAACTTTCAGCCAGTTAAAAAAAAATCAGTTGTTTTTGTGAATAACAATTTTTTGTTCACGTTTATTTCTTTCTTCTGATACATTTTTAAACCTCAGATTCAATATAAATCCTTAGGAAAGATGTATGCTTGAACATAAGGAACCAGATCATCTTGTATTACTTATAATGTATTTTACTCCTTTTACTTTCGATTAAGTAACAGAATATATATATCAGAAAATATCTGTAATTTTAACATGTTAGGAAAAGTTAAGCTATACAGTAAGCCTTTACATTTTTCCACATTTAACAAATGCCAAATAAAATATTCTTGAAATTTTTCTCAGTAATAGATTATAAGTGGCATGTTTGTGGACTGTCTACTTCTTGGTATTTGGGTTTCGTTCACTTTTTGTTGCCTCACACTCTTTTCAGGATTCAGTTCTATAAATGTCTGATAATTCCATGTATGAAAAAGACTTAAAATATGTATGCTGTCTCTGTTTATGAACATTGAAATTATCCTGTAATTTTTCCTGCTTAAAAGTGCTAATGTAAATATGAAAGTTGCAACTACGTAGAAACAATTTTATTCAAGTAGATTATACTTCTATACAAAATATTGCCTCACATATGTTTTTTTCTACATCTTTTGACTCTAAGAAATTAACCTATGACTGAGATATGATTGCGTTTCTTCATGTGATTTTGACAAAGGCTGTATTTTGGGGCCATACTCTTCCCACAAGCTAGAATTTGGTTTTGCTACACTTGTCTCCTTTCTTCCCATTGTATTCAGCACAATCCTAACACAACCAGCTGAAAGGAGCCGGATGACCAATGCTATTTTTGGTGCACATTTAGAGTGTATTCTTGAATAGGTAAAGTGGTTCTAAGATTGCAGATAAATTTTGCTAACTAAGAACCAAGAGAGAATTACTGAAAAGCATGCTGCATCGTGACATTGTGCAGTGCGGGCCACTGTTGAGATTTCCCTTATTCTAATCCTTCTACCATTACACCCAGCTGTTATGTTTTCTTCTAATCATTTTACTGTTTTAATCAGTCTCCTTATCGTATGCACTTTATTCTGCACTTGGTCCATTCTGCCTTTCCATCTAACGTTATCCTAGGGTAATGTAATTCATGTTCCACCCACAGACTGATGAATCTTCGTAGATGTTTAGATCCTTGAAAACAGTGATGATTTCCTACCAGTCTTTCCATCTATCTGTCTTACTTTGACAGAATATACTACTTGCTCAGTAATAGTCATTAAACAAAAGGAATTGAAATCTAACTCACAAACTCTTTTCTTTCCCTCCACTTCAGACTTACACATTGAACTGCCTGTTGTGCACAAACTGTAAATGTTCACCTGACATTTCAGTCTCCATTTACTCAAATCACCTTGTCCTGTCCCACCTTTCAAATCACACTCTAAGTTTATTATGCTTGCATTTCTTCTGTCAGTTAAATTTAACATCATCTACCCAATCCTCTTTCATCCTTTACCTACTTTCTGCACCTGATAAAACATTGACTCCTAGAAATTTTAATCTCCATATCTCAATTCTATCCCCTTTTCTACTCACTGCTCTATCATAAATCAGACCCTGACATATTTCATATGAAATTATTTCTAAACAATGTTCCAGCCTTTAGTCCTATGCCATCTCAAAATTTCCCAGCACAAAACCATAACATATTGAGTATCAATCTCGCAGTGTTTTTCCTACTTTTAAAAATGTTTAAATAACTGACAGAAACAATTTGAATATTGTAGGGTGAATTGACTTTGTTCTCCAGGACCTGGTTAGTAGAAAAATGTTAAGTGTTGGCTCTGGGGTCAGGCTGCCTGGGTTTTCAGTTCATCTCTTCTGCCATTAGTTTTGTGATGTTGTACAATTTATGTGACTATTCTAAAACTTGTTTTCCCCATCTGTAAAACTGTTGTAATAGGATCCTCTCATATAGTTGTTTTGAGGATTTAATGAATGATCTATGTCAAGTGCTCAGAAGAGCGTCAACCACAGGAAAGCACTAAATGAATGTTAGCTCTTGTCATTTTCACTCTTTGATTAGGTGGCTCTCTTGGCCTTTGTAACTTTTATTCATCTTTAACAGCTCAGATATGTATGAGTTTCACAAAGACTAGAAACATTTGTATTCTATTATAATACATGTAACATCATATTTTAAAAATCTCTTTAAGCCTCTGTCAATCCCATTGGAGGCACAGGGAATAAATCTACTTAATCTCCATGTCTCTTACACCCAGAAGAATGTTAGTAAATTCCGCTTTTTTTTTTTTCCCTTTTGCTTGGTGCTTCCTAAACAGACTATTTCCTAGTCTTCAACAGTTTCAAGATAAAAATAGAGCCTGGAAAGAATCACAAACATTTTGAAATTCTTTTCTCACTCTTAGAAAGTTCCATCCTCTTTCAAGTCATTTTGAAACAGGGGATATTACCTTTTCCTCTGAAAAATAGTTCTTTTAGATATTTTCTGGTGTCAGCCACTTTATCCATCTGTATCGTTATCTGGTGGCATTTTCAGTCACCACACTTACCCGAAACAGCAACTATTTTGCTGAAAACAATATTGCTGCAAATAAATTATGGAATCCACACTGCAGTTTTTAATATTTGGTGCAGATAGTACTGATATTTCTCCCTAGAATAGTAACACTTAATCTCCTTGCCTTTTCAAGTAAATGACAGTGATATGAGCTGACTGATGATATTCTTGCTGTCTTTGATATGTTACTATAATTAACTATTAACTAATTAGCAACAGATTTGATACATATATCAAAGTTTTTGTATCTGTTTCTATTGAAACCATTGCTGATGCTACTGCAGATGCTTTGAACTAATGAAGTTATAGAAATTCTAGAAAATTTCTTTTCACTGCTGTCTCCGTGTGTGTGTGTGTGTGTGTGTGTGTGTGTGTGTGTGTGTGTAATTGTGAACCACATGCCATCTTGCACATTATGAATCACTGAGGGCTGGGGAGAAAATAAAATGAGAGACATGAAGCGATGATGTAAAATGTTTATAATTTGGGGAGCCTGAGTGGCTCAATCAGTTAAGAATCTGACTCTGGATTTCAGCTCAGGTCATTTTCTCATAGTTCCTGAGTTCGAGCCCTGCATTGGGCTCTGGGCTGACACCCCGGATCCTGCTTGAGATTGTCTGTCTCCCTCTTTCTCTCTCTGCCCCTCCCTGGCGCTCTCTCTCTCTCTCTCTCTCTCAAAACTAATAAATAAACATTTTTAAAATGGTATTTAAAAATAAAATAAAATAAAATAAAATAAAATAAAATAAAATAAAATAAAATAAAATATTTATATTTACAGCATTGTCTATGTTCCTTAAGCCAAATTGAAATTCTTTACTACAAGTCTCCACAGTTCTTTATGCAAACACAGCATCCTTGGCTCAGCCACCTTTTTCACTCAGGTTGATAATGCATCTCAGGATAAAGAAAGCCTTTGCTCAGATAAGAAGCACTAATAACTAATAAATCACAGGTAATTAAAACTACCATACCTGGATCCCAAGCTCAATATTTAGCTATAAATAGAATACGAGAAATTAATGACTTAGTGTACTAATTTTAGTCACAAACTATGGTCTTTATCATTTATGGAACACAAAGAAGTAAAGAACAGGGGCACTTGGGTGGCTCAGTCGGTTTAGTGTCCAACTTTGGCTCAGGTCATGATCTCAGGGTTCGTGGGTTCGAGCCCCAAGTCGTGTTTTGTACTGACAGCTCAGAGCCTGGAGTCTGCTTCGGATTGTGTGTCTCCTTCTCTCTCTGCCCCTCCCCGCTTGTGCTCTGTCTCTGTCTCTCAAAAATAAATAAACATAAAAAAAATTAAAAAAAGAAGTAAAGAACAAATCTGTACTGAATTCACTTATATTTTGGAAGAAAGCAAAGGGGTAAAATGTGGAAATAACAACTTAACATTGCCTATGATAAGAATCGAAACAATGAAAGCAGTAAATAATATAGAAATTGAGAGGAGGAACATTTCTGAGTGGTATTAGGTAGTGTGATATGTTGCATTCATAAATTTAGGAAAATAAAGCAAAATACAGTTGTGTTGAGCCTATAAACTAATGCTATTTTATTCTGAGCAGTCCAATGCATTGTGAAAAATGACTCCAATTATTATAAATCAGAAACATCCATATTTGGACTGAGGAAGAAAATACTTGTACTTTCAAAAAAATATACATATTTTTAGTTAACAATCATATTATTCTAAATATTTTGAGGAAAAGTTCAGAATAAGTTAAAATTCACAAATTGTTTTGTGGTATAGCAATTTTCAGATATATTCAAATACATTTTAATAGGAAGTGTTTCCAACTCATTCTAACTCAATAAGCTTTTCATTTGCAAAGAAATTTGAGTGCTTTCAGCCTTGACTTAAACTGTAGATAAAATAGTTTTGTGCAACATAGAATAAAGGGCTTTTAAGAGATTTGGAAAATTTACAGATAGAAAATAGCTCATGCAAAGCAGTGTGATGAGATAAGTTGTAAAGAATTCAGAACCATACAGGTTAATTTTCCTTTAAAATACAAATTGAATATGGAACTGTGAGAAAAACAACTTGGGAGAATAAAAGTAGATCACAAAATATTTTAAAAAGTATTTTCAAATATTCCCCATGTAATGTTTTCAGTAAGATAAGTTAAAAGAATCTGCCTAAACATGCACTTTGTTTTAATGTTTGTTAGTCATAATCAAATGATCAGCTTTTATGGTATAAATGTTTCTTAAATAATTACAGTTGATTCTGAAAATTGTGCTATTGACTACAACTTACATAGGTATTCCCCACAAGACTTGACTATTTTCAAAATACATACATGCAAAAACTAAGTGAAGATAGATTAAATACATTAGAAAGCAATATGCTAAGATGGTTTATTATGGGTTAGTAATATGGCATAGTGGCAATTCATTCTACCTGGTTCTGTTGACTATTTCTTCTTTTCTAAAGCCCCATCACCTCCTTAAAACATGCCCTTCCAATATATATAATATACATATCAAATACTTTAATATCAGGGGAAACATACCCTCCACCAGATGTACCATTTAGCTATGTTCAAGCAACTGTACTTTACCTACTGCCATTGTCCACAAATATCTTCAAAGAGTAAGGCACACATTTTTTCCTTATTCCAGTTCAAATATACTTCTTCCATATACTCTCCTCCTAAATTTAAGTGTAAAAATAATTTCAAAAGCAAGTCACTTATACAAAATGGTTGATAAATTCATTTACTACTATTGGCCACAATTTTATTCAAAGATGCTCTCATCTGCACTTATCCCTAAGTGATGGTATTCCTTGTTTTACTTGAACTCTCTTCCATTTTCTTTTTTTTTTTTTTTTTCAACGTTTATTTATTTTTCGGACAGAGAGAGACAGAGCATGAACGGGGGAGGGGCAGAGAGAGAGGGAGACACAGAATCGGAAACAATCTCCAGGCTCTGAGCCATCAGCCCAGAGCCCGACGCGGGGCTCGAACTCACTGACCGCGAGATCGTGACCTGGCTGAAGTCGGACGCTTGACCGACTGCGCCACCCAGGCGCCCCTAAGTCTCTTCCATTTTCTACTGTACTCTCTCACAGAAATCTCATCCACTTTTACATCTTCAAAGGTCATCTTTGTAATATGATTTGTAAATCAGTGTTTCTTGACACTGTAAATATGACTTGTAAATCAGATTTTTCGCATATAACCAATTTATAATGGGCATATACATTTTAGATATCTCCACAGGCATCTTGAAATAAAACCTAGTAAACCTGAATTCTCATCTCTTCACCTGGAAAAGTATTTCAGGCATCATTCGTATTCCAACACGTAGCACAGAATCTGACACATTTTTACTTAACAATTATTAGCTGTAACACTTTATTCTAATTATAATTGGGCATTTTACTATTAATCAATTAAATGTCTCTGTAGACAAATATTGTATTGTAAACTTACTTATGTGTGTACATCTTATGCTAACTGCTCTTGCCACAAAAGGAAAAAAACAAACAATACACAAAGGAGGAAACTTTCACAGGTGATGAGTGAGTTTATAGCATTGATGGTAATGATGGTTTCACAGCTGTATATTTAGCTCAGGCACATCAACTAGTATATGTTAAATATCTACAGGTTTTATATGTCCGTCGTGCCTCAATAAATCACCCTTTTAAAAAGTTGTCTTCAGCTTACTTTACCCAATTATGGGAAGTATACTTTGAATACTTTTTAAAAAAAATTAAATTTGGTGCTCGCTTCGGCAGCACATATACTAAAAAAATTAAATTTGGGGCGCCTGGGTGGCTTGGTCGGTTAAGCGTCCGACTTCGGCTCAGGTCATGATCTCACGGTCCATGGGTTCAAGCCCCGCGTCAGGCTCTGTGCTGACAGCTCGGAGCCTGGAGCCTGTTTCTGATTCTGTGTCTCCCTCTCTCTGTGACCCTCCCCCATTCATGCTCTGTCTCTCTCTGTCTCAAAAATAAATAAACGTTAAAAAAAATTAAAAAAAAAATTAAATATGATGGCATCTGGTCAGTGAGGGTTAGTTGCCCTTCTAGGGAACTCTATGAAATATAACCAAATCTGTAGTTGTGAACATTAATGGAAATACACTCCAGAGTAAACTTTTGATTCCCATATATATTACTTCATTGATTTTGGGGAAAAGTTTTAATTTAAATGTTTTATCTATCACCAACCATACTTTGTTCTGCTGTTGCTCAACATAAGTTCTTTAATATTGGATTATTAAAGTTTTATGGACTATTTATAACATAGTATTTCTCTGGTAGACATTGTTGGCCAAAGCATGATACAATATTAGATTTTTCTATGACATGTAAACATGGTGGCATAATGTGTCTCCTATATACATTTTGGCAAGTCCTTTAAAAAGGGAAAAATTATGGTAATGTAGTTAGGATAAATAATAAGCCAATGCTATTAGCTTCATGGCTATATAAAGAGAAGTGAATGAAGCATTTTCAATTAAGCTCATCATATTGGTACTACTTAGACCTGTTTTTCCTCTGGCTATAGACATCAGCTTTATTTGTCTATTTAACTGATTTTATACAGATTAAAAAAAAATACTCATATCACCTTCCTAACATACCAATTAATGAATTAAGTATCAAATCATATGGATGAAAATAAGTTTTTCTATGCAAATTTTGTGACACACTTCTCTATAATTTTATTATATATGGCCATACACCATATGTTAGAAAATAGATCCAAAATAACATGAAAGGAAGAAGTAGAGAGCAGAAAATAAAATACACATATCTCTAATTTATTCATAAAGTTTAGGAAAGCATTTTTAAAAATCCTGGAAAAATATGTGCTACTCTTTAGTCGGAAATTTGTCAGTGTGACATGTCAGTCTTGTCAGAAAATGCAAGTGAAATTTTCACTATCAACTGTAATACAGCTTTAATTTAGAAGACTTGAGTGGTGAGGTAGAGAAGGTTAACGTGGGCCCAGTCCTCTCTCCAGCACTGAGGAAGGCATAAAGGAGTGTGCCTGTGTTAAGAGGAAATCTAACATTTTCACTAAGCTTGAATTCAAGTACAAGTAAAGAAAGAATAAAACAATCATGATCTACAAAATATCAGTGTAAAATTTCACTTGTGATTTGTTTAAGGATTTAACAATTTAGTTTTATTTTGATTTTTGTTTTGGATTTTGCAATCAGAAAAATGGTTTGACTGAATTAAATAGCAGGTCCCATTTACAAATTTCAAGATAATTAAGACACCTCTTTGGAAACTGATTTGTACCATCCTACAGATTTGTTATTCATGGTTACTATTGCATATTTACATAAGGTTTACTTATGTAATTTCTGCTAGGACTCATGTGAATTGTATCCATTCTAAACTTTCTTAATGATCTGTACACAGAAGTTTCTTAGCAGGTACTAACAACATTCCTTTTTGCCTTGAATTCTGAAAATATTCAGTATTGAACTATTTTTCTGGAAATGTAGTAGTTAATGAACTCAGGTAATTATTTTAGAAGCCTTTCTTTAAAAAAAAGTCTGTAGTTGACTTAGTTTTTTTTACTATGAACTATTTGTTATGCTATACTGTTTGCATTTGATAATTAACATGTTGAGTACACTTTGAGATAGATATTTTGTTTATCTAAAGACAAGGTAAATACGAAAGAAATATGTAAAGGTAAATATGTAAATATGAAAGAATTGGAAAAGTGGATTTGAGATAGCCATGGATGTTTTTATGCAATAAATATTGGTGAACATATGAAGTAAATCAAGTGATTGATTGGTACTATACATTTTATCTATTGGAAATTGACTCTAAATTTTGTTCCAATGTTAAATAACTCAGTCACTCAGCTCCTTCTAAAAGAAAATCAAACAAGCAAATAAACACAAAGAAAATAAAAATATACAAATATTAATGACCAAAATATCTGAACCAGAAAACTGTTTTGGCATTTCCACAAACATTATTACCTCCTTTACGCCTCGGACACATAGAAATACTAGATTACAAAATAATGGTTAAAAGAGAAGCAAAATAAAAGGAATAAAATCTTGCTTTACAAATTAAAACATAAATTATAGATATAGAAGTGAGGTTGATTAGTTATTGATTAGAAACTGGTTGGAAATTGCTGAGCCTATAGACTTATTTGTGAACTTAGAACAGCTGTTCAAAAGCTAAGTTACATTCTCATCATTTTATTGACTTTGATTTTTGAGAAATTCTTACTTTTTTTTCCCAAAGTGAACCCTACCCTTATATTTTATTAAGATAACAAACATCATAAATTAACCTAGCTGCTTACTTGAATTACAAAAGAAACATGACTCAATATGAAAGTAAGAAACTATCTACAAATCACTGTCAGTAACAAATTGCAATATACCATGCATACAGGAGTCATACAGAGCAACAAACTCTCAAAGAAAACAAAAATATCTTATACCTTGCAAATCCAATTTTTCTTTAAAATCATTCATGAAAAGGATTCTCTCAAGTAAAAATTGACACCTCAATTAATCAAGCATCAGAAAGCTACATTATAGCTATTTACTATACAAAGACATCTTTTCTCCTCTTTTCCTTCTAAATGTCTGTCCCAGAATCACACAGACTCTTTTGCTTCTCTGACACTCCCCATTCCACCATTTCTTCAGGTCGTGAAAACTGAATTTGCTGAAGAACATAAATCTGTTGATATCATGTTGTAAAAATCACACATTTTGGGAGCACCTGGGTGACTCAATCGTTAAGCATCTGACTTTGGCTCAGGTCATGATCTCACGGTTGGTGAGTTTGAGCCTATGTCAGGTGAGCATGACTCCCACTTCAGGTGAGCTTGACTTGTGCTTCAGGTGAGCTGATGCCCCAATTCTGGTGAGCTCCAGCCCCACTTAAGGTAAAAACATGAGCCCTGGGTGAGCCCCACTTTGTTCTCTCTCTCTCCCTCTCCCTCTCTCTGCCCCTCGTTCACTTTTGCCCCTCCCCTAAAAAAAACAAAAACAAAAACAAACAACAAACAAAAAAAACACAATATATTTAGTTGCTGACCATCTGCAGTTATTAGGCCAGCTGGTAACTGGTTGGTAAATGCCTCCTCTATATGTTCGTCACTTAGTCCTTCTATAGCTGTGACTGTTCCCCCAATTCTTTTCTTTCCTTTCATAGCCTCTCTGAATTTCTGAATGTATAATTTTAGCGGTTCTACATAACTGTTGAAGCCTAAGGTAGACATGGAAAAGACAATATCTTCCCGACTGCCTTCCATTTTTCTTGATGGCATCTTTCACTTGCTTCACCTCTAATAAAGCTAATGAACTCACACATTCTTGAACACATTCTTGGGCATCTTTTCCAATCTTTCCCATTTGAGGTATGGCACTTTTCATCATCCTAGGTACATTTCCAATTGGAAAATATATGTTTCTCTTTGAAACTTTACTTTGAACCATTTATGTCTTCTTGATCATTCATGCTGTCTTCAGTATCATCATGAAGTAGTGTAATATGACTTCCTCCAATGTAGTGTATAGAATGGATAGTTGAGAAGCATCTATCACTCTATCACGTTTATCACAGTAACACTGTCACCATCCATCCCAGTGCAGCTCTGGTTGGCTCCAATTACCAATCGGCTATTTGGTTGGACAAGAAATGGCTGCTAAGGAACCAGTCCCAGTGTAGAGCTGCCAAGTCTTTTTTTTTTTTTTTTTTTAATACACTATTTTTTTGAGTAGTGAGAAGAGTAGTCGAAAAATATGAAGAACGATTCCAGATCGATGAACTATTTGATATCTCATTGAAGATAAATTATTTAAAACAAAATAAATAAGTTTATAATAAATAAACAAAAAATAAATAAAAAGCAGTAATACTTCACTTCTGGAGTGCCAAGTGGCTGTACCATGTTAACTCCCACCAGCAACGTGTGAGAGTTCTTCTTGTTCGAATCATTGCCAGCATTAGGTGTTGTCAGTGTTCTTGATTTTGGCCATTCTAAGAGGTGTGTAGTGGTATCTTATTGTTTACCTTTCATTTTTCTGATGATGTATGGGACAGAACATTTTTTATATGCTTATTTTCCATCTGTATACCTTCTTTGATGAGGTGTCACTTAAGATCTTTGCTCTATTTTTTAATCATATTGTTTATTTGCTTAAGTTTGAATGTTAAGAATTCTATATGTTTTGGATAATAGTCTTTCATTAGATGTGCATCTTGGAAAAATTTTCTCCCATTCTGTGACTTGCCTTCTTATTCTTAGGACATTGTCTTTCACAAAGTAGACCTTTCCCCCCACCTCCGGAAATTTATTTATTTATTTATTTATTTATTTATTTATAGGAAGGCAGAAAGTGAGGGAGAGAGAATCTTAAGCAGGCTCCACACTTAGCATGGAGCCCAACACGGGGCTTAATCTCATGGCCATGAGATCATGACCTGAGCCGATATCAAGAGTTGGACACTTAACTGAGTCACCCAGACACCCCAGTAAACATTTTTATGAATTTTAACAAAGCCTAGTGTATACATTATTTCTTTGATGGAGCATGCCATGAGTGTTATATCTAAAATAATCATCATGGTACCCTAAACCATCTAGATTTTGTTCTATATAATCTTCTAGGAGTTTTATAGTTTCATATTTTATAATTAGTCTGTGATTTATTAGTAATTTTTGAAGGGTTTAAAGCCGGTGTGTAGATTCAGTTTTTGCATGTGAATGCTCAGTTGTTCCAACATCATTTGTTGAAAAGACTATCTTTTTTCCATCGTATTGTCCTCCTTTCTTTATCAAAGATCACTTGACTGTATGTATGTGTATGTGTATTGACTATATATATATTTATGTGCATTGCCCATATGACTATGTATGTATGTATCTATTTCCTGCCACTCTATTCTGTTCTAATGATCTGTCTATTCTTTCACCAATATCACTCTTGTCTTGATTACTTAGCTTTACAGTAAGTCTTGATGACGGATAGTATCAATCTTCCAACTTTGTTTTTTTCCTTCAACTAAGCAAATTCTTGATGAAATGTAACTTTATAAATTTATCTTATAAGAAAACTTCAAGAAAAATTAAGAATCATAATATATGATCATTTTTGTGGAAGAAGCCAGCAAATACTCATCACGATAGGGATAAAGGACAGAAAATGACATTTTAGGATTTTTTTTTTCTCAAGAATTTGAGAGGAAAACAATTGTAACAACAAAAACAACAAATTAAAGTCTCTCAGGGTAGGGGCACCTGGGTTTCTCAGTCAGTTAAGCATCTGACCTGCTCAGGTCATGATCGCCCAGTATGTGAGTTCAAGCCATGGGTCAGGCGCTGTACTGATAGCTCAGAACCTGGAACCTACTTCTCATTCTGTGTCTCCCTCTCTCTCTGCCCCTCCCCAATCACACCGTCTCTCTCTCTCTCTCTCTCAAAAGTAAACAAACATAAAAAAAAATTAAAATCTCTGAGTGTAGTGTTGGGGAATTCTGCTATAATTATAATGAATGACTTAATAAAATAAAGGCAAAAATGCTCATAAGGATAGATAAAGTGTAGAATAAAGTTACCACAACAATGACGTACTTAGAAACAGGTGAAATGCATGGAAAATAATAGCAGTGACATGTAGAGGTCGCTTTTAGGCAACAGATTTGAGCCATGGAATGTAAAAAGGGCCCACAGGACCACCTGGCTGGGTACTAACAGCCATCAGGCGACCCACCTCAAAATATCCATAAGCCCTGACTAACCAATGGGCTACTTACAATCACGCACACAAACCAAAGAAGGGAAAATCCATTATGTCCCCAGCTGCCTCACCTTCTCCCTTTAAATAAAGCCCCCACCCACTGCCTTGTTGCAGACAATGACTCTGCTGTCTTGTCCACTGCTCCCTTCCAGTGTATCCACTAAACTTCTATCTCCTTTGTTTTGCCTCAGGTGACTTCTTTCACCACCAGCGTGTGTCACTGGCTTCCACCCGATCAATGGTCACCCCACTTTTGGGGGCTCCCATCCAATCCAGGAGACACCACATGACACATTTTAAAAACGGGAAAATGCAATGTAATGGCTTTAGGCCTTGTACAAATCATTATTTATCAGGTTTGTTGATTAGTTAAGATGAGCATTTGCAAGGACTCAGGATTAGGATCGGATCTTTTATGAGAAGAAATATATACATTTATTCTAATCTCAACTATCTGGACATTTAGTCAGTCCCATTTTACTCCCATGCTGGACACAATTTTAGAGAAATTAAGCTTTCTTTTAGCACAATTATTGGAGGAAGATATGGTTGTTCTTTGGGCGTCAGCTAAGGCAACAAGTGCTAAGATTCCTTTTAAGGACGATAATACAGTTTAGTCTGGGGTTGGTTGGTGTGTTTGCACTTTTTTGGCCCAGTTATGATATCCTGAAAAAGGCCAGGTAGCTTCTTGAACAGTTCATTAGGTCCACACCTCGATCACATCCTTTATTGGGCTTTCATAGATAGGAACCCTAAGTATCAGCCCAGGGACCAAGCAGCACACAACCAGGGCAATCCCTATGCCCCAGGGTCCACCAAAATTATTCAAATAAGCCAACCCTCAGGGAGCCCGGGAAAGCTGAGTAACAGGATTCTGCTTGATGCAAAACAACTTTCAGTTACCCTCTCCAAAGGCACCTCCCTGTATGGTCCTGCCTGACAGCCTTTTTGTTTGGGGCTGCAATATAGAGTTCTGCTTTCTAGCTTTTCAAGTGCCATGGTGTTCTGTCCTGACAGCAAAAGAATCCTTAAATTTTATGAAACAAGGAAGAACACTTTGGACACATACCAACTGAGTGCAGTGAGTGCCATGCTCTAAATTGAAAAACAAACAAAAAAGATCTAGTCCTAGTCCCATAGGTTAATAGGATACTTGGGTTGACTATAGAAATTCAGAGTGACATAATATACACTCTTTAGAAAACAGTTATAGAGACAAAAGAGGACACATTATAATTAAATATCCATATGGTATTCATTATTTCAAAGGAAAAGGGAATTGGGGTTAAGAAATGGGGTCCCTGGGGCGCCTGGGTGGCTTAGTTGGTTAAGTGTTTGACTTTGGCTCAGGTCATGATCTTGCAGTTTGTGAGTTCGAGCCCTGCATCGCGCTCTGTGCTGACAGCTTGGAGCCTGGAGCCTGCTTTGGATTCTGTGTCTCCCTTTCTCTCTGCCCCTCCTCTGCTCATGCTCTGTCTCTCTCTGTCTTTCAAAAATAAATAAATGTTTAGAAAAATTGGAAAAAAAAAGAAATGGGGTCTCTCCTGGGCACCTGGGTGGCTCAGTCAGTTGGGCATCCAACTTCAGCTCAGGCTTCATGAGTTCAAGCCCTAAGATGTGCTCTGTGCTGACAGCTTGGAGTCTGGAACCTGCTTCAGATTCTGTGTCTCCCTCTCTCCCTGCCTCTCCCCAACTTGTGCTCTGTTTCTCTCTCAAAAATGAATAAACATTAAAAAAAGAAGAAGAAGAAAAAATGGGGTCTCTCCTGACTATGTTAATGAGGGTATAGCATTGGAGAGACCTAAAGACCTGATTGCTCTAATGACAATGATTGATTAGAGACCTTGTTATATATTCTGAAGGTAATCTAAAATAAATCAGATTATTGGACTTCTAACTGGTCTTAGAGCAATTAGACTTTAGCATGGAAATCGCTTCAAATATTCTGAAATTCTATTTGAAAATTTATTTTTTTCAATAATGTTCTGACCGACAGAAATGACAACCTTCTGCACAAGAATTATTCATATTCTTTCACATTGAACTTAAGACTTTGCCATTTCGTCTAATCCAAAAGTCTTCTTATATCTGTTCTACCATTTCAAAGATTTGGGTATCACTATCAAAGCATTCAAATAGTTTATTAGTTTCTCTTTCTTGGTCGTATATGCAATAATCTGCTACATAAATTAGTTTGACTTTTTTCTTTTTACTAGATTAATGAGTTTTATCATGTTTTACTTGAATCCACTCAGTAAAATAGAAACAAGTACATCTGCTTTATCATTAGTGTCTATTTTTCAACAATGGTTTTCTTTGTTTTTCATTTCTTAGGTGTTTTCCATACATTTTTACATGTATTAATATTAGTATAAATACTCCTTCTAGATCTTCTCATAAAATAGCAACAAGTGTTTTTGTGCTTATAAAATTGATTCTTGTACAAGATTATGAATCAGCTATTGAATTCCCTTTTGAGTTTTTCCCTGACTTCAGAGTATATTTTTAAGATTGTAAATCAGTTGAAATTAGCTATGTAATATAAAAATAACAAGTTGGTGTTCTTTAGATATATTCCCCACTTTTAGTTTGACATAAGAGGTGGCTACCAAACAGAAATATGTTACTTATATACTCTCCTCCCGCATTAGAAATACAGTCCCTTGCCCCCAAAAATAGACAAACAAAAGACAGAATAGACATCCCATTCTGAAGATAAAATAATTCATTCACAGAATAAACAATGGTTATTCTTGAGTCAGTCATCTCTAAGGATTTGAGAGTGCAGGCTTCTATAAGAATATCATCTTCACATAATGTAGAAAATATGCTAAAAATTCTAGAGAATTCTGAAATCTGTTAACCTAACATTGGGTATTAGCTACCTGGGTGGTCTCTTTGCTCCGTGCAGTACACGTCATAATGTCTCAAGTGCTTTGAATAATTTCTCTCACCCTGCATTCTATATCAATGGTCAAATTAGTTATTTTTTAAACTGAATCCAGTACTCTGTTAGATGCCATCTTTTTTTTTTTTCATCCATGTTGTTCATCTTTCTCTTTATTGTGGCTATTTTTACAGTCCATTTGTTTCAACTGCAATTTCTGGAATATTTGTCAATCTTCTCTTGCTGTCTTTTGGTCACTGTCCACATCTTGCATTTACATGTATCCTGCTATTCTATTTTGTATGAGAGAACCATTGAGAATGCTGGTGGTACTGATGTCACATGGAGAAGTTTTTCTGTGTTATAATTTGAAGAGTTCAACTTTTCAGTGCAGTCAGTAAGTGAATTGGGTTTATACTGGATTGTAAAATTTCAATAGAAAAAAAACAGGATAATAAAAGCATAAGTTAATTGTTTGTAAAAGTCTAAGGAAGTAAATTTCAATATACAGATGAAGTAGGTAATTGCCTTGGAAAATATGCTTTAGCAAAAACTGACCCCATCCAACGTAGAAAACTTAAAACAATTTCAACAGAAAACCTAGAAAGAATTATCAATCAATTATTTCTCTTAAAGCACTTCTATATTACATGGGTGTAGGTATATGCTTTCTAACTATGTATCAAAATTCAGATGTAATAACAAAAAAAATTTATAAGTTAGACAACCAAAAACTTCATATGGAAAACAAAAGTCATTAGCAAACCAAAAGATATACAACAAACTGGGGAGAAAATGTTTGTGACATCTATTGCATATAAACGAATAATCCCCATATATTTTTTAAAGCTACCTCCTATTTATTTATACTTAATATCATTCATATATATAATATTTATTATTATATATAATCTCATATTGGTCCTTTTTCTCTAGAGAACCCTCACTAATATAATCCTTCCTAGATTTCTACTGGTGAAAAACATATTGAAATTTTGCTCAAAGGGCATATTTCCCAGTATAATTTTCACAACTTACCAAGGAGAGTCAAGAGAGGTATGAAAAAAAAAATAGAATACAGCCCAAAGTCATGGTGTATGATGAAGTGGTGAATTACTCCCAGGGAGCAGAAGCAGGGCTTAATCAAGGGATACATCCTATTGGTGTAGGATACTTGACAATGATTACCTAGTGGCATCAAAAAATTATTATGGAACACTACTGCCATGTACCTACCATTCTCTTATGTTTCAAAGAGCAGTGTTTATTACAGCCGTTAACTACTGTTTGTTGGGGGTTGAGCATAATATCTTGCCCTTTTTAGCTTGAAATCTCCAAATCAGGAGAAGCTGTGCCTGGCGCTGATGTAGATGACACACAGACCAATACTGATGAGCGGTAGTGAGATAATTGAGGTTTCTGGAAGAGGACTGAGACTATTTTGCAATGTGGGAGAGTCATGAATAATTTCAGCTGAGGTCTGACTATATGGCATATTAATGTCCCCAGTTTTTAACCCCCGCTTGTGATCACACCATTTGCCTTACAAACTTTCAGTGCCCTTCCACTTTGACTCTAGCCTGGTCTTATGACTTGTTCTGGGGATGGACTATTGGACAGATGTATAAAGGGCTTACACATTTCTGCTTCTGCAATTACTCTCTGCCATTGCTGTCAGATGGACTTTCTCAAGATATCCAAGTCATTCCAGGAAGGAGGAAGAGCAACACATGGAACAGAATCAAATTACCCCAATCGTCTGAGCCACCATCATCCTAGATTATTTGTCAGAGAGCCAATTCTCAGATGTGATCAAATCAACCCAAGTTCAACAGAGGCATCTGGTTGACCTCCCTAGATGTGTTCCTAATATATGCTTATTTTCTTACCTAACTGAGGTTTTGACACCACTATTTTTTAATGAGCCATCATCATATATTTACATACAGAACCACCTTATTCTTATATCAAAACAGAGTACATTATTTGAAAAGCTATTACCTAGTAATACGGTCATTATTCTAAGCTGGATATAAGTAGTTTGATTTTGAACTACTCTAGGTGTTCTATTTCATTTTAATTACCTTGTATCATATATTGACTTTAGAAAATAACCAATTTTAAGTGACTACTCATTTTTAGATAGTATATCTTTTGAAATATAAGGGTACAAAATAATGAATTTTAAATAGAAAAGCTACCTAAGCGTAAAACCATTTTGCAAAATATTTATGTAGCCATACATACTTTTGTTTCCTAGAAAAGGTCATTTGACTACAAATATGATATTTTTGAAAGTGTGACTGTGGTAAAACAAAATTTTAAACCGTTTATCACATAGTAATAGAAGTCCATATTTATCCTCATTCTCATTATCAGTTAATTCGGTCATGTCTGTGTAATTATTAAATCTGAATATGACCTTCTTGTCTTTCTGGCAATTAGCTTTTTTCTGCATATGTATGCATAAGATATGGCATTTTTTTTAAATTTTACATTGAAAGGTGCATTACTTAAATGGAAACTCTATAATTTATATTTAGGGATATAAAGCTCATTTCCTCTGCATTTAATTAATGCATGTTGTTTTACATTAGAGCACAGATTCATGACACAATTATTGCATGCTTTCTTTAGACCAAGCCCTATGCTAAGGATATAAGGATATATCTGATGAAGAATACAGTTTCTACCCATTTCTACTCAGATACACTATCCAACTGATGCAGGCCAAATGACAATTTCTCCATCAGAAATACCCATGAAGAAACACAAAAAATGCTCTCACTTAAAGGGAGCCATGTCAAAATCTTTTTTTTTAACTTTTTTAACACTTACTTATTTTTGAGAGACAAAGAGAGAGTGTGAGCGGGGGGGGGGGGGGAGGGGGGGGGGACAGAGAGAGAAGACACAGAATCTGAAGCAGCCTCCAGGCCCTTAGCAAGCTGTCAGCACAGAGCCCGGCCTGGGGCTCAAACCCACGAATCATGAGATCATGACCTGAGCCGAGGTCCGACGCTTAACTTATTGAACCACCCAGCCTTCCTGAACCATGTCAAACTATAAGGAACTTCCTTTCAAAGTGCTGTCCCCAGATAAGAATGAGAATGGTTAGTTTCTACAGTTCACTAGACACCAAGTACTAGGGAGAGGCAATAGTGTCCTTTCTTCTGACACCACAAATTTTTATCTGTGACTTTCTTTAGTATTAAATTGGGAAGCATATCCTCTATCCTCAGCTGTGTATTCTAGTTGCCAATTTTGGAATAATAAGAAACTCTACTCACCGTTCACAATTATGTAAAACACTGAAATTTCATGCTTTGTAAAATAAGTGGATGCTGGCCTTAGGTGTCTTTTTTTAAAAATTTTGTTTGTTTTGTTTTGTTTGGTGTGGTTGGTTTTTAATACAAAGAGATCCAACTAAAAAGAAATAAGAAACGATCAGGTGTTAAAATGAAGTTATATATAAGTTATAAAGACAGCATATTAGTTTTCTATTGTTGCTGTTACAAATTACCACAAGTTTAGTGGCTTAAAACAATACGGACTTAATGTCTTCAATTCTATAAGTTAGAAGTCTAACACAGGTCTCATTGGGCTAAAATCAATGAGTAGGTGAGGCTGCATTCCTTTTTGGAGGCTTTAAGAGAGAATCCATTTGTTTGCGTTTCCAGTTTCTTGAGGTCACAACATTCCTTGGCCCTTTCCTTCCATAGCTCCCTATGACCATAGCTATGACGATTGCTACCTCTGACCATAGCTGGGATTGATTGATTCTTTGCTTTTAAGAATTCATGAGATTATTTTAGGACCACCAGGATAATCTAAGATAATTTTCTTATCTCGGTTTTAATCTTAATCATATATATACTAAATCCCTTTTGACATGTCAAGGTAATATATTCACAGTTTCCTGGAATTAAGACATTGGGATTTTGAGGAACCAATATTTTGTCTACCACAGACCTGTTAAAGAAAGCAGTGAATGGGGTGCCTGGGTGGTTCAGTCAGTTGAGCCTCAGACTTAGGCTCAAGTCACGATCTCGCGGTTCATGAGTTTGAACCCAGCGTCAGGCTCTGTGCTGACAGCTCAGAACCTGAAGTCTGCTTCAGATTGTGTGTCTCCCTCTCTCTCTGCTCCCCTGCCCACGCTCTGTCTCTTTCTCTCTAAAATAAAAATAAACGTAAAAAAAAAATTAAGAAAGCATTGGTGTATTCACCTAAAGCATCAAAATACACTACAGAATGGAGAGAGAGAGAGAGAGAGAGAGAGAGAGAGAGAGAGAGGATCTCTCCCAGACATACTGCCTTAGGATCTTCAGTGCTGGGTCCTCCCATGTTCATTTTAAATATTTCTGCTAATTGACAGGCATGGGTACAAAAATATGATAATGTTTAAATAAAGACAGTATTTTAGGGGAAAATACACAATAAATATATCTATCATATTATGCCACTTAAAATATTTTTCCACTCTAATTCAAAGTGCTATGAAAAATGTATGATGTGGTCACACAAACATGCATATATATAACCCTAGACTTAACATGTGTGCATTATCTTTAAAAAAAAAGTCAATACCACTGCAAAAATGCAAATTTGTCATATGCTTGGAGATTTGCATATGTAGCATGAGCTGTTCTGGCAGTGTAAGAAAAACGTGGACTTGCCCGTGGGTGTAGAAGAAATGTTAATGGCATCTACTTCCAGATAACCATATCAGTGAGAATATGAGCATAAGAACTTCAGTTTGTCACTGAAATATAGAAGAGGGATTAGCTCTGAAGAAACGCATAATGATTGATGAGGATGATGGGGGCATGGGATAAAGTCTATCCACTTCTATGCCATATAGATTGGTATTTAAGCCCCACAGAGAGAAGTGCTATGGGCAGAAGATAACAGATGTGAGGGACAGTATAGAAGCGGATGCTATCTTTTGGAAAATGGCTGAATTTAAACCTTAGCCTCAAAACCACTAGCCGTTTAACACAAGATATGCCACATAACCTTTAGTTTGTACTTCATTCCTCTCACCTGTAAATGACACAATAATTTTACCTGTTGGAATGAAAACTGCCAGCTAATGTGAAGCCTCAACAGGTAGATAAATTGGCTCTTCTTTCACCTTGAAGGGAAAAATAAGCTGAAAAAAAAAAGTGTGTACAAGCAGCCAATTAAGAATCATCCCTGTGACACAAATAGGACTGAGAGTATTTCTTTCCCATGTAAGATTGCCTCAGTGTAGCTGTCATTTTTTTCGGAAAGAAGGGAATAGAATGCAAAGTAAGGCAAGGAAAGGAATTACATTTTGGACTTTTGTCTAGTACAGAATTCCAGTATGGTTACTGGCACATGGTACTTACTAGAAACAAATAAATTAGAAACCTACTATTCTTCTAAGGGAATGTCAATGAAACTAGCTAATGGAACTAAAATGTATCTTGACTATACAGGTTTTAACAGAACTCAAGTTCTCAAACTTGCATGCCTGGGAGGCTGTCTATGGAAGCCTCACATACCAGAGGCAGCCTTCTGCCTCAATATTCACTTTGTGTGGCCTGAGAGGAAAGGACAAGGGATGTCCAAGAAAGGTGAGCAAGGGGCTCCAAAAGGAAACAAATGAGAGAATTTTCTCAGAGAGC
Organism: Felis catus; assembly: GCF_018350175.1. Lineage (NCBI taxonomy): Eukaryota > Metazoa > Chordata > Mammalia > Carnivora > Felidae > Felis > Felis catus. The sequence goes on along the minus strand of NC_058368.1, from coordinate 219,841,476 downwards.
AAAGTTAGGTTGCAATCAAGGATCTTTTCAATTCCAGTTGGCAGGACTTTACCATTGCATTGGAGTTTCTCTCTACTTCATTTTCAAAATGTGGAAGTTAGTTGCAATGATCTTGCTCCTACGCTACCATTGAGTATTGTATAAGTTGAGAACAAATTACTAGTCTTCTTAATTCCTATATTCTACATCATAGCTCCATTTAATTGAATACAGAAACTTGTGAGATATACCCTGAATCTTTATCAGAGAATGAACATATTCTGTGTGCAGAAAAATGATGAAATTGGGATTTGATGAATAGAAGGGCAAACTGTAATAAGAGACTGGTGGCACAGAAAATAGACCATTCTCCCTGTGCTCATAAGGCTCCCTGTTTTCTGAGTCATTACCATGTGACAGAGTTAGAACCGGTGAAATTAGAGCAAAGTCTGGCTTATCATAACTTCCTGAATATGATTCTTTCACTTCCCAATCTGCTGATTGGATATTGATGTCCCCAGCAATATTGGCTTGAAATGGGAAGAACTTTTATCAGCCTGGTGTCCTGAATAGACTGGATGGAACTGAGTCCAAATCAGGAAGCCCTCATTTAGAATTCACATGAATAAGATTAATTCTATTGTGTTAAGTGAGCCACTAAGATTTGGGGCCTTATCTATTATAGAAACTCATATTATTTTACCTAATTATTCTGTTGTATGGAGCTGTTGAGAGAATCACGTGAGCTAATGTATTTAAATCCTCAGTTAATAGTGCTTACACTTTTACTAAAATGTGTGTGACATTTTACAACTTGGGACACCTGCAGTGCTACCTTGGTTTGTCAATGAAATGTGAATATTTCATTAAGAATCATATGCAATCTACAATTAATAAAATAAGGGAAAAGTTCTATTTAGTGAAATATATGAACTCATGAATCTGGCAAGAATTGTTAAACATTAAATTGTGATGATGGCTAATGTTTAAACAATTTTAGAATTAACCCATTTATGTGACTTCTGGTTTCTGAGCATCTCTAAAACACCAGAACATAAAATTGAAAGGATTAATTCACAACTTTTAAAGTTTTCAATATTTTTAGTACAGAACCTTGTTTTATCCTATTCATGTAACGTTAGTATATCAGTAATTATCCACTGAACAGGAACATCTGATTTTCCAAATATATGAAAATAAGATTGTATTTTTCATGAGAAATATTACATTATACATTAAATGAGTATTTTAAATAAGAATATGTCTTCCCAAGTATTATGTAAACAGGTCAGCATAATTGTAGAAAAATAAATTTTATCAAGTATTGAGCAATTCTTCTTCATTTAATACTTGGTTGTCTTTTCTAACACTTCACAGGATATGCCATTGGTAGTTGGTACGTTAGCATGTTTAATAAAAAATCAGTGTAGTTTAGGTATACTAATATTAAGCTTGAGCAGAACACCTTTGAGTGAGCTTTACTGCTTAAACTGTGGAAAGGTCACACATTCTTAGCATATTATAATGTTTCAAAAATAATTACATTTTCCTTGTCAGTTGAGTAAATGGAAATATAAGATCTGTAACACACACAATTAAATTTAACCTTCTTAATGGAATATTAGTGATCTGGGATTTATTTTCTTTCTTTTATTTTTTTTATTTTTTTTTCAATGTTTATTTATTTTTGGGACAGAGAGACAGAGCATGAACGGGGGAGGGGCAGAGAGAGAGGGAGACACAGAATCGGAAACAGGCTCCAGGCTCTGAGCCATCAGCCCAGAGCCTGACGCAGGGCTCGAACTCATGGACCGCGAGATCGTGAACTGGCTGAAGTCGGATGCTTAACCGACTGCGCCACCCAGGCGCCCCTTAGATTTATTTTCAACATTTATTAAAAAGGTATTCCTTATATACATATTTGTATAAATTATTCAGTGTAGAAAACTGTGACCCAGTTCTGGAATTCTAGACATAAATTACCTCATGCTTTTCAGATGGCCTCATGTAAATTTTCAAATGTCGACTCATACATGCCACATAAAAATGGGTATTCATTTTTCTTTAGTTTTCTCTATTGATTATTTATTTCATTCATCTTCCCATTCAAAAACTATTTACAAAGTATCTCTTTCCTGCAAAATATCTTTATCTTGAACAATACATATAGACTGGACAGAAAAACACAGTTGGAACAGTCCACAACAGCTGATCTAATGTAAGTATACTTGACCTTGTCAAACCTTATTTCCATTTACCAAATGTATCTTTTTCAAAAAGATAAAATACTCAAACTTGAAATGTTTAGGCATCTATATCTCTACATTTTCAGAGAAAGTCCATCATAAATGATCCTTGGGAAACATACAATGGTGATAATTGATGTGCAGAATAAGAAGCTCTTCTGAATGTGTTAAAGATTCACTCAGCCGTAAGAGATACTTCCAATATGGTTATCACCATTAACTCCAATAGTTTCATTTAAAACCATATAAAATAAATTTTAAAAAAATGATTAAAAGGTAATTTTATTCTATACTTCTATTTCCATTGTGCATTGAAACAGATATCTTAATAATATTAACTGTACTACAAACTGTAGTTAAGCTGATTGACAAAGATAAATGACTAAATTTTATGAAAAGGATGGCATTGCCATGTGGACTTAGAATGTCCTAACATGACAGTTTTGATACTGACCTGTATATCCTGGGAAGCCAAAGTATTACATGCAATGTATTGAAATATGATACCTACCTTAAACTTCCAGAATTGTACTTAAAACACTACTTCACAAAACTGGACTTTGATATGGTAAAAGTCAGTCAAAGAGAAAATGAAATATGTTGCAGAGCTTAGAAGAAACTGAACTGAAAGCCTGCATAAAAAATTCAATTCTATGTCGTTGTGAGTATGCTATAATAAGCTATAAACTGGCTGTGGAGGATGTACTTTACACAGTGTAATTTTCCATGAGTGCATTCTCAGGAGAACAGTGTCACCTAATACTAATATTATTTGGTAGAAAGTGACCGTGCAGGAGTGGGGGTGGTAATATCTGACTCCTTACAAAAGACCAGAGCTTTGAGTTTCGTGTTTGGCATTAAACATCCATGGTGTAGGAATATCTTGTTCATGCCTTTTCCATTCCTGGGAAAGCAAAGAACTATGACAGGGACTTCTAGCTATGTAGTTATATCCACTTCCTTCTTTATTTGTGGAACTCTCAAGTTTCATCTTGATTAATGCAGCATGTTGTGGCTATGTATCCAAATTCTTGTACCAGTATACCACTTATGGGTCACTTCTAAATAAGAATGAACATCTTTTACCCTACTTTTCTATCTCTTAGCAAGTTCTGGGGTGTCATAGACTCTAAATATGAAGTTCTCTTTTGGCCAACAAAAGAGCAGGATGCAGGATGAAAGGCAAGAGATGGCTAATGTCCCGGAAAAGACAAAAGCCCCGAATAAGGGTCCTTGCCCCATATTTATTAGGATCAGAGGCTCACAAATGTGAGGTCATGCACCAGGAAACAATGAATTGGTGAACATTAACTCATGGGCATGAGGGAAAGGGGGGTTTTGAAGATATACGGTGTTTGGGGTTTGGGTCAATATAAAACAAAATCCTGGTGCCTGCAGATGGGCAGATGGTTGTTAATGGAGACAGGAGGCACTATATCTCTTTATCTTAGTTAGCCTAGGGTATAAGGTAGATAGGGGAAATAACCTCGAGGTTAACAAGGCACCTTTTCTTTTGTTAACCAGCTCTGGGATTGTTTACCTTCAGCACAGCAGTCTATACCTCAATTTACCTGTTTACCTAACTTGGTCCTTCCCTCCTGTGAAAGTAGCTTTCTGCTATACTACTAAATTGTGGGGTGCTTCCTCCCTGAAGGCCTAATCTTGCTTACCTCATATAACTTTGTATTGGGTGCCTTTGTGCCCCTCTCTATTCTGGGGCCTTTGTCCCTCCCTCTCTGTTCTGGGGGCTCTGCACCCCCTCCCTATTCTATTCTGGGGCCTTTGCCCTCCCTATTCTGGGGACTTTGCCCCTCCCTCTCTATTCTGGGGTCCTAATCTTGTTTACCCAAACTCAGGTGTGATCCTATGGCTTTGTAATCCTTTAAGCCTTGTTAACCCATTGGTATAAGCCCAGGGAATTCCTAAGCTTATTCCCCACACTGTGGGAAGATGAAAACCATGGCATCCACTGTGAACATAGAGATTGAAACAGCAGTATATTTACAATGGAAGAGCTGCTATACTAACCAGGAACATTTTCATTTGAACCATTCCATTAGAGAGAAATAAACTTCTATTCTTCTATAAGCCACAGCTTTATGTGTGTGTCTCCTCTTCCCACAACTAACACAGAGGAATAGCTATGAGTTGAATCAAGAATTCCGAAGAACTATTAGAAGTTTGATTGTGATAAGCTGTGTCCACCTTAAAGGGCAGCTTGCCTCCGGGCATGACTTGAAATGAATGAGAATCAAGTAATTCATCCCTGTTCCAGTATTGCCTACTTACCCCCAACCACCCTAATTAAACACAATGGATTTTAGCTATATCAGAGTTAAAGCCACTTACAGAGATCAATTATAAACATTGTATAAAATGCACAAATAAATTATTTGAAGGCCTCAGAGTACAGCCAAGAAAACTAAACTCAAGTGACCAGTACCTCATAGAAAAGGATGGTGTTATAAGTCACACATTTCCCACTGCTATTTCATCCAGGGCATGTGTGGATTAACAGTGCAGGGAATGGAAAATGAGGAGGAATGAGCATTCTTAGATTTTTGGCCTTTTCATTGCAATGATAGACAAAAACTGAACTTCCAGATTGTCAAAGTGACCTAATTTGAAAGGGTTAAATAACATAAACACAAGGAAGAGATTAGCCTGATATTCTGCATATCATTTGCCATGGAAGCATATGTGAATATTTAAGTTGATGACACTGTATGACTATGAGTCAAAATAGATTTAAAGGGAGAAATATTATATGATATAAAAAGGAACATTTAGCTATGATTAAAGGTTCAATTTTAAAAGCTATAAAAATCCTAAATTTTAATGCAGCTAATAACTTAACTTTAAAATATATAATAAAGCAACAACTGACTAAAGTAAAGTTGAAATTGAAAGATACTGAATCATAATTGGAGATACCGATGCAACTTACACCACAGTACAAAGTCAGACAAAAACTCAAGAAAGATAGTGTTTGAATATCAAGATTAAGAAACTTGGTAAAAGTCATACCAACAGAAGATGGGAACTTTTAATGTTGATTAAATTCTGGGAAAATATAAATTCATTTAAAAGAACAAAACCATCCTGGGACTAATTATTAACCACAGTGAAAGCAATCTAAAAATTACTACTGAAGATGTGACACAATAGTATTAAGCAACATAGTTCTAAATATGCTACATGCTATGTTTCATTGAAGAATTCACAAAACATTTTGAATCTAATAATATTTTGGATCAAATAATAATGCAAGTAAAATGTGCATATTTTATATACATAAAATATTTTGAATCAAATAATGCAAGTAAAATGCATCATACCTTGTGGGAACCTGCAGAGTCTGTCTTCAGTGGGCGAGCCTTAAGCGCCTGTCAGGAACTCTATGATTTAAACCTGTAACTACCAAAGTGCAGTAAGTTGAATGGTAGCCCTCAAAGGATATGTCTACAACCTAATTCCTAGAACCTGAGATTCTTACCTTATTTAGAATAAGGGTCTTTATAGGTGTGATTAAGTTAAGAATCTTGAAATAAAGAGAACATCCTGTGTACCCACTTGGTCCCTTAGTCCAATATCAAGTTCCCTTGTAGGAGATCCACAAGGGAGCTGTGACAGACAGAAGAGGAAGGGGCAATGTGACTACAGAGGAAGAGACTGGAGGGATGAATCCCCAGGGTTGGAAAGCCAGAAATCTCCAGAAACCGGAAAAGGCAAAGATTCAAGCCTCCCGAAGAGACTTTTGAGGTTGAACAGCCTTTTCAACACCTTGAGTTTGGTTTTCTGGCATCCAGAACCATGAGAGAACAAATTTCTCCTGTTTGAAGCCACCAAATTATTTATAGCAGCCACAGGAAATGAATATAGTAGTAAATAGTATACAAAGCTAGAAAAAGCAAAGCAAAATGGTTCCAAGAGAAGTGGAAGGAAATTATGATAAATATGAAATCAGAAATCAATTTTTAAAGGGGCACCTGGGTGGCTCAATAGGTTAAGCGTCTGACTCTCGATGTCAGATCAGGTGATGATCTCATGGTTTGGGGGTTCAAACCCGGTGCTGGGCTCTGTGCTGACAACATGGCGCCTGCTTGGCATTCCGTCTCCCCCCCCCCCTCTGCCCTTCCCACCTCTCTGTCTCTCTAAATACACAAACTTAAAAAAAAAGAAAACAAATTTTAAAAACAAAAATTTATTAAAAAATCAAATGTATTCTATTAATAAAGCTGAAAATAAAAATTTTCTCTACAGGAATAAAAAATATTTCTAAATATATCTTACAAATATAAAAAATAAAAATTACGAAAATTTAAAAAAATGTGTATGTAAAATTTTTCTCAAAAATTCAATATAATTGACATAAGAATAAGAAATCTGATGGGGTTCCTGACTTTGGTTCCGGTCATGATCTTATGGTTCGTGAGTTTGAGCCCTGCATCAGGCTCTGTGCTGGCAGCTTGGAACCTGAGCCTGTTTCAGATTTTGTGTCTCCCTCTCTCTGCCCCTCTCCTGCTTGCACTCTCTCTCCCTTTCTCTCAAAAATAAACATTAAAAATTACCAAAAAAAAGAAATATGAATAATCCTCTACCTATTAGTAAACTATAATTCATCATTTTATACCTTCTCAAAAAGAAAACTCTAGTCTTGGATAAACTTCATTGTAGATTCCTTCAAACATTTAAGGGGAAAACATCTGCTTTACACAAATTCATCTAGATAATAAAAAAAGATACTTCTCCCATTTTATTTTGCAAGGTAGCAGAACTTTGTATTTAAAATAAGATTAGGGACACCTGCGTGGCTTAGTTGGTTAGCGTCTGACTCTTGATTTTGGCTCAGGTCATGATCTCATGTTTCATGAGTTGGAACCCTGTGTCAGGCTGTACGTTGAGGCTGCCGAGCCTGCTTAGAATTCTGTCTCTTGACCTCTCTCTCTACTCTCCCCACACTCATTCTCTCTCTCTCAAAAATACATAAACCTTAACAAATAATATAAAGTAATAATTATTGACTGCATCTACAAATAAGATACTCATGAAAAAAAAAATCCCACTAAAATTTAAAACATATAGTGTGTGCTTGATTCTGTCACCTCTCTCATTGTCTTACATCCATATGGCTGTTAACTTTTTTCATGTTTCTTTGAACAGACCTCACTGCTCAATATTAAGTTTCACTTGACTAAATAGCTTCATGACTCCATCTTCTTTACACCAGCACAGGGGACACATAATTATCAAAAGTGACATAATTGTGTCCCTACTTAATAATATTTTTGGCTATTAGAATCTTAATTCTGAGCTTTATCATTTAGAACTTTTACAATTTGATCTTTATCTTTTTATTCTTCATTATTTAGCTAATCTTTCAGACCCCACTACCTGCCAAGTCACCCACATTAAACATCTCAGCATCCCACAATAGTGACTAATTCACATATCAGCACATTAACTAAGGTAATTCCTTCCACACGTTCTGTTCTTTTTCAATACAGATCATGTGTGTTAGAAGTAGATATTTTATCAATTACTGGAACATGAGGAGCACTGACAATATACAATTAAAATGAGAGCTGATCTAGCTAAGATTCTAGAACCAAAGCTTACCACAGCAACTAGAATAAACATTGATTTGTGTCCCTTTGAAAATGTTTGAGTATAATGAATTTAAACACATTCATTTTAGAAACTTTCTGCATGAGAAAGAGGATATATATGAATATTAAGTGGACAAATGATAGATTCTGAAGTTGGCTATCACCTTTTTATTAATCCTTCAAAACTACCCCATTTGCCTGAATATGATTAACCCAGTCATAACTGCAAGAACAGACCTTGATTAGTTTAAAAAAACCAATACTATCGTATGTGTAATGTTTGTGGCTCAAGGTTATTCAAGTTACCCAGTATCTTCAAACCAGAAGAAAATAAAGCTTTTATGTTAGAGTTGTCAGAAGAGTGATTTTCCTTCTGTCCTTGTTCTGAATAATGAAACATACACTGCTGTGTATGATGTTTAGTGTTTAGCAACCTTAAATTGAAGCTTGGATACAGATAAGGGTATAGAAAAGAGATTCACCAAGAAACATAGCTAGTTATGTAAAAGAACTATGTCTGTATTCTATCCAACCTCCAAACTATTAAGTTAAAGCTGTCAATATATTGACTTTTTGGTTTAAACCAGCAAGATTTTTCTATTATTTGAAACTAAAGCCCTTGGATATAGATCAAGATGGAAAGATGTTATCAGAATGACCTTTTGTTGTTTCGTTTTTTTCAAGTGATTAAAAAGATGATGTTTTCTAAGAAAGGATTGACTTTTGAAAGAGAACATAAATTTAGTGTGCACTTGCTGATTTAAAGTAACTTTGAAACACACAAGTAAATTTGTCAATCATGTCATTGATCACAAACTCAGATGAGTAAACTAGAATACATAAAGTCCATAAATAACAAGTAAAGCATTTTATTTTTCAAGGGAGAAATATTAGAATAAACACAAAGAAGGGTTTCAACTGAACAATATAGAAATACAGTTAATTTGCAGAGTGGAGGGAGATAATGAGCCTGAGAAGAAATCTACTGGGGAGTAGCCAAAGATAATCACAGTGAAGCAAGGCAGTATGATCTCTCTCTCTCTCTCTCTCTCTCTCTCTCTCTCTCTCTCTCACACACACACACACACAGAGAGAATTTACAGAAGGAAAAATACTACAATATTGTCAAATTCTGTTGCTTGATCAAGTAAAATGAAAACCAAACTTTTCAATAGATTTAGAGAAATGCATGTCATTGATTACCTTAGGGACGGTTGTTTCCATGAATAACATATGGTATTAGAAGTCAGACAAAGGCAGTTAAAAAGTTAGTAGAAAATTCAGATTCAGAGAAAAAATAGGTTTGGCTAGTAAGAAAAAGATGCAGAGGTCATAGATATGTGCAATTTTAAGAATTTGCATGTGTTTGCATATCTTTTGTATTGTTTTCTGTATAATTATTAATTGTAATAATAAATATAATTATTACTTTTGTTTGATAATTAATGGTTTATTTCTTAGAGCCGTTTCAGGTTTACATAAAAATTGATTAAAAAATACAGAATTCCCCTTTCTTCCCATGAATGCTGCCGAGGAAGCATTGTTAAAGTCTGCCCTCCCACTGCTGTCATGTCTAAACCAGAATCTCCCAAAGAGCCTGAAGAACTGTGGAGGCTCTTCATCCGAGGTTTGAGCTTTAAAAATAATTGATGAGAGTTTGAGGAACCATTTTGAGCAACGGGGAACATTTACAGAGTGTGTAGGAACGAGAGACCCAAACACCAAACTTTCCAGAGGGTTAGGGTCTATCATGTATGCCCCTGTGGAGGGGGTGGATGCAGCCATGAATCAGGGCCACACAAAGTGGATGGAAGAGGTGTGGAACCAAAGAGAAAAGAATAATCTCAAGAGAAGATTCTCAAAGACCTGGTACCACTTAACTGTGAAAAATGTTTTTGTAGGTGGCATTAAAGAAGACACTGAAGGACATCATCTCAGAGATTATTTTAAATAGTATGGGAAAATTGAGGTGATTGAAATTGTGACTGACTGAGGCACTGGCAAGAAGAGAGGCGTTGCTTTTGTAACACTTCTTTTGTAACACTTGAAGACCATGGCTCCATGGACAAGATCATCATTCAAAAATACCATACTGTGGGGGTGCCTGGTGGCTCAGTAGGTTAAGCACCAAACTCTTGATCTCGACTCAGGTCATAATCTCATGGTTAGTGGGATCGAGCCCCATGATGGGCTCTGTGCTGATGGTGCAGAGCCTGCTTAGGATTCTCTCTCTCTCCCTCTCTCTGCCCATATGTGAAACTCATGACCATGACCACACATGCCACTCATGACACACATGCCCATATGTGAAACTCATTAGAATTTATGATTGTGTAATTAAAATTACCTTTGCTTAGAAAAACAATCCAGATATTTCCAGATAAACAATTAAACTGTAAACATTAGTGTTTCTTTGAAAAAAATCTATAGTAATAAATATATCAATATAAATTATGATAATACTCATAAAACCAGTAAGAACTGAGTGGGTTTTTAGAAATTTTATTTATAAAAGTCTTTCTAATTTTCTCAATATGGGTATACTTGAAATATAATATCATCTTTTTAAAGAAATAATCTAAGTGAGATTTGAATGATGACTTATGGCAATAATCAATCCAGAAATAATCATATAAATCCAAATCACTGATATTATTTTTAATTTACTAAATTTATATGAATCTTTTGAAAATCCATAAAATTACAGTGTCTACAATATATATGAAATTAAATTATTACCTAAAGTCAAGTACAGATCTTCCTCAAACTGATAATAAGGTTATATCCTGATAAACCCATCTTAAATTGAAAATGTCATGAGCTAAAATGCATTAATTAATACGCCTAACCTACTGAACATCATAGCTTAGCCTAGCCTACCTTAAACATTCTCAGAACACCTACAGTAGCCTAGGGTTGGGCATAATCATCTAACACAAAGCCTGTTTTACAATGAAATGTTGAATATCTCATGTAATTGGTTGAACATTGTTCGGAAGCTCAAAAACACAATGGTTGTGTGGGTACAGAATGGCTGTAAAAGTATCCGTTGCTTACTTTCATGATGGCCGACTGCTTGCGTGCGAGCTGCAGCTCGCTGCCACTGCCTAGCGTCAAAAGAGAGTATGTCCTGCATAGGGCTAGCCTCGGAGATGATCAGGATTCAAAATCTGAAATATAGTTTCTGGTGAATACGAATGACTTTCACACATTGTAAGTCAAAAAATGATAAGTCAAATCATCTGTACGTCGGGGGCCATTGTACTTCATAATGCTTTATTGGAGATTTGCAGATAATACGCCAAAAAATGATTTCAAAGTGAACATTACTAAGAGGGCCTTCAGATATAAAAGGTCTGATAGCTGTCTGACCTAAGTGTTCTGTATCTAGATAAGCTGGAATAAATTGATGTTGAACAGAACATTTTTTACTTGCTATCTTGAACTTAGATTGTGTGATCATTCTAGTAACTACTTAAATAATATGAAGTTGCAACAAAAGAATAGAAACCACAGTATTCTTGGTAATATTTTTCCATTAAATTTGATTAAATGAATATGTGAAGCCTTGGCTCGAAATGGTATTTATCATTTTTGGCTTTGTTTTTCTTTTTTTGCATTACTGGAAAACTGCTAAAATATTTAAATTTATATGTAAAATCAACTTGGTTCCAGGTTTTCACTTGTAAGCATATCTGGAAGAATTTAAAAAGAGTAAGGACTTAGAATCTCTTCATTGAGGTGACTATCTATATGGTGCAGGATTCCTAGTCTCTAAAGATTTGCCTTTAAATATTAGTACTGCTGCCCCCATGCAATGATAATGAAATTCTCTCCTCAGATTTCTAAAACTTCTACTTGGAGATATGCACACATGCACCAGGTGTGTATGTGTGTGCATGTGTGTGTGTGAAATATATATTTATATACATGTATATATATCATATATTTTATATATAGCTATATAAAATACTAAATTAATAAATATGCTGTTTACTAAATATATTACTTATGGATACACACACATGCATACACAAACACAGAAATGTATATGTGTCTGCCTATTGCTATATATAAATATATTTATACATATTTGTATATTTTTAGTATTATATTTACTTAGTAATTTGTCATTGAATTTTTAGTGTATTAAATGTACTAAATGTAAAAATCATATATAAAATACTAAATAATATTCACACACATTGCAGTTTTATTAAGCTTTAAAACAGAATTGTTTCTTCTGCTTTTTTATGAGAAATAGTTAAGTGAGTAAACTTCACATGGTTTTGGTATATCATGGGAAATTTGGAAACAAGAACATCAATGGATATTTGCATTTCTGTTTTTAACTCAAATAATTACCAAATGTATTTTCTTTTCTCTTTTTCAAAATGCATAAAATTCAAAGTTGTCAAAAATATTTGTTTCCTCTAATGCATGCACATGTGTGCAAGTTCAGCATGCTATAAAATTTAAGTGTTTATTTTTTTAAGCAATTCAACAAAATCAAATATCCTTAGCAAGTTTGTGGATATCACACAGATATACAAAATATAATTGGTTGGATTTTTATGTATATGTAAAGAATCCAAGGTAATCATCAGGTGCTTTAATTTAATCAAGGGGATATATGTGGTCATGATATCTAGGGAGCATTCAAGTTCCTTTTGAATTCATTATCACTGATAAGGGTACTGTAGTCACATTACATTAGTATAAGTTGAAAGAAATACGTGGTCTTGTATACTTGTGAATAATTTATCTATTGTATGTGTCTAATTTATATTTGCAAACCCATGGCTTATATTTTTGATTATGTGCATGTCCACTTTGGTTCTCAAAGTTATTCAAAACAGGAAAAATGGTAATATGCGCTATTTTTCATAGAGTGTGGCTTATATTCATTTTGAGACACCATGCTAATTTACATCTATTTTTCCTAGGTAATTTCAGTGTTGGAAATGGAAACAATCAATTATATTAATATTTAACTACTGATATCTATATGATAATGACTCTCAAATACTTATTTATCAAAAATTAGTGTATTGTTATTTTTGCAAAGAATACCATTATTTATTCACATAAAAATCTAAACTTTGTAGGTTTAATGGAATGGACCCTAAACATTGAGTTTCATAAATAAGAAATTATAGTTTGACCACAAAATGATGATTAGTCATTTTTATCCAAGTATGGATGTCATTACTGTCTCATAGGTCCCTAAGACCACTCTTAGGTTTCATGATTTGCTAGAAGGACCTACAGAATTCTGGAAAGCTGCTATACTCACAGTTACAGTGTATTATCGTGGAAGGATACAGATTTAAATCAGTAAAGGGCAAAGGTGTATATGGCATAGTGTAGGAGGAACGAGGCACCACCTTTCAACTGTCCCTCTGACCTCTACTGTCTTTGACCCAGTAGAGTAAAAGAGATAGCAACAATGTATGATGACATTTGCCAAGTGTTGTCAAAAAATGAAGCTCAGGCCTTCTTGACCCTTGAGGCCAGGGATTTTATTAATGGTTGTCATGAGGCATGGAATACTGATGTTAATGACCTAAGCTACTTGGACTCCAATCCCCCAGAGGTCAAACTGACAGAGTGGCCTCAGATCCCAGGTAAACAAAAATAGATGGTCACCATAAATTACAGTGTTACCATAAACCACGTGTGTGGCTTAATGTCTCAGGTATAGAAAGACATTCTTATCAGGCAGGATATTTTAACGGGCTCAGAGGCAATCTCCCTTTTAAGTGGGTGAAGGGCCAGTCCTTTATGTGGAACATGTAGCTTTGAGCACCCTAAACCTGCTGGATTAATCCTTTACTATCCAGTCGAATTTTAGAACCAAAAAATCATCAAGTCATTCAATTGTTTGAGAAATAATTTTGACTTCTGTCATGTGGGTATTGATGAGGCAGCACTGAATGAAAGAGCTTCAGTTTTGACTTCAGAAAGCTTATGTTTTCCAGGAAAAGATAACAAATATACAAAATTAATTTCTAAGAAGATATTATTATGTATGAAAATGCTATGTGAAAAAATAAATCATAAACAGCAGGAAAGGTGTGGAATGGGTTCAGTTTTAATTGGGCTTTTCAGAAATGGCCTTACTGTGATGGCAATGTCAGTAAGTAAATTCAGATGATGAGGAAGCAAGATGTGGGTAACTAACTGGGTGAATAACATCCCAAGTGGACAGAACACCACATACAAAGGCCCAGTTGGAGGCACATGTTATGTGGGGAAAACCGCAAGGGGAAAGTTGGCTGAAGCCCAGTAAGAATGAGAGACAGAAGGAAGTGGCAGGGCCAGCGATGTAAACGGTTGCATAATTCTCTCTAATCATTATTTTCCACAATAATTTTTCCTATTGACACTTACTATGAAACTATTTTGGTTCTATTTTATATTCTGTAAAAATGGTTTGGAATGGCATAGATTTCTATAAGGAGATAAAGGTATTTTCAATCCTGGACAATTAGAACAAAGGGCTAAGAAAATGCTTTGCCCCCATGTAGCTTTTTTGAAGTTTGTCACTTTAAATGTTAAACCCAAATTGTCTGGTGAATAGTACTCTTTTATGAACAGCACCAATAATTGAGGATGTCCCAGGTGGCCCTTTTTGTAGGAGAACAAACAGAGCTTGGCACCACAGAGCTACTCAAAGAGATCGCCATGGGTCACTGTCATTGGAACAATGCTTACTTTGCACTGTTCTTGCCTGGCCATCTCCTGTTCACATGCTTTTCTTCACACAGCTGGACTTCTTTGTTGTAGGTAACATATCATGTGGTGCGCATTTTCTCTTCTGTCGCCCATGATTGAGAACAGATGTTGTATGCCTTTATAATTGTCTTCAGGAAATCTCGATGCCTTTTAATGGCACTCTGTACCTTTTGTAATCAGGAGGGTTAGCTGCATGCTTAGAGGCCCATGAAGTATAGAACTTCCTTTTATTGTAGATAGTCACAGACAACCCCTAGGCCTGCTGTTTCCCATTCACTGCTGCTGGAACAATTAGCAGTAATAAAGGTTTTTCACAACAGGTATTAATGCCTTTCTGAAAAAGGTAAGGACATTTGGCTGTTCTTGGAATAGGCAAGCATTGAGCTATGGAAGATAAATGGTTTCTTAATGGAAGAAAAATTTTATTTTCCTCACTTAATTTTTTCCACTCAAAATAAGTTAATTCTTAGTCTTCAATTATACATTGAAAAAAAGCTAAATAAAACAAGAGTTATTCTCAAATTTGAAGCCTCAAATTCAAAATATATTCTCATAATTTATAATTATTTTGATTGGATTAAATAGAGTAATATGAATAAAATCATGCAGAAAGCCTTCTGTGAAAATGCTGGGTTATTTTCCTTGGTGAATTGTCGATACACTTATTTGGGTAAATTATGGGAAAATTTATAATGTCTAATAAAAACATTTTCAATAAAAATATTTTATTCAGATGGAGTATTAATTTGGATTAATGCAAATGGCCTTGTTCCATTTCTTTCTTCTTCTTTCCCAACCTAATGGAGTCTGACAAAAGTGAATCTCAGACTTCATAAGACTCTTACACTTTCATTCTTGCTTCCAACATTAATATTAGTAATGATAACTCTGCATAAGGTTTTAGTATGTGCTGGACAGTGACTGAGTGCTTTAAAGCTATCTCCCTTATCCCTTGCAGAACTAGGCAGAGGTGAAGTTGAAAGTCTACACCCACTGCCCTTAACCCCTATTTATTTGATTTCTCCAAAGTCTTTCTTTGACCATTTCCTCATTAATACTAAATTTTCAGCCTTCTTTTTCTTTAAAGAAACCTTGTGTTCTGTAGAGTCTCTATTGTATTCTGGGACAACACAAATATACGTGTATATAAACTAATTGCTTTCTCTAACTTCCTAACTAGAATTGAAATTATACTTTAATGTAAATTCTTTCCCATTAATATAAATCTTTAGCACAAAAGAGCCTGGTGAATTTGTTTTTGTTTTTGTTTTTGTTTTTTAATATTTAGGTCAATTTGAGAAGAATAAACATCTTTTTTTGTTTAAGTTTATTTATTTATTTTGAGAGAGAGTGAGCCATGAGCAAGGAAGGGGCAGGGAGAGAGGGAGAGAGAGAATCCCAATCAGGCTTTGTACTGCCAGCTTAGAGCCGGGTGTGGGACTCTGTCCCACAAACTGTGAGATTGTGACCTGAGCCAAAATCAAGAGTCTCACACTTAACCAACTGAGCCACACAGGCACCCCAAGAATAAGCATATTAAAAATATTCAATTTTTCATCCCATGAGCTTCCATGAGCATCATTTATCTGTCCAATTTTTATCTTCTTAGTGTAAGCAAAGAGTGTCAATATTTTGCTGGATCCATTTAATAAATGGAGAGTATTACTTCTTTCTATATTATTATCATTACCTTTTTAATGTTTACAGGATCTGTAGTGATGTCCCCTTTTTCACTCATTATATTAGTAATTCTACCAACAACCAGTGAAATTGGAAGGGTATATTGAACCGTGAGTTTGCAATCCTTTATGACACTTTGATTTCACTCTTTCCTTTATAAGCCTTGCTAGGGTTTTATCAGTTGTAGTAATCTACTGATTAAAAGATTAAAGTAGAAGTAATCTACTTTCAAATAACCTACTTTTAATTTTATTCATTTTTTTATTTGTCCTTTTCTTATTAATTTCAGCTATTCTGTTTTTCATTCCATATTTTAACTTGCTTTAGGTTTAATTTACTTTCCTTTTCCTAGCTTTCAATGATGGAAGCATTGTCCATTGACGTAAAATTTTCTTCTTATCTAATATAAACATTCAAAGCTATAGAAGTGTAGGGGCACTTGGCTGGCTCAGTTGGTGGAGCATGTGACTCTTGATCTCAGGGGTCATGGGTTTGAGCTTCACATTGGTCGTGGAGTCACAACGAAATGAAATGAAATGAAATGAAATGAAATGAAATGAAATGAAATGAAATGAAATGAATAAAATATAGAAAAATTCCAAAGCTATAAAAGTCCCTTTAAGCATTGATTTAAATACATCACTAAAATTTTGATTATGTTCTCATTATTATGTAGTTCAAAATGTTTTTATATTTTCTTATTATTTATTTATTCTTTTATTCAGGACTATATAGAACTCTATTGATCAGTTTTCAACTACTTGAGGATTTTCCAGCTACTTCTGTTATTAATTTTAATTTAATTTAATTTTGATCAAGATATATATTATGTATGATTAAAACTCTTTAAAATTTATCAAGACCTGTTTCATGTTCCAAACAATGGTTCACCTTTTTGAATGATCCATGTGTGCTTAAAAACATTATGTGTTTTATAGCAGGGCCACTTCGTACTACATGATCTGATAATGACTCCATTTAATTGTACAAATTTTATAATCTGTATTTTACTCACAACCCTCCAATAGTGTTTTCTGCCAGACCTTGCAGAACATTGCCCATGGTATACTTAACTTAATATTATGATACAGGCTGAAGGAAGCAGTTTTAGGGATCTCGTTTGTACATTAACTCTTTTAGTTTAATTGTCTCTCAAATCCTAGATGTCTCAGGAATGCCAGTTTGATTTCTACTTATTTTACTCATTCAAAAAACTGGTTCATGATTGCGTTCCATTTCCTGTGATACAGTTTGAAAAGCTCCCCCAGGCACAATGTTGTTTTGAATGTTGGAGCTTCCTTCTTATGATTCCTTTCCCTCCAGGATCACAACTTTTTACCTCTTTTTGCTCTATGCCTGAAGCTAGTCCATGTATAAATTTTATACATATTATAGCTGATATTTTTGTAAGAAGGTAGATCACTTGCCATTTACTTTTTCATGGTCAAAACTGAAATTTGCTTAAACCTTGCTTTCCTTCCATTGCATAGTGAGTGAATTTTGCGTATTAGGGTTCTATAGAGAAACAGAAAAAATAGAAGGTGTGCATATGTGCATGTATTTGTGTGTATGTGTGTGTGTATGTGTGCATGTGAAAGAGAAAGACATAGAGAGAGATTTTTTTAAATATAATTTATTGTCAAATTGGCTCCCATACAACACTCAGTGCTCATCCCAACAAGTATCCTCCTCAATGCCCATCACCCACTTTCTCCTCTCCCTACACCCTATCAACCCTCAGTTTTTTTCTCTGTATTTAAGATTCTCTTATGGTTTGCCTCCCTCCCGAGAGAGATTTATTATAAGGAATGGGGTTCAATTATTATGGTGATTGGCAGTGTGGCCCCACAGACTCAAGACCCAAGAGAGTCAATGGTGCAGTATTAGTTTGAAAGTTAGCCAGCAGAGATCCAGAAGAGTCAATGATGCAGATGAAAATGAAAAGCAGTCTGCTGGAGAATTTCCTGTTACTTAAGAGAGGAGCAGGGTTTGCTTTGTTCTTTTTAGGCTGTCAGATGATTGGATGAGGCCCACCCATATTATGAAGAATAATCTGCTTTGATTAAATTGTTAGTCTCATCCAAAAACTCCCTTGCAGAAACACCCAGAATAATGTTTGACTACATATATGGGCACCTCATGGCCAATTAATTTGAACATACAATTAACTATCATATTTCATAAGTCTATATTTCGTATTGTTGTAAATTTCTGTTCATGTTTATACAAATTTTGCTGTTTTCAGTGTGACTTTCACTTCATGAAGTTTTAAATTTCTTTTAATTTTTCCTGAAAACTGCTGTTTTCCTTTTAATCTCTCTCCCTCTCTCTCTCTGCTTCCTCCTTGCCTTCTCATCTTCTTCCTCCTCTTCTTTCTTCCTCCTCCCTCCTTCCTTCTCCTTCTTCTATTCTTTCTATTGCAAAATCTTCTTCAGATAACTTATATCTCCTAATTGATCTCTTACATGGGTTTAATAAAATGGTCTGTACTGAATAGATTTTGTAGAAAAGTATTTTTCTGGTTTATGCTTTTTTGATGTATATCTTCTGTATTCTAAGTGTCTTGATTTTTTTATTTTCTTTTTGTACCACCTCTCTTTTTAATAAACACATTTTTGTTGTAAACCTTTTTTATAAAAGGTTTTTTTGTAAAGTTATAAAAGTTATTTATAACTGTCTTTTTCTTCCCTTATCACACTTCAATTCCATCTACTTTCCTTTTATATCAACCAGATTGTAAGCAATAAACATTAAATGTCAGCCATATTTTGCCTTTATCCTCTCTTCTACTCTTTAGAACTTAATTGAATGCTAATAGGAATATTTGATTGTAGACCCCTAGACCACATGTCTCAAATAAAATAACTGTGACTTTTACTTTTACATATTTCTCCTGGCCCCAGGACCAGGTTCTAAACCACTAGCAAGTCCTTTTTATACTAGTCCACTTTGTAATTCGTGGTTGTTACGCTTTATATTTTAGGGCTAACATTTATGGTTGTGGTTTGCCCACTTTAAATTGTAAATACCTTTCTTACTTTTCTGGGATATTTATGAAATATCACAGAACAACTATTCCAAACGTTCTTTTCAGGCTGTCATTTCAGGCTGTCATTTGCTACATTTAGTGATTTATTTGGTCATCTACCATTTTGTAAGTATTATCCTACTTTCCATTTTACCTTCAGAATCATTGCATCTTTTCAAGAGTCTCTCAATTCCTTCAATATCGACATCCCTCAGAATGCTGTTCTCCACCTTCAAATGTCTTTTGTCTTCATCTATAATATCAACACTTTTTTGTTCTTTTTTTTTTTAAATAACTGAATTTTTTAAGAACAGTTTTACATTTACAGGAAAAGTGAGAAGATGGTGCAGAAATGTCCAGGTTACCACTTGCTGTGCCCCATATACTTTTCCTTTATAATTAATACCTTGCATTAGTGTGAGACATTTGTTATAATTAATGAAATAATATTAATATACTCTTATTAACGAAAGTCCATAGTTGACATTAATGTTCACTACTAGTGTTGTACAGTTCCATGGGTTTTGACAAATACATGTCATGTGTCTATCATTACAGTATCATACAGAACAGTTTCCCTGCCTAAAAGAATTTCCTGTGCTTCACCTACTAACCCCTACACAAGCCCTCTAAACACCTTCAACACTTTTCTTAACATGAGAAAGAGCTTCCATTCCACATTCCACATTCCAAAATTAAGGGTCCCATTGAAAGGCAAATAGAGAATTGTATAAGTACAAAGACTCTGGAACTATAACCCCTGTTGTCAAATTCTCCATTTACTACCTGCTTGTGTAACTCTGGATAAATTACTTTATATCTCTGTGCCCCAAATCCCAATTTTCCCAACAAGAAAATTTAACCATAATGGTCGTCATTCAGTAGTTTTCCACTAATAATTAAATAAATTAATATGTGTAAAGTTCTTAGCATCAAAGTTAGCATATATAAAATAGTCTATGTGAGCCATTCTGCAATACCTATTTCCTAATTTCACTCCATTGATTATTTGCTGCAGCTTTTTAGTTTGAAGCTTTTGAACATTATTTGAAGCTTTTTAATTTGATGTGGTCTCACTTGTCTATTTTGGCCTTTGTTACTTGTGCTTTTGATGTCACATGCAGGAAATACTGCTAAGGCCAATGTCAGAAACTTTTTCCTTATATTTTCTTTTAGGAGTTTTATGGTTTCACTTCTTATAGTTAATTCTTTAATCCATTTTGAGTTGATTTCTGTGTATGATGTAAGATAAGCATCCAGTTTAATTCGTTTGCATATGAATATCCAACTTTCCCAACATCATTTGTTCTACACACTATCTATTCTTTATTGTGTGTTTTTTATTTTCCTTGTGGAAGATCAATTGATAGTATATGTGTGTCTATTTTATGAGCTCTTTATTCTCTTCCCTTGGTTTATATGTCTACCTTTATGCCAATATCATACTATTCTAATTACTATAACTTTGTAATATATTTTGAAATCAGAAATGTCATGCTTTTAGTTGTTCTTCTTGTTCAAAATACTTTGACTATTTGGGGTTTTGTTTATTTGTTTGTTTGTTTGTTTGTTTTTGTGGTTCCATATGAACTTCAGGATTTTCTCGAAGTCTGTGAAAAATGCCATCAGGATTTTGATAGAGATTGCATTGAACCTATTGATATCTTTGGGTAGTATAGACATTTTAACAATATTAAATCTTCCAATCCATGAACATGGATGTCTTTGCACTGATTCTTTTCTTTAATTTCTTTCATCAGTGTTTTGTTATTTTCAGCATACAATTCTTTCACCTCCTTGAGTATGTTTGTCCTTAAACATTTCATTCTTCTTGATACTATTTTAAATGGTATCATTTTCTTAATCTCCTTTTTGGATAGTCTGTTTCAGCTCTACAGTAATGCAACTGATTTTTGTGTTTTGATTTTGTTTTATGCACCTTTGATGAATTTGCTTATTAGTTCTAGCAGTTTTGTTTTGGTAGGGTCTTTAGAGTTTTCTATATGTAAGATCATGTCATCTGTGAACAAGGATAATTTTACTTCTTCCTTTCTGATTTGGATGCATTTTATTTCTTTTTATTGCCTAATTACTTTGGCTAAAACTTTACTATATTGAATGGAAATGGTGAGAGTGGACATCCTTGTCTTGTTTCTAATCTTAGAGGAAAACTCAGTTTTCTGCTGGTGAGTATGATATTAGCTGTGTGCTTCTCATATTATCTTGAGGTCAATTCCTTCTATATAGAGTTTATTTTTATTTTTATTTTTTGAAAACAATTTTAATGTTTATTTATTTTTGAGAGAGAGAGAGGACAAGTGACGGAAGGACAGAGAGAGGGAGACACAGAATCTGAAGCAAGCTCCAGGCCCTGAACTATCAGCACAGAGCCTGGCAGGGTTGGAACCCATGAACCATGAGATCATGACCTCAGCAGAAGTTGGACACTTAACCAACTGAGCCACCCAGGTGCTCCCAGTTTATTTTTAATTGTGAAGAGTTTTTACTATGAAACGGTGTTTTCAAATGTATCTTTTGAGTTAATCATGTGATTTTTCTTTTTTGTTCTTTTAATATGGTGTATCACATTGATTTTCATATATTGAACCATTTTTGCACACCAGTGACAAATCACACTTGCTTATGGTATGACCCTCTCTTAAAAGCTCACCTGACAGCCATACAGAGAAAGACAGATACCATATGTTTTCACTCTTATGTGGATCCTGAGAAACTTAACAGAAACCCATGGGGGAGGGAAAGGAAAAAAAAAAAAAAAGAGGTTAGAGTGGGAGAGAGCCAAAGCATAAGAGACTCTTAAAACCTGAGAACATTGGGGCGCCTGGGTGGCGCAGTCGGTTAAGCGTCCGACTTCAGCCAGGTCACGATCTCGCGGTCCGTGAGTTCCAGCCCGCGTCAGGCTCTGGGCTGATGGCTCAGAGCCTGGAGCCTGTTTCCGATTCTGTGTCTCCCTCTCTCTCTGCCCCTCGCCTGTTCATGCTCTGTCTCTCTCTGTCCCAAAAATAAATAAACGTTGAAAAAAAAAATAAAAAAAAACTGAAAACAAACTGAGGGTTATTGGGGGGGTGGGTGGAAGGGAGGGGAAGGTGGGTGATGGGTACTGAGGAGGGCACCTTTTGGGATGAGCACTGGGTGTTGTATGGAAACCAATTTCACAATAAATTTCATATATTGAAAAAAAAAAAAAAGCTCACCTGACAGGCCCCTTCAGGATTATCTCCTTTTTAATTAACTTATTATCAAATGCATAGTGATGTTTACTGTATCAGCAAAATCCATTTATCTTTAACATAAAAAGTAACCTAACCATGAACATAATGCCATCACATTCATTGATCCTATTCTCACGAAAGGAGGGAGGATTATAGCGGATATGTACATCACCTGAGCTTTCTGCCTCACTCAGCTAACAACACTTTTTGGTAAAAAGGGCAAACATTGTTAAGTGCATTTCACTTCACAAATTTTTCCAAAGTGATTGATTCCACCATTATAGTCATTTTGTTAGGATCAAAATTAGAATGGGTTAAGTTTTTTCTTGTAGTAAATTAAAGCACCAAGTTCCAGTAATGGTGGAAAGATGTAATAAGCTTGTTTCCTTTAGAATCTAATCTGCCATTCTAATCACATGAAATCGTGGGCTCATTCAGACTTGTGCTGTCCAAAACAGTATCCATCGGCCACATGAGGCTTTTTAACCTTAAATAAATTAAAAGTAAATAATATTAAATATCAGTCCCTTGGTTATTAGCCATTTCTCAGGTACTTAGTAGGCATGTGTGACTATTGGCTACTGTATTGGAAAAAATAGATATAGGCCATTTTAATCATCAAAGAAAGTTCTGTTGTATGGCTTGGCTTAGTTCCATGGTTCTCAAACTTTAGCTTGCCCCAGAATCACTTGAAAGGCTTGTTAAACAGTATGCTACTCTCCTTCCACAGTAGGACTAAGGTGACATCTAAGAATTGCATTTCTATGAAGTTTCAAGGTTAGATTGAAGTTATTTCTCTGTAAAACACAAATAAGAGCCATTAATTTAGTTGTTAATCCATTTGCATAAACTTATAGAAAAAAAAAAAACCTGAGTAACTGTATCTCAAGGAATATAGGCATCCTGAGTGTAAACATGTGTTTTACAATAAAAATCCTGATAGCAGAGAGGATAATTGTTCTCAGTTAATAGTATTTTGCTGCTACCTGCAGGTAAAACTGGATATAAACTATTTTAATGATTTCAGTCTTTTAGACAAACTGATTGTTATGGTCAGAAAAATATGTCCAATAAATGAAAATCTGTATGAAAACAGTACTCATAATTCTTGTCAATAATTTCCTGTAATATACGAGAATGGTAGAGTAATAGTAAACAAAGGTATTATTTAATCATAATCTATTTTCTATATAATAAAGGAGGTAATTATCTAATACAATATTTATTGAAATACAGTAATTGTTTTAGGAACAGAAACTATAGTGGAAATTTTTTATTATATCCCATTTATCATTAAAACTAATTTGCCTTTATATCAGACAGCGATTAGAAGAAAAAGAATGTCAAAAGCATTCTGTAAAAAGGATTTTATCAAAATGGGCTCAAGAGTGACTTGATAGAGGGAAAGTCTGGAAATACCATTATGAATTTAAAAATTCTAAATTCAAACATATATGTATAAATTGTTTATATGATTTCATTGATTTTTGGTGATAACCCTAGAAACCATGTGTATGTACCAACTTTGGACGTTTTTAGTCTTTTTTTTTCAGAGAGTATAAATCATATGAAAAAGACAATGCAGGAGTAAAATTCCATATGACATATTTTCAACATATTCCCTAATGCCTAGTTTTTAATTTTTTTTGCAGTGTTTCCTAATATACACCTTACAGCAATTTGTTTTTCATGGAAGTGGTAGGAATTAAAAATTAGTATTAATAATACACATATCACTCAATTGTCCAGACATCACTCTACTACAGTATATTTATAAATAAAACATAATGTAAATTTATATTTTTATATATTATAAATATATAGGTATATATGCATAAAGTATCCCTATGCTCCAACTGAAAAACTCATATATTTTAAATACAGTTATTCTAATTTCAATAGTATAAATTTTATTTTCCTTGGTAGACATTATTTTGTTTTTTAGCAAATACACCAATTATTTGAAAAATTGGGTGTATTTATCTGAAAACAAATTGTTTCTTCCCAAAATGTCAACAAATCAAAAAATTCTCAAGATACATCCATTCAGAAGTGACATTTTTTTTCTTAGCAAAACATTAGATACAGCCACTTGTCCAAACAAATTTTTACCTATGTTACTCCCATGTCATTCAAAGAGTAAGATATTAAAAATACTAAAAAGAAAAATAAGCATTTAAATGCTAATAGAAAACTTTCATAGAAAAGATTTTTTTTAAATTCAAGTTAGATAACATACAGTATAGTCTTGGCTTCAAGAGTAGAACCCAGTGATTCATCTCTTAGTATGACACACAGAGCTCATCCCCAAAAGTGCCCTCCTTAATGCCTGTCACCCATTTAACTCACACTCCCCTTCCAGCAGCCCTCAGTTTGTTCTCTGTATTTAAGAATCTCTTACGGTTTGCCTCCCTCTCTGTTTTATCTTATTTTTTCTTTCCTTCCCCTCTTTTCATCTTTTCATCTTTTCATTTGAGTTTCTCAAATTCCACATGTGAGTGAACTCATATGTTAGCTGTCTTTCTCTGACTGACAATGGAATGCTACTTGGTGATGAAAAAGAATAAAATCTTGCCATTTGCAACAATGTGGATTGAACTAGAGTGTATTATGCTATGTGAAAGAAAGTCAGCCAGATGGAGATTTTCTTATATTGACACAAAATTGGGATACCATGAAGAAAAGGAATTAAATATGTGTTTTTTGACATTAGTGATTTCCTTGGCGAATAATAATAACAATAAAAATAAAATATGGATAAGACTGAAAAACAATTATTTGCAGGGTGCCTGGGGTGGCTCAGTCAATTGAGTGTCTGACTTTGGCTCAGGTCATGATCTCACAATTCATGGGTTAGAGCCATGTATCAGGCTCTCTGCTGGCAGCGTGGAGCCCACTTTGGATCTTCTGTGCCCCCCTCTTTCTGTACCTTCCCCACTTGTGCTCATTCTCTAAAAAATAAATAAATCTTTTAAAACAAGAAAAGAAAAAATGTTCTTTGCAACGTATTATACAGATATAAGTCTCAATAATGTTTCTTTTGGATGTCTCCCCTTTGTGAAAATTAATAAAAGGAATAAAAAAATTAAAAGAAAATCTCATTTAAAATGGAGTTGGGAGGCCAGCAGGGGAGCTCTCACTCCTTACCACTCTTGTCAATTGTAGACCCAGCAGGAAAGAGAGACCTTGCATGAGTATGCTACTTTACTATCCCAGCTAGAGGAAGAAATAATGACAGACTATTACAACTCAGCCAATGAGGAGCCACTATACTTCAAACTCCCAGTTGACTCAAGTGTACTTTTTATTTATAACACCCTTCTCAGCTTCCCCTTTCCCTGTATAAAAAAGCCTCATCTCCTTTGTTCTGTGGACTTGCCTTTGGTTTTGCCATATCTTACTTGTCCTGATTATAATTCTTGGCTAATCCTGAATGAACCCATTTTAGATGGCAAAATAAATGGCACCTTCAAAAATAAATAACCCCTTCAGCAACAAACTTTCAGTATCCATCCATGAACAGATGTGCCTCTGTTTGGGTTATGGGACTCAGCTCCATAGGCCATGGCCTGAGGAGGGGTCTTGACCCACTGGTACATCCAGAAATAGGATTCCTCAAAGCCTTACATAACACTTCCAATCTTACTTCCCCTCAATATTCAGTTTTACTATTATTCATAGATAACTCAAAACCAATCCATTAGATCTAAAGTCCTTTCCTTTTCTGAATTCTCTTTAGCTTTCAGTAGTAAACTTATTTGATTTAAAAAAGTACATATAAAAACACCAGGTGTGGACTTCTCTTAATGTACTACAATGCCAATTACCAATTACCTATACCCGCACCTATTATTTCATTCCTCCTTCTTCTCAGGATGGAAGAGTTACCGCCAACTGCCATGGCATACTCTTCAACTATAATATAGGTTGGCTCTCATCTCTTCAAGTATATTTCCTTCATATGGAGATTCAGGTTCTCCTTCTCCCTTCCTTTCGGTCTCCCTCTTTTCTACCACACATATTTGCAATGGATATTTAAACCTCTTAAATCTTTTACACTACAAAAACAAAACAACAAAGTGACATTAACTGCACATTTTCCAATTTACCTATAGTGTCAAGATTCTTATAAAAAAATCTAAACGTGCTGTCATTAACTGCTCACTGTTCTGTGATGGGCTAGTAAAGATTTAGCAACTGATTCTTCAAGTGTAGTTTCAATGTGAGTGTTGACTGGTATTTTTGTTTATGTTAATGAGTAAAACAAAAGTGAGATGATGCAGATATGTGTTGGAAATCTACTCACTTGCCGATGATGCAAGTGGCTACTTTGTTTAATCAGAATAGTGTTAGAATATTGGAAAACCATTTTCTCAATTTTTTTTGTTATTTACAATATCCATGTCAATCAGCTGTAGACATAACACATTTAAGTTTACTGTGCATTCTCAACATGTTCTCACCCACACTCTTTTTTTTTTCTAAGGATTTATCAAAACAACAACTTAACTCCTGATTGGTACTGTTTGCTAATTTATGTGGAGTAAACATCCTCCCGTTGTCCATTTCAAATTAGTATTATGATGTCACTGATTGCAAAGTTGAAAGAGATGTGCAGTAGCAACACATCAGTAAACTTATGTAGTATTTCTACTGCATAGATACAATAGAGCAAATATCCCCAAAGCATAGATAGTAGGAAGACACAATTGGGAAGGGATAATTTTGCATGTCAAGTTTATATGATTTAATTAACAACTGTGTTTAGTAATTAACTTTCAAAATTCTTTAATATGTAAGAATTGGCTCTTGTGAGCTGGTACAAACTGGCTCTAACCTGCCATTGTAATGATCCCAAGAGTCTTTCAAACTACATTTCTCCCACATGTGTAAACTCTGAGAGGGCCAAATAAAGAACAAATATCTTTCTCTACATGGTTTCTGGACCAACTGAGAAGTAGCAAAGATACATATAGGAGCCAGCCAAAGTTGACCTGTTTGATAACTAAACTACACAATATGGCCTCACATCTCAGTACCTGAAGGGCACCACCATTAGTCAGACTCACCCACAATTATAGGTTTACTTATCCCCCCACCAAAAATGTTGAAGTCCTCACCCTTACCTGTGAATGTGGTTTTATTTGGAAATTGGGTCTGTGCATATGAGCAAGTTAAAATGAGGACATTAGCATGGGTCCCAATCCAATATGACTGATGTCCTTATAAAAAGGGGAAATTTAGACACAGAGATAGACATGTACACAGGGAAGACTATGAAGACATGGGTAGAACACCGCCTGTAAGCCAAAGAGTGCCTGAGATTACCAGATGCTAAGAAAGAGGCATAGAATAAATTCTCCCTCACAGCTCTCAGAAGGAACCAACTGTGCTTTCATCTTCAACTTCTAACTTAAAGAACTATTAGGCAAAGAATTTCTGTTGCCATCCAGTTTGTAGTACTTTTTTTACAGCAGTCCCAGGAAACTAATACACCCATCCAGTCAAGGTCTCATTTGATGGGTAGGATTCTTTCTGAGGAGGGAACCCCAATACAAAAAAAGTCCTGGAAATTCATATGGTAAATAGACTCATTCTCAAGTTGAAGAGGGGTATAGCTGAGCTGAGCATGCTCACTCATTCATTCCAAATATACAGATAAGCCACTGCAAAGCCCCATGGCAGAGTAAATAAAGAAGTGAAAGACAGGCAAGATTGTGCTTACGTTAAAAAAAAAATCATTGCATGAACTATGAGTGCTTTGTTAACACCCCCAAGTCCACGAGAAACAAATACTCTTGTTTAGATCAAAAATTCCAGTAGACACATTTGACTGCAGACTTGGGTACTTTTAAATATTCCCTCCCTCAATTGGTGAAATCTGAGGTGCTAAAATAGGGAAATATTTGGACCTTCACCCTTTATACCATGCAAATTTCTGATCTACTGCCCTGCCACAAATCCACTGAGCCATGTCCTCCAGGATGTGGAGTGTTTCTGTTCTTGTGGAAAGGGGTTATGTTCCCATTTCAGTACTGTTAGCTCTGAGTTCATGGGGAGATTTGTATTTCCCATAATGTATTCCAGATATTTTATGCCACCATTTTCTGTCCCTTCTCTCACCTTTCCTTGGCCACCTATGAAACCATCTCTCTTTAGCTGTCCTGTTACCTAAGATAGCCACTTCATTTATATATCCCCAATACGCTCTGTAAATGACCTCAGTTGTTCCTTTCAATTCAACTGGAAAACAAAATGGAAATGGTTTTAATCAGCTCACAACCAACTTTGTTGCTGACATTTTATCCTTCCTTCTTATATCTATAGCAGGCACCTCAAACTCCTTCATTTTCAAAATTAAATTACCTTATTTCTCCCTAAATATTGTGTTTCCTCTGTTCCCTAATTCATTTTAAGGCAATATTTTATATGTACAGAGGACTGAATTCTGAGAATCATTTTCTTTTCTCTGTTCTTACCTGACCATCAAACTAAAATTGCCTTCAGAATTTAATAACTCCCCAAATAAACTCCTCCTTGGTTCTTTCTCCCTTACTGCTTCCCTTCAATCACATTTCTATAATGGAATACAGGAGCTTCATGAAACAAATTTTTATCATGCCACTGTCTGTGTAACATCATTAATAACTTCTGACAGATATCCAAGGAATGTCTAGATTTCTAAAAATTTCATATTATTGCTTATACAATCGTATATTACATATAGTATATATACACATATATTTAATTGTATTTACATGCAAATATGTAATATAAATAAATAAAATATAAAATGAATATATTTATATATGATTGCTTATGTAATTATAATTATACATATGTAATTGCAAATACAAAAATACATACAAATCAAAATCCAAATATATATATTTGCGTTCCAGTTTGTTATCATTTGTCTTCCCTTTGTACCTGTACATAGGCTAGCCTCTGCTCCAAAGATTTCCCTATAATTTTTTTTATATTTGATCTTTTATCGAGAAATAATAGTTGGAGACTGAATCACCAACCTGAAAAGCCTCCATACTCAAACATTCATGCCTAAATTGGGAAAATAGGGGGCTAGGACACCAAACCTGATACTAATCATCCTTAATCTAAAGAATTGAGTAAGTTCAAGCTTTACATTTTTAACAACTTCCGCTTTTCTTTTTTGTCCAACTTTATGGAGATATAGGTTACATAGGCAATGTAACTTCAAGCTGAACAATCTATTGTTTTGATACAGTTATATATTATAGTATGATTACCACCTTAGTGTTACCAACACCTCCATCACATCACATAATTACTTTCTCTTTTTTGTTGTGAGAACATTTAAAAAAAATTTAACGTTTACTTATTTTCAAGGGAGAGACAGATAGAGCATGAATGGAAGGGAGGCAGAGACAGAGACAGAGACAGAGACAGAATCTGAAGCAGTTTCCAGGCTCTGAGCTGTCAGCACGGAGCCTAACATGGGGTCAAACCCACAAACCCTCAGGTCATGACCTGAGCTGAACTCACACACGTAGCGACTGAGCCACCCAGGCACCCTGAGAACATTTAAAATATACTCTTTTTTTTTTTTTTTTTTACAAATTTAATGTATAGCATATAGTATTCTTAACTACAAACACAATACTGTGCATTAGATTCCCCAGAACTCACTTAACTTATAACTGGAAGCTTGTATTCTTTAACCAATATCTCCTCAATTCCTCCATTTTCCAGACCTTGGTAAACACCATTGTATTCTGTCTCTAGAAGTTTGGGTTTTGCAGATTCGACATATATATATGGTATGATACAGTAGCTGTCTTTCAGTGTCTGCACTGTTCAGCCCACGCAAAGCATAGAAAAAGTTGGAGGGTTGGGCTGATCTAATTTTTTTTTCCTACTTGAAGGATAGTAATCATACAATGTTACATTAGTTTCAGGTGGACAACAGAGTGATTCACCAATTCTATATATTACTCAATGCTCACTGCAATAACTGTAGCTACCATCTGTCACCATACAACTTTATTACAATTATTTCACATTCTCTTGAGCTAAAAAATAAAAGTATCACAAATTTACCCCCCATGTCGACAAATGTAAATTTAAATCACTAGAATTATATTTCAGTTGAAAATGCAGTGATATTGCAGAACACACAATTTCCTTGAATCCTTTCTTCCTGTGAAGGTTAATCATTAGTGGGATAAGGAAATGATAAAATAACTTTTTTTCTAGCTATTGGAGTTTGGGAGAATCATTTATTGAAGTTTACTTTTTAGAATGAGAGCATTGGCTGTATGTATTGATGTTGTGTCTATTTTCTGTTTTACTCTTCCAAGGAAATATTCAAGTCATGAATTTTTTTTTTTCCACTTCAGATACTTCCTAAACTGCCAATGGCTATGGAAGGGATGAAGTTAATCAGACCAAAACTCTATCCCCCTATTTATTCAATGCTAAAGTACTTATATTTGAATTATAATTCAATATTCAAATTAATGTACACAAAAATGCTTATATTGTTTCTACACGTCATTGAGTTAGTGTCTAAATCTACTTGTCACGTTTAAAATCAACCATAATTATTTCCAGATATGCAGGGTAAACATGTAATGTTTAATATCTGTTAGACACCTGTCTCAGAGAATATGTGCATAACATCTTATAAAACAATTATGAGAGTGTGTATAATCCAGAAGATGGTGCTGTTTACATTTCTACTGCGTTACGGAACTGCAGAGAACCAATTTGTTTCCAATTCAGCCATTGATGGGTTGTAAATTATTGAGCATACCTTAGCAATAGGAACAGTTAATGTAGCTTTGCTCTTGAGGATTTCACATTTACAAATAATTTGCATAACATCTCCACACAAGATAATAGAAAATGTACTACTTCACAAGCAATCTCACATTAATGGGATCTGATCAGTTTCAGCTATCCCAGTTCTCTTCTGCCAGGAGAACACTCAAATGTGAAAATACATATTAGATAAAAGACCTATTTAATTTTCTGGTTACTTATATGGCTATTAAAATGCAACATGTAGACCATTAAAGTGGTGATGATCCTTATTTAATGGAATGTGAATTTATTCTTCCAAATAGTGAACAGTTTTATAGTAAGTTTTTGTGACATGTTAATTATGTACTATCCAGGCACAAAAAGCTTTAGCTAGTTAACATGGATACATGATATTTATAATATATTGGAACTCTTTTACTTTATTTCAAGTTCAGTGATGAATCATGCAAGCAATCTTATAACTGTTTATAAGTTCACCTGGTACATTTACCAATACAGTCACTTGTGTGCTGTCTCTGTTCAGAAAGTCAAGGCCACAAAAGCACATTGAATAATAGAAACATAAACATAGTTTCTCCAACCTCTTTGGCAGCAAAAGACATAAAAAGAATAGATGAGGGCGATCTGAAAATACATGTTTTTAGCGCAGACAAATTTTAGTGAAATATATCAATATAAATTTAATAGAATTTAATACATAATTAAGTATTTTAATATAGAATTATACAGGATAAAATTATTTATATTAATATTGAAGAATAATTGACATATAATATTGTATTAATTTTCAGGTGTGTACATTAGTAATATTTTTTATTGAGTGGGAAGGTTTGAGCTACACCTTTATTAATGATAGGGTAATTTATACAGGTGATGTAGAGAAGATGAAAAGAAAAATCAATATAGACATAACCATTTTGTTGATAAAGAGACCCACCAAAAAATCTAAGAGAATTAAAAAAGCTGAAGTGTTAATAGTGGTTTTCCTGATGAGAGAGTATTCTGGCGCAGAAATATGGGGTGGAGAATGATTATTTACATTTTTCCTTCTTTGATATTTTATTTTTTAAAACACATTACCATATTTCTTTTATAAAGGGTAAAAAGTATGTCTGGGAAAACCACAACAGAGACTTCAAATATTAGTCAGAGGAATATATTTGCCAGAATTATTCGGGTGTTTTTGTTTCTTTGATTTGGGGTTATTTTGTAGGTGTTGTTTGTTATTTATAAAGTCCTTACCCAGGCTTTCCCCCAGAGCTGCTTAATCACTCTTGGGTTGGGCCCTGGGAGTCTGGATCTTTGACAAGCTTCTCAAGTAACTTTGATATATGGCAAAGTATGCAGATCCCTGCAAAATCTGAAGCTGGAGAGGAGTCAAATAATGGCAGGAGAACAGGAAAGATACACGGTCTCAGTAAACACAGGTCAGCATAATGATGTAAACAAGCAACATTATTAAATAAAACAAGAAAGCACATAGAAGATTTATGGATGTGATCCTTTACAACTTACATCATACAGGCTTTTAGTGGGATATAACTTCTTACCAAATGACTTTGTTATTTTTTTTCCTCTGCCACAATAAGTTTAATGCAACAATCATTTATCTCATTTCATCTTCCTAGATCGCTTTACCAAAAGTAGTTCTAAGATTTCAGTTGCCTAGAGCAAAAATCTAAGGAGCATAGATGCAGCTGGTATTTCTGATGACTGTAATTTAGGTAAATAGTCAGTGCTTCTGGAAATATACCTGGGTTTCTTTGCCTCTTTGATAAGGTCTTTTATGACCTAATTTGCTGATACTATGCCTTTTCTAGAATTTTTAAATTAAAATTTCTTGGAGATATTTATATACTATTTTTGAATGTTATATACTGCTTTTGAATCTTTATATATGTGTATATACATAAAGATTATTCTTTTGATAATTATGATAGTCTGTCTCCAGTGTTTGTATTTGCAGAAAGAATATATTTGAAAAAAAAAGTTCTTGATTCTCTCAACTTTCTCCTTGAGCAAGATCTGCTTTCCTTTGCTCTATGTTTTTTTTTTTATATATATTAGCAAAGGCCCACTTTTTAAAGCAATAAATAAAAAAAGATATTTTTTCCAGAAATTGCTGTCAACATAGAAATGTTGCTAAAATGTTGCTAGAATTAGTGTAGTAATTAATTCAGTCCTCACTAATGGTTTCTTGATGCAATCCATTATTGAACCAGAATCCCATTCTTACTTTGGATAGTTTGCACAGAAATGGTTCATCAACATTTATCCTTGAAGGTGTTTGATGCAGTCTTTTTTTTTTTTTTTTTTAATTTTTTTTTCAACGTTTTTATTTATTTTTGGGACAGAGAGAGACAGAGCATGAATGGAGGAGGGGCAGAGAGAGAGGGAGACACAGAATCCGAAACAGGCTCCAGGCTCCGAGCCATCAGCCCAGAGCCTGACGCGGGGCTCGAGCTCACGGACCGCGAGATCGTGACCTGGCTGAAGTCGGACGCTTAACCGACTGCGCCACCCAGGCGCCCCTGATGCAGTCTTGAAAGAAGTGCACACATACAAGATGTAACTCTTAGAATGTATTAACTGAATCTATTCTCACAATGTTGTATGAGAATAACTATTTTCACGGGAAATTAAATTGTATTTTGAATATATTCTTATCTATTATTTGCAAACTTGTATGGACTTGTTCCAGAAAAAA
Organism: Felis catus; assembly: GCF_018350175.1. Lineage (NCBI taxonomy): Eukaryota > Metazoa > Chordata > Mammalia > Carnivora > Felidae > Felis > Felis catus. The sequence continues at coordinate 219,807,451 of NC_058368.1, read as the reverse complement.
GGTGTGATTTATATGCTACACATCATATGTGATAACCAGGTGTTACATGATATTAAAAAAAAAAGGTAATAAAATATTACCTTTTGGGAAGAGTGGAGAATCATATAATTCATGCCTCATTTCTGATATCCTTCTATTTTCACATCTAAGTTGATTTCCTTAACATAATGTATGATTAAGCATCTACTTCCTAACTGTAAAATTTTCACTTCCTATTTTATATACTCTCTATTTTTACTGTGATATGGTTGCATTAAATGTTTTTCTCCCCAAGTTTTTAAGGATTGAGACACAGAAGAATTTAAAGTGAAATGCTAGAAAAAATGTAATAGTAATGATTAACAAGCCCTCTTGATACTATCTGTGTGTGTGTGTGTGTGTGTCGTGTGTCTGTCTATAAATGGGCAGGACCTTCTATACTACTGTCCCCCAAAATGTCTTTTGAACAAGCATTGTGCGGCTTTTATATTTTTTATTTGTTTATGCTTCTGGGTAAGACTTTGTTTGAAGAGACGGTTTCCAGGCTATAAAAAAAATGGAAAACTCTTACTCTACGATATTAATACAAATGGAACGTCACAAGTGCATTCGAGTGTTTCTTATTCAGCATTGTAAAAAATTATTTCTGAACACTGCCCTGCTTTTCTTTTTTATTGTATGCCTTATCTTTCCTTTTAAATTATTCACAGCCTCCTAAGGACCACTTTCAGAATAAAATAGAATCTATGGGAGGTAAAAATAGCAAGAAATGTACTTCTGAATGGATTACAGGGAAAGATCTATTTAGAAATTTAAATGTATGTGGTCAACATAGAAAAAGATATATGCACCTAGTCAATAACTCTTTTACTAAACAGTGTTTTGGTGATAGCCTGTTTTGATCTTGTGATTTTCTTTCTTGGAAGTGTGTGTGTGTGTGTGTGTGTGTGTGTGTGTGTATTTTCCTTTTATTTCCAATTTATTTTTATATTATGTAACTTAGTGTAAACTGAGGTGCTTTGTTTCTGAGTCTATTTGTTTGCTTGCATTACATTTAGCAACATTCTGACGCAATTTAAGATATGGATACCCATATATATTTTTTGACCATTCAATAAAAAATAATTTTACTACCCTGCTCTTTGTCTTTAACCTTGAAAATATTTTAGATTATTTTCAGCTCTTTACCTGGCTATCCTTAAAATGAAATTCTGTCCATGTTTATATTTTCATAGTCTTTTTTTCAAAGTTTACTTTATTTTTATTTGCAAATTATTTCAAGCACACAAAGAAATATATGACGCTTAAGTATCCACAGTCAAGGTAAAATTTAGGTATATAGAAGACTGGTTTTATTGACAGATATATTGTTACAGATAAAGTAAACTTTCCTTTGATGACAATATTCAAATGTTATAGATAATTACCTCTCAATAGAAATTTCATTTTTTAAATTTATTACAGGATCAAATATCTTTTCAAAAGGAAATTTGATTTTTTTAAAGTACTGAAAAAACTAACAGAGGTTATCATACACATAGCCTTTCTACTATAAGTTTGCTTTCATGAACTATAGCCTGTATACAAGATATCTAGTTTGCATGAAGTACACAGGTTTACAAGTATTTAGCTAATGCAAAAATGCATGATGTCTTGCTGATCTTCTTTTTGTTTTTTCTAAAGACTTATAAGAAACGTCAATGATTATTTCTATTATCTCATTACATCTATGAAGAAGTTCTAAATAATATGTTTATGGCCCAAACTAAATGTTAAAGTTTGTATAGTCCAGCCCCTTCTTTTAATGGAAGAAGAATCTGAATCTCTGTGAGTTTCACTCTCCAACCCCGAGTTGGGACCTTTATTCATGATGTAGGTAAAGTGATTACAAACAACTAAATACTTTCCAAAATAGAATAGTTTAGAGAGCCACACAAATGTAAGAAAATCAGGCACTGAAAATTTGTCTAGTATGTGTGTTCCGAATTTCATGAGAAGTAATCAGGAAAGCTTAAAGATACATTATAGGTCGCTGAAGTGTTTTTGAAGTACTGTAGATCATACAATGATGGTTGAGTCAGTGCTGACGCTGTCCCTGGAGTATTTCCTTTTGTTCTGGGCAGACAAGCCTTCAGACTGAAAGGAAAGGGTCCTGTGGTCTTTTGCAGGCATCTTGATGCGTCTCTTGAAATACCTAGCCTCTAAGATATATGGAGAAAAAAACCTGGAAACCTTTCTAAGGAATAAGATATCCATGAAGTCGAAACTAAAATTGAGATGTAGGTAAGTCAGACATGGATGTTTCTTACAAATATTGATCTTGCAGATTTACCGCATAGCTCTTCAGAACACAGCTAGATATCAGTCCCAAGTGTGGGGCTGCCTGTCTGTGTAACTGTAGGCAAACTGTTCAGTCTACCCATTTTCAGCACTTTAGAAGTGACCTTCCTAAACTTGTTGTAGATATTCAATAGGTTAAAAATATAAAGATTTTGAGTAATGATTGGCCCTTTGAAATTGCTGAATAAAGTTCAAATGTTAACCAAATACAATGTTTTGGTGAAGAGATCACAGTCTCTCCTGTATGTCCGTGACTCCTCTCTTCTGCTGTAATCTTGTCAAGGTGTAGGCTTAGCATATTCACATCACCGGGAATTTTAAAAAGAAAATAAATATAAGAAAAATCCATATATGTAAAGTATAATAGGATAAAAAGGAGGGCACAGGAGCTTCTTACCATGTTATTTTCCTACCTTCTGCTTTCCTTGTGCCGTGTGGCAAGAACCAGTATACTTCTAAGCACTAGGAAAGCTCCATATTGTTTCTTCCTCCCTGACCCATGTGCCTGATTCTTTAGTATTCAAATAGAAATTGCCTGCCCTTTAAGCTCATCCATGGTTCATGTGCCATATTCTTATTTCCTACCTTAGAATCTAACTTCTTTTCACAAGGAGAAGTTGAATCATCTATCAATTAAAAAGTTATTCCTGCCCACAGTATTGTTACCTAGCTTTTGGCCCTAGACAAGAATCATTACAATACATTTAATCCATTCCAGGAAATACTCAAATGGTCTAGATTTCAGGCCAGAGAGCTCTGTGGATATTGGCTATATGTCAAGGCTTTCTTTGTCTACAAAGAGACAAGATTGATAAACTGTCACAAGTAGTCCTGCAGGTTAGAACTGAAAGAATGGGCAGAACTTCACCTGGGAAAATAAATGCTGTGGGAACAAGGAAAGGAAAAAGAGGTCCATGCTATTTTTAGGAGATTCTTATGGCGCTTCTCTTTCTCTGAGACAGATATACTTTTTAACTTTTTAATATTTTGGCAGCAAAGTAAAAATCTTCCTCTGAGTGTTTAATAGGGTAAGAAAATATGTAATTAGATAATGGCATTGCCAATCATTACCATTTCCAGAAAAGACATAAAACAAAAGGTCAATATATGTTCCTCTTTTAAAAACGCTCCCTATTTTTTAAAAGAATCTGATTGCAAGCGAAGTAATTTTGCATTCTCTGCCTCCTCCACAACTATTAAGATACAAGAATATAGAAGAGAGGGAGAAATGAGAAAAGAAAGGGGGAGAGGGAGGAAAGGAGGAAGGAAGAGAAGGAAGAGAGGGAGGGAGGGAGGAAAGACTTGGAGGAGGGAGGGAGGAAGAGAGGCAAACAATGAAAAATCTAAAGTCACCTTAAAAGACCACAGAAACAAATTCAAAACATAAAAAGGTGTTGGGGTGCCTGGGTGGCTCAGTTGGTTAAGAATCTGACTTCAGCTCAGGTCATGATCTCATGGTTCGTGGGATTGAGCCCTGCATCGGGCTCTGTACTGATGGCTCAGAGCCTGGGGCCTGCTTCAGATTCTGTGTCTCCCTCTCTGCCCCTCCCCTGCTTGTGCTCTGTCTCTCTCTAAAATAAATACGCATTAAAATTTTTTTCATAAAAAAAAACGTAAAAGGGTGTTTAAGATTATTTTAAATAGAAACCAGACACCAGAAGAAAACAGAAAAGACACCAGAAAAGTTTTGTTATCAGTCTCTTCCTTGGTGTCCTAAAATGTACCTCACTACCCTTTTTTTGTAGTAACCATTAACCATTGTGCAAAGAATGGAGTCAAATCTCTTTATGAAACATGCTGAAGTCAAATTGACAAATAAAATGAATGTATAGAGAAATATATGCCCTGCCAGTTGAACAACAACAACACCCATTGTGGTAACAAAGCAAAAAATACTAGTAACTGTTGTCACAATCTCATTTATTTGTCAATAATCCATACCTACTCTGAATATGTCATAGCTTTTCTGGAACTGGACAAATTGGGCATGTGAGGTAGAAAATAAAGACCAATAACTTTTAACTTGTCTGATTACAAAATTAAAGTAACAAATTCACTTAGTATTCTCAGAAAGAGGAACTGAGTGACTACATTATGAGTCAGACCAAGTTCCAGAATGTCCACTTGCCAGTAATCTCATTCAAGTAGGGGCTTCTTTCCCCAGGAGCTCAATAAATCAATTCTAATAACACACTCAGGACAGGTTTTTATTGTTTTTGCTTTTGTTACTTCTTACCATTTTATAACTTTTTTTGTAAGGGTGGCAGTTTGCCCATGAACCAATATAATGTATTGTTGTCCATGAAACACACACACACAAACCTAGATACACATACACATCCTAGACCTGAGTATTTTGTCTAGCTACCATTTCCTTATGTCACAACTCTTCTGTCACAATCGAGAGGTTATGACTTTACTTTCACTCCAGCCATTTTCCATTGAGCACTGAAATCAGCCATTAACTACCACACAAGACTGAAGCTTTCATTATAAAAATTATCAATGACAATAACTCAGCAAATATAAATGTATGTTCTCAATATTCATCTGTCTTGACCTCTCTGAGTTTGTCCACATTTTCCTTACAACACTTATTTTTCCTAGATGCTGAACTAACTCTGTCTTCCAGTTCTCCTAATACCTTTTTGGTGTTCTCTCCCAAATACCTTTGTTAGAGTCTCCTTTTCCCGAGTTTTTGAATTTGGAGTACCCTAGGAGTCAGCTCTTATTCTTATTTCTATCTATACTTAGCTCCTTATTTGTCTTCTTCAGTCTTACAGCTTTAGATACGATTGTAGTATTTTTTAACTAATTATCACAAAATGTGTGGTTTAAAAAAATATTGACTCACAGTTCTGATGGCCAACGGTCTGGAACCAAGGTGCCGGCATACTGCACTCCATCGTCTCCAGCTCCTGGCAGTTGTCACCATGACTTCCCTTGTGGCTGTATGATTGCCACCTCTGACTCATTCTTTGTATGTCAGTTTTCTGCATATCTCTTACAAGGACACCTGCCACGGATTTTTGGCCAAAAGAAATCTCTTTATCTTAAGATCCTTAATTTAATTCCATCTGTAAAGGCTTTTCTTCCAAATAAGCTATTATTCACAGGTTCCCAGATTTCACGGTCTCCAGTGGATAGCTTCCAAGAGATCATTTTTTGGCTTATCAATAATCTGTAGTCTAATAACTCCAACATGTAATTCTCCAGCCCACACATTTCCAATGACATTTAGTGTCGTTTTCAAATATTTGGCTGACACCTGCATTTGTGAGATTCATGGGTATCTCAAGAGGGGAATAGAAAAAAACAAAACAAAAGGAAAAACTACTCCCTAGTTTTGTCAGTCAGGGTTCAACTAGAGAAGCAAATCAGAAGATATATGTTAAGAGACACATCACAGGGCACCTGGCTCAGTCTGTAGGCATCTGACTCTCAGTTTTGGCTCAAGTCATGATCTCACAGTTTTGTGAGTTTGAGAGCCACATCGGGCTCCATGCTGATGGTATGCAGCCTGCTTGGGATTCTTCGCCTCCCTCTCTCTCTTCCCCACCCCACTTGTGCTGTCTCTCACTCTCTCTCAAAATAAACTTAAAAAAAAAAAGAGAGACATATAGCAAGAAATTGGCTTGTACAATGTAGAGGGCTGACTTGGACAATTTTCAAATGATATGGAAAGTTTTAGGTGCAGGCTGGGATTCCAGAGCATGAACTACAGCTACTGTCCAGAGGTAAAATTTCTTTTTCAGGGAAGATTTAGCTAGCTATGCTTTAAGGGATTTCAACTAACTGGATCAAGCTCACTCAGACTATCTAGGATATTATCACTTCCTTAAAGTCAATTGATAATAGACTTTACTCATGTCTCCAAAATAATTTCATGGCAACATCTAGCTTATCATTTAGTTGAATAACTGGTGACTGTAACCTAGCTCAATTGATTCATCAAAGAAAGCATGACATTACTCCTCAATCTGCTTATTATTAATTCTGCCCAATTTCAGTGTTTTAGAACTCTGACTTCCATTCCATAGGCTTAAAAAAAAGGTGGTGTTGTGCTTAACACTTGTCTTTCTGTCATGTTCTACATCCGTCTTTAACAAATGCAAAACATGGGGAGCCTGCATGGCTCAATTGGTCAAGTGTATGACTTTGGCTCAGGTCATGATCTCAAGGCTTGTGGGTTCAAACCCTGCATCAGGCTCTGTGCTGATAGCTCAGAGCCTGGAGCCTGCTTTGGATTCTGTGTCTCTCTTTCACTCTGCCCCTCCTTTGCTCATGCTCTGTCTTTGTCTGTCAAGAGTAAACATTAAAAAAAAATTAAAAACAAAACAAAAAAAATGCAAAACATATTCACAAAAGTTTAGCTTCTTGGCATCTCCACCAATACTTCTCTAGTTCAGGACACTATAATTACTTTCTTAAATTATTTCTATGCCTTTTTAAATGGTCTACAAGTTCCCACAGATTATATACTACATCAGCATCTCTTATGATTCTTTCCATTGATTTTTATCTTTTGGCTCAAGAACCTCTAAGAGTGTACCATTTCACTCAGAACAAGACTTGTGGTTCAAACCATTATCACTCTTCACCTTCTCAAACTAAATATGAAACACACCCTCTTAAAAAAAACATTTTAGCCCTCCTAAAATATAATCGTGGTAAGATCTGAAAAATTGTTTTCTTCCAGTTATATCTCCAATGCTAGAAAAGTGTTCAAAATAAATATTTGTCAAATGAATAGAACAATTAGTCAATGTGCAAAGTTGTCTTCTAGGTAGTACCCTCAATGACAATATTATGCCATATTTAGCCTGGTCTATTTTGACAGTAACACAGTATAAGAAAAGTGTTGTATTTCCCATGCAACACCATAAGGTTATATTTTCATGAAAGTTCAATGGCTGAAATGTTCTTATTTTTAGAAAATTTAATAACAGTATTTTATCAGTGTTTGATATAAATAAATTGTATACTCTATCTCTTCTTTTTTTATATTCATTTATTTTTGAGAAAGAAAGAGAGAGACAGAATGAGAGCAGGGGAGGAGTGGAGAAAGACTAGGAGACACAGAATCAGAAGCAGGCTCCAGGCTCTGAGCTGTCGGCACATATCCCGATGCAGGGCTCGAACTCAAAAACCAAAAGATGGTGACCTGAGCCAAAGTCAGATGCTCAATCGACTGAGCCATCCAGGTGCCCCTAGTCTATCTCTTCTTATATGCCTTATGGACATAATTTATAGTTATATAATATAAAATGTCACCTGCATGCTTTGGTTAGAAACATTATAGAAGCATTAGTTGATTTTTGACCTGAATTTAAAAATAAACCATACCATGAAAGATTAATTTAAAATTTCCATTGAATTTACAATTCACTTCAATAGCCACAATAACTAAGCATTTTTTTTTACCTTTTACGCATTATGTTTAGCACCTTAGACATTTTTAAGCAAGAAATTAAAAGTAGTCAGTGGGTAATTTTGTATGGCACCTAAATATACATAGAAAGTTGAAGATTTAAATAAATTTAAAAATAAGACCTAAGTCTCTTTCATCCATTCATCAAATAGTCATTGACTGCCTATCTAAACTTCTGTTCATGAATAACCCTTGACACCCTCTCCATAGGTGGAGATAGGTAAAGTGAATGAGGTAGGTGCTGTGGTAAATATCAGATGACGTCCTGTGGTTAGAAATAAAGGAGGTAGGAAACACACTGTATAGTGTGGATTGTCATCTTATGTAAAATGATTAGGGAAGACCTTTCAGATACAGTGACATATATGCAGGAACTTCAAGGATGTAAGTCTGTCACATATCTGGGATCAGGAACAGCAAGGAGATTAGTATGACTGGAGGGAATGTTCCAGAACAATAGGAATGGAATGGAAGAGGTGGCAGGAGAAGATCCTGACCATGGAGGACCTTGAAAATTATTTCAAGGACTTGGCTCTGATTTTGACATAGAATCGAAAGCCCCTGGATGTTTTTTGAGAATTGAATGACATGATTTCTTTTAAGTATGGAAAGGATAACTAGGTGCTTAGAGATGGGTATAGGATGACAAGGGTGGAAGCAAGGTGACCTATTAGACTCTTGGCTTAGAGCAGGTTAAAGTGGTGAAGGTTTCATAGGAATCACTTGTATGGGACAAACACTAGTATATTACTTCATGTTATCAAACTGGCAGCTCATTACACATTTGATATTTTATTTTCTATAACGTGCAGGTTTAAAATATCAGTATACTTGAGCCTTGGACCAATTTAATTACAAAAATATACTGCAATATTTATTAAACAACCACACTGATGTGGTTAATAAACCTCTTTTTATTTCTGCATATATTAGTAGCATAATAACTCAAAAGAATAGTTACGATACCAATCAGGAACAATCTGAAATCCTACTTTGTCTAGCAACAGAATAGCAGATTGATTATGACACGTCTGTTTGGTGTAGAGTGAAATCACATTGCAACTGGATTTTACATTATATATTCTTTTCATTATACTTTAAATGAGTACATCCAAATGATTAGAGTGGCTAGTGGAATAAATTGATAGATGAGTGAATTTCTCTACCATCACCAAATTTCCTCATTATGCTTAAGTACTTTAGAAGTCTCTAAGCAGTGTATGTTCTTTTCTAATCATCACTTAATTGGCTTTGTTAAAGGTTTGCTTTAGCTTCCAAAAATACCAATATTGAGTGAAAGAAATAATATAACTCACATTCTTCCAGTCTATGGCATTTTTTGAAAATATATAAATATGAATGAAACTTGCTTTAAAATATTTGAGTTAACAGGGCATCATTGAAAATAACTGCAGAAAATAGGTGCGTAAGTGCAGAAATGTTATCTTTATGGCCTGAGAGAATTAAGCTACCTCTTAAAACTCTAACATTTCTAAGGGGAGTGGCTCATAACCCAGAGAGAAATACTGTGACTGAAATAAAGTATCTTATAAAAGAGATTTTAAAGTAATGGAATTTAGACTCCAGGTTTTTTTCTTACATATTCACTTTAAGGATAAATACAAGACAGTGAGAGTCTATTACTACTCATAATGATAATAATTATAGTATACATTATTATAATGTTTATTAATAATGTGTTCACCAGATATGATAGTAATACATATAAATTCATGCATGTGTGCACACACACCAAAAAAAAAAAAAAAGCTTAATTCTCACAGTAAGAATTGAAAAAGGCTCTATATTATTTTTATCTTAAGGTGAGAAAAATGGTTCAGACCTGTGATTTGACCAGGATCGTGACCTTAATAAATAGCAGTTCTAGAGCTGGGTCAACTTTACCTGACTGAAGAATGCTTTTGCTGAGGTCTGTCTATAAATTATTGTATGAAAATTGGGAAGACATTTCTGAATATTTTCTTTCTTTTTCTAAGGTCAAGCACTTAATTGGTGACCTACCTGAGGGTATATGCTATCTATTTTCTAAAAAAGAAAAAAAACATTATATTTTTATAAGCTACAGTAAAAGAACTTGTTTATAATGACTTATCTATGAACGACCTTGGGCTAAACATACTTAAGGGAAAATAGTGTTTTCTCAAAACTTGAAGATTTTCTGTTAAGATTTTTCTCTGAAGAACTGTTCTAGGATTGCTTATGCAAAGTGAGCTGAGTTAATAAAATGGATTATTATGTGCACAGGGACATATTATTATAGACAGGGAGCTATAAATACTAAGTTTATTATTTTTGCCAATAAATAATTACATTTGTACCTCACTCTAAAATGTACTGAATCATTTACTTGCATTTGCTTCCAAAGCTCTTTTGAGCAGCCTGTAAGAAATCCTTGGTTTAGATATAGAAGTAGCATGTGAAAACAGCAGTGAATTATTAAAGTATGCACACTGGTTTATGAAGATATAGACTGTAATCAAAGCATTTTTATTCTCCATGCTTAGTTTGTTGCTTACCAAAGAAATATCTTCTTGGCCAGATACTTAGGCAAGAGGAAAGTTACCCTAATTTTGGATCACCAGGGAAAATGTCAAATGTTCAAGCTCACAAAAATAATAGCATTCATTGGAACTTGGGACATTTGACATATATGATTGGAACTCTGAATATATAAGAATTGAAATAACATGGGAAAATAATAACAGTGTATAGCCTAATTACTAAACATTGAAATCAACAATATATGATTGTCAGCAATTATCTGAAATATCTTTTTATTTGTATTCGATAAATTATCAAAAATGTAGGCTTAAAATTTTTTCAGGAAAAAATTCTATCTTATATTGAATTTTTATGAATGCAGTATGTTTTCTTGATATAATGACAAAAAAACCTTTGGATTTTTTTTTTAGAAATCCTGTTTTCATTGATTTTGGTTTTGTCAGAGGATCCCAACTAGACAATAATAGCAGAATATTAGTGATGTAAATAATAATAATAAATAATTTCAGTGGGTTGAAAAGCATTAAAAATAATAATTCATAACCTCATAATGATATGAAAGATACTTGATGACTACTGGGAACAATTTATGCAAATGGTAGGTATATTTAAAGAGAAAGAATTAGGTATGTGTCATGTCTTGCCTCTACTGAGTGAATCTAAGGACAAAACATTTAATGAGAGCTGGTTGCTTTATTTTTTTTTATTTTTTAATGTTTTTATTTACTTTTGAGAGAGAGAGAGACAGAGGGTGAGTGGGGGAGGGGCAAAGAGAGGGGGAGACAGAATCTGAAGCAGGCTCCAGGATCTGAACTGTCAGCACAAAGCCTGATGTGGGGCCCGAACTCACCTCTAGGAGACCACAACCTGAGCCAAAGTAGGATGCTTAACTGATTGAGCCACCCAGGTGCCCTGACCAGTTGCTTTATATTTAAAAGAAGCATCATGAATAGTAAACTCAGGGAAATTGATTAGAAAGGTAATATTTTACAACCCTTGAAACCCTTGAAAATTAATTGAACCAGGCAATAGTCATCAACATTTGTCATATTGGTGATAGGTTGAGTTGAACTATTTAATGAGTGGATTGGAAAAACATCACCAGAACTCCTTATTCTGAGGTAAGTTTAAATTTCAAAGGCAACTTCCAGATAAACCTTTGGTTTTAAAATTTTAAATATTGAAACACTCTCTTCTCCTGAAATTACCAAAATAAAAGAAAAATAGGAAATTTAACTTCAATACTTAAAACACTGAGAAATATCTACAACAAGTGGTACAATAAATTGTAAATGAATGAATACATGAATGAGTGAATGAATTTATGAATCAATGAATCAATCAATCTCAAATGAAGTAAAAATAAAGCAATGGTGAATATATCTTGTTATCTCAACACAAATATTCACTATAAATGATCTGATTACAGTCACTGTTGAGTCTCTAATCTGACACAGTGAAGACCAGAATTTAGCTCTGTGGCATAATTCCCCAGGCCATAGACCAGGTTCCTGAATCAAATTGGTTAACATTGCATTTTAATATTGTAGAACAAACAGCACTCTTTTCTTATTGGAATACACACTCTGAATATTTTGTTTTGTCTTTCTTGCTGCAATGTTTCTGACAAAACTACAGATACCTTTCCACTATTATAGCATCACATACAGCAACACTTTTAACCGAAGAACTCATTTGACAGTAAATGAAGTGTGGCAATGGGCCCTCACTCTTGGAATTCACCAGGATTGCCATGCTCCCCATCATCTTGAAGCAGTTAGCTTAATGGAATGGTGGAATGTCTTTTGAAGATTCAGTTACAGTGCCAGCCAGGTGGCAACACCTTGCTGGGCTAGAGCAGTATCTGCCAAGATTAGATATATGCTCTAAATTAGCATCCAAAGTATGGCGTTACTTTTCTCATAGCCTGAATTCATGGGTCTGGGAATTAAGGGATGGAAATGAAAATGGCTTCTCTCCTTCATATCCTGGAGATTCAGTAGCGAAGTACTTGCTTCCTATCCCCATGACTTTAGACTCTGCTGGACTAGAGGTCTTAGTTCCAAAAGGAGAAATATTTCCACCAGGGAACACAGTAATGATGTCAATAGACTAGAAATTAAAACTACTTCCTGGTCACATTGGAATTTTCATGTGATTGAATCAATGATTAAAAAGAAAAGAAAAGAAAAGAAAAAGGTTATTTTGATTCTGCATGATTGATCCTGAGTACCAAGGGGGAATTGGGTTGCTACTCCACAATGGACATGAGGAGAAGGAGTGTTTCATCTATATACACAGAGACAAACATGGTTACCTTCCCAGAATTTATTTCTGTGTCAGGGCAGATGACACAACACACTCACCCATGAACGTAAATAAAGTGTATTTAGTACTCACAACAAACTGAAGATTAACACCAGCTGAAGGACTCATACAGGGGTCAGAGAAAAAAGGAGAACAAAGGGTGCTCAAAAGGGGAGAGTTCCCACAAACAATCAAGAGGCTGCAACTAGCTGAAATTCCCTTACATACTCAAAAATCAAAGGACGTGTGCTGGGCTTTTAAATTCCTTGGTTGCCCAGATGTGGAGCATGCAGAGATCTACAAGCTATTAATGGTGAAACTCCATCAAAAATGGAGTTATGCTCTTAATTGTAAGAACATCCCCTATAGCATCTCTTAGTACTCTCATAGCTTGTGATTAAAGTCATTGAAAAAGTACAACAACCCAACAACCAAGGCGAGACTAATAATAATGGCCCAGAATTTTGAGGAATGAATGTTTCAGTAACCCTGCTAGACAATGTAACAACCAACTGAGGCACTCACTAGGTATATGAGAACTATGAAGTGAATAGATGTTATTCATAAATGTGAACTATGTAACCAGTTCCAGAAACTAGGGCAATAACAGTTATAACAGTTATAACTTCTTTATTTTGATTTGAATGTGTGTGTTGTTCTGCATCATTTTATCATAGCATAATATGTTTGCTTACTAGTTAACTTTCTAAAATGATATTTATGTACCAGGAAGTCAAAGTGAATTACCTAGTAACAATGAACATCACCCAAAGATTGAAAGGGGTTTGTATCCTCTTTTGGGAAGAACAGATAGTGTCTAATTTTCAGATATACATGGGATTTGTGTATTACGCTAGGAGAAAGCATGGCACAGTTATTGTCTTTATTAGATATTAAGTCTAGTCTTCTAGTTTGAGGAAATGCATATGGGCGTCAATGCCAAGATGGCAAGGGGTAGAACACAGTGCTTTGCAATGTGTCCACTTGCTAGGCTGGACTAGGTTTCCCAGAATTCTCTTCTAAGAATGTTTCTGGTTAGAGTGGACTACAATACAACATTCCTTTGTGAGATCTGGATCCTGGAAGTTAAACAGCAACAACTTTTGTATCACACACAAGTGTTACTCACCTAACTCACCTGACTGGCTTGAAGCAGTGGGTAGGCATGCAATTGCCTGCTGTCCTTACGATCTTCCTCCAATTTGGCCAAATCTTGGCTCAGATGTGTGTGTTTATCTCCATAATGATGTGTTCTGCAATCTGCAGGATGTGCATGCCATAGTAGGTCAGAGGCAATACACGATGACATGATTTTAGTCTACACTCCTGAACTTCAGCTCATGCTTGTGGGGCCAACTTTTTCTTACTTTGCTGTAATAAATATCTATCTTTCCGGCTATCTCATCTGTGGATTTCAACTTTTGGCATCAGATGCTAAGACAGACCGTAGTCTCACTGTAAATGCTAAAGTCATAACATTTCATGAAGAAAACGTGGGAGGAAATCTTCATTGTCTTAGGGTAGGGAAAGAATTCTTATGGCAATTTTTAGGAAAACTATTAACAAAATTGTCTAAATTGACTTCAACATAGTTAATAAAAAATTATGTTTTTAAAATACCACTGTTGATAAAATGAAAGGCAGGTAAATACTGGGAGAACATAACTACAATATGTACATTTTACAAAAACTTCATCTCAAAAAAATATCTGCAACTCAACAAGACAACTCACCTAAATAAAAAAGGGCAAAATATATCAACAAACAATTCAGAAAGAAAATAGATGAAAAGCCAGTAGTTATAGAAAATATATTCAGTATCATTTGTCATTAAGAACATTCATTTAATAAAATTTTAATGCTTATTTATTTTTGAAAGAGAGAGAGAAAGAGAGAGAGAGCCAGGGAGGGGCAGAGAAAGAGGGAGACACAGAATCTGAGGCAGGCTGTAGGCTCTGAACTTTCAGCACAAAGCCCGACGTGGGGCTCAAACCCACAAACTGTGAGATCATGACCTGAGTTGAAGTCAGAGCCTTAACTGACTGAGCCACTCAGGCTCCCGAAGAACATGCATTTTAAAGCCACAATGAAAAACCAGTACATATTCATTAGAATGGCTAAAATGAGGAACACCTCAGTAGCTCAGTCAGTTAAGTGTTCAACTCTTAATTTCAGCTCAGGTCATGATCTCACAGTTCCTGAGTTCAAGTCCTTCATGGAGCTCCATGCTGACAGCACATTGCCTGCTTGGGAGTCTCTCTCTCCCTCTCTCTGCCCCTCCCCCGATCACCTGTTTTCTCTCTCAAAATAAATAAATATGCTTAAGAAAAAAAAAGAATGCTAAACTGAAAAAGAGAATGACAATACCAAATACTGGCAAAATATTAGTCACAAAGACTTCCTGGAAATGTAAAATATAGGCACTTTGGAAAACAATTCAGCACTTTTAAATAAGTTAAACATACACACACCTTGTGACTCAGTATATACTCTTAGATATTTATTTAAGAATGGGAAAAGTTCACAGAACTGTAGGCAGTTTATAAAACAAACTCCCATTGTCCGTTGGTCAAGAGAGTTAATATCTAGTAAAGGCCTGGCATCCAGGGTCACTCAGAGTTTGTGGCTCCTTTTTTGTTTAAGCTGAAACAACACAGTCAGTTTTAATATCCCTTGGACAAGTGCTCTTATTCTGGAACATTTCCTTTAAAAGAAAATCTTCAATTTTCTTCTGAGAATATGTTTCAGAAAATGTTTTGTGTGACTTGAAATTGATCCAGTCAAATCAAAATACCAATTATAGTTATTTGCTTATGACACTTTGCTTCTTCAAAAGACCATAATAAATGATTACTAGGGCAATTTATAATTTATCATCTAAAATTATGCTCGTTTAGTGTTTATTGTTATCATTTCTAAGTGTATAATACTTCTGAAGTTAAGTTTAAATATTGAGGATAGGAGTGTATATTTAGACTGAGATAGATATATGTAAACAGTTTTTATAGATATATTATTAAATGACAGTGTGAAGGAAAAAAGAAAAATAAGTGTACTTAGTTTTCCTTTTGATAGTTATTGAGTATATTAGATTTAGCTTGTTTGTGAGTACATATTGAGGTTGACTGAGAAACATAAAATTGAGTAATATGTCCAACTCTTCCTTATTACATTAAAAAGTGGCTACTAAGCAGTACCCATATTTAAATATTGGTCAAATCACTATAAGTGCATCATTTGGAACTTACAGAATTCTCACAATTTTTTAAAGTTTATTTATTTATTTTGAGAGAGAGAGAGACAGAGAGACAGAGAGACCAAGAGCAGGGGAGGGGCAGAGAGAGAATCCCAGGCAGGCACCGCACATTCAGTGCAGAGGTTGACTTGAGACTTGAACTCACAAACCGTGAGATCATTACTTGAGCTGAAATCAAGTCAGATGTTTAACCAACTGAGCCACCCAGGTGCCCCATAATTCTCACAAATTTTAATTTACTACTTAGATATTCTGTACAAATTAAGGAGAGACAAACTGTAACAAAAGTTTACTGTATATTTAAATGTAAAATTAACTTAAATACAAGACTTTTTCTTTTTAATTTGGAAGGGTCAGATGCTCCTAAAATTATACATAACATGCATAATTATACATAATTATATACAAGAATTAAAATTTTTAATGTGTCAGCTATAATCAACATAAATAATGTGCAAGTGGGGAGGAGCTATAATTGATTTAATTATGTTTACTATTCTAATTTCAAAGCAAGAGGCTATTTATGGAGTTGTCCATGCTCTTATGTTTCATTCTCAAGGTACCTGTACAGATGAGAGAGGAATATCCAGGTTTTGACACAGAACCATTGTACTCCTTTTTACTATTCTCCACTCCCTCTTACCTGGCAGGATTCTGAGAACATATGTAAATCACTACCATCTATGTAGAAAGACACATGATGGCCCACAGGTCACCAGGGGAGGTTGTAAACAGGCAAGTCTTAGTAGTCATGTCAGGAATGTCATTATTCTTGGGCAAGTGGGGAATAGAATTAATGGATCCAGCTCATCAGGAATGAAATTCATTAACTTATGTGATGGGAAATAAACAGTAGTGAAACTTCCAGAGGTAACCACTCAGTTTATGTACATCTTCTATATATGTATTTTTCTCAAGTGTCCAAGGATGTTAGGTTATCATCTCCATTTAAATGTCTACCCATGCTGGGGCGCCTGGGTGGCGCAGTCGGTTAAGCGTCCGACTTCAGCCAGGTCACGATCTCGCGGTCCATGAGTTTGAGCCCCGCGTCGGGCTCCGGGCCGATGGCTCGGAGCCTGGGGCCTGTTTCCGATTCTGTGTCTCCCTCTCTCTCTGCCCCTCCCCCATTCATGCTTTGTCTCTCTCTGTCCCAAAAATAAATAAACGTTGAAAAAAAAATTTAAAGAAAATAAATGTCTACCCATGCCTAATGATCAGTGAACAACAAGAGTCTAGTTTTTTGTTTTGTTCTGTTTTAATTTAGCTTTAACCTCTGCCTGTAATGCAGTGTTTGGCCTGGAGTTATGCTTAATATATTTTTCATTAATTAAATCAATATGGAGATAAGTGAATAAACTCACAGGTGTTTCTTCAGGCAAAATACAAATCTTATCTAGCAAATGATTTTTGTTCTACCACTTTATTTGTAGTATTTCAAATATTAAGGAATTTTTTATGTTGAAACAATTGATTTCATAATAAGTAACTTAACTAATGCTAATTTAGTAAAGTTATACAAGTATCTGAAACAAGGCTTAGTTGTTCGCTTTTTTCTAGAAGTTTTGTGGTTTCATGTCTCATGTAGTATTTAGCTGTTTGTCTAAACAATATCTGTCACAATTTCTGTGGTGTTGGAACAAAATTAGAAATAAAAATATTTTTATCTTAAATCTTTCTATTTAATTATTGTATAAATTTAAGGATAAATTCTGTAACAATTTAGGAGTGTACATATCGTGCAGACACATAGTTTATGCTGCAATATATATACAATGAACAAATAATTGCCTGAAAAGATGTTTTTATATATGTTGTTGAAAAATGTCATGACTCTTGGACATTAAAACAAATTACTTAATTTGTTAATCTCAAAAAAATGAACAGAGGGAAAAAGAACTATAGACAAAGGATCACAAATAAACCAGTCACAAAAAAAAAAAAAAAATACATGGGGTCCCTCAGTGACTCAGTCAGTTAAGCATCTAACTCTTGCCTTCAGCTCAGGTCACGATCTCCCAGTTCGTGCATGTGAGCCCCGCATCAGGCTCCATGCCGACAGTGTGGAGCCTGCTTGGGATTCTCTTTCCTCTGTCTGCATCCCCCTGTCTCTCAAAATAAATAAATAAACTTAAAAAGAGATAAATATTGCATAATCCCATTTAGATAAGTTATCTAAAATAGTGAAATTGATAGCATCAAAGAGTGTAATGGTTGTTGCCAGGGCGTGACAGAGGGAGAAATGTGGAGTTATTAATTCATAGGCACAAAGTTTCAGTTAAACATGATAAATAGGTTCTAGAATTCTGCTGTGCAATATTTTACCTATAATTACACCTAAAATTTGGTTAAGAAGGTAGATCCCATGTAAAGTGTTCCTACCACAAGAAAATCGATTCTAAAAAGTTTTATTTTATGTAAACTGTTATAAGAAAAAATAGAAGTGTTTCAATAAGTCCACTAAGTGTTAAAGAAAATAAAGCAGAATTTAAAATCAACTCAGACTGAAAATCAGTGATGGATGGTTTGTAGTGGGTCGCTTATGAAAGATTGGCACAGACAGGGTAGGACATGTTACCTTTTTTTTTTTTTTCCCTTGACAACACTGAACAGAGCCAGAAGCCAAAAATGAAAAACAATATGTAGTAAACACACCATAAAAAATAGAAGCCTCCTTTTCACAGGATATATCACAGCTATGAAGAGATGGTCGAGAATTCATGGAGTGTAGTTATGGATTCAGTCAAATGGGTGAATGTACCCTGAAGGAATATGGCTCATCTTTATTATGTCCTCAACAACCTGACTTCCTGAGTCTTCTTTATTTTCCTGGGAAACTACATTGGACACAAAGACCCTCCATACTCAGTGGGCTGGAAAGTTGATGGTCTTCATTTTGTCAGGCAGTCAGGAAAGGGGTAGTGTATGTACATTGGTAGAAGCAGGCACAAAGAGGTGATTCTTAGAAAATCTCACTACTAAATCTTAGGTAATATAAGCACTCTGCAAATCTTGTCCAATACTAATATTTAACGTGGCATTTTGAGTTGTCTGAGTTAACCTCCTTGCAGTCTCAGCTTTAGAGTTAAGGCAGGGTCTCCAAAGGCTGAGAAGCAAGGAAAAATGTCTGTCTAGACTCTCATTGTGGGACTCCCCAAACACATAAGTTATATTTCAAACACCACAGTTGAGAACCTTTAAACAATTCAGGAGTGAATATTCTTTACTCACAAAAATGAAAACCTAACTAGACAGGCTATTCTTGGACAGGTTCTCTATGTACCATTTTTGCTGATATAACCAGAGCGTGACTGCAAATTCAGGCAGTACTTATTTCAACTTTATCACCCTTTACCTCTTAAGTGTTTAAAGTACCCAGGAATTGCTTACGTAGGTTGCATAGAGAAGTCAAAATCCTGTACGGCAGAAACTTTAAATTGTTCCCACTTATTTGTTCTTCTTGTTTATTATACCTGCCTCATTCCAAAAAGAATTTGAGGCAGCAATGTGTTGCTTAGTTACTGGTATGTAAGTTATAAATGACAATTTAGCTGCCAGGGAGTTTATAATAATAGCAAACCAAAAAAACAAAAAAATGAATGGTAAGGATATTTCTCCTTATATGCACCCATAAATAATTGCAATCCACTCTGAATTAATAGAATGAAATGAGCACTTTTAAAGAGGAGAAACAAAGTTCTATTTTTATCATCTTTTAAACACCAATTATGACTTTTAAAACTCTTATATATATGCTAATAAGATTAAGTAAAAATTCTGTTATCTGCAATAATAGATATCCACAATGACACTACATTTTATAGTGCATTTCAGTGTATTAAATTTTGAGAATTATAAATATTTCTGAAGGACTATAAAGAGGTAAATAAATATTTTAGTATGACATATTTCTTACAAAATTATTTCTTTAAGGTTTCCTATTTCTTGGCCTAATATCCTATTTATTAAAAAATTAAAATCTCTTTAAATGTTTTTATTCTTTTCATAAATATAAAACTACTATATTGTCTCATTAATAGGTTGTATTATATTTATGGACATGATGTAATTGTAATTTTTATTGTATTAAACTTGCTATAGTGTCTTTACATGTAGTTGTTGGCTTTACAATTTCAAAAACTCAGTTTTATCTTTATAGCTCAAATTATCAATCTCTAAAAGAGGGCAAATTCACTAGTGAAATTAATTTGAGACTGGCTGATAAGTTAAAATGGCAATTTGTCTATGTAAAATATGTTAACAGATATCATCTGATCACTAGAATGGAGGTGTAGTAAATTTCTGATCCCAAAAGTAGTGTAGGTATAAAAATAGTTCAACATTCATAGAAAAGAAGAAAGAAATGTGACTTATCTTAAGGTAAATTTCCATCCACTTATCTTCATCTAGTGAATTTCTCTTCTCTATTTCAGGGATGAATCCGTTGCCTATAAATAAACCATAGGTTTAAGAAACATTATTTGAGAAGTAAAAACCAATACATGACTTTTTGCTTACTTTTTCTTAAGCATAAAAAGCCCATCATTTTTGTCTGTTTAGGGGTAAAAAACATGTAAGAGTTTTCAGTATTGTATATCTATATTTTACTTTGCCTCAGTTATAGCCATATGTATAATTCTGTTTTAGAAAAGCCTCCTTATTTATACACACAAAAAATCACCTACAAACCACAGCTAAAGATGTATTCATTTTGGGAATATCCCCCCAATATCCATGTTAAAAGTAAATCCTGGTTATTGTACCAAAAGTGACAACTCCTAAACTTATATTCATACTTTAGAGCTTTTTTGTGTCTGGGATTTTGTGTCGGTCATGATTTAACTTCACACATATTACTTGACCTTTTAACTTTTCAAAAAAACAATTTTTTAGGTTAATAAAACATTGTAAAATTATTTTCTGTCTTAAGCAATTAGATTGCCTCAATTTATATGTGGTATATTATTATCAAGACCACTATATATCTGTAAGTCAGTAATGTGGTGAATGAAACCAGTAATTAGGAAAACAAAATTAAATAAAATGCAGTATCTGTAGGCTTATTCTTGGCTTTGGTGATGGATATATTAGGCTGAATGGGATGGTTATCTCACAATGCATATATTGTATATACAACATCAAGTTGAATATTTGTACACCTTAAATGTATACAATTTTTATTTATCACTTGACCTTAACACAGATAGGGGAAATGTGTAGGATATCTTTAGAATAGTCATAGAAGGCATTCTTGTGGAGTATCTCCCTTTGGTTGCAGCTCAGATGTATTATATCAATACTTAATCGGTATAAACTACCAACTGATCATTATCAATGTCTTCAAACCCAATAATGTAGTAGTTGTAGTAGTCGTAGTACTCATAGTAACTGAAGTAGTAGAAAGTTTTAAATTAATATTGTATATTTACAAAGACTTTGTCCTGTGTAGACATTTTTTTAAAAGAAGATCCAAATATTTTCCTCAGCTATAAGTTTAGAACCACTTAGTATTTGTCTCCACAGCTAGACAAATAAGTGTTCTTACCAACAATAATCTTATATTGTGTGATTCCCTAAAGAGAGCTGTGACCAATTGGTAAGGTAAATCTATAATAGCATTAATTGCATGTATTAGTTACACCCAAGAAGGAAGTATTACTTTGAAACACATTCAAAAAGTGTGGTTTATTTTAGGTCATTCTTTGGAATAGGAAGATAAAGATTCTTACTTTATTTGTTTTTAAACTCTGGCAAACCATTCTCAAGAAAAAAGTCAGACTGCTCAATCATCAGCTAATGAAACTGAGGAGAAACAACATTGATTTTTTTAAAGTAATATTTCTTATTTTTTCCAGAAATAAAGACTGGTGGAATCCTTTCAGGAGGAAACAACCTGTTTAGCAGGTATATAAATAGCGATATTCCACCTATAACATTTCTACTAAATTATAATCCTTCCTCCACTCAATGTTTCCTATTTTGAAGTAGCCCATTCTCTTCCCAAGGTAAATTATTTCTCATGTAGAATCCTCAGGCTATTTAAAGGGATTAAAGACCCAGAAGGAAAATTAGTATTAAAATTATTACATACTAATTATAAATAATTTATTTTAATAAAGAGTAATTATGGAAAATTAATTTTTAATACTTTCATTTCACATGCTATATTGACTTGAAAGATATAATAGTTTAGCTTTGGACTGAAAAAAAGAAAGAACAATTAATTATTTTAATAATACCTCAATGTACACATAGTCTAGTCATTTTACTTGAATAAGGATTTTTAAAATAATCTTGAAAATTCTCAGACAAGTTAGCTATACTACTAAGAAAATAATATTTTAACTGCTTTCATGCATGGTTGGCCTTTAATTTAAATGTAGTATTGTTTTCAGCAAGGCTATTTTTTACAACCTTACTGATTGAGTTGTGAACGTTTAATGTTTAAGGTAATTAATGCAGCTTTCTTATGATATAATGAAAAGATTCTTTCATCTGTACTGTACCTTTAGTGTGTGACCATATATTTTTTTCTGCATTATTTGTATATAATTCTTTCCAGCATTTCATAAGAGAAAACATTATGTCTAGTTCTACTCATGAAACTCTTCTGTCATGTGGGTATGGTTGCTATCTTCTCTGATAACGATTCTGTTGAGAATAATCATCACTTAATATATAATAGTTGAGACGCAATTTGGCAAAACTGAGTGAGAAGTCACCTGTGATGATATTCCACAGACATAAATTTCAAACATTTCTTTCTAACTCTGTTTCTTTTTCTCTTTTTTCTCTTTCCCTCTTTCTTTCTCCTTCAGCAAGACTGATGTTTTCCCAATACAAATTCTGAATTAAATAACATACTTTTAAAAGCACACATAAGTTGTTGATAAAAAATAAGGTAAATAACTGGTGGCCAGAAAAAAAAAATAACAAAAAACCAGGATGAGAAATCAGTACTCTTAAGGATTTCTAAGTTGGACTAATGTCTTGAGTTTATATCAAAGTCAGAGACCAGTTCTTCAGCCCATGTTAAATTTTTATTTGGAACTGAGATGCCTGATTAAATTTTGAAATTTTAAACTGTGAAAATTTCATTGGTAAGGTGACTAAAAGACAAATATTTAGCCTTTTAATAGTAAGGGAAGTAGTGTCTTTGCATAATTCTTAGTTTGGGAACTTTGCATCCACTATCTTGAATGCAAATACATGTAGGCCAATAAAGTGAAATCCATGCTAAGAGATGATAATAAAATATAATTTTAGAGGATGTTACCTATGTTTTCCTGGAAGAAGCAAATGCAAAATCTTCTCAGAAAAGATGCAAATTAGGGGTGCCTGGATGACTATTGGTTAAGTGTTGGACTCTTGGAATTGGCTCCGGTCCATAATCTCACCATTCTGGGATGAGCCCCTTTGCATAGGGGCTCTTTGCTGACAGCTTGAAGCCTGCTTGGGATTCTCTCCCCCCTCTCTTTCTGCCCCTCCCCTTCTCACACCAGTGTGCAAGCATACTTTCTCTCTCTCAAAATAAATAAACATTTTTTTACAAAGAAAAAATGCAAATGAAATTTAAAAAATTAAAAACCCACAAAAATTTTCTATAAATAAGCTCATAATTCAGAAATAAAAATAAAATAGTAATTGTTATAGCATAAATTAAAGTCAGCATCTACAAAAAAGAAAATGGATTCAATTCTTGTATATCTTTAGATAAAAAGCTATTATTACATAGACTCTATAGGAGGTTTATGCTTAACGTAAGAATTCCCAGGACACCATTAAAATAGTCGAGAAAGTTTCAAAAAGAATTTTTAAAGACTTCCTATAAATGTTGAATATAGTTATTTTAATTGTTTAAAAAAATATTGGATTGTAAATGTTTTACATTACTTAGTTTTGGGGAAATTACCCACAATGCAGCAGAGAGAGGAAAAGAGATACAAAGTACGAGATAGGTGGTAATACTTGGAAGATCATATGAGGAGCTGTAACATATTGAATCTGAGTTCAAAAAGAATAATGGTAGATGTAACAGTTTAATGAAATAAGCCTAAGAATTTTCAGACGTGATAAAATGATAAAACTGAGTTAACAACAGAATAAATGAATGAAAACGAATTTAACCTGAAACATAACATTGACCTGTAGAATATCAAAATAAAGCAAAGATGGCATTAAGATGATTACAATGGAATATTATGGAGACTAATAGAAGACTTTTTATTATCAACTGAAGCCGGAAAACAATAGAATAATATTTTGAGAATGTTGGGGCAAAAGGAATTTTCAAAATGAGATTTAGTTACCAAATAAACTATTTCTGCCATTTTTATAGAGTTAAATGGAGACAAATATATCATATATATATATATACACACACACACACACACACACACACACACACACACACACACACACATTATTTTACTTAAAGGAAACAAAGATTAGGACAATTTTCTTGTGGAGACGGGAGTAAAACTTCTTGAAATAAGTACTACAGGATCTATTTAAAGTAGAAATAAATTAAACCCAGAAGGAAAAGTGAGATTCAAGAAAGAATATTCCTCAGGGATTGGCAGTCGTGTTAGTATTGATTCTTTATAACAAATGTTAGAATATTATCAGCACTCCTCTATTCTAATCAACTATACATTTGCATGAATATATGGATACATCTAGTTTGGAGTGCCTGACCATGCACATCACAATATACAATTATTATTGGGTCAGAATAATCCTTGACAACTCAGATTTTCATTCAGAACCTAACCTTATGCGTTGGCATATTGTCTCGTTGGTGAGATACCTCCTTATCCTGCACCAGGCAATAGCAACAACACCTTCCACAGACACGGAAAATACACAAATATGGAAACCACAGCAAGTTTCAGATGCCAAGGCTAGTATTTTTTCTCAGATTCAAGGGCTTGCTTTTATATTAATCAGATTTTCTGGCTTCCTATGGTCATGTGCTTCTTGCTGAGTATGTCCATACTCTGCCTCCTACTACCTTTGATGATATAAGCCACATGCACATACAGCTAATCTCTATTTTGTGTTGATAGAAGCCTCCTATAATTATTCCTCAGACCCTGATTAATCTCATTCTATGACCCCGTCATTCTTGAGCTACTGAAGTCTTTTGCCAATGTTGCCATATGTCTGTCAGTATTATAGTGGTACTGACTGAATTCCAGAAGTAAAATGGGGGAGACACTTTAAAAGCAAACATCAGGAAGATTCTGCAGGAAAGGATGGAGTGAATTTATACATATTAATTCCTAATTAAATCATTTATTTCATTTTTTTCCTAATCTTATAAATGGACTTCATTTATGTCCTTATTTTTTTGTTGTTGTTTTAAAAATTTTTGTTTATTTTTGAGAGAGAGAGAGAGGGTGCGAGCACAGGCAGGGGAGGGGCAGAGAGAGAGGGGGACATACAGAATCCAAAAAAGGCTCCAGGCTGTGAGCTGTCAGCACAGAGCCCAATGTGGGGCTTGAAATCAAGTACTGCAAGATCATGACCCGACGGAAGTCAGATGCTAACCCACTGAGCCACCCAGTCGCCCCTATGTCTTTATTTATTTATTTTTTTAAAGGAGAAGCTCAAAAGGAGTACAAGCTATATGGGTGAAATAAAGAATGTGTTCAACAGTATGAAAATGAAGATTGATGTATTCTCTTATGGAATTAATATGTTGATCTTTTCCTGTGTCGCTGGTAGGAAAAAGAATGGCCTAGGCCCTCTAATGATGAAGTTTTTAACTTTCCTATCACCCATGGAAAACAAATCAGGAACTCCACAGGAAGAACTTAGGCTAATAGCTCTAGTACAGAAGGAATGTTCATGTACCCTCATGTGCTTAACTTTGATATGATTCTCCTTATCTTGAGCTAATTTCACTTTAATAACTGGGGTTAGTCTGTAGCCTGAGTGACAAACCCAAGGAAGTCACTGGCCTGTCTTAGGCTCAGGCTTTCTTCTCGACTATCAAAAAGACTGTTTCTGGAGCATCTGGGTGGCTCTGTCGATTAAG
Source organism: Felis catus (assembly GCF_018350175.1). Classification (NCBI taxonomy): domain Eukaryota; kingdom Metazoa; phylum Chordata; class Mammalia; order Carnivora; family Felidae; genus Felis; species Felis catus. The sequence continues at coordinate 219,781,576 of NC_058368.1, read as the reverse complement.
TGTCCAACTTCAGCTCAGGTCATGATCACGTGGTTGGTGAGTTCGAGCCCCAAGTCAGGCTCTGTGCTGGCAGCTCAGAGCCTAGAGTCTGCTTCCAAATCTGTGTCTCCCTCTGTCTCTGTCCTCCCCTGCTTGTGCTCTGTCTCTCTCTCAAAAATAAATAAAAACATTAATTTTTTTTAAAGAGTGTTGCTGATCACAATGATCTAGCCCATTTATTAGGAATAAGAATATGGTAGTGTAAGGACATAACACAAAATAATCAATTTATAGACTGCAATACATTGCCTAGAAGGTCATCAGGTTACCTTGGGATGGTTGTAGATGACAGATCAAATATTCAATATATGAGAATAAATAAAAACAACTTTCATCTCTGTACTTCTAAGTAGGATTTTTTTTAAAGCCCTGATAAAGCAAATACTATTACAAATGGTGGAAGATTACACTGGAGAGGTAAATGGAAAAGCAAATAGCTTTGGTTACTATTCCAAATACTGCCTTACTAGAAAAAACTGTTTAATTGTACAGTTTTATAGTCATTTACACAGATATATCTACCTAAGAAATCTTGAAAATGCAAAAAAAAAAGTCTATGGAAATTTTATATCTGATAAAGCTTCAATCTCAAATTAACATGGAAAGAATGGTGTTTTAAATAAATGGTTCTGGAATAGCTATAAAATCATGTGGAGAATGTTAAAAATTGGATTTGTTCCTCATATCATGCATTAGGATATGTAGTTCAAGTGCGTCAAAGATTTTAATTTGAAAATAAAGCCAGACAAGTGATAGAAGGAAATGTGGGTGAATCTCTCATAAGTAATTGAGGGATATGTGATATTACTATACAAACTCCTAGGTGCTTAAAATAAAAAAACAGCAACACATTTAATCATAGGCCATTAAGAAAACCTGTATGTTAAGAAAATATCAACTGTAGTTGAGTAAAAAAGCAAATCACCCATGGGAAAATATTTGCACAGTATATATTTGCACAGTATATTCTGAACATATAAGAACTTTTAAGGCCAAAAAAAAAAAAAAAAAGAACATAGTCTATAGCTATGAACAAATATTTCACAGAAAAATAAATTGTAATATGCACATGTTAATCTACACTCAAAATAACAAAATAATGCTAGAGCAACATTGAAATACTAAGAGAAAAATACAAATGCATTTGCTTGGGGGGTAATAAATTAGCTGAAAGAGTAATTTAGAAAATTTTGAACAACATTAATCATTATAAGACCTCTAATTAGCAGAAATTTTGAAAATTAATACCTCTTTAACATTACCACCAAAGCAATTTTAATTTTTATTCCATCAGTAAATAAAGTGAAAAAACAAACAAGTTGTAAACACACTACATCTCCAGAAGAGCAAGACTTCAGTGTAAACAGCACTGGAAGTATTTAAGAATGTTGTCTTAAGTATTCTAGCATAAATAATTTCAACATATATTTATGTTGAAGCTTTAACATGATATATATGGACATTATATAATATTTTCTAATTTAAAAATCTGAGAAACTGATCACAGCCTTTTTGTAAATATCTTCACTATGAATGAAACATTCATACTTAAATATTCATTAGAAGAAAAAGTACAGCCTTTCCTCTTATACTTGAATTTTCTTTTACTGTAGAGGGTGACTTAAATATGAGTTGTGTCCAAATTATTTTAAATTAGCTCATACCCAGAAAGAACTCAATGAAATTTCCAAACATAAACTTTTGCTAAATGCAGATTAATTCATGTAGCCCTGTGTATTCCTTGTGTCTTTCTCTGCCTTACCAACCTTGCTTAAGTTAATAATTATTAACTTAATTATTCTTAAACTAATATTTATATACTTTCCTAGCCATGTATAAATTGTTTGTGCTTATAATGTAAAGTTATTTTGAAAAAATTCTTGTGTAATGATATCGCCATTTGAATGTGCACATAATTGCCCCTTTTGGATGAACCAAATTTAATATTGGTAGAACATCACAAAATTAATTCCATCCACCTCTCAAGAAACTGGTATGTTTTCAGTGATATTTTTCTGTAAGGTATAGCATGTGAAGTCACAGGAAATTTCACAAATGACCACAATACTCATAATAGCATGACTCAAAGAGTTATTGATCATGCAACTTATGGATACTCTTATTTCTGGAACATCAAAGAGGAGCACATAGGATTAACAACATCCAGAATGAGACAGTGTAAGACCTAGATTACTCATCTTAAATTAAACTGCAAATAATTTATTCTCACCTACATTTTCCTTAACATTTCTCTTTCTGCTGCAATGACAAACATGAATTTTAATGTCTTTCGTTTATTGGTATATGTTTAATTAATACCACATTAAGCAAACCTTCAAATAAAAATCAGGGATCTAATCAAAGATTTACCTACTTTCTTTCTGTGAACCCCAGTCTGCATAATAAAAATCTTCTGCCACAAGTCATATATCAAGAAAAATTCAATGAGAGTCTCATCTTAGAATTAATGACAAAACACCATGATATTAGTTCTGACATCAATTGCTGCCTTTAAGCAATGAATTTCCACTTAGCCAACCATTACTTCTATTTAATCAAAATAATTACCTCTGAAAATCCCAAATACTAGAACTGGTTGGAAGGAAAACAGAACAGGGTATATATATATATATATATATATATATATATATATATATATATAGTGTTTATTATAGTAAATTTTAAAATATTTAAAAATCTAGAAGAATAATGCAGTCAGTGCACAAGTAACAACTTACAATGTTCTGCAATTATCCATTCATAAAGAATTTTGCTTTATTTACACTAGACATACATTTTCTAACACCCTGATGGATTATTTTGAAGCAAATTCCAGAATCATGTAATTTTATTCATAAACATGTTAGTAGAGATGTGTATAAAATGAGGACACATAAATTTATATCTAAAACACTATCGATAAAACTAAAAAATATATATAAAACTTAATATTATCAAAGTCCACTCTCTTAATATCCATCAAAATTTATTTAACTGAATAGACTCTGTATAGAGTTACTCACATGCTGGATATTTTTCTGATTGTATCCCTATCAAATTGCTAAAAAAGTGCCTTCGTTATCATAGTATTTTTCAATTGGTAATTATATTAGAGGCCTGATCTCTCCCCCCTCCTCTCCCCTCCCATTCCCTCTCCTCCCCTCCCTTCTCCTCCCCTCTCCTCTCCTCTCCTCTCCTCTCCTCTCCTCTCCTCTCCTCTCCATCTCTCTTTCAACCTCTCAACCTGTCTCTCTTTCAGCAAAAGTGCTTCATAGGTATTCTTTTGATAAGAGGCACATAATGTTTATCTTTTATTTGTGACGTTAAAAGGTATTTATTTTAATGCTTTAGTTCCTTTATCTCATTAGGGATTGCAAAATCATGATGTTTTAATTCTAAATGTTTTGATTTATGAGTTAAAACAATCCCATAAAGATATGCTTATTGATCTAAAATATTTATAAATTGTAATCAATTGCATTGTTACTCGTATTAATACTCAAATTGTTTCATTGCTAACCTGTTAGAACTTCTCCATACTGACTCCTGAGCCTTTTATAAAGGATGCTTTTAGTCTGAAAATTTCTTTGCTTTCTGCTATGACAAGATATTTACAGTAATCCAACCAATCTGTAAAAATTTAATATTAAAATTTTAATTTTTAATAATTAAATTAAGACAAAAGGCATAAATCAGAAATCTCTTGGGCCATCCAAAATTGTCACTCTAACTTACAATCATGTTACCTTTTTATTTTTTTTTATATCCCTTGTCATGACTTCAAATTTTCTTTTTCAATTTATTTAAGTGTTCTTTATTTCTACACTTTTCCCCTAACATCGTCTCTGACTTGTGAAGGACTATATATCAAGTTCATAAATGCATTCACATTTTACTAAGAGTGAACAAAGGAAATATGTTTTTCTTCTTTTATAATTTATTATCATAAGCCTCTGCCCAGTGGGTAGTAAAAGAGAAACTGATTTTATTTCTATCAAATTCAAAACTGGGTTTGATGATTTAATAGTCCTTTAAGTAATAGTCTCTTCTATTTCTACCTGCCCTCCATCCACCTAGCCCTCCTCTGAGACAATTCTGGGTTTCCACGGCTGCATAGTACCCAATAAAGGGCTTTCTAATCCACATGGCATATAGTTATATCCTCTGACACTGTGGTCCAGAGCTCCTGCTCTGGCCTTAATTGTATTCCCCCAAAGTTTGTATGGTGAAGCTCTAACCCTCACGGTGATGATAGCTAGAGATAGAATCCTTAGGAGGTAATTAAGCTTAAATGAGTTCCTAAGAGTAGGGACCTACTTAGATTGGACCGTGGTCTTATAAGAAGAGGAAGACATGGAAAGGAACAGAGAGAGAGAAAGGGAAATTTCTCTCTCTCTCATGTAAGAAGTGAAAAAGTGGTTCTCTGAAAGCCAAGAAGTGATCCCCCACCCAAAATCAAACCCTGAGGAACCTTGATCTTGGAATTTCCAGCCTCCAGAAGTATAAAACAATGAATTTCTTTTTAATCCACTTAGTCTATGATAAAATCCCTATGAGATTTGGCAATTGTAATTGAATTGAGAACTAGACACCATCCTGCTCTTCACTACAGAGTTAAAAATATAAAGATTACAAAAAAATAGAGACAGTAGGATCAAGCTGCCTCCAAAACAGCCTCATTCCAGAATGAGTGGAGATAAATTATCATGTGGTTTTAAAAAATAACTTTAGAATCAGACAAGGGGTTATTGTTTATGAGATTTAAATCAAGGACTTCCATCTTGAAAAGATATATTGTTGAGTAAAATACAGATGATCTACAAAAGATTTAGCATCATTAACAAAGAACAAGAAAGTGTCACTCTATATAAAACAGTAACAATTTCATAGTGTTGCAATTGCATCAGTGTGAGAAGAAAATAAAAATAGAAATGAAAAGGAAGGAAAGAATACATTTTTAAAAATTAAGATTAAATAAAATCAGTGAAGAATATAATTAAGATATAAAAGAAAATTATATATATAAAGCAACTTGTAGTTACATGTTAACATAAACATGAATGTAACCTTGACTATGAATTCTTACCAATCCCACACCCAGGAATCCATCTGTAAAGGAAAACCACCAGCTACAGTGGATAATATACAGGACTATCACTAGTGTCAAGAAATGAATTCAAAACAAAATAAAATCTAAAAAGAGTGAATATTTATTATTACCTAAACTTTTGAATTAAAGGTACATTAATATAATGTAAAATTGAGGCTAATACACGCAGTTTGAATTGGGAGAATTTCCATTAAGGAGCCTGTTAAAGGAAAAAAGAAAGTAAGAATCATACAGAATTCATTCCTATTTTTTTTTAATTTTTAAATGTTTATTTTTGAGAGAGAGAGAGAGAGAGAGAGAGAGAGAGAGAGAGAGAGAGAGAGAGTACAAGCAGGGGAGGGGCAGAGAGAGGGGGAAAACATAGAATCTGAAGCAGGCTCCAGGCTCTGAGCTCTCAGCACAGAGCCCAACACAAGGCTCCAACCCATGAACTGTGAGATCATGAACTGAGCTGAAGTCAGATGCTTAACCAAATGAGCCACCCAGATGCCCCCATTCCTATTTTTGTAAACAAACACTGACAAAATAAATGGCCACATAAGACTCTTCATAATCCAGCTTAAAAAGTATGCACTGCAAGAGTTAACCGAATCTTCACCCCCATAACTTGATATGCTCCTGAGAAGGCCATCTCTCTCACTCTCCCCTTCCTAAATCTCCTTCCCTTGCCATTACCATTGCCCAAAGGCCATCTCCAAAATGAGGCCAATGATGAATTTTTTCTAAAACACTAACCAGGAAAAATCCCATTATGCCCTACATCTTTGTTTCCCTCAATCACTGAAGAATTCTTAGTCTCACAGAGCATTTCATTTTATCAGAATTTGTGCGTCAAATGGCTTTGTACATCCTTATTCTGGCAATAACACTCATTTCCCCCAACATGCCACCCTCCAGGTTGCCCAAAGTGATCTCTGGAATTCTAGCTTTGTAACCAGAGGAATTCCCATCTCTCAAATCCTTCTTTAAAACTTTCTTCATTTTGTTGCTGTAAATGTCATTATCAGAAACCAGCATTAGGTGGCTATTTGTATGTGTGTGTGTATGTATGTGTTTTCTTTGACAAATCCCGCATTCTGCTGAAGCCCTCTCTCTGTTATAGAATTTCCATGTCATCCCTTTTTTCTTGATTTCCATTTTTCTGCTAAGATTCTCAAACTTTCCTTTCACTACATTAATCCTTTTTGTTAAAATGTTTAAATATATATATTTTTTGGAAATTATAACCTCATCATTACCTATGAATTTTCCCCTTTGGCTATGGGACACATGTTCTTGTGTCTTCATATATGTAGCATTTATTGTACACTGGAAATTGCAGATGCTACATTGTTGAGGGTATAGATTTCCCATTGACCTTTACTCTTGTTGTCAGTTAATTTATTTGCCGATCAGCTTCATCTACTGATGCTCAGATTGTCTGAGACGTGTCTAGAGTATCCCTTGGTTCTTGACTGAATTCCTAGAGTGTTTAGTGAGGTGTCTTTATTCTGATTGGTTGGTGGTCTCCCACCTCTGTGCAGCCCCCAGACCTTTGTGGAGTACACCTTGTATGTGTACATTGCCCTAAGAATTGTTGCTGTCATCAAAATTCTTACAACAGTTGTTTCAGATATTTCTTATGGTCTTAGATTTATTCTCAGTCAGGAGGGTAGTTTGATACCCATTAATCATACTTAGTCTATTACTACCTAGTGAAACTTTTAAAACAAAGTAAAATAATAATAATAATAATAATAATAATAATAATAATGTCTATTTGTAAAATGAAAATAAATATCTCTTGTGTAATTTTTTAAATCAGGTGAATGTTGATTTTTATTTTTATATAGTGTATTTCTATCAAAAACATTTATTATTATAATATTTCGATATAAACTTGTCATCTGTTATCTATTCTTAGTACTGGTATCATTGTTTTTGCAGACTGAAAAACAAAATGCCAAATACAGCTCAGTTTCATAGTAACTGAAAATACCAAGTATAGCACAAATAACAAACACTTCAATCTTTTTATCAGCAATTTTTTTTATCTTCCGTACAGTGACAGGAATATATCAGATGTCTATGTAAATAATCAAACGTTTGACACCATAACTTAATATTTAGTTTTATTTCATTATGAAGAGATACAGCTAACAGTTTGTTATTTTAATTGCCTTGAAAACCTTCAGTTTTCTATAGTCTTTAATTTTAATATAAACACAGAGGCACCTGGGTGACTTAATAGGTTAAGTGTCTGACTCTTGATTTCAGCTCAGGTCATGATCTCATGGTTTAATGAGTCCAAGCCCTGCATTGGGCTCTGTGCACTGACCCTGTGGAACCTGCTTGGGATTCTCTCTCTCTGCCCCGCCCCTACTCATTCTGTCTCTGTTTCTCTCAAAATAAATAAATAAACTTAAAAAATTAACATATAGTTATCAAATTTTTCTGTAGCATAAAATAATTATTTAAAATATATTATGAAAAATGTAATATCTCTAAAAACATTGTACTTAAGCTATATAATTATAGTATAGAAAATCGCTTTTTAAAAAACTTTAGGGAGAGAGAGAGCATGAGCAGGAAAGAGTAGCAGAGAGAGAGAGAGAGAGAGAGAGAGAGAAGAGAATACCAAGCAGGATCCACGCTCAGCATGGAGCCCGATGAGGGGCTCAATCCCACAACCGTGGGATCATTACCAAGCCTAAATCAAGAGTCAAATGCTCAACAGACTAAGCCAACCAGGGGCCCCTAGAATGCACTTTTTAAGAATTAGGATCAAGCTACAGTTTAATGTCTGAAGAATTAATATATATTATCTGATCTTTGATGATTGTCACCACTAATTGGTCCTAGAAATCTCTAAGCAGCTAGAGCAGTAGTTAATAAGAGATAAATGGAGAAATAAGGAAATATATTGCAGATTAGAGCTCCTCTTATTCAGCAGTTCATGATGCATTACTTTAGATTTAGCCATATTTTGGAATTCTTAGGAGAACACTATTTCTATCTCATTCTGGATAGTAATAAAAAGTAGCCACCATACATGTTACATTTTTAACTTATGCACCATATGTCTCTGAAAGAAAATTTTAATTGTTTGGTAGTGCATACTCATTAAATTTTACTGTTATGTAGTGTTTTCTGCATAATCATAGAATAACTTAAAATATATTCTATAATTTTCTCTTGCTATGTGGATTGTAAAAAAAATGTTAAAATGGTAAATGTTTGAATCATAAATGCTTGTCCAAAAAGAGCTGACTGGAAATCCATTGAAGTCTACATTTTTAATTTGCTTACTGTGTACCCTACTAAATAATTTATCATTAATTACTGTATATTTCACAAAGTTTCTTAAATCCTAACAAACAGGAAACTTATTTGAATAAGTTTAGCTAATGAATTCTAATACCTTTGCCCTTAAGGTGAATACTTCTACTAGAACATGTCAATTAGATGAATATGGCTTGAATTTACTTTTATATTTCTATGGCTCCCGTAATTAGTTACCATTATAGATTATATTTAATAGCAAAAAGTATCCTGAGTTAGTTTTTTCAGAAATTATTTTCCCAATATTTTGAATTTTATTTTATTTTTTTTGTATTATTTTAAGTGAGTTGATTTGATTGCTTTATAACAGTTGAGTGCTTAATTTTTTTAATTTTAAGTTTTAATCAATTATAGAATATTTGTAGTTTGAAATAATCAATATTATAGATACCATGTATTATAATTTATTAAGTATGAGATGTGAACTATGGACTAGAAACCAGTAATTTCATGAAATAAACATGAATCTTGTGAGAAGTAGGAAAACATATCAAAAGAAAAAGAATTGGGAATGAAATAGAAATTAACAGAAACCATGGGAAAAGACAGCCAGAGAGCTTTAAAATATTCATTTGGTAGTTGATCCAGTATTGGGATAATAGGAAAGGATATATGCAGGACAAAATTGGATGAGGACTCTGCATCTCTACTATTTTACTGATAACAAAGCATAGACATTATTGTATGAGAGTGTAGATTTTATTGTTAATACAGATCCCCCCCCCAAGGTATTATAGTTTTTAAAGGAACTAATTTTGATAGTAATTCCAATGATAAAAAAGTTTTCAATTTCAATACTTCTGGTCCCATAAGATGGTATGAACTCACTCTTCTCTTCTCCTAACCTCTAAATACAGCAAAATACTTTAGAAATAATTCAACAAACAACCATAAAAGTGCTCTGAAAGGTAGAAAGAAGATAGATTGGCTAGGGCACTTAATTCTTAAAGATGTATATAATTTTATCTTTTACCCAGAACTACCAACAGACATAGGAAAGACACACACACACACACACACACACACACACAGAGAGAGAGAGAGAGAGAGAGAGAGAGAGAGAGAGAGAGAGAAGAGAAGCTTGCTCTCTGGCCAAATGACTAAGATAGGCTAAGCTCAGCGGAAACCTAGTAAGGAGATTCATTCATTGATCCACACCCAGCGGCAGTAACATTAATGAGCAGCAGACAGACTAGTCCACATGTCTGACAACAGCATAACAGATCTGACCAAATCCCAGCTCCAACAGGTCAGGTATTTCCTGGTCTTCATCCACTACAACGCAGAAAGTGAGTAAGCTCAGGATTTCCTGATTCTCACCCCGTGGCAGAAAACTGCCCAGAGAGGTATTTCCTGCCTCCAACAGCTTAGCTAAGATAAAGCAGAAACCTATAGCATCCTGTGTGTGGCGAACAGGACAAAGTAAACATTCTCCACCCAGCATCCTCACCACCTAGCAGCGAGCCCCAGGGCAGTGCCTTTTGACCCAACAGGCAGCACCAGCAGGGGTAGAGAGGGAGCTCTCTCCTCAAAGCTGAGGAACAAGGACCAGAAAAGCATTGCAAAGCATGTGCTAGAAAAGGAGTCAATGGAATTACATCCACAAATGCAGTCCAGAACCTACACACTAAATCTGAACAAGATAAATACTAGATGCAATAATAGATTCAAATAGGATCAATAGTCTTGTAATAGAATGTTCAAAACCATAAGGATCAAACAATCACGACTGAAAACCAGGTGATACCAAGTCTGAGATTAACCCAGATGTTGGAACAACTAACATCCATCATAATGTTTAACAAAGTGATTAATTTTATTTTTACTGCACAGCTCTCACACTTGAAATTGCTTTTTGTTTCAACAGTTTTATAAGAACTGGGAGTTTTTCAGAGACCTGAACTCTTATTTCCTCTTTTTAATAAACTCACTAAAATTCTAGTTCACAAATCAGCCTCCTCTGGTTTTGGATATTGAATCGAAAATTGTTTGGTCTGGTAAATATTCATTTCAAATACATGACAGTTGATTTTGATTCTAGGCAATTCTCAAACTTGTCTGTACACTTGAATTATCTAGTGAGTTTTTAATATAATATAAAGGCCTAAATCCACCCAGATGAATTAAAACAAAATCCAGCAGTGTGGTTCCATATTTATCTTCCTTTTTGTAAGTCACCCAAGGATTCTAATGTTCAGTTATGATAAAAAAAAATCATAAATTGTTATAAAAGCAATACTAGACAGAAAGTAAATCCAGCCCCATTTAGTTTCTAAAACAATGGAAAACCTAGAGGATGTAATAGAATATTTAGAGCTTGAATCAATAAAGTGTCACAAACAAGAAAGAAAAAGAGTATTTAGTGCGCAAATATTCAGATTATGAACAGCACTTTCACAAGGAAACTTTCTTCGGCACCTCCCTTTGATAGTAATATTGAAGCCACCTCAGCCTCTCTGGCCAACCTAGTAGTCTTTAAGCTTTAACAAACACCCTGAGCTTGCAGGACCGATGAACTTTTTCTTGTATATCTATAGATCATGCATTCTTTCCCAGAGAGAACAGAGGACTTCTGTACATCACAAAACAGAAAGCTCTTGCACACACACCCCGCCCCAGGGCACTAAGGAACCAGACCCCTTCACACAACCTCTGAGTACTGTGATAACGTCTGTGGCTGGCACCAAGTCCGGACATAATCAAGAAATGTTACACAGACCACTCTACTCCCTTTACTGATTAACTGCCTTAAACCCCTTTAAATATCCCTGGGCCAGGCAGAAACTTCGGGATTGGCTTTTGGACAAGAGTCTGCCTTCTCCTCAGGTTGCTGGCCTCCTGAATAAAGCTCATATTCCTTTCCAATCAAAACTTGTATCTTCAATATTGGCCTTTAGATCTATGGCAGCCGAACTTGAGTTTGGTTAACAATATTTGGGTGCAGAAATTTTAAAAGCATACGGATTAAAAGTGATAATACTCCCTAACATAATGCCTCTTTTCTCTCTAAATAAATAAAAACTAATAGAGGAAGAGAAAGACTGCCCTTCTCTCTCCACCTATCTCCACATTAGGGGGGACAGCCTGAGGCCACAAGACAGCAAAAGATACTTCAAGTTTATTTTTAATGCTTTAAAAAGTAATCACTAAGAAATATTGAAGTAAAATTCGAAAACTATTCAGTACACTGGAAAATTCCATAAACTAGAGAGTCTATCTTTTTTTTAGAAATAAGGTACTTTATTGTTATGTTATTCTTTACATATTATTTATGGAATGCATAATAATGTCTACTGATATAAAAGACTACATACCAGTAGCTCAGAGGAGGGGAGTTGAGTTGTGGTGAGTGTGCACCATTCAGTTCTGTCATTTCTTGCTTCATAAATGTTTCATTATTCTTGTCCTGATTTTGAAAAAAAAAATAAGAATAAGTTTGATTTAAAAATTTCTATTAAAAATATGTTTTAGTGATTGTAGGATTTTGATGTATGAAGCATATATGTCTATATATGTCTTCCATATAGCAACTTTCTTGTGAAAGACATGATTTTCTTCCTTTCACCTGGAATCTTCTTTTTTTTAAGTTTATTTATTTTGAGAGAGAGTGTGTGAGAGAGCACGTGGGTGAATGGGGGAGGTGGGGGGGGAGAGAGAGAGAGAGAGAGAGAGAGAGAGAGAGAGAATATATCAAGTAGGCACCATGCTGTCAGCACAGAGCCCAAGGTGGAGATTTATCCTACACACCAAACTGTGAGATCATGACCTGAGCCTAAATCAAGAGTTAGACACTTAACCCACTGAGGACCCAGGCGCCCTTCACCTGTAACCTTCTATTTTGATAATGTTATATAGAAAAGTTGCTTTTTATATTGAACATGTATTAATGTAATGTACCAGCTTTTAATATTAGGTGTAATATTTTGCAACTCATAGTCTGGCATGTTCGAGTTGTGTAACGATGTATTTAGAAAAAGTCCAGTAACTGTTGCCCTTTTCGGCACTTATGCTTTTATTTATTTATTTATTTTTTCACTTACAGTGTAGACTAAGACTGACTGCAAAGTGTTAAATAATAGACACACTCAGAGTGAAGACTTTTTCATCTTTTTGACATTAATAGAAAGCTTTAACTCTATAATTTTTCAGTAGATTTATTCTAGTCCTAGAAATGCAAATCTATGAAATATATCTTCTATTTTTAGTTTTCTAAGTCTTTATTCAGGAATAGATTTTCAAATTTAATCAACTTTTTGTCATCTACTGAGAATAATATATGGAGTTGAAATAATGAATAGCCTTAATAAACCAAGTACTTAGCTCAGTATGATTGTCTGGTCCTTACGTAGATTTTTCCACCTCTATTCGTAAGGAAAATGAAAGATTCCAGTCAGGTCTTTTTCTTCCTTTTCTGTTTTATTTTTATAGCTGTACTAATTTTTTTATAAAGGTTTGTGGAATGCCTTAAAATTGTATATGATAACAGATGAACACAGTAAATTTGAAGAGAGACATAGCTTTGAATCTCTTAATTCTTATATGACATTTGGGACTATTAAAATGTTCTGTCACTTCTGAGTTAATTTTATCAAACTATATTTCATTCAAAATTATTTCATGTATATTTTATTTCAAATGCATTTCTGTGTTTGTGTGTACATAAACCTACATAAAATATGCAATTATTTTAATTCCTAAGGGTTTATTTTTGTGCTCCTTAGTTGAGCCTTCATTATACTTATCAAAGATCCATCCCATTGTTGGTACTTTTAAGGAAATAATTCCTTGGTTTGAGTAATAAAATTTGACATTTTCCTATTTCTTTTCTATCGTGTTATGTCTCATATATTTAATAATTTCATCTGTAGGGTTGCTGATTACTTTAATATTATTATCTACCAGTCTCCATAATTTATAAGTAAGGAAAATCTGCAACAAAGTTTAAAAATAATCTTAAGAAACTATGATACCTATTTTACAAATATATTAAAATATGGAGACTGAAAATATTGACATTAAATTATAAAAAGAAAGTTGAATTCTATTAAACTGTTTTAATAGTTAAATGCATAGGCCTATTTCAGATGATACTATTATATATATGAGACATAGCAGTGGTATCTAGTGGGTATTATATATAAGTACATATTTAATATATTTCTATTTATCCATCTCTCAGTCTCTGTGTATGCATATTTTTTATGTATTATAGACCCAGCAAAAACTTTTCAGCTATTTTTATGTACTATACATTGAACTAAACCAGTAAGAAAATCATTCAATAAAGAAAGAAAAGAATAGATTATGCCTGTGTTGGATCTGTTAAGTTGAAATGAATAGTTTTTCAAGGGTAGCTGCTAAATTTTTTTAAAGATAGTAGGAACTGTACCCAAGCAACTTGTATTAGCTAAAATCTTTCTCTGGGCATTAGCATAAAAAAAATGTGTGTTTTTATGTCATTTTGAAAACATAAGAGTGAAAAAAACAGAGCTTATTTAGAGATAAAGAGATTAGAGAAAATGGAATAATAATGAAGTCGAAGATTCAGGTGAGAGATGATAAGTTAAAAGACTAAGTTCTGTCTATAATAGGCAAAAAAGGATCAAAGCATATAAAGGCCATTTAGCAAATAAAAGCATGGGAAATCAAAGTTTGAAATAAAAGAATAATCATGTCAGCTGGTTTAGATGAGAATTCATGTTGAGATATGATAAAAATAGTGCCATTCAAAATTCACTTCTAAAAGAGAAGAAACTTTAATACATTATATAATTTAAAACTAGAAAAAAATATGAATACATCGGGAGAATCTATTTGAAACTCAATTTCTCATCTAATCATAAAGTAGAAAGTGTCCTTTTGTTTGAAATGTTCTTCACTTGGTATACCAAGATATTATAAGAAGCTAAAAGCAAAAAAAATATTTAAGGGATTATGGTAATGGCATTTGAAATAGCGTGAAGAAATGATAGGATTATCATGAATAAAAAATGTCATGAACTGTATTTGGAATTCTATTTCTTATTTTATGCAAGTGTTTTATGATAGTAAAGCATACTTTAAATGGAATATTTAGGGGACTGCACTTGATTGGAATTATTATAAGGAATTGTTTGACAGATCCTGTATTTGAATACTGATTCCTCCCATTTTCAGTTATATTTATGCATGTGTTTGTGCTTCAAACCTATTCTTTAACTGTCAACCAAGCAATTTTTATTGTATATTATAGCAATCTCAAAGGATTGGGATAAAAATAAAAAGTGTTATCTAAAAACATAAGGAAAACAGATCAATTAGGTTTATCCATATTTGTGACTGAGTTACAGAAAATAGATTAAGATCTTAAAATGAAAAGCTTCACTTTAAATTTTCTCATATGTGTGCATGAGATATATATATCTAGTTGTCTTGAGACAAAGGTATGATTGATAGCATATCGTCTATTGATGTTTGTCTTTATATTTTACATAATATTTTCCAAAATCCTTAAACTAACCATCTAAAAAAGTGGTGTGAATTTACTTTTGATTTGTGGAAAAGTACAATTTACAGATGAATCTTGTATATCATTATTAATATTATTAATTTTTACTAGCTTGTGAGTGGTGAAAAATCTCTCACATTTTAAAAAAATAATCTGGCCATAATAGGATTTGGTATCACTGAGCCAAAGTAAAGATAAATAGTACCATCACATTTAATAAGCGTGTCAATTATAAACATAAAAATGTGAGCCAAAATCTATTTTAAATATGAAGTGTGTTGGGGCGCCTGGGTGGCTCAGTCGGTTAAGCGGCGGACTTTGGCTCAGGCCATGATTTCGCGGTCTGTGAGTTCGAACCCCGCGTCGGGCTCTGTACTGACAGCTCAGAGCCTGGAGCCTGTTTCAGATTCTGTGTCTCCCTCTCTCTGACCCTCCTCCGTTCATGCTCTGTCTCTCTCTGTCTCAAAAATAAATAAACGTTAAAAAATAAATATGAAGTGTGACTTGAAAATACATAAATTTATGTTATTTGCAGAAAATCCTTGTGTTTAGGCTTAATAAAGATTTAAAATCTTTGTTAAAGATAAATTTCTACTAAAGAGGAGGCTGAAAATGATGGTAATGCAGGAATCCTGGCTAAAACATGCAAAAATGAACAATACATCCATTAAAAACATATTTTGAAGTAACTTAAATGCCTTATGAAATGATGTGTATTGAGGAAATCCATATAGATATAACATATCGGTTTCTCTCTCTCTCTTTCTCTCTCTTTTCCTCCTTTTTATGTTTGGAGAGATTTTGTGATATTTTAGCAAGAGGTATGAAAATCCCCATGGTGTTCATGCTGGAAATAGATTTTAATAAGTTTTTGTGGTTGAACATGATGCCTATGAAATGAGCATTGGCCAAACTCAAGGCTTAGCTAAAAAAAAAAAAAAGAGATCATGTGTAAATAAAGATATGAAAATTTTAAAATATTGAGTTGGGGTTGGGGGAGAAAGGAAATGCCATTAAGATGAGTTTAAGGAAAGAATCACCTCCTATAATCTCCCTCCTGACTGATGACTAGTTATTTATTTGACCCAGGTGTAATAGAGTAAACATATAATTTCATAGGTAAACTAGGACTCGAAAAGAACAGGATACTGTCAATAATTATTCTAAAAACTAGAGCAAATTAGGACTGTTCAGGCAAATCAAGATATAATTTTATCATAACTGGGGGGACAATGGAATAAGAAAAAATGCCAAAGGGGATTTTAAATTATTTGTTGTGGATATATGATGTAAAATTCCTCCTCCATATAGCCTACAAAACCTTCTGTGAAATATGGAGTGTTTACTAATGCTTTTGTGGGAATTGGTTTTGTTTTTTGTTTTTTGTGGGGTTTTTTTTTGGCTTTTTCCTGGATTAAATAGATTCTGTGTGTTGTCATTTTCCTGATGAGGAATCAAAACAGAAACTGTGTCCATAGGTGTGGAAATGGAAGGAAGTGACTAAATCCAGCTTCTTATCCATGCTCAAGGTCATCCCATTAACAAAAACCAAATAGCAGTAATTATGTGTGTGTGTGTGTGTGTGTGTGTGTATGTGTATATGTGTGTGTAGATATGAAGAGTTGCTTATATACACATAGTGTTTTTATACCATCTCTTCAACTTCCACCAAACTGCATTCCTCTATTTCATAGCCAAGACTTTCACAAAGATTTCATATACCCTTATTGTTGTTTTACTTCTTCCTACCAGGGAACTTCTGTTATGATCTTTTGACCATGCTTAATCAAACCATAAACAATCTCTCACCTCCTAGAAAACTGAAATGTTTTCAAGTACTGGATGAATATAACTTGATTTCAAGAAAGAAGGTACTAACTCCTATGGTGGTGGCAGGCATATGCCTATGAAATAACAGAGACACTCTTCTAGAAGCTTACAGGGAAGTTCTCCGTTAGAAAAGAGACGTGTGTGACAGAAGGGTTCACATTCGCCACTGCGTTTCTCTCCTTCTGTCATGAATGCAACAATAGTGCTGGGTCTATAGCAACTGTTGCTTATCAACACAAGCAATGAACAGGAGAAATGAGTGCCAAGACAGAAGACAAGAGAGCAAGCAGATAGATTTTGAGCTCTTGATGTTGTTACCCTGCAGACCTTGAGCCCACGTATTGCCAGATGACAGGTTGACTGATTCTTTCACTAAAAAGGGTTTCTAACGGATATAAAGTACCATGAAATGCATATGTTTTAGTGTTGGGTCCCAATGAGTTGGATTTAGGTAGCAAATCATCCAGAAAGAGTAAGTAAAAATAGAAAGAGTAAATCCAAGACAAAAATCAAAGATTTGTTTACCAACGCAGAGAGCAAAATTGTGCCTGAATATCAGATTCTAAAAGAAGGAAGCAAGGTTGAAATGAAACACAAGCAGAGTAAATTTTTAAATTTTATTTGTGGAGGAATATCTTATCTCACTTTTGCGTATAACCAATCTAATCTTCAGCCTTATCATGAATCTTTCTGTTGATATATACTTACTTATATTTTGGCAACCTTATTTTTAATTATTAAAAATTCTTGTGTCCTGGGGCTCCTGGGTGGCTCAGTCGGTTAAGCATCTGACTTCAGTTCAGGTCATGATCTCACGGTCCGTGAGTTTGAGCCCCAGGGCGGGCTCTGTGCTGACAGCTCAGAGCCTGGAGCCTGCTTTAGATTCTGTCTCCATCTCTCTGCTCCTCCCCCATTCATTCTCTCTCTCTCTCTCTCTCTCTCTCTCTCTCTCGCTCAAAATTAAACATTAAACATTTTTTTTTAATTCTTGTGTCTTATTTCCTTATTCAATTGTTCTCACATATGTGTGACATTTGACAAAATATGCTTATGAAATCAAGTTAGATTGTTCCCTCCATATATAGCTTCCCTTTCATTTTAAATAGTACTTCTTAAAGATTGGTACCCCTATTTATTTGTGTGTTTGTTTTGTGAATTTTATTCCAGTTTGATGCCTATCTACCATAGTAATTTTTCTCAAACATTTGGTGAATCTAGACTGATTTACCTAAATTCATAAAATATATTCAAAATTGTTAAATATCTGTTGCCTGAACTAATTTGTCCACTCATGTAAAATTACTCTCCTCCAGAGTGAACCCAGGAAATGACTATAGGTGTCCTGGTCACGGTGAGTGTTGGAAGATTCATAGCCAAGCTAATGCTCCATTTTAGAGAGGTTACTTCCAAGTTTAGAAGAACTCTGTCCATTACAGGGCCACATAACATTATACATGACATTGTTCCAGTTTTTTTGTTTCATAGAAAAATGTGTAAAGTTGGGGTCTCCCTACAGCAAACTGTCCCTATAGCTTTTAGTAAATAAAGCTCTTCTTTCTAATTGTTGGATTTTATTCAAAAGGAAAGAGTTGCAGTCATCCAACTGCCAGCTAAGGATAGGTCATTGGTCTATATTCCTGCTGCTAATCATTTCCCCAGTTTTCCTACTATTTACCTTGAACCAAAGTTCCTTCTATTTCTGGTCTTTGGATTTTTTTTTTCTGTGTTTCTAAAAAAAAGCAAATACACTTGTCAGATATTCACTCATTTACCTATACTAAGCTCCGGTTTCCTCAGTTTTGTTTTTTCAACAATCAAAGTCATTCCTTTTATAAATTCCAGAAATATTTTAATGTTTCCGGTCTATTATGGCATCCTTCTCAGTAAGCCTGGCTGGTATGAGGTCATTTGTTTATTTGTTACTTTTTCTGTCATTGCGATGGGATTTTGTCAGGGATGAAAGGTATGATGTACTGAATGTTCTTCTTCCCATGTCCACATTTTTAACCTTAAGAATTGTGAGAATTTTTGTTGTATGCAAATCATGCTTCCTTTAGCAAAACCCATTTAATACTGGCTTCAGTTAGCAGTTCTGTACTGACTTGTGCTGGACCTCGTGGCCTTTTAAGCTAAAGCAAAGGGCTTCCATTTTATTCTCGGTCTATTAGGAGGGAACTAAAGACTTCTAAGGATCCCAATGCTAGACTTCTCTTTCACTTTATAAAGACCACTCTGCTTTCTAGGTGGCACAAGAATAAGTTCTATAAAAATAAGAATAGAAGAACATTCTGCAGAAAAAGCATCCTATTCCTCTACAGCTTGAACATATGCCCTGCGTGGTATCTTGTTGGCTCTCATTTGCTCAGTTCCTCTCATTGACTGATCCTTTCAACAAACCCTACCCTATGGCAGTGTGATGTACTACTTTTTACTAAGCCAAGTCCACCTCCTCCCTAAATGACATGAACATTAATCCCTCTAATTTGAAGTCCCATTTTTTTTTAGAAAAAAGTAATAAAGAAATGGATTCTGAGACTAAAAGCAGCAGGACCCACTGCAGGTGGTGAGGGAAGTAATAGGAAAGTGTTAGGAAGTATTGCAGCAGCTTAGGTGCACCACGCATTGATGCTATTCTGAGATTTGGGCCAAGGAAATAGAGAGAGAAAGGCATACTTGTGATGTTTTGGATGCAAGATCGGGAGGATATGATGGTTTCGTAGACACGATGAATAAAAACAGAGGTACATCATATAGGTGGTGCCCTCTAGACATGAAAAATGGAGAACACTAGGAAAGAGAATATTTTAGGAGAAATTCAAGAGTTCACGGTTGGTATGTTCGATAAGAAAAGTTTGCACTAGTTAGGTGGAGTTGCTAATGAGAGAGTTGAATGTCTGATCCAGAATTTCCAAGATGAAGTGTGCAATAGAGCTGTATAGTTAGCAGTCATCCAAAGACAGATGGTTTTAAAGCCATGAAATAGTGAATGCCAATTAGAGGGAGGTGTGAAGAGGAAAGAGGCGATAATCACAGATTTTGAAACTTTACCATTAATGAGACAGTAAAAGGGGATTATCCAACAGAGGAGAAATAAGGGCAAAAACACTCAAGAAAAAAAGAAAGACAAAAGCTGAGTCATAGAAACAAGAGAACATGCGTTATTACATGGAGGATTATCTATAATATCAAAATCTGTAGAGACGTCAAATCAAATGGAAACAATGGTGTGGTTAGTGATCTTGGAACAAGAAATTTCAACTTACATAGTTTGTAGCTGAGTGAGAAGGAAATAAGCAATTACAGTGAATTTATGTTAAAAAAATCAAGATTTTTGTCTATGCCACAGAATTCAAGGGCATTTAGAACAATAATTTCACAGGGTGGTGAGGACAAAAGAACAGAGCTTTGTGTTTGTCGTATGACAAAAGGATGTAAAGAAATTTATATAACTAAGCGAGTGAGAAGTATACAGATACTTTCTATCATAAAGACAGTTGGCTTTTTATTCTTTAAGTGTTTAGCATCTGAGAGAGTTCAATGTCGCCAAGTAATAAGGCCAGGTCATGAAATATCCTGTCCAGAGACTGCTACGAAGCAAATGAATTATAAAGCAATGTAAGCTTCTTGGCACAAAATCTACTGAAGGATCCTGTTGAAATGCAAATGCCTTTATTATGTTGAATCATATTAAACTTCATAAATAGTATAATGCACATAAATCCCATGAAAACTGTTTGTGTTGAAAAAATAATATATTAATGTGAGAGCATGCATATATTAGATAATGCTCATAAAGTCAACTTTTAAAGATACTGCATTTTATTTGCGATCAAATGTTTGCATTTTCTTAGTTCCTTATAAAATAATCTATTCTAGAGACATAGGGTAGCAGATATTCAAAGGTGAATATTTGCATGTGATTAGAAATTTGAACATGGTAGAGACAGGTAGATTTATTAAACAAACAAAACCTGAGGAAATGTTTATTCCTTTATTTATTCAGCACATTAATATTTTCATCACTAGTGTTCAGAAAAAAATTTTCATTACACATTGATTCACTTAAATCTTTGAAACAATAAAAAATGATGTAAATATTACTTTAAAGTGTGCAAATATAAACAGCCTACTTTGTTTAATTAATATGTAATTAAAATTATAAATAAATTCTCAATTTCAAAACAAATTACTTCCTCTTGTAAGTTTGTTTTTCTTGTATCTGTGAAGAAATCCATCATGGAAATGTATCCTATAAATGATTTTCATATTGGTTAATCTCACTGCCCTCCGGCCAAAGACAACCAGGAACACTATAGTTGAACAAGTTGAATTATTTCTTGTTGCCTGAAGGGAGATACCACGCAATGGGAAATTGTGGGGTGTTTCATTAAATGAGTATCAGAAATGATATATTATAAGTGAAGTTTTATAGGATGTGGGCTAGTGTAGGTGATTGTGGGGAGGGTTTAATGGAGTGGGACTTCACTCTGAATTGTATGGTGTCAGGATATGGGGATAATTCTATGATTGAGTATTCTAATAAGTCTGACTTAGAAAGTAGAAAGACAAGACTGAGACACAGCTCTAATTGGTAAGGATGCGACAACACTCATGTAGAGGAGTGAAAGGGAATTTTGGTGTTTTATGTCTTGAACAATGGTCATGGTTCCTCTGTATTCAGACATAACTAGGTAGTGGTGCTGGTTTTGTCTCTGTCCATCATGATCAGAGTCTCCTTGCCTAGTTTTGACATTCTGTGAGATTGCTTATGTTCAACAGGAAAATTCCAAAACCTCACTGTGAGTGCCAAACCAGCTCGTAGCAATGCCAACCTCTAACTAAAACTACCAGGTCAGTTCCTGGATGTCATGGATGCTTTTCTTTTTCTTGATAATGATAGGAAATGCACTACTCATGACTAGCTCTTCTTCTCTGTAAATCTCATAAAAGAGTTGACAATATATGTATATATATATATGATCAAGTTGAAAATGATCAAGTCCATAGCAACCATGATTATCAGCAAAAGTTGCCATCAGAGTGACAAAGTGTAGATAGAGAATCACCTGTGATCAGCACCTTTGAAAAATAGAAAGACTAAAAATCACTGAAATGAAAACTACAGCATAGAGAATGACAATAAAGGAAAGGCAACATCAGAGACACTTAGGTAATTACCAGGAGAATTAATTTAAAAAATGACATTTGAGACAAACTGACAAGTCACTTTTAATATTTTTGGAAATACAAAGGACAAAAATAACTGAAGAAATCTTGAAAAAAAAGTACAGAGGACATATGTTTCTGGATATAATTATCATAGAGCTATAACAGCTAAACCAGCGTGATAATGAATCAAAGATAAAAAAATAGACAAATGGAACAGAGTACAGTCCAGGAATAGTGCCATTTGTTTACATGTCCTGCAGCAGAAATGATGGTCATTTCCTAAATGTCGGTGGACCAACTGGCTATCCAAATGGAAATATATGTATACATATATGTATATGTATATGTATATACATATACATATATGTATACACACACACACATATATACACATATATACACACAGACACACACACATATCTTGACTTCTAACTCACAATATATGCAAAAATATATTGTCAATGTAATCAAATCAAAGCATGATATGTAAATAACAAAAATTATAAAAGATAACATAAAAGAATATCTTTGGGGTCTTGATTAAAGATTTTTATGACATATAAGGCACTAAAATAAAGGAAATAGTAGAGATGTTAGAGTGTAAGAAAATTATTAAATTTTATTTTATCCTCTGCTGGTGGAATTTGAATTTTTGCAACTTCTTTGGATAACTGGAAGTATCTAATGAAGCTGGCTATACATCAACCCTATAGTCCAACAATTTCACTTTTAGGTATAAACTTGAGAAAACCATGAACATTTTTCCTCAAAAAAAATGTATGAGATCTTTCCTAGAAGCCCCTCTGTAATCACTAAAATTTCAAACAACCCCGTTATGCATCTACTTTAGAACGGATAAGTAAATGTTTCCATAAATATATAAGTGATATATCCACAATGGATATGAGGCTGAACGCTTGGTTCCTGGACCTGTTTTGGAAGCATAAGTAGATATCATTGCATTAGTTCCATTATTAACTTAGCTCCACGTTCCATTTTGCTCTCTACTTAATTATGTTTTATGCACTTCTTAACCTCATGCTCAATTAACTTCACCTTTTTATCCCTACTGCCTGTTTATTCATGGACTGTGGAAACTTAATGGGGACCAGATGGTAATATTTATCTTGACTATCTGATCATACCATGTCCCAAATTGTGCCTCATTGTCTAGGAGAATGCTTACCTCCAGATTATTGCAAGCCCATACCTCTTTAATGTATCAAGAAACCCCTACCATCCTTTCATGTATATAAGCTTCCCCTAGGCTCAACTGGGAAAGGCAGCTTTGGGAATGATCCCTTGCCTTCTCATTGGGCTGCCCTTTTGATAGTAAAGCTTTCTTTGCTTCTGAACTAATGTCTCAGACATTGGCTTACTACGTGCATCAGGGGCATGGACGAGTTTGAGTTTGTTAACACAAATGTGGCTTTGGCGAACCAGCCTGGAGGATGGGGTGGTGACTTAAAGGGGAATTTCCCATTGCTGCTTGGAACACCGTTGAATCCAGGGAAATGCCCCGATACCTTCCCAACCAACCCCAGCCACTTCTATATGCCAAGCCTCAACTGAAGCAAAGAACTTTTGCTGCTGAAATGTGGGTTCCTGATGTGCACAATGACTGCATCTCCTCTCATTTGTTTTTGGTTCTTTTTAGGAATCTTTCCTAATAAGATGTTTAAAGACGGAACCTCACATTTTGAGAGTTGGAATGATGGTAAGACCACCCTTAATTTGCTTTGCTAGTCTATCATTTGCCTTTGTTTTTCACTTACATTGTTAGTCCCATCTTGTCAATGTATCTTATCTTTTTCATGGGAAACACCAATTCATCCCAAAATATAGCCCTTTGGGTTGCATTAGGCAACACTGGTCTTTGAAAAATGATATCTTAGTAATGTAGCTTGGCCATGATACATCTGGAACTGTTTTTTTGTTTTGTTTTTTGTTTTGTTTTTATTTTTATTTATGTTTTTATTTTTATTTATTTATTTATTTATTTATTTGCAAAACTGGAAATACTATCCCAGAAAGAATTCAAAATCCTTCAGTCTCTCTGAGAAAAGTGGGGTGGGGGGGGCGGGAGAGGCCTAAAATAAAAATAGCTGAAAAAAAAATCCACCCTTGCTCAGAGTCTGGCCCGCAGCTTCCATAAGGTTACTTGTCAAAGACAAATACGAATCTTACTGGTAAAGTTATCATTTGTGTTTATCTATATCTGATGCTACCTCCCCTTAGTATTACTAAATTAAATATAAAAGAGCTGGATGTAGTTGATGACCAGCTCTTACAAGAATTGGGCTTTATAACACTCAAAGAGAGAATCTAATTCAAATGCTTCTCAGATTCATATGATCTGGGATAATCTCTGATAAATTAAAGTTTGAGTTTGTTAGCTTACTTAAAATAGGCATGTTTTCTGGAGTCATTATAGTTTTTATGACTCTTGTTTGAAACATTGCTGGTCCTCACATTTTTGCTTTTCCAGATTTCAGGAAAATTTCTCTATTAAAATATCTATGACTTATAAAATTTGATTAAATATTCCTTTGTGGACAAAATGAAACATTTCTCTTTTTCTCTAGCCAAACCCTCTAGAATTCAAAAATTCTCAGTGAGTATTCTTTCTTTTATGACAATTATCATTATTTACATAAGTTCAATAAGAATCTGTTTTCCTTGTAACAGGAAATCACTGGAAACATTGGTTATTTTACTAATAAAATAGTAAAAAACCAGAATGTCTTATTTGAGAGACACATACATAGACTTAGATATAACCAGACAGCTTTAAGGAACTAAAGTTGACTTTTTATAGACCCAATGAAGCCCCTTGGAAATGCTGATACCTTGCTTCACTTACCAGATAAGTAAAGAATCTCACTTCCTGGCAGATACAGGACCTCAGAAGATTTGGGGGAACTCAAGAAGAGAAGAGATAACCCAAATCTCCAGGTACTGAGGGAATATCTGATGGCGAGTATTTGGTTGGCTTCTGACCTTGAACTACTATTAAAAGTTCCATCTGAAATTCCTTATGAAAAGTTACAGCAAAGCAGATTTAGAAGAACCTATATGGCCAATCATTATTTTCACTGCACTTATGTAAATAATTAGGCTAAGTTTGTTAAAACTGAATTTATTTTGCAAATGCTTTAGTCTTAATTTGGCCATCTTTGATAAAAATGAGGGTGAGGTTGGAGAGAAAAACTATGTTTCAATTACACCTTTGTGGATGATAAATTCTAATTCTAATTCTAGTTCATTACATTTAAATGATTGTTGTTTGTATATAAAACTCGGCTGGATCCTAAATTCTTTCAGTTTCTTCCAATATCTGGCTATGATGCCACAAACTAAGGTTTCCCATTTTCTCCCATTCTTTTATGTTGAAACAATTAGGAAAAAAGACTATCCATTTCCTGAAACCTAATCAACTAAAGGTGAACAATTTCCTTCAGAGAAATCAGTCACCAGAGACTTTCAAACTACGGGCCAGAAAAATGTGTCAGATTGCCACTGCCTGGCCCTAGTACTCTGAGGATGCTTTGAGCAAAACATCTAAAAACCGTTTCATTGGCAATACTTGGGACTTAGACAACGGGTTTATAATCTACTCCAACCATGAACTTGTGGTTTTTCTTTTGTTTCCACAGAAATGCTTCTCTGTGGCTGAAGACTACTGAATGACTTCAGACAAAGCTAGAGAAGAAGCCCATCCGCTTCATCTACTAGGTCCAAAGGATCCTGAGGCCAGAGGCACCAGAGGCAATGTCAACCTGTGGCCTCAATTAGGATATGAATGAGGGAGGATTCCCCAGACTTCAAAAACACTGAGAATTATCCTGGTGGGATTAAAAACAGGGATACCTAAACAAAAGAATCTAAATAAGGTTCACCAAATTAATCAGCTGCCTCAAGAAGACCTCTCATCTTTTCTTGAGTGAATCTATCAAGCAGATCATTGATATACTGCTATTGATCAAGAAGCCCATAAAAATATAAAAATGATAAGTGTGACTTTTATTAGCCAGCACACCCCAGTTATTTGAAGAAAATTACAAAAAGAAGGGAGCTTTGAGAAGGCTACTTGGGTATTGATGAATTGCTTTCAAGATTTATAATAACTGGCATCGATTCCAGAGAACTGAGAAACAAAAAGAAATGAGATGGCTGGCCACTCTTAGATCTGCCACCTAGGAAAGCCTAGAGAAACAGTGACATTCAAAAAGAAGATCCACACCGTGTACCCAGGCACTCAAGAATAGGAAGCAGCAGAAAGCAGCTAGAGCTCTCATAGTCCTATTCCCCGAGGCTGAGGAATTATAAAATAAAAGTGGGGTTTTGAGACTGGAAGCTTGGTTCCTGGACCTGGTTTGAAAGAATAGGCAAAACTATCATTGTATCAGCTGTGCTGTTAACTTAGCTGCATGTTCTGTTTTGTTCCCTACTTAATTATGGGTTATGCACCTCTTAACTTCACGCTCAATCAGTCATTAACTTTGCCTTTTTACCCCTACTGCCTCTTCATCCACTGATTGTAGAAACCTAATGCGGACTAGATAGTAACATTTGCCTTGATGTATCTGATCATACCAGGTCCCAAATAGTGCCTCCTTGTTTGGGACAACGTTTACCTTCAGATTATTTCAAGGCCCTCCCCCCGCCCCCCTCCAAGGTTTCAAGAAACTCTTTACCCTCCTCTCTTGTATATAAACTACCCCTAAGCTCAACAGGGCAACTTTAGGAATGATTTCCTGTCTTCTCTTTGGGCTGCCCTTCTCATAAGCTTTCTTTGCTTCAAAACCGATGTCTCAGACATTGGCTTACTCTGCGCATTGGCTTCACCGACAAGTTTGAGTTCAGAACAGATATAGTAGGCAGCCACTAAGAGAGTCCAGATAATTCCTGACTAAATGTATTTATATTCTGTGTAACCACATTTCTTTGAGCTTGTGCTGGAACTAATGACTCACTTCTAACCAGTGGGATACAGGAAAAGTGATAGAGTTCACTTTTGAGCTTTGATAACGTTGAGACTATGGCTTCTGTTTTAGGTATTCTCTCACTTCCCCATTCACACTGAAGGAACCCAGATGCCATACTGTGACTTGCCCCATGAAGGGACTTACAAGGCAAGGAACTGATGCCCAACATCCAGAGTGGACCAAGTGCCCAACATCCAGAGTGGATCAAGTGAGTTAACTCAGAATCATATTTTTCTCCTTTAAAGTTTTGAATTGACTGTCACCCTGGCTCATATCTTGCCTGCAGCCTCGTGGCAGACCTTGAGCCAGAGTTACTCAACTAAATTCTGCCTGGATTTCTGACCCACAGAAAGTGTACTATCATAATCATTTGTTTCTTTAAGCCTTGACGTTTTGTGGCAATTTATTTTACAGCAATGGACAACTAATTCAGTGGAACATGAGAGAATTATGAGAATGAACTACAATTATATGAAAAAACGGGTAAATGTTGAAAACAAAAATTGTAGCAATAAAATCAGACACAAAATGGCGCAATCTATGTGACTCCATTTATAAGCAGTTAAAAATAGGCAAAATTAATCCATTGTTTTGGAAGCCTAAGTAATAGTTGTCTTTGGAGAAAGAGAGTAGCTGGAAATTCTTATGAGGGGAAATTTGTGGGTCTGTTTCTTCTTTTCATGGAAATGTGGCAAGCAACATACTTTTGATTTGCACATGTTTCAGTATACATGTTGAACTTGGACAATTATTACATTACAAGCTCACTTTTGCAGGTTATTCTTTTCCTTATTTGACTCATACATTTCTATAATTTTATTGTTAAAGCTTCCATGTCTTTTATTTTTAAAAATGCCTGTAGAAATAACATAATGATGAATTATTTTTAAATAAACAATTATAGTTTCTCTACTTTTAACCATTTACTTTAAAGCTTTGTATTTATTTGAGTTACTGATATTTGGGATTTGTTTCTACCATCTTGTTGCTTCTTTTCTACTTACTATGTTATTTGTTTCCTTCTACCTGCCTAGATCAATTTTATTCTGTTAACATCTCTGCTAGTATGAATGTTATAACTTTTAAGTTGGTACTTGACCCATAGCTTCTTAAAAATGATACTTAAACTTATCTTACATATTCTAGTCCAAAGCTTGGTAAGTGAGCATGATTATTAGTAGGGGACTTCTAATGATAATATATTGGTTAAAGAAGGAAATATATATTCAAAAACTTTTACATGTAAAATTAGTAAGTTATGTAAAATGTATAAAGGTCAGGAACATCCTGTGGATGGATGGATATATATATATATATATATATATATATATATATATATGCCACAATTGCATATATATATGCAATTGTGGATTTTTTGCCTCTTTATAAATGTAAAGTGGACCAAGAACTTAGCATTTGAACAAGTAGCCTTGAAGCTGTCTAAAAGGCTGTACTTTGCAGATATCACTTCCATTTGCCCTGATAATGGGTTTGCACCCCATGCATTGACGATATAAAGAGAAAACCCATTTGCAAATGAAGTAAATAGCACTTAGAAATGTAACCACATGTGGTAGAGCTAAAATCTATTCAGGGAAAGTCTGTAGATGATTTTAGGACTGAAATGAGAAGGAATAAAATTAACCATAAATTATACTAATATCTTCAAACTCTAATAGTATTTTTAAAATATACATATATATATATATATCCATAATTACCTATAAAACTAAACAAATGACATCAAAAACAAAAGCAAGTTCATTAGAGCAGTGAAAACAATAAACAAACAAGTGGGTCAGTTTAACATTAACTGGTGTATGTAAGAGATAATGAAAGTAATTGCCTGATTCTTTGCAAAATTTGCATCAGAGAAACTTAAGATGGCTGTACCACACTGAGAAGAAAATCGAGTAGCTTCAGACTTATCATCAAGGAAAGACTTCTCAGTTGCCAAGATACACCCATAGATATTCTGTATTATAGTATAAATGTATTATAGGGAGATGAATTGCAGAGCCTGATTTGAACACAGAAATGGACAGTTTTGTAGAACTCTTCAACGGCAGCAAGTTCTCTTTAGGGAGTTACTGCAAATCAACGGAGTAAACAAAGGTGGAAGATGATTATGTTTTGCAAAAGTGCATCTTTGAAAACATCTAATGTCACTTTAGACCTTATTCTCTTTGGGTCTCATTGATACATCAGTGTTACAAGATTTTAATTCCTTTGCCACTTCTATTAGTAAACTGCATACATTCTCCTTCTTTTGTGAAATAAGCATTCTTTCAACCGAGGGTATTGTAAATTATATTAGGGTTAATTGGTTTTGTAGGGTTGGAAGAGTTCTGGTAACCAGGTTGTTTTCTCGATACCTTAAGGCCCCATGGTCACAAAATGAGAAGATTGAGAAGGTTTAGTTAAAAGATGATAAGGTCTACTGCTGTCAGAGGGTTGAGTCACAATGAACTACACATATATGTAGTTTTAAATTGTTAAATATACACATACATGTTTGTGTGGAATTTTTTGTATATGTATGGAGGTGAATGTGTGTGTATTTATACACAATTGCACCTTAAATTAGCTTGTACTAGAGGAAGACTTTCCTCTGCCCTTCAAGGTCCAGAGGCTGAACTTAGAATCAAATTGACATGAGACAAAGAAACAAGAGCAAACTAATAGGGAATAGGGAATTCATATGGGAATGGAAATTTCAAAGACAGTGAGGCAACATGATGCTTATATGAGCTAAGAAGAGGATGAGAGGTCTAAGGGCACAAAGGGAAGAAAGACCATTTGCAGAAAGGTGAGAGAAAGTGTTTGAAAACACTTTGCCAGCATAGAGCCTGATGCAGGGCTTAAACTCATGAACCTTGAGATCATGACCTCGGCTGAAATGCAAAGTCAATGCTTAACTGACTGAGCCACCCACACACCCCCAGGGTCAATAACTTTAACAAGCTATCTAGTTTAAATTCTTTATAAAATAGATGTAGCCATTTTATAACTATAATAATAATAATAAGAAGAAGATAATGATGATAATAGCTATCAAATACACATACAAACATATATATATAATGCCACTATGTGCCAGACCTGCCCTATACATTCCCTATATTAACTCATTTAAACATTACAATAAATCTTATAGGTAGGTACTAGAGTAAATGACATTTGGGAGGTAAAGTACTGGAAAAATAAAGAAAGTTTAAGTCATGATTAATAATTGATAGAATCAGGATTTAAATCCAGGCAGTCTTACTTCAGTAATCGAGATCTTAAATCCCAATTATTCCGCCTTTCATTATCTATTACCACATGATATTAATCCCTCCACTATACTGTCTTTCCTTTTGCACTACAATGTGGTAAGAAAAATGTTATATCACCCAAGAATGTTTTAATTATAAATTATAATCATTGCAGTTATATGTATTTATATATACTTTTTACATGTAAAGTATAATTCTAATTATTTACTTATAATTTAAAACTTTATATGTATCAAGATTTTAAATAGTTTAGGTTTACATTTTCATTCCTAGAATTTAGACAGCGGTAAATATATAAATTTGTGTGTGTGTACTGTATGTGTACAAGAAAAAGGTGAAATAATCTGTAAATAATTTTACATTAATATTTCACAAATTAGTGGATGAAAATTGTAAATCTATAGATATTTTTCCTATTTCTTTTTCCTATCTCCTTATCGAGGGTATAATAATATAAATTATAGATATTGCAATAGTATTATTATAGCTTATATTGTAAATTATAAATCTGCATGACACAAATATCATTTTAACTTTTGCTTCAGTGGGTCATTAGTTTCCAGAGGGAAGGGTGTTATTAATTATTGAATGCTTATACACTTTCCAGACCATATTTAGTTTGAATTATTTTAGTGAAATTAATTTTATATGTTTATAATTGTCAACAGGCTAATTTTCAAATGGAACTTTTTTCTCTAAGGTGAACTTGGAATGGAGTTTTGGTATGAGTAATATGAGCACTAACCCATGTATCCATTATATAAGTTGGTTATTCATGGGCATAAATCCATGATTTTTATTTTTAAAAAAATTAACATTTATTTATTTTTGAGACAGAGAGAGACAGAGCATGAACGGGGGAGGGTCAGAGAGAGAGGGAGACAGAATCTGAAACAGCCTCCAGGCTCTGAGCTGTCAGCATAGAGCCCGAAGCGGGGATTGAACTCACCGACCATGAGATCATGACCTGAGCTGAAGTCAGAGGCTTAACCGACTGAGCCACCCAGGGGCCCCAAATCCATGATTTTTAAAGTACACTTTCACTACATAGATCATCTCCTTCTCTTTCCCTCTCTCTTTTTCTTCATCTATTATGGATAGTCTTTAAGCACATGTCAATGATTAAACCTTCTGTATCAACACATCTAGAAATATCAACGATGGAGAAAGATATCTACAAAATTCAGCTCCTAAATATCATTTGGGCCACTTCATTTTCACCACTTGAAGGACAAATGGAAAATTAACCAAAAGGCAAAAAAGAAAGTGGGATAAATTTGTTGCTTCACTTACAAGTTCTTGTGACCCTATCATTCCTATTAATGGAATAATTTGGTATTCAGATTAGCATATTAAAATATAAATTAGGAGAAAGTAGTGTTCAAATGGTATATAATGAAACAAATTGTTTTTAAAAAGCTTTTGTGCAAAATGTTTTCAAAGAGATGCTTCTTTCTGATGGCAGGGGACTGACCTAATTAAGATGCCTAACTAGACTGAATGCCTATATATTTCCAGTCTGAGTTCTCTAAATGATTTTGTGTGATGGCAGTTAGGAAAATCTAAAGACCACAGGGGAATTGATCTTGTGACCTCAGCTTCATTAGCTGAATACATTTAATGAACTGAGTTAGCAGGGTCCTAGGAATGGATGGAACACTTGTCATCATTACTCATCAGCCTATGTATAGATATTTTACCATGATGAAAGCAAAAGCTATTTCTGTGATTATGTCCTTGAGTATTAAAAGGGTAGCTCATCTCTGCTTCTTTTAGTTTATTTTTAGATATATATGAACCTATTACAAATATCCTCTGATCTTTTTCAGCTGATTCTTATCTCATTATTTTATAAATCACAAACGTATAGCTTTTAATGACATTGAAGTAGAGTGTTTTATCAGTTCTTTCAGGATCCTTTCTTTATGTGTTAGGATATAATATAAGTTGTGTTGTCCTCATTTTGATACCCAGGCATCAAGAAAGTTCATGTTAACACTATCATTAAGGTATTATCAATGATACGTCCAAATTGTCCCATAGCATGTCTTTATCAGCTATAATCTCAAATAGACTATCAAAACCCAAATGCCTTGAAACATGTGACAAATTAGAATAGTCATTGTCAGAGAGTAAACGTGGTATTGACATTTTTGAATGTTAAATTTCTTTTTGATTGTGGGGATGAAAATCTGGCATATAACCAAGCATTAGCACAATATGGTCAATGATATCACCAAATTCAAAGTTTCCTTACAAGTCATGTTCATTTTTTTATAAACTTTTAATTTTAGGATAGTATATAAACAACACCCTAGAGGATCTCATATTTTTCAGATGTAGTGCTTGTTTCTTCCACTGCATTTCTCCTTGATGCTCAGGATTAATCTCCTGAGCATCTACAGTAATCCATTTCTTTGCTTGTTGATTCAATGGCATAAGAATCCCAAAGAATCCATATGGCAATTTCAACTTCTAGGTCAAGGGAATCATTTTTCTGTTCCTGAAACAAAGATTGCTAGCCCAGTGAAGCTTAATACAATAGAGACAGAAAGCAACAACAAAAACAAACAAACAAACAAACAAAGTTAGTGGATCACTAGGTATAATAATGACAAGAGCCACTGCATATCTAAGAATAGCCATAGTATTTTCCTACTTTCATAAATGGGGTTTTCATCACATAAGATGGGCATAAATTTTTACATTACTATTTTTTGTTCCCTTGAATCAGATGAGTTGAGACATATGGGTACTGCCAGAGGGGAGACAGCAGTCTCTCTGAAAGACAAAAAATTAACACAATTTGCCGTTGGAATAATTATAGTTACTGAGCTCTTCTTTTCTTTTTTTTTATTCATTAAGGACTGTGTCTCTTCCTCAACCTGTGTAATTTGGATAAAGACAGAGGTGAAAATTTCTACTCAGGATAACAAAAAGCAGTCATTATAGGCTGTTGCAGAACACATATCCAACAAGATGGTTAGAATAAAAATTGCTAATCTCTAGCTTGTCAATCTTAGACATTACCTTTGATGGTGCCACAGGTCTTTCTGAGGATATACCATCCTGCTTCAGCTTCTCTGGCAGAGATATCCCTTTGTTACTCCACAGACTAACACAAGAGAAATATGTAAAAACTACATGGTGACATGAAGGATAGTTTCTCAGATACCTGGTATAGAAGTACCGTATTCAGTTATTATAAGGTGAGCATAGATATTTTCAGGCAGTTGGAGCTGGAGTTATTGGAATCAGCCACATGAGATTCATGATGGTCTTGGCTTTGACAAGAGGTCATTGTGGTTCTCATTCTCTGAACAGATGTCTGGAAATACAGCTTCTCAAAGATAATGTGAAACCATACCAATATGTTCCATAGTGGAACACAGCTGAGTCTGGCAGAGAGTGTGGAAGAGGAAAATTAAACACATTTTTGAAGCAAGTGTGGATCAAGGATTATTGGGTTGGACCTTCACTGGAGTCTGTTCTGTAAGCCTGAAGTAGCTGAGTTATGTGGAAGCAGAAATGGGTCAGTCCTTAGCCTTTCCCATGTTTGGTAAGCACATGGAGACACTGTCCTTCTCCCCAGTGGTAGCCTTGGTAATTATTCCTTCCAGAAAAGGTTGGATATATTCTATGTATGGATCCAACTGAGCAGAGCATTGAGAAGAACATCGTCCATGTGCTCTTTGTCTGTGCTGACATTACTGGAGATTCAAGTGCACTGCAAGTTGAATAGACACTCAGGCTCCTCCTACCCTGGTGCAAGTGGCTAGTTCCATGAATCCAGTCCTTTATCTCATAACAGTCTATGGTGTGCCAGAAGCTCTATTACATCTTAATATTTTCATAGAACGGCTTGCTCAGGGCAGCATGTTAGGGGTTGATCCTTCAGAGGAGGTCACTAGAGCCCAGAAAGTCCATAATCACCATAACCAGCTGTACAAACTTGAAATGATTCTCTAAAAAACTTTTGCTATTTTAGGAGAATCATCTCAGTGGTAGTGTGTGACTTGTGTGTCCTGTGTGTCCACTCGCCCATCTCCAGAATAACCTTACCACTGTGCTCGTCAAGGGAGCTAGATCATCCGAGCTATTTCTGGTACCTGAGACTATACTTCTAGACAAAAATAATCTAGGCTTATTTGCAGGCTTTTTTTCTTTTTTTCCCTGCCTTCACCTGCCTCCCTTACTTCTGATCCTTACTATATTTCCATTAGAAGTCCCTTTCACACATGCATATAAGTAAAACTATGCATTTAGGAAATTACACTTCTCCATGAGGATTCCTGATAGTATGCAACTATCTGTACTGCAAACAGTGTTCAGGAAATTGTCTAGCCACTAACACCATTTATGAAAAAAATTATAAGGAGTTTAGCATTTGTATAAGGAACATTAAGATTTATTTCTTCTGTTTTGGTTGGATTATATTTTTATTGATTTGAGGAAAAATAACTACATTTTTAAAAAATGAATAAAAGAAGCTTTTGTAAAATTTAATGATGTTGATAAAAATTGTGGAAGGTGGAATTTAATATTCTCATAAATGATAAACACACTTTTTACCATTATTCCAAAATATCACCTGTAAGAGGTGTATTATTTTGAATACATATACCAGTGGGTTTTATTAATATTCCGGTTTCCTTTTTGTAATGCCATGCAATATGTATTGTTCCATAGGTCTGTCCTTCAGAGGGTTTTATCTCTGGTTAGTTTTCAAGGATTTCCAGGTTCACAGCAGCTGACTTTTTATTACAAGTTTTATGACTCTAAAACCATTAGAAGAACATCAATGCTTCCCTAAATTGGTTTTTTGGAGAAAATGTAATATGTTTGATGAATTAAAATAAAAAGATGGAAACATAACAGCATATTGGATTACTTGTTAATTTTTCTCTCTCAAATGTTTTATATTGAAGAGGACTGATTTGTGGAGTACATTTTCAAACCAATTTCACCTTTGTTTCCAGAAAAACCTACATTTTGTCCTGGAAAGCTATTGACATTTCATCAGAGGAAATAGATTCAGAATTGCTGCCCAGTAAAATCTTTCTTAGCGATAGTTCTCTATCTTTCACCAAAGACAATGCAATTGACCTTGGGTCGGAGGATAAAAAGCTGCCATTATGAAGTGACAGAATAACTGGCTGTCTTCCTCTGCTCTGTTTTTGCCATCACAGAGTTCTTTGGAGTCATGCTTTCACATAGAGGAGGAACTAATCCAATAACCACAACAACCTAAATTATACAATCACTTTGTCTTTGTCAATTTAAATTGGTAGGTTTACCAGAAATAAAAGCAGAACTTCAAGCACATTCAGAGATCATAAACATAAATGAAACAGAACTTAAAAGTATCTTGCCATCTAATATGTCACAAGTCAATTTTATATGCCTCAAATTGTTTATCTCTGGGCTCCGGCTCATTTAAGAACAGGAGGCCAGAATCCATTTAAATGATAATAGTTGCACAATAGCAATTCACAAATAAAGACATTAATTGTCTCTTTCCAAGTAAGTATTTGAAATAAAGTTCTTAAATGGAAAACATCTGACATCAAGTAACCATTTAAATCTTCAAAGTGTGAGAAACTATTGTTTTAAATACAGTCATTTCCATTATCACATTATATGAGCAATAAAGACCATGTGACTACCTTAAAAGTTCTTATCTCCTTTTTAAGATAATATAGATGTAAGATAATCTTATAGGAAAGTTTACAATTATATAGAGATAAATGAGAGGAAACTTAGGAGTAGAGGGTGTGGGTATATTTTTCATTTATTCTTTGGAAGCTATGAGTTTAGCTAGATTTAAGGACATCTCAGACATTAAAGATAGAAATGAGTCCTGGTTCTTGTCTCAACTGTGTCATTGATCAGTTGTGCAATCATGGACAGGCCACTTATTTTTCTGAATCTTTGCTTTTCATTCATTACAATGGAGGATTTAAACTATATTTCTTCCCCAAAGAGCCTTCTAGTTGTAATTATACCATTACTTATTTTATTCTTGCTACATGGAGTAATTGAAATGTCTGGGTTTATTTTATTTGAAAAATGTGTACCATTTGATCACTGTAAAAAAAAGTTCTCTGAAATGAATATTAATATTTGATTTAGCACCTTTCCCATGTATCAGGGACTCTGTTGGTGTATGTAGCCAGCAGTTAGAGGTGGCTTTATTTTGAAATACTTTGTGTCTGTCCTCTACCCTATGAGATGGCTTACTATATACTGTGGCAGGCGAAAAAAATGTGGAAAAATTCCAAGGATGCCTAAATCCTAATCCCAGAAATTTGTGAAAATGTTAGTTTACATGTCAAAAGAGACTTTGAAAATGTGATTAATTTAAGAATCTTGAGATTGGCAGTATATCCTGGATTATCTGGCTGGGACCAATGTAACCAAAAGGATATTTATAAGTGAAAGAGGGAGGCAGGAGAATCAGAGAGAGATGTATGGTAATGAAAGAGAAGTCAGAATGGTGTGATTGGTGGCTTTGAAGATGGAAGGGAGCTACAGGCCAAAGGATATGGGCAGCCTCTGGGAACTCAAAAAGGCAAAAGAAGGGATTCTACCTTACAACCTCCAGAAGGAAACTAGAGGGTCAGTAACCTGTTGACACATTAACCATAGCCACATAAGACCCATTTTTGGCCTCTTACCTATAAAACTGTACTGATTTAAGCCATTGTGGTTGTGGCAACTTTGGTTTGTTTGTTTGTTTGCTTGCTTGTTTGTTTGTTTTTCAGCAGTAATAGGTAGCTAACAGATAAATCAAACATGAACCTGAGGTTTTATCTTTGTTTTTGTTTTTGGCCTTATCAATTGTAAGAATGCAATTGTTAGGTTTGATTGGATAGAAGAAGGAAAAGAAGATTAGGAGGGTAAGGTCCTCAGTTTATTCATACATATGTGTTTGAAAGGCCTAGGAGATAGCCACATAAAAATGTTTTGTAAGTAATTGTATTTATCTTGATTTTAGAAGATGAGCATATAACCATGGAAGTCACTAGGACACAGGTAGTATTTACAACTATACACCATAATTAGATCACTCAGGTCCTAAGTGTAGTATGAAAGAGTAGAGGTGTCTTGGGCATCCAAGGTTGAGAGCCTGGGAATACAAAGAGGAAACAAGTAGTTTGAGAATGAGCAGCTGGTGAAGCAGGGGATATAAGGGAATGAACTGTGCCAAATATTGTTGATGGGTTAGATGAGAACGGAAACTCACCATTTAATTTAGCAAGGTGGAAATTATTGGCTACCTTGGCATGATGGTCCTTGGGGACAAAAACAAACAAATAAAACAAACAACTTTGGAACCCATTCAAGATAATATAAGGAAAAAAAAAAAGTATAGACAACGCTTCAAATAGAAAGGGATGTGGGTCAGCGGAGTTTTTTTTCTTTTTCTTCTGAGTATGGATAAATTACCATCTGTGTGCTATGGATATGGTCCAGCTGATGATCCAAGAGGTGAGGAATAATTTCTGAAGTAATATTACAGAGTAGGTGAGAGGAGATGAGATTTACAGCACAACCAAAAGGATTAGTTTAAAGCATAAATATTTCTTTTAAAAAAAGCACAATTAATTAAATAGTTACAAAAAGTAAGAGAGATTTATGAAAACACTAGCTCTTGTAATTTTTTGCTTCTCTTCTCTTATTAGATTTCTTTCCTAAATGACGCCATCAGTTCCTGTGGATTTGAATATTGTCTTAGTCCAACAATTCCTACAAGCATAGATCTAGAACAGAATGTTCTTCTAAGCCCAGGCTCACACATCCAACTTTTCACTGACATTTCCAAATAGATGCCTCACGGAGTTCTCAAAATTATCTTGCCCAAAAAGAATCTTTTTATTTCCCACGTCAACTCTCCTTTCACCCGAATATACTATCACCCCTCCAACTTAACCCTCCTTATCTCAGTAAACAGCATAGTTCATTTACTCCAGCTTGAAACCTAGAAATCATTTCTAATTTTCCATTCCCATCATGACTGTTCTCAAATCCTATGATTTAACAGCCCTTATCAATTGCATCTCCTAAATTCAGCAACATAACTTTCTCCTCTTTTTTAATTCATTTCTATTGCCAACACCTTAGTTTTAGCTGAAGTTATCTGTCACCTCTTTTAATGTAACAGTCTCTTGTTAACAATAGTCGGATTAACTGGTGACTCTTCTTCACTCATTTATTCTCCCTGTGCAAAATACTAATTCTCCTAAAAATTCATATTTATTTATTATTTTAGGTTTATTTACTTATTTTGAGAGAGAGAGTGTGTGGCAAGCAAGTGAGGGGCAGAGAGGTAGGGAGAGAGAATTCCAAGCAGACTCTGCACTGTCCTCACACACCCTGATGTGGGGCTCAGATTCACCAACTGTGAGCTCATGACCTGAGCTGAGATCAAGAGTCAAGTGCTTAACCCACTGAACCACCAGGGGTACCTAAAAACGCATATTTAATAACACACTCTGCTTCTTACAGGATTTTAATGGCTTCTTATTTTCTTATTTTCCTAGAATGAACCCTGAAGTCTTTGCCATGGTCCTTGACTATCTGTCTAATCTCTGTTTATTATTCTGCTCCAAACCCAGATGATTTTAAGTCCTTCATGCACAGGAAGTACTTCCTTCCTCAGGACCTTTGTACATGATGTTTTCTCTGCCTGTGATGCTCCCTTCCCTATTCTCACTGGACCAGCACCTCTTTCCTTAGGTTTTGGTAAAACTTGTGGTTCTTGAGTAAAAGGACTTCCCTTACCAGCATTATCTAAAGTAGCCTTTGCCTCTCTCATTATTCTTCATTTCAGTTTTATGTATTTTCTTTAAAGCATTTAAATACACCAAGCAGAATAAAGTATTAGTCTAATTAAGAAAAAAAGGGAGGGGCACCAGAGTGGCTCAGTCTGTTAAGCATCTGACCTCAGCTCAGGTCATGATCTCATGGTTCGTGGGATCAAACCCACATCAGGCTCTGTGCTGACAGCTCAGAAACTGGAGCCTGCTTCTGATTCTGTGTCTCCCTCTCTTTACCCCTCCTCAACTCGTGCTTGTCTCTCTCTCTCTCAAAAGTAAATAAACGTTAAAAAATAAAAAAGTAAAAGAAAAAATGGGTTCATGAGACACCTTTGTTAATAGAACATAACCTCCATGAAAAAAGAAATCAAGATTCCATTTTCCGGGCACTGTGTCTTGCACAAATCTTGCTGCATCATAGGCACTTGATGCCCATTAATTAAATAAAAAATAGTAAATTCTACTTTAGGTCTTGAATGTGTTCTGTTGTATTTTTATAAAATACATTATTTGAGGGGCGCTCAGCAGGTTGGGCATCCAACTTGGGCTCAGGTCATGATCTTGCTGTCTGTGAGTTCAGGCCCCACATCAGTCTCTGTGCTGACCACTCAGAGCCTAGAGCCTGCTTTGGATTGTGTGTCTCCCTCTCTCTCTGCCCCTCCCCCCTCAAGCTCTGTCTCTCTCTCCCTCTCTGTCAAAATAAATAAACAGTAAAAAAATGCATTATTTAAAACAAAGTTGATTTTCAATAATGCATTAATAAACTTTATTTAGCTGTGGATATCTACACTTAAATGTTATTTAGCCTGTGAAATATTCTATCCCATCCATATGACTATGGATAAAATGGCATAAATAGAATTTGCGAAACAATGCTTATATACTATAAATTGAAAGTCTTCATTTAATCAAAATTATAAAAGTAAAGTATAAATATATTTATTTGATGTCATACACTTCAGTGACTTAGTGCTTGAAGCAGAATAACAGACTGTCTTACATCTGTGAATTTTCAAGTTTTGACCAATATCTGTGTGGCTTGAGGCTGTTGGACATCTGGTAAGTTTCACTCCTGTATTTTGGCATATATTTCTTTGCTATGTTTGGGAAAAAATAAATGCTTGCAATGTGTGATTGAAATATTTATGAGAAATTCATTTTGCATATTTTATTTTAACTCTTGGTAGCTTATTAATTTTTATTTTTTTCTTTTAAGTTGATGAAGATACAGATGAAATTAAAACCATTTAATTTTCATAATCAATGCCCAAATATTGACAAAGGAATTTTGTAAACAGACCACTTAGAGATTAAAAAAAAACCAATAATTAGCAAACTATGTGATTTTTTTTCTGTAGTTTTGATGTTTTAGTCTCATGCCACATTTTCTTTTAATCACCACAAACAATGGAAAGAATAAAAGAAGGAGGATTTGAGATTTAACTGTTATTTTAAAAACAGTAATCTTTTTTCCCTTCTTCCTAAATTTTCTTCTAGTTTTACCTTAATGTATAGATTTTGTGTCATATATAGAATGCTAAGCATAGTCCCTTATCAGAAGATATTCACAATCTTGTTCAAGACCTACAAAGATGTAAGTCGGAAGACAATTCAGTAAGTGATACATATCAGGGAAGCAGTTATCTCCCACAGCTCTGGCAGTGCTAAAAGGTCCAAATGACAAAGAATTCAAGTCTTGAATAAATGGATTAACTGTGCTCTCCCATGTCATGAACATTCTAGCTGATGCATGCAAAAACTGCCTTAATGATAGTGTTCCCATACATCCCAATTTACACCCATTGTCCAACCTAATTATTAACAGCATCTCTTTTTACTCCCAAAATAACTGGTTTAAATGAGTTGATCCTCCCATTTAATGCTCTCACGAGTGCAGGGGGTACAGCAGCAAAAGTAGGTTAAATTACCCTTGCGTCCTCCTATTTTCTGCCACTCCGTGCAAGGCACACATCCTGTTCCCCCTCCTCCCCCTCTTACCACCCATGTCTAGCTTAGCTCAGGTGCAAAGTGGCAATGAAAAGCTGACCTTCCTTTCAGGAATTCACTCTTTATGCATGAAGGGAAACCCTTTTTTCACAGAAGATCAAGGCCTAACCTTGTAATTTCATCCTTTTTATAAACCTGGCCATTGAAAACAAATTTTTAATTCTCTGTTATAGAGCCTGGGATGATTTGAGCTGCAATTTCCGCCATCCCCGGGGGCAACTCCAATCACAACTGCCGCACCCCCATCACAGATATGATGCCTGGGCTCCCTGGACGCACTGTAAAGACTCCTCAGCTTTCTGACCGGGCCTGTCTTTTGGGTTCATTTCCAGTGTGTGCGTGCTGTCGAGCCATGTTCTCACACATCGCACGTGCTTCTTAATGCTGACCGTAGCTGTTCTTTATAATAACCTAGGATCTCTCCCTGTGTACATGGCCTTAATTGTGAGCTGTTACACAGGCATCTGGGAACCCCTCTTGCCCTCTTCCATCCCGTTCCCTGTGAAGTGCTGTGCACTTCAAATTCTGTGAACAAATGCGACGCCTTATAAAGTCCTTCTGTTATTTTCAGAAGTTCCTCACATGAGTTACTCCTCCTTCTTCCTCCCCCCCCCCCAAAAAAAAAAAAAAAAAAAAACAACTAGTGAGCCTAGAAGAAATGCAAAATTCCTTTAAAATTAAAGTGTTGGGCCAAAATAGACTTTAAAAAAATGTTTAAAAAGGGGCGCCTGCGGGGCCCTGTCGGTTAAGCGACAGATTCTTGATTTTGGCTCAGGTCGTGGGTCGTGACCTCGTGGTTCATGGGATGGAGCCCCGTGTAACCCCGTGTTGACAGCGGCAGAGTCTGTTTAGGATTAACTGTCTCTCTGCCCCTCCCCTGCTCACAGGCTCGCTTTCTCTCTCTCTCTCTCTCTCTCTCTCTCTCTCTCTCTTAAAATAAATAAAAAACCTAAACTTTAAAAAAAACTATTTTAAAAATAGAGTGTTGGAGAATACAAGACCAGAGCCTTTGTTCACAATCCGTTTGGATCCATTCCTAAATATCTAAATGCAAATATCCATTACCATTCCATTTATCTATCAAATGATATATTTATCTATCTAAATATGTAGTTTCACCATAGTTTCCATGGCAATTAATCTTTGTTTCTGGATATTATGGAGAACATGAGAAAGGACTCAAATGCCAGCATTTTGAAAAGAAATATTCAGGAGCTCTGCCCTGTCGACATCAGCACTTAGCACCAGCCACAGATGCTGCGGTAATAGCCGTCACTTTTGTATGGCCCCCAAGGCGAAAGCAATTGTATTCTTTGTGATCTCCATTTAAAAAAAGAAATCTCATCTATACTCTTTTTGTGGCATCTACCATGGTCCAAATGCCTTTGCTCTCCTGCTTATTCAGTCTCCTTTCTATCCTTTCTACACTGAAGGGTGATTTTTCCGAGGAAGCCATCGTAACTACAAACTCCATTGGTGCAGTCCAGGTTCTCAGGTGTTCTGAGGCGCTACTCAAAGTAACCAAGTATGTAACTCACAGTGACAATTCACAAAGCTGCCTACCTCATCCACAGTTTTCCTCTCAATCACAACTTTTGTCCCCAGACATTGCTTCACTTATATTTTCTCCTTTCCTGTTACATCTATGTGTCTGTATATATGTGTGCAGGTAACGAAGGTTCACACGCAAAAATGAGGCTGTCTGAATAATGATAAAACGGACATCTCTATTTTTTAAGTTAAATTTAATCTATATTGTGTGAAAAATTGATCTGAACGGAGCCATTTTAAAGTGGAATCAGAGTGGCTGTTGGCAAGAAACCACCTACACCTCGTGACCATCCCTCCCCTAACAGTAACCAGTTTTCTGACTTCTAACACCATACATTCATTTGGAACAGTTCCATTTTACACATGCAGAAACTGAAGCTCTGTTCTGACTCCAAATCCCTGTGTTTTGATAAATTCTCATCTGTTTTTATAGCCCAAGAAAGAGGAAAATAACAGCTACTGCCTTAAACCTATGGCTTCATCAGTGGAGAATGGGCAGGGGAATAATGGGTATACTTTTAGTGAGTTATTGTGAAATAGTTCATTTTGGAGAGAACTGTTGGGCTGATATTTAAAGGTTTTTGCTTTGTTTTCAGATTTCAAAAATGCTTTTTCAATCCCGTCCGTTGGTTTTCCCTCACCTCACTCTAATTCTCCACATCTCATTCTACAGCCATCACAGTGGTCCAGGCCAAAACTCTGAAAGTTTGATATCATGTCATGTTAATATTAGAATATTTGGGAAAGATACATGCCAGTGAGAAGATACAGCACCTTAAAGATGTCTCTACTATGTGTAAACATGCTTCACATTCTAGAAAACCAAGCTAACTCATAATTTATATGTAAAAATTTCCAGTACATAATTTTCTAGTTACTTCATATTAAGTTGCAATATTAAATCTCTATGAGATCAATGCTTTTGAATTAAAAACTAAAGCTTACATGACAAAGCATGAGTCTAAACTTGCTTGTTTACATAAATGAGTGAATGACTGTCCAAGTTCAAATGCCCTGATCAT
Organism: Felis catus; assembly: GCF_018350175.1. Taxonomy (NCBI): domain Eukaryota; kingdom Metazoa; phylum Chordata; class Mammalia; order Carnivora; family Felidae; genus Felis; species Felis catus. The sequence continues at coordinate 219,737,955 of NC_058368.1, read as the reverse complement.
CGGCTCATTGCCCTTAGCTAGTTTGTCTCTCTTTCAGAATCAGGGTCTTTGTTGGCCCCTAGGCAAAGATGGAACAGCTGTTGATGCAAGTTGTTATCCATCTGGGAGAAAATTGAAGCTGTTATAGTTTAAGGACTGTCCATGAGGTTGTTCCTATCACAAGCATCAGATAGTAATCTGGAAGATATTACAGTAGTCAATCCTAATGTTAAGAAAATGCAAATATCTTCTGTTAGTCTACATTTTAAAATGTTAACAGGATTGTGTACACTTAACCCTAAATCTTAAGTAAATGAATAGTTATTATATTTCTATTTGCAGTAAAAGTATACTAATTTGTGAACATTTCAAGTAAATACTATTGGTATTACTTTTAAAAGAAACTATTTTAAAGATATGACATTTGATTTTCTATCAGACTTACCTAGATTTAGAAAATAGCAAAAAGACTGAAATACATTTTCAATTGTGAGAAATAAAGCATTTAAGAATTTTACTTTACAGTTTAAATAAGCAATTTTACATGTCTTCTGAGATAAACTATAATTATTTGCCCCACAAAGGTTATTTAGAAATCTCACTAATATATGTAATATACGTTAACTCAGAATGGTTTTAAAAATTTTACCTACAAGTTTTAAATGCAATGTCTGTAAAAAACTGTAAAGCACCAGGTGTTGTGTAGAAGTGTTGACTCACTAATTGTACCCTTGAAACTAATATTATGGTGTATGTTAAGTAACTAGATTTATATTAAAGACTTAAAAATAATAAAAAATAGCTAAGCACACAAAAACACTGAGACTCTTTTCAAAAATTCAAAATTTTAAAAATATAGTCCTTCAATATGCACCTCAATTACTCTTCACTAGGAATAATCATCCATCAAAAACAAAAAAGGACTACTACACAATCTCGAAATAACATAGTGACCAGAGCATATGAAATTTTTACATTACCTGTAGTAGGTAAGAGATAAAATTTAAAAGTTACCTTTTTTTTTTAATGTTTATTTATTTTTGAGACAGAGAGAGACAGAGCATGAATGGGGGAGGGTCAGAGAGAGAGGGAGACACAGAATCTGAAGCAGGCTCCAGGCTCTGAGCTGTCAGCACAGAGCCCAACGCGGGGCTCGAACTCACAGACCGTGAGATCATGACCTGAGTTGAAGTCGGACGCTTAACCGACTGAGCCACCCAGGCGCCCCTAAAAGTGACCTTTCATTATCATAAATAATCCTTTCAGAAAAATCCTTCATATAAACTTATTATAAAAATATCTAGTTGAGAATTCTCTGCGAACATATGTATATTTTCCAATATGTATTTGAAACAAAACCAGAACCTTTTCTTTATATGTGTACTGATAGTTAATGGACGTCATAAAATATTTCTTCCCCATACTAATGAAATGCTATTTTACATTTTGGATTTTTTAGAGCAAAATGTGTTCTCTTGGTAGAAACAAATGCATGAATTTCCAAAAATAAGTACTGAGATATATTTCTAGAATGTCTGGTTGTTTAAAAGTCATCATTACAAATATTGTACATGATTAATTTCAAATACAATTGGAAAGACTATTCAGCAGTTCTTTATAGTTTGTCAGCAGTTCTCAATGTGGTATCAATCTTGACTAGTGGTCATTGAATTCTTCACCATTCCACACTCACAGATAAAAATGTTCCTGATGAAGCATTAAACAATTATTAATTTAATTTAATGTTGACACTTGAATACATTTTAGCCTTGAATACTGTTTAGTCTTTTGTGTGAAGAAATGGGAATTTTGCATAAAGCACTTCTGCTGCCTTATGAGGTACAACAGCTGTCTCAAGGAAAGCCAATTTTTTGAGTTGCAAGCTCAACTATCAGCTTTTTTTCAAGGAACAGAATTTTTCATTGGAACAATCTCTAAAAGAAAGGTTATGGTTTGTCAGTCTTGTTTATTTACAGATTTTTTTCAAAAATGCATCAAATGAGGCTGTCACTTCAAAGAAGTCAACACACAATATTTGATGCCAATCATGCAAATCAATCTCTCAAGAGAAAATTGTAAATTTGGAGAACTTGTATCTGTCTCTGTGAACTTGACAGCTTGCCAACACTTACAGGCTTTCTGATTAAATCATAAGAGAAATTAAAAATGTGACTTTAGATATACATAATAAAATGTGTCAAATCTTGGAAAACCTGCACAATGTAGTAACAAATATTTTCCAAGTGAACAATGCAGGCTATTACAAAATATGCATGGATAAAAGATCCTTTGAAAGTACAAGATAGGCTATTGGGTTTTAATGTAACAAAGTAATAAAAAATTACTTGATTTGGTTGTAGATTCCACATTACAATTAACCTTTAAGAAACTTCCTTGCCAAGTATTGGTGTAATATCAAAGATGAGTATTCATAATTACCTGAAAATACTATTATAAAGTGCTCTTTCTTTTTAAGATCCTATTCCCTTAGACAAATACATCTGTATGAGGCCTGATTTTCTCAGATATGTGACTTCAAACTATACACTTAAACAGCTTGAATGCAGACAATTTATAGTAAGTCAGCTATCTTCTGTTAAGTCAGTATTTAAAGTGATTTGCAAAAAATGTAAGATAAAGCCACTCTTCAATAGTTGCTTTACATTTTGTTAAAAGTAGTTTTATAAAATCCATATGTTAACATGTAATGGCTTACCATTGTTTTTTCAAGCAAATTGTTACATAAATATTCTAAGAGTTGCCCAGATTCAATTTCTAAATGGTAAACATCGATAGACTTTGCTACATAAAAGAAGCTTCTTAGTTATTCAATAACTTTTAAGAATGTAAAGGAGTTCTGAAGTCAACAACTGCAAGAACTACTCATCTATACAATTGTATTTATATTAATTTTATAGACTCCTTATTTTCTGGTCTCTTTTTGTGAAATATAAGCATAAACAAATATACATCTATATTTGAACAAAAGAATGCATGAAAATCAAGAACTTTTTAATGCAATAGAAGTAGAAGCATGTCGTAATATAAAAGTCAAAAAAAGATTGACGATTTTTTCTTTGGTATTTTAGTGACAATTTGAGAAATATTATCTCAAAAAAATTATCTCTACTCTCCTACTTGAAGATTTATTCCACATTCCCTTAGAATACAAACCCAACCAATAATCATGAGAGGATCTTTAACATGAATTTCCTATATATTTGTCCATCACCATTCTTTTCCTTTTATATTATTTTTAATCAAATTATTTCAGAAAAAAATACCTTTTCTTTGCTAATCTTATACTTACTCCATAAAGCGGCAATTATTTCCAACTCATTCATGCACTACATTGTGTATTTATTAACACCTCTCTAAGTACCATTTCCAAATAACAATTTCTAGATTTTTCAAATTTATTTATTATATATTAACTTCCTAACATGGAAATTAATATTTGGCTCTCTTTGTCCACATACACCACATACGTACACTCTTGCCATTCTCTCATGCTCTCAATATTTATGTCATAATTTTTAAAAAAGTGCTTGTTTATTGGATCGCCTGAGTGGCTCAGTCAGTTGAGCATCCAATTTCAGCTCAGGTCATGATCTCACAGTTTGTGGGTTCAAGCCTTGTGTCAGCCTCTGTGCTGACAGCACAATGCCTGGAGCCTGCTCATACTCTCTCTCTCTCTCTAACAATTTTTTTTAATGTTTATTTGATTTTGAGAGAGAGAGAGAGAGAGAGAGAGAGAGAGAGAGAGATAACAAGCAGGGGAGGGGCACAGAAGAGAGGGAAACACAGAATCTAAAGCAGACTCCAGGCTCTAAGCAGTCAGCACAGAGCCCCGACGTGGGGCTTGAAGTTACCAACCTTGAGATCATGACCTGAGCTAAAGTCGCAACCGACTGAGCTACCTAGGTGCCCCCCTCTCTCTCTGTCTCTCTCTCTCTCTCAAAAGTGAATAAACATTAAAAAGAAATTTAAAAACTGCTTATTTTTTTTAGAGATTTAGACAGGGGGGAGAGAGAGAGAGAGAGAGAGAGAGAGAGAGAGAGAGAGAGAGAGAAAGAAAAAGAGAGAGACAGACTCCTAAGCAGGTTCCACACTGTTAGCACAGGGCCAGATGTGGGGCTCGAACTCACGAACTGTGAGATCATGACTTGAGCTGAAATCAAGAGTAGGTCGATCAACCAACTGAGCCACTCGGTGCCCCATATCATAATTTTAAATCTATATTCTTTTTTAACATTTTGTGACTAAATGAGATGACTAAATGGAATTCTGCCATGTTTTTATTCATTAGTACTTTTCCTTTTCTATACATAATTTTGTTTTCCCTATATGATATTTGCCTTATATTTGTTCACTTGGCTTTGTTAGTATTTAAACACTATTCCAGCCTCACAGATGCCACAGGTATCCATTTATCCTCTCAAATCAGTTGAAAACTACAGATATTCTATTATTTTTTTCTCACTGGAGATCTCTCACCCAGACTTTATAATTTGCTTCAAAGTGGACTGGCACATCTCTAAGAATGAAATATTCTTTCTTTATAATCGAGATTACTTTTCTTGTCTTCTGTTGTAGATGCTCCATGCCCTGCCTCAAATTTCTAATTCCATCATTTTTGGTGAGTGAAAGTTTTCTGACCTTGTGCATTGGAGAAAAAAGGATGTCTTTATTCTATGCTGTCACTTGCTTGATGGTTTGATGGCATATAGAGTAAGAGCCTGAAATAATTTTTATGGTATTAAGAGCATTGCTGAACTGACTTCTAGATTTCAATGTTACAATAGTCTGTAGCCACCCTAATTCTTTATCCTCAATCCTTACAATATGGTCCATTTGCTCTAGAAATACATAGTTTCCTCCTTGTCTGCAGTGTTCTAAAATGTCAAAAATTTTTTTCTTCCATAAATATAAAGGCTAGAAACCTAATACAGGAATAGCATCCTTATCTGGAATACAAATCTACTGTTACATCTAGACATACCATGGTCTGGCCTGTTTTTCCTTTTTCTTTCTCTCTCTCTCCTTTTTTTTTTTTTTTTTTTTTTTTTTTTTTTTTTTTTTTTTTTTTTTTTGTTAGAGAAAGGAAAACTATGCACAAGACCTTGCTGGCCTTTATTCATTGTATTATAGACCTTATTCATTGCATTGTTTCTCCAGAAAATGTGTCTTTGTTAGGCTTAATTTCATCTATTTATTCTTCATTAGGCATTTTACCTAGAAAACGATGTCTTGTCTTTTTTTTTTTCTATCAAAAATGTCTTTCTTGCAACTTTTTCTGTTTTATTTCTGAAAATTTAATTTCTGAAATGTTTTAAATTTTGTACAGGCCTTCTAACTTTCTTAAATGTTATTTACTGTATCACTTTTGTTTTTGCTTTTATTTTCTCAAATTTCTTTTCTTTCCTGTGCTTCTGTTGATGTGATGTGATGTGGGGTCTAGGAGCAAACAGTCAAGAAAGAATTTTTGAGGCATTTTCAGTGCAGAAAAGGTGGTTTTACTAAAGCACAGGGAAAGGACCCGTGGGCAGAAAGAACTTCACTGGGATAGTGAGGAGTGATTGGTTATATATTGTTAAGTTGGGAGGGGGTTAGGGATAGTGTAAGTCTCTAATGAATTTGGAAGCAAAATTTCTAGGACCTTGAAGGGCTAGGTCATTAACTAAGGTCTTAGTACAATCTTAGTCATGAGACCCTATAGATATATATCAGTGGGCCAAATACTTGGAGGATGCTTGCTAACATATATCTTGGGGAAATAGAGCGAAAATAAGTTTCCAAAGAGATTTTTTATGTTAAAAAAAGACTTACAGGATCTTGGAGATCAGCCTAATGTCAAGCTAAAGTTGCTCTTTTTGTAATGTTTATTTATTATTTACTTTTTAATTGTTTTTATTCTCAAGTTATTTAACATACAGTGTACTCTTAGCTTCAGGAGTAGAAGCCAATGATTCATCACTTACATACAACACCCAGTGCTCATCCCAAAAAGTGCCCTCCTTAATGCCCATCACCCATTTAACCCATCCCCCACCTTCCCACCCACATCTGCCATCCGTTTGTTCTCTGTATTTAAGAGAACTGTTAAAACTCTCTGTTTTTATCTTATTTTTCTTTCACTTCCCCTATGTTTATCTCTTAAATTTCTCAAATTATACATATGAGTGAAATCATATAATATCTGTCTTTTCTCTGACGTATTTCGCTTAAGCATAATAACTTCCAGTTCCATCCACGTTGTTGCAAATGGCAAGATTTCATTACTTTTCATTGCTGAGTAGGATTCCACTGTATGTATATATATATACATATACATATATATGTGTATATATATATATATATACATATACATATATATGTATATGTATATATATATATACACATATATATGTACACATATATACATATATATATATATATATATATCACATCTTCTTAATCAGTTCTTCAGTTGATGGACATTTGGGCTCTTTCCATAATTTGGCTATTGTTGATAGCACTGCTATAAACATTGGGGTGCATGTACCTCTTCAAATCTGCATTTTTGTGTCCTTTGGATAAATTCCTAGTAGTGCAATTGCTGAGTTGTAGGATAGTTTTATTTTTAATTTTTTGAGTAACCTCCATTATGTTTTCCAGAGTGGCTGCACCAGTTTGCACTCCCACCAACAGTGCAACAGGGTTCCCCTTTCTGTACATTTCTGTACATTCTCGCCACCATCTGTTGTTTCTTGAGTTGTTAATTTTAGCCATTCTGACCCGTGTGAGGTGATATCTCATTGTGATTTTGATTTGTATTTCCCTGACAATGAGCCATATTAAACATCTTTTCATGTGTCTGTTTGCCATTTGGATATCTTCTTTGGAAAAGTATCTCTTCATGTCTTCTACCCATTTCTTCACTGGATTATTTGTTTTATGGGTGTTGAGTTTGGTAAGTTATTTTTTAATTAAAATTTTTAATATTTATTTATTTGAGAGAGAGAGAGAGAGAGAGAGAGAGAGAGAGAGAGAGAGAGAGTGGGGCAGGGCCAGAGAGAGAGGGAGACACGGAATCCAATGCAAGCTCCAGGCTCTGAGTTGTCAGCAAAGAACCTGATGCAGGGCTCAAACCTACAGACCACAAGATCATGACCTGAGCCGCAGTAGGCCACTTAAACAACTGAGCCACCCAGGTGCCCTGAGTTTGGTAAGTTTTTTATAGATTTTGGATACTAACCCTTTATCTGATATGTCATTTGCAAATATCTTCTCCTATTCCATCAGTTGCCATGTAGTTTAGTTGATTGTTTCCTTTGCTGTGCAGAAGCTTTTTATCTTATTAAAAAACATTTTTAATGTTTGTTATATTTTTGAAAGAGAGAGAGACAGAGTGCGAGCAGGGGAAAGGCAGAGAGAGAGAGGGAGGCACAGAATCTGAAGCAGGCTCCAGGCTCTGAGTTATGAGCACAGAGCCCAATGCAGGGCTCAAATTCATGAACTGCAAGATCATGATCTGAGCCGAAGTTGGATGCTTAATCAACTGAGCCACAAAGGCACCCCAGGAGCTTTTTATCTTGATGAGGTCTCAATAGTTCATTTTTGCTTTTATTTCCCTTGTCTTCAGAGATATGTCTAGTAAGAAGTTGCTATAGGTGAGATCAAAGATGTTGTTGCCTGTTTTCTCCTGTAGGATTTTGATGGTTTCCTATCTCACTTGTATGGCTTTCATCCGTTTTGAATTTATTTTTGTGTATGGTGTAAGAGGGTGATCCAGTTTCATTTTTCTTCATGTTGCTGTCCAGTTCTCCCAGCACCATTTGCCAAAGACACTGTCTCTTTTTCATTGGATACTCTTTCCTGCTTTGTCGAAGATTAGTTGGCCATTTATTTATGGGTCCATTTCTGAGTTCTCCTTTCTTTTCCATTGAACAATGTATCTGTTTTTGTGCCAATACCATACAGTCTTGATGATTACAGTTTTCTAATACATGTTAAAGTCTGGGATTATAATTCCTCCAGCTTTGGTTTTCTTTTTCAGGATTGCTTTGGCTATTTGGGGTCTTTTGTGGTTTCATAAAAATTTTAGGATTGTTTGTTCCAGCTCTTTGAAAAATATTTGTGTTATTTTGATAAGGATTGCACTGAATGTGTAGATTGCTTTGGGTAGTAGCAACATTTTAATAATACTTATTCTTCCAATCCATGAGCATGGAATGTTTTCCATTACTTTTTATCGTCTGCAATCTCTTTCATAAGCTTTCTATAGTTTTCAGTGCACAGATCTTTTACCACTCTAGTTAGGTTTATTCTTAGGTATTTTATGACTTTTGGTGCAATTGTAAATGGGATCAATTCCCTAATATGTCTTTCTGTTGCTTCATTATTGGAGTATAGAAATGTGCCCTAGTTTTGTACATTGATTCCATATCCTATGACTTTGCTGAATTCATGTATTAGCTCTAGCATTTTTTTGGTGGAGTCTTTCGAGTCTTCCATATAGAATATCATGTCATCTGAGAAGAGTGAAAATTTGACTTCTTTTTGGCCAATTTGGATGCCTTTTATTTCCATGTGTTGTCTGATTCTGAGCTAGGACTTCCAACACTATGTTAAACAACAGTGATGAGAGTAGACATCCCTGTTCCCGACCTCAGGGGGAAACCTCTTAGTTTTTCCCCATTGAGGGTAATATTAGCTGTGGGTCTTTTGTATATGGCCTTTATGATCTTGAGGTATGTTTCTTCTATCCCAATTTTTGTGAAGATTTGTATTAAGAAAGGATGTTGTATTTTGTCAACTGCTTTTTTTCAGCATCTATTGACAGAACCATGTGGTTCTTATCCTTTCTTCTATTAATGTGATGTATCATGTTGATTGATTTGCAAATATTGAACCAGCCCTGCAGCCCAGGAATGAATCCCACTTGATCATGGTGAATAATTCTTTTAATGTAATGTTGAATTTGATTTGCTAGTATCTTGTTGAGAATTTTTACATCTATGTTCATCAGGGATATTAGCCAGTAATTCTCCTTTTTAGTAGGGTCTTTCTCTGGTTTTGGAATTAAGGTAATGCTGGCTTCACAGAATGAGTCTGGTAGCTCTCCTTCAATTTCTATTTTTTTGAATAGTTTGAGCAGCAAAGGTATTAACTGTGCTTTAAATGTCTGGTAGAATTCCCCTGGGAAGCCATCTGGCCCCCGACTCTTATTTGTTGGGATATTTTTGATAACCTATTCAATTTCTTTGCTGATTATGGGTCTGTTCAAATTTTCTACTTCCCATTTGAGTTTTGGCAGTGTGTGAGTGTCTAGGAATTTGTCCATTTCTCCCAGATTGTCCAGTTTGTTGGCATATAATTTTTTCATAGTATTCTCTAATAATTGTATTTCTCTGGTGTTGGTTGTAATCTCTCTTCTTTCAGTCGTGATTTTATCTATTGCTTTTTTGTCTCCAGAAAGTATTAAGGCAGTTGAGTTCCTGAAGAAAGGTCACCCTGTTGACTTAAGTATTTAGCAATGGGTTGCAGGTTGTAAGGAGGTTTATTTATTTTTTTTTACATTTGTTTTCCCTTTGTTCTGCATATCACTGTCTTTATTATAATGTATGGAATTTTTATTCTGATATCTTTTCTTTTTCAGTTTTAAGGAGATTTGTGTTCCCTAGATTTTTACATTTTGTAATAGCATCTTAATCTTGCTCTACTGTCACAAAATATTCTCTTACATCAAAAACATGATGATCAATGATCGAAGATATTGTTTTAATTATTATTTTTTAATGTTTATTTATCTTTGAGAGAGAGAGAGAGATCAAGCACAAACACGGGAGGGGCAGAGAAAGAGTGAGAGAGAGGATGTGAAGTGGGCTCTGTGCTGACAACAGAAAGCCCAATGCAAGACTCGAACCAATGGACCACGAGATCATGACCTGAGCTGAAGTTGGACACTTAACTGACTGAGCCACCCAGGTGCCCCAGAAATACTCTTTTTAATTTTCTTCTTTTTTGTATTGACTTTGTTATATCACAGATTTTTTTTCTGTTTGTTTTAATTTCTCTTACATTAAGTTCTCTCCCAAAATTTTAACTTATCTTTAGTTTTATTTTCCTTTTTAATCTCCACCGAGACTAAAATTTTGTTTGGAAACTTTCAGTACATCTATGTGGATTGTTGACTTTGAATTTCATTGTAGGAGAATCCGCATGAGTCCATTTATTAGAACATGCTTAAAGTCATGACTTTGTGTTTTTCCTCTTCTTGGTTAAAATTTTTTAAATAGAATTTTCTAAAACTCATCAATATAGAAGAAGAAAACTATTGGACTCACCACCCAGTTTGCATAAGACACTTAATTCCTCTGTTTCCAGTAGTTTATTTCATGGTTCTTTTCCCCAACAGAAAATGAGGCTCCAGTCTTTCTCAAGGTATAGAATAGGTAGTTGCCTCTTCCATGCATCAGTGATTTTAAACAAGAGAATTCTCATATACATTTTATCATATTAAGTGTTTCCTTACCAATCTGTTATTTCAAGATAGTTAAAATATAATACTACTAATAAAATATTTTCTTTGAATAATGATCAAATTATGGATACACAAAACAAAGCTTGTTCATAATACTTCAGAATTAAATGTCTCACTATCTTGTTGATCTTTGTTTGACAAGGGAAAAATTATAATTGAAGGACAAATTGAATAACATGCACTAGTGTTAAATGCTTGAGGAAGATATGAGTGTTTAGAAGCAAATATTTGCTTCAAAGAGCTGCTTTAAAAGCTTAATGAAACACTAAGGTCTTTAGCTCTGTGGAACTTTAGTAAAGTTGGAAAATTATAGCCTCTTGATCTCTGCCCAGGTCTTGTCTCAGAGTCATGAGTTTGAAGTCTGGCATTAGGCTCCACTTAAAATAAAAAGGAATAATAGATAATATATGCTTAGTTTTTCAAAAATAATTATTTTTAATAGAAGTAAAATTATTTCATACAATTCCTATTAACATAGAAGAAGAATATAATTATGTCACCTCAAAATGTACTCACTTTCTGTGTTTTAATAATAAATCTAAAATAAAGCTTCATTCCAATTTCTTCATTCTTACGAATTAAGAAAAAAAATAAAACACCATAAAACACTATAAAACCTAATGGGGCATTGAATTTCTTATCTCTAGTTAATTTTTTTCTTCTAACATGGGTTCTTCTTTTATTTATAAATTGATTGATGATTTTTTTTTTAGTACACACTCCATTAAAGAAGCATTGATTAAAAGCCCAGTATCCGGAAGGCTCTAAAATATGCCAGGTGCACCAACAATAAGTAAATAAATTTGTGGTAATGTTCCAAGTAAAACGTGACTTGTTCAAAACCACAAGTTTTTCTATTAATTGTGAAGAGCTGATTATTTCTTGGTGAAACAAACCTTTTCATTGGGAAAGATCGTATTTCCTGCTTTATCTATCTATTTTAATAATTTTAAACCATTACGTTTTTAACAAATATCTTTTTAATAGTCACTTTTTAAATGTCATCAAAGGCTACATGAGATATACTTATTTGTATAGAAATGGATAATGCAATGTGATTTGTTTAATTAGGGTCAGGGACAGATGCAATTTGTTTTATGATTACGCCTTTCTTAAAATTAAATCTCCAGTAACATTTAATTTTTGACCCTCTTATAAAAATATCCCAAATTAATTATTTTGTTTTTGTTGGGACAAAACGTTTCAATGGCTTCTCACATACCAGGAAAGATGATGCCTATAGGGACTGTAGGAATTTGCATCGACCTATTCAAAAAACTGCAGATCCTGAGTTTCATAAAGCAGAGAATAAAATCTTGTCAGAGGCACATCTTTGCTCTCCCTTAACTGGGTGGGTAGCTTCACTCCTCACACAGATGGTGTCAGTTGAGACCGCAAGGTTAACGTCGAAGACTGAGAAAACTCTGTCAGGTAAAACCATACAGAAACCTTCTCTCCGTTCCTGTCCTATGCTTTTTGTTCTGACAAGAGTTTTAATATGAAGTACATTCCTGTCACTCCCTCCATTTTGCAGGCTAGTTATTATGCAAGTCAGGTTCTAGTGAATTCCAAAACCTCAGGAAAAACTCTAAGATTATACCAGTTGTGCAAAATCTGACTTTAGTATACGACAGCAGACTAACACTTGTGTCCCCTGAGGAGCAGAAGGTCACTAGGGATTGACTACACCAAAGTATTATCTGTAAATAGCTTATAGGATAAGAAGAAAGGAAGTAAATTGCTTAGAATAAAGTTATTGATAAGTCATGAGGCCAGGTTTTGTGCTTAGGGGCTCTGAAATAAAGGTTTAGAAGGGGAAAACTCTGAAAATGCAATTTTCTTTGGATTCTCCCGAAGGCCAGAAATGGCTGCAGCTTTGAATTCCTGGACATTTTTATGTATGTAGCTTTAGTCCAGCTAATTTTTAGGGCATGAATAAAATATTTCAAATCTCAACTTTTGTGGATTATCAAAATCAATCTTAGAACTGATTTGCCATTACTTAGGGGTAACATAAAGTTTAATTTTATGCTATTTAATATGTTTAATAACTCAGGAGAAGAAGGGAGAGACAGAGTCAAGAAAAAGATATTAAAAATTTACAACACAGAAGAAATTTATAGGTTTCCACTAAAGAGTCATTTCATGCCTTAATGTGGCATAAGTGCCTTCCTTGTATATTTCTTCTAATGAAGGAAAGTCCATTTCTCAAAAAATTAAAATTATCTACATCATGGCTATTCTTTATTTTTATTATAAGACTTTTTACCCATAAAAGAGAAAGTATGAAATCTAAATGTAAATTATATTAGAATTATTTATACCAAAATAAATATCTTGACCAATAACATGAATTCTAATATAAAACATTACTGAAGCTCTCTATCTTCTCCTTCTTGATCCTCATTGTTCTGTATCCTGCCTAATACACTCACTGTTCTTATAATTTTATCACTTGTTCAGTTATCCCTAAAACGACAGATTGTTGTTGTTGATCTCATTAAAATGCTGTTGAAATAGGTCCATTTGTTATTTCCTAAAGAGCCAGAAGTTCACCCTAATTTACCATCCCTCTTGATTATTTCTGAGTAGTGGCTCAAAGGACATGCATCCTTTCGATACTAGAACATAATCTATCTGTGTGTAGTTACCCTTTTCGTGTCAATAATGAAGACTATATTTGAATGGTAAATTCATACATTGGAAGCAGCTGGGATTTCTGAGCCCTTACATGGGGAAGAGATTCTCTCTATGCATTGATGGACTCACATAGGACTCTGTACAAATAGAACAACAACAACAAAAAAGCTTTAGTTTGTTACTTGGTTGCTACTTCAGGGCAAACTTATTTTCATGGCGTCTTCTCATTTATGCAAGTATTATGCTAAGTATGATTTCTCTCTGATCTATTTCTTCCTATTCAACCTTAGTTTCCACTCTTGATCTACAGTGATGTAGCTAAAATCTTTTCCCTTTCCCTGATGGACATTAATCTGTTATTATCTTAAACAGGTACTGTTGTGATGAGCTAATACTTTCCATCTACATTTTGTGGATGAAAGAGCACTTGGATGTCTGAAGATAGGGGGTCTGGTCCTACCTAGAGTGAACATATGAAAACATGCTCAACCTCAACGAAATTAAGAAAATAAAAACTACAATCATCATGGGATGCTATTTTTCATCCACTCCATGAAAACATCTAGCAATCCCATTACTGGTGAGTATTTATAACAAAAGGAGAGTTATGCATAACTGGTGTAGAGATGGATAACTATAACCCTTCTAGGAAAACATTCAGTTATTATGTTGAACATTTTCATACCCTACAACTCAACGCATCATTCTCAGATGTCCATGAACACCAGCAGAAATAAGGACTATTTACAGCAGTACCGTTTACTATGTAGGGTATGGAAATGTTCAACATAATAACTGAATGTTTTCCTAGAAGGGTTATAGTCATCCATCTCCACACCAGTTATGCATAATTCTCCTTTTGTTATAAATACTCACCTGTAATGGGATTGCTAGATGTTTTCATGGAGTGGATGAAAAATAGCATCCCATGATGATTGTAGTTTTTATTTTCTTAATTTCGTTGAGGTTGAGCATGTTTTCATATGTTCACTCTAGGTAGGACCAGATCCCCTATCTTCAGACATCCAAGTGCTCTTTCATCCACAGAATGTAGATGGAAAGTATTAGCTCATCAAAAACTCCAGAGACCCTTGCTTTTGTCAGATGGTAGAGTGTTCCTGATTTCCCCTAATGTTCACATCTCAACTAAAATGGAAATAAAAGAACTTCAAATTGCAACTTAGAGTTAGCATAGGAGTAAAAAGACAGTTGAAGAATGATTGACTTACAAAAAAAAAAGAATTTAAATGGAGTTGATTAGTGTTCAGTTAAATGATTGAGACTTTTTATTATTCAGATTCTTATTTTGAAATAAATTTGGATACGTGGAAGGGTTATAAAAATTTTACAAAGTTCCTATATATACCTTACCCTGCTTTCCCTACAGTTAACATTGTACCTCACCATGGCACATTTGCCAAAACTAAGAAATAGACTTTGATACAATAGGATTAACTAAACTACAGACGTTATTCATATTTCACTAGTTTTTACACTAATGTTCTTTTTTTTTCATTCTATTCCAGGATGTAGTTCAGAATATCATGTGGCATTTAGTTATTACATCTCCTTAGAAAACTCCCGTCTGTGACATTTCTCAGTGTGTCTTTGTTTTTCATGCTTTTAAACTTCAGAAGGTACTAGTTAGTTATTTTCCACAATGTCTTTCAGTTTAGGTCTGTCTGATATTCTCTCATGATTAGACTATGTTATGAATGTTGGAGATGATGCCAGAGAGGCGAAGTGCTGTTCTCATTGCATCCTATCAGGAGGTAGATGATATTTACTTTGAATATCATCTGGTGATAATAACTTTGACCTCTTGGTTACTGTGGTGTCTGCCAGGGTTTTCTATAGTAAAATTACATTTTTTTCATTTTGCTTACACTGTTTATTAAGAGGATTTACCAAGACCAACCTATACTCAAAGCAAGGGCAACTAAGCCCTCCTGGAGGGAAGAATACCAAACAATTTGTGAGCCTATGTTAAAAGCACCACAGTAGTTAAGAAACATTTTGGTGACATATTTTAGAAGACTCTTTAGTTGTACCTTGTGTTCTTCATCTCAAAACATATGGGTGATTGAACTCCTGGCAACCCAAATTTTCTAAAGGTGATGGTTATAATTGTTGAACATACTTTTGTTATTTCCAGTTTACAATGCATTTAAACAGACAAAAATAACAATAGTAACCAGAAGAGTCACAAGTATGAGTGCTTCAAGTAGGACACAGATTACTCCAAAGCATGTGAGAAAACATGGAATTCTGTTGGTAGATGAGAAGTATTTTTAAAATTCTGTTTTAAATGGAAATGGTAATACAGAAATGGAAGATCTCCATGAGGTTAATGGTTGTAGTCATTCTTTTTACTTATAGCACCTAATACAGGGTCTGATCCTTGATATGTTGTCAAAATGTTGCATGAAAGAGAGAATGGACAAAAAAATCTTTGATACAGTAATGGTAAACTGAAAACAGTAAGGATTTATTACCTTCCAGGTTGAATAGAGACAGCAAATAACCAAGAAACGTAAAATTCAAAAAGGATGAAATTCTCTGAAGGAATAATATCCAGAAAAGCAAGATTATTAAAATTTTCTCCCCCAAATCAGAGTGGATTTCTGAGTCCTTTAACCCAGAACCTATGTGCTTTCTCTAATCAAAATCAAGTTTACCAACAGATTATAATAAGCATGAATAATTTATGCAGGAGATGTGTATGAATGTGTGCAGATGAGCTAGAGGGTGAGGAGGTGATGGGTAAGAATTGTTGAATGTTAATGAAACAGTAGTTTTCAAATATTCATCCCCCCACCATATAGTTATTATTTATGATGCAAAATATTCTATGTTATAAGTGAATAAAAGAGGTAGAGCCTAGTCCTGGACTTCGTTGAGTTTCATTTCCCACATGGTTCAATGTATTCAGTTAAGCAAGTAAAATTGAAGATAAATTATAAATAAAAATATTACAAATGCCATTGCTTTTGACAGCATAACACTGTATTGCTTGAGCTGACATTCGTTTGTGTGAATAATCCTCAAGGATTTCTGTTTCTATTCTTTTTATCGTGGTTATCTACCAGAGGTATGGTATAGAAGATAGAATGATACATTGTTCAACAGTTTGACATAGCTAAATTGTAAAATTACAAATTGTGTGGGTTTAAGCAAACTACTTACATTCTCTGCTCGTCTGATTCTTGGTCTATAAAATGATCATTGCAATGGAGAAAAAAACTTGCAGATGACTGGATTTTTCAGGGCTCCTCAGTTCAAGCAGTGTGGCCCCTCTGCCTAGATAAACAGTTGTCTCTTTTCCAAAAACAAAACAAAACAAAATATTGAAATGTAGAGAATAGACCTAGTGTCATCCCTGGATTCTTGGAGAAGAACACCATAATCTGGAATACTGAAAGCTTTGTAAACTCAAAGAGTTTCTAAAAAGATATTTCTATCTATTCTTTCCTGAAATTTAAAACAACCCAAATATTGAAACCATGATTTTCAAAGCAGATTGGGATGGGGATGGGAGGCTGTACTCCTAAAAACCTATATTCCTGTTGAGAATGCTCACTGTAGGCAGCCACTGTTGTGTATTAAATATCCAATGAGAGAATGAATATACAATTGGGCAATGTGCGGATCAATTCAGGGCCAATAAGAGAAAGTCAAATATGCACCCTCCACCCTAAGCCTAACACGAAGATGCCCCACTTCAAGTTAACCCTCTTAAACTTACTCATGACAATACCCTTTACTCAGAGCATAATTGAATTTTTTTTTTCTCTTTAAAGCTTTCCCACTCCCCTACCTGCCTTTAAATCTCTACCAAACACAGTTGATGACGGCTGGCACTTTTCTATAGCAAGTTCTCAGTAAGTAGCCTCTATTTGCTCTCACTGGGGTGGTCTCCACTTATGTCAACATTAAGGTGTGATGGTATAGGGAAAAAAGACAAAAACTATAGATTCATAGAAACGTGACCAGGCACTGTAACGATGACATTTTCAACTTACTTTAAAACAGTGTGGAGTTAGTGGTTTGAAAAATCATCATGAGTATTGCCTCCATTGACTCATGCATTAAAGTTTTGTACATATTACACCTGAGTAGATAGATAGATAGATAGATAGATAGGTTTTTACTATCTAAGAATCACTTTTACATTCGCTCCCACAGCAGTCTTCAGCTGAGGGGGTCAGTGATGGGTTAACTTTCTTGTGCTCTAGTAGGGTCTTCTCTGAATTCAGCCATCTAGCAGGCTGCCTTTATCCAATTCAAACAAAACAAGCCTTTGCTAGTGGTGCCTCTGCATATTAGCATACTCTGGTGCCATCAGAAAAAAAAATTACATCTGAAATAGGAAGTTGTGTTTTAGAATTCATGAAAAAAATATTAAACATACATTTTAAGTGTGAAAAATTCTTTATAACGCAGTGCTTTGTGTGGGTGTGCCCCCATGTGTCCCCCCGTGTGTGTGGGAGAGGAATGGGATTGGAGAAATTAGTAGTAATGGTATTAAAGTATCCAATATCGAAATGATTTCCCAACTATTATTTGGGAAACTTTGTAATACTACCTGTGTCCTCATCTCCATAAAATAGCAATGACCATTTGGGAAACTCAGTAAAAGCTGATGTTCCATATTGTTCTCCCTATGCTAAAGTCCTCCCTGGGGGCTAAATAGATTTAGTAAAACACATGTTGTTTACCCAATTTTTGTGCCAAAGCATTAATGAGACCCCTATGGGTAATGATGCTTTGCCAAAATATTGGCTCTTAAGTTCAATACCACCTTTATTCTTGGCAATACACTTATTTATTTAATCTCAGTTAAAAAAAAAACACAACAGGATATAATTCAGCATACCACAAAACACTCAAATGGTCGTGTTTAGTTAAATTGCTTTATACAAAATTTAAGCAAAAATCTATTTCAAAATCACTACACTGAAGAAAAAAAACTAATAAACAATAGTAATCTTTGACCCATTACATCTATTGTAGATGAGAAAAATAACCTGACACCTTTCTCTAGATTTCCAATTTAAAAAAATTGTATAAAATAAAAGTAATAAGAAATTTAAATTGCCTATATATTTGGATTACAGAAAAGGTTTACTTTAAGTCTGAATGATCAAACATCACTTTTAATAAGAAAAGAAGAAGTTTAATAAAGCTTAAATCTCCTTTTTAATAATACTTTTCTCAATACCCTATAGCAATTCCAAGACCCTAAACGCTTTGAAAACCAAAATGTTTTGTTGCTGTTATTGTTGCTGAGGTTTTGTACTAGTTCATTGGCAGCAAAACTAGCCTTGCATGGGCATGAGGCTATGTATAGTAATTATTTAGCCCACATTCAGTGATTATTCATATGTTATCAACAATAGGAGAATATTTGATTACAGAGTGCAGCCTTGAATCTTGACGTGCTTATGATATTTATGCCACTTATTATTATGTTAAATTCCAAAACCAATCTGCATTCTAAACATTTGTGGCCCAATATTTTGGAGAAGGAATTGATAAGGAATTCTTAAAATGTATTAGTGATGTAAATTAACAAACAAATGCAACAAACAAAAACAAAGAAACATACAAACAAACAATGATCTCCAGGGACTTCCTTAGACATACAGGAAAGTAATATCTTCCTTTGTAAGAGAAAAGGAGTCCTATCTGAGCATATGATATTGTTGATATGTTGGGCTATCTTAGAAACAAACTCCTTCAATAATTGCCAAACCCTCTTCATTTGGAAGATAGCTTTGTTGGAAAGAATTTGGAAAATATGTTTCTATATATTCCCAGAGATCGTAGGAAAATTGTTAATTCTCATCTTTTTCTATTTTTTATTTCTTTTTTTTATTAAACATTTTCTTAATGTTTTTGAAGGAGAGACAGAGTGTGAGCAGGGGAGGCGCAGATAGAGAGGGAGATACAGTATCCAAAGCAGGCTCCAGCCTCTGAGCTGTCAGCACCCAACATGACGCAGGACTTGAACTCACGAGCTGTAAGATCGTGACCTGAGCCAAATTCAGAAGTCAGATGTTTAACTGACTGAGCCACCCAGGCACCCCTTTCTTCCTTCCTTCCTTTCTTTCTTCCTCCTTTCTTCCTTTCTTTTCTTTCTTTCTTTCTTTCTTTCTTTCTTTCTTCTTTCTTTCTTTCTTTCTCTTTCTTTCTTTCTTTTTCTTTCTTTTTCTTTCTTTCTAATTTGTCTTTTAATTTATATTTTACTCATGTAAAATTTCTGGGCTAGATTATACTCAACAATAGTATTTAATTTATCCTGGAAAATGTCAATATAACAAATTCATAATATGAAAAATAATATGAATAGCAGTACCTACATTTTTAATGTTAACTTGTTTCTGTCGTGCTAAAAACTGGATGTACACCATTAGTATAAATATATATATCAGGGCGGATATTTCTTTAAAAAATTGAGTATCTATTAGGATGACAGCCCTGACACATGTGATCTCTGACGTAATTTTTCTATGTTTACATTCTTCTATACTTATTTTCTATTCATTTCTTTTATCTTTTTTTCCATATTGTGCACATTCTTCCATTTCTTATGTCCATTGTTTTGTTTTGTTTTTCCCTTCTTGCAGCTTCCATAACTCTAGTCACTAGTAAAGACTTCTCACTGTTTCATTTACAAAATAGATAGTGGAATGCAACAGAAGGAGATCAAAGACATCAGCATGGACTTGTTAATTATTTCTACAAATAAGGCAAGCTCTTATGATCTCCCAGTGCACATTTCTGAAGGCTACCCAATGTTGAGTCACGCTACTGTTGCCATAAAACACGATTTATTTCTTTATGGCTTGAGTTCACTTTAAGAATGTACAGAGTAGTTTCTTTGACTACAAATTCCTCAAAAAGTTTTAAATAGCAGGTCTATTTGGCATAGTTGATATGCATACTCAGACAGCCAAGTATCAATTCTGTGTCTCTTTGATTGCTTACATTCTAAATAAAACTCATTATCTTTTGTTCTCTGTACACCACGAATGTGAAAAATTGATATTGGATTCTATTCATGTCACCAAAAATAATTTTGCCCTTCTTTTTTATCCTAACATAGAAAAAAAAGATTAAAATGATGAAAAATAGTATAAAGTTAAAAGAATATTTATTGCTTTTGGATAGAGGAGCATATAACAGCAATGTAACATTGGTTTATGTGGGGTACCTGAGTGGCTCAGTCGGTTGAGCATCTGACTTCAGCTCAGGTCATGATCTTATGGTTTCTGAGTTCCAGTCCTGCGTCAGGATCTGTGCTGACAGCATAAAGCCTGGAGCCTGCTTCGAATTCTGTGTTTCCCTCTCTCTCTGCTCCTCCCCCGCTCATGCTCTTTCTCTCTCTCTCCTTCAAAAATAAATTTAAAAAAATTAAAAATAAACATTGGTTTATGTGATATTGACACAAAATTAGCTCTAACAATTTTATTGTGTCTGAATAAATAATTCCGAGTGCCTATACTATATATTCTTATTGCAATGCATTAATTGTTTTTCAGTTTATTTATTTTGAGACAGAGAAGGCAATAGGAGGGAGAGAGAGAATCCCAAACAGGCTCTGTACTGTCAGCTTAGAGCCTTCTCATTGAGTCCCATGTGGGGCTCAAACTCACAAACCAGGAGCTCATGACCCCTCTGAAATCAAGAGTCAAATGTTTAACCAACTGAGCCAACTGGGTACCCCCTTACGTAAAAGTGTTTTCAAAGAAAACTATTCATTGGGTTCACTAAGATATTATGAATAGAATTGATACCAATACCATAATGATTAAGTATTCTGCATAGATGTCACACAGACCAATTTCTACAACATATTGACTTTGTAATTTAAGACAAGAACTTACTCTTTCCCAGTCTGGATTTCCATTTCTATTAATATTTATTCCATTACTATTAATATTTATTCATCCAATAATTATTCCATTTCTATTAATATCCATTTCTATTAATATATTTATATTAATGATATACTAATTGTATAAATGTATAGAGAGTATTTAACATAATGCCAGATCTAACATTTAAAATGTAGGAACTGAGGAGCACCTGGGTGGCTCAGTTGGTTAAGTGTCCAGCTCCAGCTCAGGTCATGATCTCATGGTCCGGGAATTTGAGCCCAGCATCAGGTTCTGTTCTGCCAGCACAGAGCCTGGAGCCTGCTTCAGATTCTGTGTCTCCCTCTCTCTCTTTGCCTCCCCACTTGTTCTCTATCTCTCTCTCAAAAAAAATTAAAAAAATTAAAATGTAAGGACTACTATTAATATTATTTTTCATACTATGACTTTGCTGTACTGATATTTTTATTTATTTATTTACTCATTTATTTATTTATTTATTTATTTATTTTGAGAGAGAGCACAAGCAGGGGAGGGGCAGAGGGAGGGGTAAAGAAAGAACCTTAAGCAGGCTCTGCACCCAGCACAGAACCCGAAATCCAGAGTCGATGCTTAACCAACTGTGCCACCCAGGCGCCCCTGACATTGCATAGAATAAATTAAATACTATTATGGAATATGATCTAGCCCAGCAATGTTACTTGAGTAAAATATAAATTTGTAAAATGAATTGTATATAAGGAAATCAAGAAATACAAAGATACGAGAATTAATGATATTTTTTTCAGTTTATATTGAAAATTAAATACTCTGGGTAATTTTCCATTAGGGAAATTATGTCATAATGACACTTAAGGCTACAGAATAAATATCTCTAAATTACATATATATATATATATATATATATATATGGAAAAATAAACATTGAGTTTTCAATTTTTATACATTAAAGCATTAAAGAAAATTTACAAAAAAATTTTAATTGGGCAAAAATGCTCTGGTAATTTAAGTTTTAACAGATGTGAATGAAGAGATGAGATATTAGACATGCAAAAGCACAATACTTATGTAGGAAGTGAAGTAAAGTCTTCATTTGTCTTCAACAATTTTTAAAAATTTTTTTTTCAATGTTTATTTATTTTTGGGACAGAGAGAGACAGAGCATGAACAGGGGAGGGGCAGAGAGAGAGGGAGACACAGAATCGGAAACAGGCTCCAGCCTCTGAGCCATCAGCCCAGAGCCCGACGCGGGGCTCGAACTCACGGACCGCGAGATCGTGACCTGGCTGAAGTCGGACGCTTAACCAACTGCGCCACCCAGGCGCCCCTGTCTTCAACAATTTAATGGTGACATTATCACAATTGTTTTTAACAGATGATGAAAAATAATATTTGAGTGTTTCCATTAAAATGGAAACCTGACCAGTTCAAGGTAATCTTTAATTTTTGCATCTAGTTCCTGATAAATTTGATAAATAATGCACTCATCAACTTAGTGCTATTGTTACAAAGGGATGACAATGAACCTCACCTCCTGTCAATTTAGACACAATGGAAATTAGGTTGCCCTCTGGAAGTCAAGTAGGAAAACCCAAACCCAATGGATGTGCTTTAACCATCAGTGTGATTACAACAATTATCTAAGAAGATATGAATGAAGATAGTCTCTCCTCCCATGACTCCATACTCACAAAGAACCTTTGTAATTTGAATTTGACTTCCAATGTAACCTAACTTCAAGTAAATGCACTAAGCAGCTAAAGAAAGCATGTGGTCTATTGGGCAATCACAGTCTCAGTGTTAACAAACAGGCAATACTTTTGAAGAGGGCAGTTGATTCTACCATCATCTATCTGCTTATTTCTTGTGTATCTAGCATTGATCTATCCATCCTCACTGCATCTATCATAATAGATTGTTCTCTTTCCACCCATCCACTCTTACTGCCATTTAACAATATACCCATGTGTGACTTTGGCTAATGTAAGATTGGATGCCAAAGTTGGAATGATTTACTTTCTATGCTGGTAAAGCTTAACATCAATGACTGTGACCCCTTTTTCTGGGGGTAGGGGTCTATCTAAAGATGATATTCATACAGAAAAACTCCACTGAATTTCCACGGAGACACCCAAATCTCACTTTTTTTCAATATATGAAATTCATTGTCAAATTGGTTTCCATACAACACCCAGTGCTCATCCCAAAAGGTGCCCTCCTCAATACCCATCACCCACACTCCCCTCCCTCCCACCCCCCATCAACCCTCAGTTTGTTCTCAGTTTTTAGGAGTCTCTTATGCTTTGGCTGTCTCCCACTCTAACCTCTTTTTTTTCCTTCCCCTCCCCCATGGGTTTCTGTTAAGTTTCTCAGGATCCACATAAGAGTGAAACCATATGGTATCTGTCTTTCTCTGTATGACTTATTTCACTTAGCATAACACTCTCCAGTTCCATCCATGTTGCTACAAAGGGCCATATTTCATTCTTTCTCATTGCCACGTAGTACTCCATTGTGTATATAAACAACAATTTCTTTATCCATTCATCAGTTGATGAACATTTAGGCTCTTTCCATAATTTGGCTACTGTTGAGAGTGCTGCTATAAACATTGGGGTACAAGTGCCCCTATGCATCAGTACTCCTCTATCCCTTGGGTAAATTCCTAGCAGTGCTACTGCTGGGTCATAGGGTAGGTCTATTTTTAATTTTTTGAGGAACCTCCACACTGTTTTCCAGAGTGGCTGTACCAGTTTGCATTCCAAATCTCACTTTTTAAAGAAAGAGTTGCTTGAGATAACTGTAGTAGTCACACAAAGTGTTCAGTAGATCTCTCTTTCATTTGAAATAGAACTTTGTATTGTGTGCAAACAAATGTTTTAGCATAGGATAATGTAGACTGGAGTTTTTTTTTTAATTTATATTTGGATCTTTATATTAAGGAACAGTCTTTGATTGCTAGTGCAAATGCCATGTATAAGAAGCAGTTGCTACAGACCAGCAGGATTGAAATATCTGTTACAAGAACAAGGAACGCTGCTCTGAGTATCATTGACCAAAGTCCTCATTAAAAATGAGAGACAGTACCCCTAGGGATCCTCCCCAAGGAAGAAAGGAAAGAAGAAAGGAAAAGCAAAGAAGAAAAAAACTATGGCTTGACTATTCACACTGGATGCTCAGAGGCAGGCTTTCCCCAAGGAAAAGACGAGGAAAAGAGCTTAATCACAAGTGTTCTTTCTGAGATACAGAGAAGGTTTTGACCTTATGCCCAAGCTCCATTTACATTATTTCATTTATTCTTCACAACTCTGTAACGTGGTTATTATTAATATTTCTTGCTCCCAGTCTGGGTTTTCTTAGGCTCAACCTATCATTAAACTTAAAAGACTCCAATAAGCAGTATGTGGCACCAGCTTTACCAAAAGGACACAGGGAAGGAAATAGGGCATGGGGCAGGACAGCCTCTGGGGTTTTTCTTCAATGAGTCTTCTCAGAAGAGACCACAAACCATACAGCTCTTCTCTGGTATGAAAGTGTGATAGCCCAGGTGCAAGGACAGGAGACACAAATGGTGGCACTTCCCTGGCTTAGAAGTGCTATGTGTCAAAGAGGAGCCAATATGTCTCCTGACAATTCCATAGGCAAGACTTCCAGGATCTCAACAGGCAATCTGAGTTATAAGATCCACTGCCCTCAGGACAGTCTCAAAGTTATGACTCTCACTAGACAGTTATGGTTTATTCATTGATCTTCTGTCCAGATGTCATTTACCTATATGGGGTCATGTTTGCTATAAGCAATGATACCGAGTTACACAGCTGGCATCCTACTTTTATAGGAAAAACAGGGGTAGAAACTTATTTGTCCATAGAGTAGGAGTTTTGTTAACTCTACACAACATTCCCATATAGCTATGAGGAAGCTGATGGTCATAGACAGTAGTGACTTAAGATCACCTAGTCATTATGTGCCAGAGCATAACTTAATTCCTTGTCTATCAGACCTCCAGATCTTTGCTGAGAATAACACCTGCTGGGTTCATTTCCATACCTGTCTTGGTTTGTCCACTCCAGCCAGAGTGCATGACTTAAAATTACATCAGTTTCATGGGGGCCTAAATGCCTTATCCATCACAGAGAATTAAAGCTTTTATGAATATCCGAATAAGTTCTACTTATTTTTTATGGGACTGGGCAGATAATATTGAAAACAGCAACCAACTATGATGTGTCAGCATTTGTAATATACATAGCATATAACTCAATAGTACCTACATCATGGAATTTGTCTTAAGGAATTAATCACATTAAAGCACAAAGTTTATTTTTAAAAAATAACAAAAAACATAGAAGGCACAGACAATCCAGAAGATTATATGTACAAAGAATATTTTTTAAATTAATGCAATATAATAATCTTGAAATTTTAAGTGACATAGATTATATTCTGTGAAAATGTATGTTACTCAAAATCAAACATTTTATAAATAAAAACTAACGCCAAAGACACTACAAATAAAAAGAACAACCAGAATAATATGCTTATATATCAGGTTAAGGAAAGTTTCCAAAAGTACAAAATTTCTAAAGAAATATATGATATATATATCTGGATCAAAATTAAAAATAAAAACCAAAGTCATGCACAATAGAAAAAATGCACAATTAATAAGCATAAGAAATTATGTTTTTATCATAATAATATGTAACAATTTATAAAAATAAATAATTTTACAAACCATTAGATAGTCCACATTTTAAGCTTCTCAGAATATCATTCATATAAAGAATTGAAAACAAGCACAGTCATTTACTGTTGGTAAGAGTAAAATGCTATGGTTAATTTGGAAGGCAATTTCACAGTAATCTCTCCCTCTCTCTCTCTCTCTGTCACGCACACACACACACCCACACACACACACACACACCCCCTCTAGGACCACATCAAAGAATGTTAAAAATATATATATACTAATCAGTGAATTGTTTATAATGATTATTACAGTTAGTTTGAAAAAAATATTTTTATTAATTTTACTTCTTTATTTTGAGAGAGAAAGAAAGAGAATTCCAAGCAGCCTCAGTGTAGAACCTGATGCAGGGCTAGAAAGCACAAACCATGAGATCATGACCTGAGCTGAAATCAAGAGTCAGAAGCTTAACTGATTGAGCCGCCCTGGTGCCCCTAGATTGGAAAAAAAATCTTAAATGTACTTCAGTAATAAACGTCTCGCTAAACTTAGGTCAATTTATATTTGTAAATATTATACAGAGACAAAAAGAAAATTTAAATCTATTTTGTCTTAGTCTGTTTGAGCTGCTATAATAAAATACAATAGACTGGGTGGCTTATAAACAGCAGGATTTTTTTCTGACAATGTTAGAGACTGGGAAGTCCAAGATCAAAGTATTGCTGACATATCCAGAGTCCAGTGAAGACTGGCATCCTGCGTCATAGTCCAGCATTTTCAGCGTGTTCTCTCATGTTGCAGGGAGTTTTGGGGGTCCCTTTTATAAGACATTAATCTTGTTCATGAGGGCTGTGTGCTCCTTTCCAAATACCATCACAACAGGGATTAAGCCTCACCATATAAATTTGAGGAGGGGGACACAAACATTCAGTCTATATCAGTACGGACATAGAATATCTTTATGATGAAAAAATGATTTGAAAATATATTTGGAGAAATACTGCATTTATATAAAATAAAAACAACCATATGACTTTTCCAAACATTTACATATCAAGAAAAAGCAGAAACTAAATTTTCAGAGGTTGGAGAGTATAAAAATTATTCCATATACGTACACTGTTGGCAATACTAAGAAAGGCACTGTACTTTCAATGAATTGACAATAGCCAAAACAAATGAAAAATCTATTTAAAACAGAAGTTTAAATTTAAGATACTTATATGTACATCCATACCAATACAAAAATACTGAAATAAAAATATATGTTGCGTAAATTGGTATTAATAATCAATTTCTAAAATTCTATACTTTGTGAAATTAGGGAAATAGGTTAAAATACGGCTTACTAAACTAAAGCTAAAATTGTTTTCTTGTCATTTGTAAAATGGAAAAACATATACTTTTAAATCTTAACAAGTAAGGAGTAGAATAAGTGTACTTTCTGTAAAAAACAAACATTTTTTTCAACAGGGAACAAATATTATTATATAAGTAAATAAATGTCAAGAATAAAGAGAATTGTCTGCCATACCCATGTTAATATTCTGCCTCAAAAATGAAAATTGGATAGTTTCATCCTTTAAGAATTTTAGTTTCTATATGGTTTTCCTTACAATTGATCTAACAGTTTTTATAATCAATTTCATATACAACATATTCATACAAAACTTCCCATATTTATTCCAGTGAGATACTACTTAACACTGTAAGTGAAGAGGCTATCATTAGAAATTTCCATTTTGTTATAATCCTGAATTTTATTATATATTAAATATTATTTATTTAATTGTTTGGAAATCTTCCTTTTCATATCTATATTTCCCAAAATAAAATGTTCATCATAACTTGGTAATTACTTTTCCCAAACTAGATTTATATCTATGACATAACCATACTCACTTGCAAACAAAAAATGCTAAGTGTTTATGCTATGAATGGTATAAAATGGCATAATTGGTTAAATGTTAGGTTACAACACAAATATGAGTTAGAGTGCTCAAAGACACAGATGGACTTTTTATAAGAAATTGAAGGTTCAACCCTGTGCATTGTTGGTGGGAATGTAAATTGGTGCAGCCACCTTGGAAAGCAGTATGGAGTTTCCTCAAAAAATTAAAAATAGAAATATCATATTTCTAAATATCATGTGATCCACTAATTTCACTATTGGGTATTTACCCAAAGAAAATTAAAACACTAATGTGAAAAAATATATGCAGCCCTATGTTTATTGCAGCATTATTAACAATAGCTAAGTTATCGAAGCAACAAAAGCATCCTCTGATAGATGAATGGATAAAGAACACGTGATATATATATATATATATATACACACACACACGCACACACACACGTATATATGTATATACACACACACACAAATATATATACACACACATATATACATATGTATACATATATACATATACATGTATATGTATATGTATATACATATATACATATATACATATATACATATATACGTATATATATATATATATATATATATATATATATATATATGGTACTCTGTTATAAAAAATGATGAGATCTTGGGGTGCCTGGGTGGCTCAGTCGGTTGAGCGTCCGACTTTGGCTCAGGTCATGATCTCACAGGTTGTGAGTTCGAGCCCCGCGTTGGACTCTGTGCTGACAGCTCAGAGCCTGGAGCCTGCTTCAGATTCTGTGTCTCCCTCTCTCTCTGCTTCTAACCCACTCACATTCTGTCTCTGGTCTCTCTCAAAAATAAATAGACCTTAAGAAAAAATAAAAAAAATAAAAAAATAAATGTGAGATCTTGTCATTTGAGACAACATGGATGGACCTAGAGAGTATTATGCTACGTGAAACAAGTCAGACATAGAAAGACAAATGCCATATTATTTCACTTATATGTAAAATCTGAAAAACAAAACAAACAAAAAGCAGAAAGAGACCCATAATACAGAGAAAAAACTGATAGTTGCCAGAGGGGCAGAGTGTGGAGGTATGGGCAAAATGCATGGAGGGGAGTGAGAGAAAAACTTCCAATTCTGTAATAAATAAGTCACAATGACAAAAGTTACAGCAGACAGAAAGATATTGTCACAGCTTTCTATGGTGACAGATAGTAGCTTCACTTGTGGTGAGCATAGTGTAATGTATAGAGCTTCAAATTACTATGCCGTGCACCTGAAACTAAAGCAACATTGTATATTGATTACACTTCAATAAAAAAGGGAGAAATTAAAGGTGTATTATTAATTGAAAAATATAAACAATATTTCAACATTGTAGAAACTGAAACTTGTGTTAATAAATTAGAGAAGATAATACTTGGGAAAAAAGAAGGAAAATATATATTGGAGCATTCATAGTAAAATTGATGTTCATAGATTGATGATATTTTTAACTTCCTATTAGAATAGTTTGGTCACCAATGTGTCATGAAATATATATTCTACATATTAAGCCTATTTCTATAAATCCATCATTGCAAATTTATTTTACAGATGAAAAATATATGAAATATTCTAACAAAAATTTTAAATGAGACTCTGTATTCAAAATACACAGCTACTTATAATACCTCAACTGTAGGTAATGATCTACAGTCATGTAAAATGGCAACAAGAAATATACTCTAGAAGTATGAGAAATATGTGTGATGTAAGAGTAGAGAATATAAAATTATATCTTTTGATAATGAAAATAATGCCCATGTAAAAAAAACTGTTATATATATTATTTAAACATGAAATACAGTTTGGGAAATTTTTGTGGTTTTCCTTAAGAAATATCTCACACAATGTTTAATAC
The DNA here is from genome assembly GCF_018350175.1 of Felis catus. Taxonomy (NCBI): domain Eukaryota; kingdom Metazoa; phylum Chordata; class Mammalia; order Carnivora; family Felidae; genus Felis; species Felis catus. The sequence continues at coordinate 219,708,440 of NC_058368.1, read as the reverse complement.
AAAGAAAATACTCAGCTACTTAGTGGTGATATTTATAAATTTTTATCACCATTCTTTTTGGTAAAATAAATATTTTTATTTATTTATACTTAATATATGATGAGATTCAAACATTTCAATAAGCATTGTGTATAATTTATGTATAATCAAAGAACAAGGATGTTTAGAAAAATTATAAGTAAAAATGCTTTGAACTTATAGAAATATACCAATGATGAAGGGACATTGAGAAATGAATATAATCATTAAAAAAATAAAAGTGAATATTACCACACTGAGTTATATAAAGGGGAATACTTAATTAATAATTTATTTTTTGTGAATATTGTATTAAATTATAATCCATGCAATAAAACAGGCCTTGATGATGATCCAAACATTTGATTATAACTCCTCTGAAATACTGCAAGAGTGGAAATCTTTAAAAACTCATTTTCTGCACAATAAAAGACTGTACCTGTAGCAAGTATGGAGAAATGGGAAACGCAAAAATATACACTGAAACTAACTTTTAAAAAAATCACATCTAACTAAAGTTTGTTATATCTCTTTTTAAGACAACTATTTGAAGTATCTATTGAAGTTATTTTCACTATTTTTAAGTAATAAGAACAATAGCTCTCAGTACTCGGCAAGAGATAAGTGAAGATCACTTTTACCCAGAGCCACATTTCCTGTAAGTAATAACAGCATAACTCAGAATGCTATTAGTATGGTCACTTGAATTTTAAAGAGCCATATGTAATTTATTCTCTTTATTGTTATAGCATTTGAAAAAAATTACTTTAGAAATTCATAATAAGAGAAAGAAGTAGGTCCCACTAGCTATTTCTCACCTGGCAAGGATTAGGAGTCATTAACTTCTAAATCTTTGATGTGAAATTTATTTTTCCATTTCAGATCCTCACTTGGTTCAAGCACATAGTTTTTGTTAATTATCTGGCAGTATCTAAAAATGTTTACTTTACATAACAGGAATATGGAATTCATGAGAGTTGTTTTGATAATCAGAGACAATGGACTCCACCGATCTTCAGGCTTCATATAAAATTTTTCACCTAAAAAATTAACCAACCAATCATGGACTTATGGAACTCCAGGTTTTGAATGTGACAAGTGTCATTATCATTTGAGAACATTTACTTAGCTCCTTTGTAAAATATGTTGCTACGAAAAGGGAACCCATTTATTTATTGATGAGTATTTGTTAAGGGAAGTCTTAGTTGATTTTTCCTAAGAGAAGAGAAAAAGTGGGGTTTAAGGAAGTAGAGGTCAACCCAGAAATGTGGAGCAACAGATCAGGGAGAGTGGGTAGAGAAGGAGGAAAAGGCAGTTTAGGAGAGTGTTTACTGTGTAGTTGCTGTTGGAAGCACAGGTTTGGGTTCTCCTGGATTTTTTGAGAAGACAGAATGCATTCTAGGATGGTTTCCCTGTAATATTTATCCACTAGCTCCCTTTCCCCAGTGTTTGGAAGTTGTCCCCTTACATGCTACCTCTTCCACAATCTAAAGGACACTTTTCCAGGCCAAATGAATTCCTGCTGCTCATGAGAAGACCCCAGGGAAGACAGCAGAAAGGCAGAGCATTTGCCCAATTTCAGAGGAAACCAAAGGGTCCAGCAATAGTAAACTCAGGATTCCAGAACTGCGTACAAGGGAACTACTGTGTGTCATGCACAGACCTGAGACCCTGGAATTAACCGAACAGCAGAATTGTGGTATACAAAAGCAGAGAGATCTGAAGCACAGTCACTAACCTTGGTGAGTTGATAATAACAGCAATGCAAGATTGCTTAGTCTTAGTATAAAATGAATGGCTTAGATAAAGCTTGTAGGAGTTAATTTGTGTAAAAGTCCACCTCCTAACCAGACTAATAGCTCCCTGTAGGCAGGGAACATCTAAAACTTGGCATTGTTAAAGCCCATAACATGTACTCAGTATATAGATATATATTCCAAATGAAAGAAGAATGGGGGAGAAAAAAGAACAAAAAAGAACCAATAAAGCTTAGTGTAGTTCCTGGAAAGACTCAGAAAAGGAGCTATTTGTAGTGGGCTTCACAAAACAGAAGTAATTGCACTATGCAGTATGTTTATGAGTATCTGTTAATTTGGTATATTATCTACTGTGACATTTTAGACGAAACTAATCAAAATATTAATGAAGGAAAGGAAATAATTTTAACTACCTCTAAATACAAGTCATTAAAATTACCTTGTCTTTCATTATCATTTTCAAAGAAAAATGAGAATAAATTAATCTCAGAACTATATTTTTGATGACTGAAAACTAAATTAATCATAAAACATGGTTCAATACTATTACAGCCAGATACAGGTTTTCCTTGTTTTCTTTTTCTTTAATTTCTTTACCATTTAAAAGGTTATATTGTGCTTTCTCTGAGTTCTCTATGACATTGGTCCTGACAATTAGGAAATCCTGCAATAAAGGTCAACAATGTTCATCTCTACAGACTGAACTGCATTTGAATAACTATTCTAGAAATATTTTTTTTTGGCAGTTAACCCAGAGATTTTTTAGCTCATAGATAAATACATTTGTAAAATCAAAGTCTATGTAAAGCACTGACATAGTGCTTTACTATATCAAGAGAATAAATATTCTATAAATATCCTCAAAGATCAAGGGCTATAAAAGTAAAACCCTATAAAATTCAAGCAAATAACATAAATGTGTGTTTTGTTCCAGGTTCACAACAATAATATATGATTGACTCTTCAGTTAATTGAAAAACTCATCTTTCTAAGGACAGTCATTCAAATCACATCTTATTTATTTATTTCAACGTTTATTTATTTTTGGGACAGAGAGAGACAGAGTATGAACCGGGGAGGGGCAGAGAGAGAGGGAGACACAGAATCGGAAACAGGCTCCAGGCTCCGAGCCATCAGCCCAGAGCCTGACGCGGGGCTCGAACTCCCGGACCGCGAGATCGTGACCTGGCTGAAGTCGGACGCTTAACCGACTGCGCCACCCAGGCGCCCCTCAAATCACATCTTAAAAAAAAAAAAAAAAACTATGCTGGTCAAAAACAAAACAAACAGAAATAACCTATGCATATGTTTATCAGTTATTCACAACTATAGTCGTGCTGCATAGAAAGCGATCACAAAACCTTCGTGACATGAGTTGTCAAACATTTATTTAAGTCACACATCTGGGTATTCCATTGATTTCAAATGGGCTAGCTCATACACCTTTGGTCTACTGATCTTGTAGAATTCACTCACATGCCTGTGGATTAGCTGGCTTTCAGATTACCTAAAATAGACTTGTTTCAAGGAGACAAATGTGAGTATATCCTAATGTCATTCCAAGGAGATAAGAGAGAAAAAGGAAACAAACACTTTTTCCAAGCCTCCACATAGATCACATATTCTAATGTCCTGTTGGCCTAAGTGAGTTATATACCTGAACTCAGAATTCAGGGGTAGGGGAATAGATTCAGTCTCTTTAGTGAGAGAAATTGTGAAGTCACATGGCAAAAAAACATAGATATAAGGGAGAAGGATGAAGATTGTTGGCCATTATTGCAATCAATCTCCTATACCTTGCATGTAATCTCCAATAAAAGGGCATCCATCCTTGACCTCTATTAGAGACTATAACTTTGTACTATATAGAATCATTTATATCTATGGTTAGTTCTGTGTAATCAAGCCCACTTGAAAGCTATTTATACCAAAGAAACTGTTGCTGATCAACTTTTAAGGATCATCAAGGTATGAGTTATAATGGAATCTGATCCCTTTATTTATGGACTATATTCCATGTATAATGACTCTTATGGACCTATTCTTTCTTTATGTCTTTCTGACAGTTTTCATGATATATTTTATCTTTAAAAACAGGTCTGTTTTGTTTTGGGGCTGAGAGAAAATGGGCTAATTAGCTACATTTATTTGTTTTTCATAGATAAATGGTCATGATGTGCTTAGCTCTGTTGCTGATAAAGGCAGACAAAAGCAAACTATGTTAATTGACACATGAGTTCATCTAATATAAATTTTAGGGCATCCACAGTGGATTTCCGTATAATGTTTGTCTCACTATCCCACCGTCTGTGAACAATTGCATCTTTATACTTGTGTCCTCCTTAACACACAGGACTACTCATTGCCTCCTCAGTGTTTGCTCAACTGAACTGGATGAAATTATGACAATTTAAGTCAATATAAGTAATTCTCTGGTGTTTTGTGTTTTTCTAAAACCTTAGTTAAAAAAAAAGAGGTCAGCAAACTTAATCCCTTCCTTTTAATCTGCCATAATTCAATACTGTAATTCCTTCTCTGATTTTGTCACAGGTGATGGTGACGAGAAGATAAAATGAGATGAAAAGATAAAAGTGAAAAAGATAAAATATTCTTTTTGGAATTCCAATATGAAAGAGAATTAGCTAGGGATAGATTTCAGTGGTTTAAATGTATTTTCCCACATACAAACTGGCTATTGTTCTTCTGAGAGAGAATGAGAGAGACAGAGAGACAGAGAGACAGAGAGACAGAGAGTGAGAGAATGTGTGTCATTTTTAAAACTTTGCCATATAAAGACACTGTATAATCTGAGAGTAGATGATTTCACTCCTAGGCTAGTCTTCCCTTCTTACAAGTCATATTCAATTGCAAAATATCTGTATTTCTTCTTATTCTGAGTGATATTAAGATTAAATTACTTTCATTAATTTTATATTCTCGTTACCATAAAATTGTCATCTCTAACAAACTGATAGGAAAATTTTGACATATATAAATGTGAAAAAATATACAACATAAATAGTCATAATTTGAAAGCTATTTTATTTGGTTCTTAAAACTCCTCAAGATTATCATTTCAAAAATTTACATTAATTAGGCATCATATAATAAGTCTATATCAATGTAGTTATATATGTCGCTAAACACCTGTCAAGATTAACCTCTATTATCTTATTTTTAATAAATGTATTCTCATCATATGCATAAGGAGTTTATACATTAAAATTTAAAACACAACAAATCCTGAAAAGGAAGAAAATCTTATGAATGCTTTTTGCGGTAATTGTATGTTTAAAAATAACATTTTATTAATAATTCAGTATATAAAACTGTTTAGTAGATTGTTTAAATATGGTTGAATTCTGAGTTTTTCACTGTATTTAGGATGCCAGGTCCAGCAAGCACAAATCTTATCACCATCTTTACAGAAGGAAGAAACTCTTTGCTTAAATAAATAATTCATACTGGGGAGAAAAGCAAAGAGAAAGTGGCTAAATATTTTTTTCACTCTTGAGAGCTTTGACTGTTACTATTGCTAATACTGATCAACTGTGGCACGCTTAACCTTCAACATACTGATACATTGCTGAGAGTATTTATATCTCTAGAACAGGTGAATACTGGTGTCAATTTATTGAATTATATGTTTTGATTTTTGTATTTATATTATTGCAATTGTAGAGTAATTAGTTTTAAAATATGAAATCACTGTAGATTTTAAACAAACCACTAACTAGTGTGACAGCACCTAAACGATATGCACGAAAGGAGTTCCTGACCTCCCAACGGAATTTTTCTGGTATACTCACTAGAGTCATCAACCATTATTTTTCCAAACTATGTGACTAAACTTAAAGACCTTTTCAAGGACCTGTCTGCTTACTTAGCCTGATTGCATTTACACTCTTAAGACCATTTGCTTCTGTGACGGCCGCAAGTAACGTTGAAATATTGAGGACGGTTAAGTTCTTCAAAAGAAAGGTATCTCTGTGGCATCCATTCAAATGCATTGTTTCACAGGGGATGTATTTTGAGAAAGGGCAGATGGTAGCATTTCCCAGAACATCTGTTAGCCATCATTCTTTCAGAGAGCAACCCAGATGCTGTTGACAACTTGTATGTAAATCATGCTGACAATTTGTTCAGCGTCTTTCCTGCTGAGACTGAGGTTGTCCTGGTCATACCATTTATCAGATATAGGAGATACTCTGGTCCCACAAGAACAGCTCCAACTGTGTTTTGGCCAGGGAACAATAACAGCCATTAAATCAATGGAACAATTTATCTACCTTGAAGTTATCTCCATATTACAGCAAGGATTTTCTACCTCACCATCCCTGGTCTTATCGGAAAGTGTACATTAGATATTAAATGCTCCATGGAATAGAAAAATGCCAAATTGCTTCCTGATATTTGTCCTTAACTTCTATTATTATTTGTTGGGGTAATCATTTCTTTGACCTTGCATTTTAAAATTACTTTCATCTCAGGGAAATGACATATAAGGGGAAAATTATGCATGCATTGCTATATAAATGTCAGATTTTTTAGTTTGCAAATGCCTGCTATAAAATATTCACAGTACAGAAGTTGATTTACAATCCATTTCAGTCTGTAATCTATCTTATTCTAATTTTGCACCTTGTATCAGGATGCATTTTTTACATTGTAGAAAAGAAAACAAAAAGAAAAAAACAATAATTTCTTTAATTAACCTACTTATGCAAAGATAAACTAAAACCATTGGCATTTATTAAATGATTGTTGCTTTTCTAAACAAACTTAATTAGACTATAATACAGGTTGTAAAAAGGGAAAATGCATAATTAAAATTTAAAACACGTAAGCCTGAAATGAAAGAAAGCATTATACATAAGCTGAGCTTCCTGTTAAAACAATGAAGATAAAAAATTAAAAATTGGGTTAAGTAACTTTAATACAAATTTGTACACAAAATACCAATTTATTTTTGAAAAGTAAATAAATTGTACTTTGGGTGTTGATTAATCTGCATCTGATAGTAATAGATTTTATCTCAAGATTTTTGTTACACAGTTATAGGTTGAGACAACAGAGAACACTATGTTGACCTATAAAATATAAACATGTTTCATAGATAGTTTAAAAATATATCATGTATTATATTATATACAATATATGTGTAATATATTATATATATTATAATTTGCACCTACAGTTACAAAATAAAAATCGTCACTGTTAGATTGACCTCCACCTTACTAAAATGTGTTCTGAACAGGAAGAATAATTATTGCACTATAAAAGAAGGTAAAGATAGTTTTAGGTGGGTTCTTTTCCAGACATCTAGCCTATGAAATTATGATAGGTTTAGACTAAAAGCAATGTTAAATTTCAATGTATCTAAGAGTGAGCCTCCTGGCTCTTAACCAGGAGTGTCTATACAAAATGTCATAGAATTTTAACCAACTTCTCAGGTGAGGCTTTTTTTTTCTTTTTAAGTTTTTTAATGGGTGATAAAAGATAGTTTCATCTACAATTTATGTTTAGTATGTATTAGAATTTGTACATATGTGTAACATCTGGAAAGAACATTCATCATACATTATGTCGCTTGCTTAAATATAAATATTATGATAAAATCAAGTTTAGCAAATTTGTATTCATTTTTTTTTATATTACTTAATAACTTACTTGTAACGATATTAATTTTCTTAAAAAATCCCAAATTTTATGGCACTACAACAAAGTTATCTATTAAGTGATTTTTAAGTGTGTTTACCACATAGGTCAATTAGTTAAATTAGTGGATCTGGGGTTTTATTTTCTTATTAGTCAAGTAGCTTCAGAACAAGATAATCTCTGTGTATAATTGTATATGTATCTACTAATTGACATACGTGTGTGTGAGCACACACACAAACACACTTTTTACACTATTGGATCACACCAAATGGGTCCAAGAAGAAACTAAGGAAGTAGCATTTGGTCATGTATATTCTGAGTAGCCAACTTCATCCAAATTAATCTGTAAAGGATCACATTTTGAAACATCACTGTGACCTGAAACTCTTGATCTGAGGTATATTTTTAAAGACCTTATGGTTCTGTCTGTTGAAACAAAACTCATCGGAGCCCTCTTGCTACTGGCACTGTGCATGAAGTCATAAACTGGGTCACCATACATTCTACCTGGCCCAAAACACTTCTGTTATGGTTGTTTTCCTGTGCAATTAATAATGCCCCCATTCGCTCCAAAGTGCGCAGGTGTATATGACAAATTATATGACCACATTACTTACTAACCACCCAAGTGCATCACGGTGCTGGAACAAATCTCAGTTATCAGTTCATATCTGGGAACTTTTTGAAACAGCCTAGTTCCTGGTTTATGAATTACACATCCAGAACGTTTGTGCCGATTTCCCCAAAACAGGTATCAGTGGCTCCTTGTTAGGTGTCTTTAAGTTCAGTTAATATTAACTTTGACACTGGTTCAAAATGAAAATTGTTGTTCCTTCTTCACATACTGGCATGCAGGGAGGTTTACTATTTTTAGGACCATAGAAATCATTACATAAAGAAAGTCTGTTTATATCTGTGCCTGACAACTTGACTCGTCTCACACAGAAGGAAAGATAGTAGACGTGAAAAGTGTTTAAGTGCAAGGTGCTTTACTGCTTCCCAATTTATCAAGAGCTTTGACAAGGAAAAATGTAAGATTCCAGTAACCTGAGGGGGCAAGTTATCATTCAAAGTTGACCTACAAATGTATTCTGACCTGGTAGCACATCACCTTCTAAAAACTCAGCTAGTTCCACATCCTCTGCCTGAGGTGTGTATTAGGGCAACTGATCTGATTTCATTAGCTGAAGAAATTATTTTGTCTGGTTTCTTCAAAAGCACAAAACATATTTGCTTTAAATTGGTCAGAAAAGTTCATGATTCTCTGAAAAGCATTTATGTCAATAATTAAGTCTACTAGCTATAAAAAGAATAGAATTTTTGTAATCAGTAACTTCTCTCTTTGTGGTTGAAGATTAAATCGATGGACCTTAAGTGCTATACGAAATTCAGATATATCACTTTGTACTTTGGCGCACACTTCCACTGAGTCAGCCTGGAGTGTGTTTTGAAATACCAAGGGATAGAGCCATGATGTCTCTGGAATGACAGGGTCAGGGAGTGGCTTAAAAATTGGTTTTAGTATATACGTGCTGTTTCCAATCCAGACAAAGTTTATGGCTTTTATCAAATACTGGAACTCAACCTTCGAACAGATTACTAGTTTCAAATTGTGAGCTGACTACATACCGTCTCTTCTTTGGGCATGAACCCCAATACATTTATGAAATGACATTGATAAATAATAAAAACATAAAATATATACTTATATGCAAAAGCAAGAAGGAGAAACTTTTCCTGGTTAGAAAAAGCTAAAAAAAATCTCAAAGTTTAAATGCATTGAGAAACAGAATAAAGAACAAAAGTGTAGTTTGAGGGACATGCAAGAGAGTGCCTTCGACTGGTAACACAAAATGGCACTTTCTGCCAGGCAATGCAAGAGCTTTCACTTACCTTAGTGATAGCTACTCCACCAAGTGTGACAGATTAATCTAACTGAAACTTTAAAAACTAAAATCTATATTTTTTCATTTTATTGGGTTTCCTGGACATAAATGTATGGTAAAAATTAATTCTTACTTGGTATATTGTACTAAAGAGTTTCAATTATTGTATACATATATATCCTCTCCAATCTTTTAGGTTCTTTTCTATGAAGTCTAACTATGGTTTTGACTGAAGCAAAAAGGATAAATCATATCAATTTTCTTGAATGCCAGAGAGATGTTCTCTGAAAATGCTCACAAATTATGCAAACTTATTTCTCAAAATGTTGAATAAGCTTCCTAATGAAATAGATATCAATGTGTTGTAACAATCATAGTTCCCTCAAAACTTGCCTGAAATCCTTTTAGTTGCCTGACTTTAAATTGGAAATCTTTCAGTGTCTACAGAGCCTATATTACCAACAACTGATACATCAGCAAAAGAACCTAAATGTGCATAGCTTTTCCAGAGCTCCATTCATATATAATCCTAATTAACAGGATCATTCCACTATGAGGCACTGATTTAGAACTCTCTGGGCAAATTATCTTATGATCTGACTTGTGAGTCAAGTGTAGAGGTAAATTTTATTTCCAAACTAAGGATGATGCTATTAAAGACTTAGTATTTGGTATCTCCTAACCACGAGCATTCTTGACATAAAAATGCTAGAACAGGGGTGCCAGGGTGGCTCAATTGGTTAAGCCTCAGACTCTTGATTTCAGCCAATGTCATGATTGCATGTTTTGTGGGATCTAGCCCCGTGTCAGGCTTTGCACTGACAACAGAGCCTGCTTGGGATTCCCTCTGTCTCTGTGCATCTCTCTCTCTCTCTCAAAGTAAATAAACATTAAAAAAAACGCTACAACAATGTGAAGATGATCAAGGTTTCCCTCTCCAAACATATAACTGCAATGGTAAAATTAGAGGCGAAAGAAAATGAATATAGTAAGGTCTTCTTTATATCCCAAGCTCTATTCTATTACTTGAGAAGCAGATAATACCACCATATGAATAGTTTCTTTCTATATTTAATAAAAGCAAACATATATTGAACACACTTTCATTACTACTTATTGTTATTCTTTGTTTTACCTGCATTCATATTTTAATTCAATCAGATATTCAACAAACGTTTAATAAGGACCTCATAGGTGATAGGCAACTTTATTGAAAACTCAAGGAGTTAGCTACCTTGAACTATTGTTGGTTTTCATTACCAGAAATACTTTGTGGGTAGACCACTTCAGATATAACTCTTTAACTGATTTGCTCTTACATCAGTCTAAGAATGAGAGAAATGGCTTCCTCACAAAGCAAGTCACGATTTGAAGCATTTTAGTGAACGTGTTTTGTTTTTGTGATCCCTTCATGTAGGAACATGAATTCGGGCATTTTAAAGACCAACACACAAACATTATAGAAAAAGGAGGACACATATATTGTATTCCACATGTGTGTTTTTATCATTATGGAACAGGAGCGAATACAGAAAGCAATTTTTCTAATATAACTAGTATAACATATAATATCTTAACCTTGGTTTTAATTAAGTGAACATTTTATTAGCCAGAAATATTAGTTTCCTGGGGCTGCTATCCCAACATACCACAAACTAAGTGGCTTAAAAAACATAAATGTATTGTCTCACAGTTTTGGAGGCTCGAAGCCTGAAATTATGATATTGGAAGGGCCATGCTCACTCTGAAATCTGTAGGGACTCCTTAGTCTTTTCTAGCTTCTGGGGATTTGCTAGCAACATTTGGTATTCCTTGTAGCTGTATAACTTAAATCTCTGAATTTATTATCACAGGACATACTCCCAGTGTTTCTCTTACTTCACTCGGCCATCTTCTTATAAGACGCTAACCTTGCTAGATTAGGGGCCCACCTTATTCGGGTAATCATTTTAGCCAGTTACATCTGTAATGACCCTATTTCAAAATAAAATCACATTCTGAGAGGTAGTTAGATAGGGCTTCAACATATTTTTTTGAAGGAATACAATTCAGCCCATAATACTTGATGCTCTTTATTATTTAAAGAGTCAACAGAAACTAACTCAGCTAATCAAAGAAATTTGGATATCCTTGGCCTCAAACTTTTTTGCTGGAGAACCAACCAAGCATCTATGCCACCCCCCCTCCCCCACAGAGATACTACTAAATTGTAATAAGAGTAAAGAGAATGAATACTCTGGAAATTATGCAAATTGAATTGTTTTGTCAAGGGTGATGACTTACAATTACAATACCTCAGCCAAATATTTCCCCAAGTTGTGGGGAATGTGTAAGCTACTTCTTGAAGAAAACCTTGGTGAGCTTTATTGACACTGAAACTTTTCTCTGGGTAGAAAGAAAACTATCCAACTAGAAGAAAGTGCTGTTCTAACTTCAAATACAGTGTTTTTACTCATGCCTTCTTATAGACCTAGAATAACTCAGAGACCTCTATGACATAAAACAGGGAATGCCTTTCTGAATAAGCTTGTGTTAGTTTCATCTCCTTATGTGGTAAAGAGAATTGTGCCATTAAAAGATCATAGTAAAAATTCATTCACAGTCCTGGTATGTATCTTCTTGCATTAGCAGGACATGGAAGCTTACACATTTGAATTCAACATAAAATGCAGATGAAAACATCTCTACCATTTCAAGGTAACATTCAAATTCAGCAGAGATATTCAGAATATTTAATAACCATCCAAGAAATACAGGCCAATCTGAATAGAGACCACTCTTAAAATGGATCTTAACCAGTGCAGACCAGTTGAATGTTTCTCCTGGGCTACAATAACAACTATAGGTTGTTATTTCTATGGCTTTTTATGACATTTTTCTGTAATAGAGGTTTTCTAGGTAGATTAATAAACTAATAAGGAAATATCTATTAAAATTTTAACTTTAATTTTGAGAAGTGATTAGTGATTCTCTTTCAAAAGTTCTGCATTTATATTATTAGATGCTTTTAACTTATTAGAAATTTTATGATATCTTAATAAAATAGAAACTGTGAGATACATGCAAAATTATATATAAATCTCTATTAATTTCTTGAACTTTTCCAAGGTAATAATGTTAGGATGCTGCTTCAAGTTAGCCATATTCTAATGTATTCAATGAAATTTGCATTATTTTAAATTTGAATATTAAAGAAATTATTATATTGTGTTTAAAAGATCATTTGCACTGTAGTTTGCCAAGGTACTTTTTTTAGCCCTTTGATTGGTCCTTACTAAGTCCTTAAATATCCTATATAGCAGGTGTTAGCAATAAACCACAAGGAATAGGCAATATTTCTTCCTAAATAAATAAAGGGAAATGTTTTCCCATCCTTTTACCTGTATTTTTCTTAAGTGACTATTACTCAAGAATGAAAATACAACAATGCTATCGTTTATTTCAAAATTAATTTAATGTATGTCTAGAGTAGAAAGTGGAGATATTTTTTCCTGTCCTTGTAAAGCTATTGATTTAGTCCATCTAATTTGCTTACTTTCTATAACTAATCACATCACCTTTAGTAATATAATATCCAAATAATTCTTGATTACTTTTATTATGAACTTGTGAACACACTTTGTTGTTATTATTATTATTGTTATCGTAAAAAAATAATTCCACTCATTGCTTTGAAAGGAGAGTCACAGTTTTAAATAAAAGTGGACATGTCAAAGGGTCAACATCCTTATTTCTACAACACAAAATTACTACACAATCTCTAAGTTTGTGTTCATGCAATACTACTGTGCTGAAATGTGTAGTGCTATTCTTGTGGAGTTTGGAGCATCAAAGTTCCTAAATCATGCCAGGCAATGGTTTGTTTTCAAAGATTTAGGCATGGTTAGTATATGTAACTCTAATTTGCTACAGCAAGTAAGACAAATGTGAGATTTATGAAAATACCCATAGAATAAGTATTTATTGACTGATCCCAACAGGAGTGTCTTGTGTTTTTGCTCTCGATGCTGGCACTGCTTTTGCTCCAGGCAGCTTTCCACCCAATTCTTGCCCTTTAAAATGAGCCATAGCCAGTTCCCGGTGGAGACACTGTTCTTCCCTGTTCAAGGTTAGCAGAACATCCCAGCCTCTATCCTCTTCCTTTTATCTCCGAAGATAGTCATGCCCACAGAGGGGGATTTAAAAGAGATCTATGAGGCATTTTTCTACAAATTTTTTTTTAAAAACATGTTGGGACTTGTGGATGTCTTGAAAACCTTCCTAACAAAAATTTATTTTTCCAAATATGTTGCTTTATTTGCTTATTTTTGGTTCACTAGACATATAATTTAACTTGCTTATTCCTAAATAAACATTTAAAGGCCAGGAGGCATACTCTTTTGTTTTCACAAAACAATTCGATGTACTGTTAGTATGCTCTTTCAAGGTGATAATTAAAAGAGCTGACTGTTTCACTGAAGGCAATTATCAATTCTTTAAATGATTTCAGATCAGCACTGACTCCACCCATGATCTCGCCCCAGGAGTCCCAATGTCGCTAAAATGCCCAGACCGACACGGTCTTAGAAGAAATTCCCTCAGCATCTCTGCCACCTGTCTTTCTGTCTTGTTATCCACTTTACCATTCTACCATCTGTCGCACCGCGGAAGTGACCTGTAATTAAGAACTTTGAAGTAAATCCACTCTAAATTATGATTGGACACAGTCTTTCATGGCCCTCAAATATAACATTTCTGTTCTTGCTGTTAGTCAAGAAATCTCTTGCATGGGGCACATGGAGAAGACTGACACATGCAGAAAGTAACCTTAGTGTCTTAATGACCACTAATTATGCATTTTGTCTTTCAAACAGCACAGTTATATGACAGCCACACAGCTGCTTCTGTGAGAAAGAAGAAATAAGGTTTTATCGGATGGAGTTATTTTGCATATTGTGTTTCTCTCCTTAGAATATGACATATATTTTGGGTTTTATTGTATTTTTCTCCTTAGCATATGATGCATATTTTAATTTTTCCCAACTAATTTCCTTATTCTATGAAGTTACTTTTAATTTTCTTTAAAACGTATAGTATAGGGGCGCCAGAGTGGCTCAGTCAGTTGGACCTTCGACTGCGGCTTAGGTCATGATCTCCCAGTGGGTAAGTTCGATCCCCACGTGGGTCTCTCTGCTGACAGCTCAGCCTGGAACTTGCTTCGGATTCTGTCTCCCTCTCTCTCTGCCCCTCCCCCGCGCATACTAGGTCTCTCTCTCTCTCTCTCTCTCTCTCTCAAAAATAAACAAACATTAAAAAATTAAAAAAATAAATAAAAACATATAGTATAATTTTCTTCTTACTATGTTTTTATTGTAATATAAGATGATTGGGTCATATAAAATACATGTTTGGAAAGCAAAAAAAGAATGACTAATTTTAAAAATCTGCTAAAAAAGATCAATTATACATTGTGAATGATATTGTAAAATATCATGAATTTTATTTTAATATCTGTATTCCAAATGCCAGATGTTTCCATAATGATAAATCCTGTGAGAGGAGGAATTTTTCTCACTTTATTTTTAATGATTTCAAAATTTATTCAACTCACAGATTTCTTAAAAACACTGTAGATATCTTCTTGAATTTCCATGTCTTCTGCTTCTTAAGACAACACATTACCATTTGGAGCAATTTTTATGGCAAATTAAATCATATCATTTGGAAGTATAATATCAAACATCACTAAGTAAAAGGGAAATGGGAAAAAGTGAGTTTGGGTAATTTAGAAAAAATTAGTGAACTCTCCACTTTCATAAATCTTCCCATTTTAGAAATGACATACATATTTTCCTTATTTTTTTTAATGTTTAATTTTGAGAGACAGAGAGACAGAGAGACAGAGAGACAGAGCGAGGGAAGGGCAGAGAGAGAGGGAGACACAGAATCTGAAGCAGGTTCCAAACTCGGAGCTGTCAGCACAGAGCCTGACACGGGGCTGGAACTCACAAAGGGTGAGATCATGACCTGAGCCAAAGTCTGAGTCTCAACTGACTGAGCCACGCAGGTGCCCCACATGCTACGTATTTTTAATAGACTGTGCTCTGAACATGTTCAGCTACTGAGGTGCTTCCGAAGCCCCTGGACAGTCCCCAGCCATGTTCTTAAGTACCACTAGAATTCTCTGTCCCAAGTCCTTCCATCTGCTTTGGACAGTGATCATTGCTTAGAATGCTCTTAATAGTCAAAAGCTCTTTCCAAACTCCCGTTTTTTTATGCCTAAGTTTTAAACCCTTGAGAGATACATCTCTTTTTTCTTTCTTTCTTTTTAAAGTTTGTTTATTTTTGAGAGAGAAAGCATGAGTGGGGAAGTGGTAGAGAGAGAGGAAGAGAGAGAATCCCAAGCAGGCTCCACACTGTCAGTGCAGAGCTCAAGGTGGGGGTGGATATGGGGCTCGAATTCATGAACCATGAGACAATGACTTGAGCTGAAATTAAGAGTCAAACCTTTAACCAACTGAGCCACTTAGGCACCCCGGGAGATACATCTCAACGCAAACTCTCCTTCACCTCACAGTCCATCACAATGTGAACCTAAATTTTATTTCTGAAAGTAAAGATTTCTAATCATTGTGCCACTCCTAAAAAATCAAGAATTTTTAAATCTCCTTAACGTTTTTTAATCTATTTAAACATCCTGATGGTACTCTAAGACACATAATTTTTATTTGAATATATTGGCTGTCATATTGTGTAAAATAAATGGATCTTTACCTACTATAAGCCATTACTGCTGACCCACTGAGTGAATGATAAAGAATATTATGACGAATAAGGAATAAGGGGAATAGAGAGATAACCTTAGTGGATGCACCTAATTTCTCAGTGCTTAAACACACACACACACACACACACACACACACACACACACACACAAATATACAGGGCATTAAAGTCACACCTGACAGCCAGTTATAACTATCTTTAAGTATCTGTGCATATAGTTACGCTATATAATCTTGGTGTATATTCAAGACGGGCTATACATTATGCACTTAATATAGTATCTCTGTTTTTCCAAATTATTGTAACTCCTTATGATACATGCTTGTGCATGTATGTAAACATGCATGCACATATACATACATACATACATATGCACATACATATATACATACATACAGTGCATGATAAATGCAGTTTGTTGTCTAACGTTTCTGAGATGTGATCCAAAACGTTCACTGCTGTATTTAAGTTTATTGATCATTGCATGACAAAAACAATTAAATCTGTTGACTCCAATTTAGTGAAAACAACATGAAGATACTTGTGCCCTCCTATCCTTGTCATTTATCCTTCCTCACTCATTTTAGAGAAATCAATGAACAGAAATGAAGTGAGCATGTGAGACTTTTAAAAGCCAGCTGCTATTGTTGGCATGGATCTGGAGCTAATGGCTAATCTTCAAGTACAGTGCCTGTTTTGCTAAAACCTGACCCTCTTTCATCCTGACAGCCTGTTTCTGAGCCAAAATCGGAGGAAAGTTCTTGAATTCCTGAATCTCTTATTTGAGAGCAGTGTGGGGATAAACAGATGCAGTGTAGGGGAGAAGGCAAATGTTGTGTATCCTCGTTCAGTTCTCAGTGAGGCTTTCTCTTTAGTTTGTGTCATTATTTGAAAGAAAAATATGGAAAATGTGTTGTGTGAATTATCAAAGATATGCTCTATATTTAGATACTATATATATTTTTACTTTCCATTATTTTATGTATGAACCAGAAGCATTTGAAATTAAATGTACTGCCATCACTAAAATATTCACTTATGTATACCATGTTTGCTTGTTGATATGATTTGGCATTTTTGCATTTGGTTTATTGATGTTTGTGTTATTTTTCAGGAATTTTCAAATGGCATGCTTCACAATCTGTAACATGGAACTTTATTTCAGTATAGTGCAAAAGATATTTTGCCAATTATAAAACTAATGTCTTTTACTTTGTCATAATGATAATTAAACCCTGGTTTCCAATTTTCCTGAATTTTAGAAAACATCCATTTAACATTGTTCAAATGAACAAATTGAAATAAACATATTGGACAGTTTAGTGATAATTTAATAAGACAAAGTGCTTAAAGTGATGGCTTTTTTAATTGAACAGCAATCAATTTGGTGAATTATGTTATTATATTATACTGTTTCATAGTCGATTAGTCATTTTACTTATCTTTGCTTTACTTATTTTACTATCTTACTTCAGTCACCAAAAAAAAATTTGAAAATGTAGATTTTGTATTAATGATGCATCTATATATGCATATGCATGTTTATGTACATTCAGGTATCTCTAGATATGTAGATGTAAACATGTGTATCTATGTTGTTGGTCCACATATAAAAATATAGTTGTCACATATAGTTGACAGCTTTGGAAGAGAGGAGGACATAACGAAAAGGTCACATACACAAGTGCATATAAATATAAAAATATATGTAATTTTATGTGATGATCACATGTAAAAATTATTCCCATTTTTTAAAAAATTAAGTCTTTAATCCCACATAAGTCTTTACTGAATATTTATGTCCTAGACACAACACATTACGAAATAAGACTGTATAAATAAGTCTATATAAATCTCTCTCCTTACTAAAAATAATTTAAAAAAAAACATAATGAAATGTAATTGACTTTTACACTTCTAAAATTATAAAATTGCGTTGCACCCTGGATGAGAGAAAACTGCTGAATCTCTACAAGGATCCTGTTGTATTGCTGCAAGCATGTTATATCCTGCAAAGGAAATAAAAGCAAAAATAAACTATTGGGACTACATCAAAATAAAAAGCTTATGCACAGTGAAGGAAACAATCAACAAAACTAAAAGACAACAACTGAATGGGGAAAGATATTTTCAAATAACATATCTGACAAAGGGTTAGTATCCAAAATCTATTTTAAAAAACCTGATACACTTAACACCAAAATAATAATGATGATTATTATTATTTTTGAATTAAAAAGTGGACAGAACACATGAATGGACATTTTTCCAAAAAAGACACACAAATGGTTAACAGACATATGAAAAGATGGTCAAGATCAGTCATCATCATGGAAATACAAATCAAAACTACAATCAGATCATCTCATATCTGTCAGAATGGCTAAAATCAGTAACACAAGAAACAACACGTGTTGGCAAAGATGTGAAGAAATGGGAGCACTTCTTCACTGTTGGTGGGAATGCAAACTGGTACAGTCACTCTGGAAAACACTATAGAGATTCCTCAAAGAGTTAAAAATAGAACTACTCTACAATCTAGCAATTACACTGGTAGGTATTTACCCAAACAATACAAAAGTATTAATTCAAAAGATTTATATACCCCAATGTTTATATCAACATTATCTACAATATCCATATTATGGAAACAGCACAAATGTCCATTGACTAATGAATGGATAAAGAGGAAATGGCATATATACACAATAGAGTATTACTCAGCCATGAAAAAGAATAAAATCTTGCCATTAGCAATGATGTGGATGGAGCTAGAAAGTATTATGCTAAGCAAAATAACTCAATAGAGAGAGACAAATACCATATGATTTCACTCTTATGTGGAATTTAAGATACAAAACAAACGAGCATAGGGAAAACAAAAAGAGCGACAAACCAAGAAACAGACTCTTAACTATGGAGAACAAACTGATGGTTACCAGAGGGGAGGTGGGTAGGGTGATGGGTAAAATAGGTGATAGAGATTAAAGAGCATACTTATCATGATGAGCACTGATCAATATAAAGAATTATTGAATCACTTAATTGTATACATGAAACTAATATAGCACTGTATGTTAACTATACAGTTAACATAAATTAAAATAAAAAATAAAATATTTGTATTTAAAAATATTAAAATAAAAATAATTTTTATTTTAAAAATTAAAATAAAAATACATATACTTGCTAAGTTGTTTTATACTTCTTTGCTCTTAAGAAACAATGATCTGGGGCACCTAGGTGGCTCAGTCAGTTGAGAGTCCAACTTCAGCTGAGGTCATGATCCTGCTTTCCTGAATTTGAACCCCATGTTGGACTCTGTGCTGACAGTTCAGAGCCTGGAGCCTGCTTCAGATTCTGTGTCTCCCTTTGTCTCTCCCCTCCCCTACTCACAAGCTGTCTCTCTCTCTCAAAAATAAATAAATATTTAAAAATTTATCAAAAAAAAGAAACAATTATCTGATTTACCTCTCTATTTTTTATTCAGATCTTCTTTATATTGCTTATTGACATATGTTTTCTTATTTTTTACCATGCATTGTTTTTACCACTGACACATTATAATAACATGAAGAACATTAGGTTTAATTTTGCTATTGTACATTCTACGGGCTTCAATATATGTATAAGGACGTACACCCATTATTATAATACCGTACAGACTGATTTCACTGCCCTCGGTGTCTTCTGTGCTCTGCCTAATCATTCCTCCTGCCTCTAAAACTGGTAACCAGTTTTATTTTTTTATTTTATTTTATTTTTTTTCTTAGTTTTGCCTTTTCCAGAATGTCATATATAGTTGGGAGTATATAATATATATGCTTTTCAGACTGGCTTCTTTCACTTAGTGATATACATAAAGCCCTTCCATGTCTTTCTGTGGCTTAATAGCTCATTTCTTTTTTGCACTAAATAATATTCCATTGTCTAGATGTGCTGCAATTTACCTATCCATTCACCTACTAAAGCATATATTGGTTGCTTCCAAGTATGGGAAATTATGAATAAAGCTGTTACACACATGTATGTGCAGGTTTTTGTATGGACATAAATTTTCACCTCCTTTGGGTACATAGTGAGAAGCACGAATGCTCAACTCCATAACAAGCTTGCTACATTTTACAAGAAACCACCAGTTTTCCAAAGTGGCTGTGCTCTTTTGCATTCCTACCAGCAAAATATGAGAGTTCCTGTTGTTCACCTCATCACCAGATTTCATGTTGTCAGTGTTCTGTATTCGAATAGGTGTGCAGTGGTTTCTCATGTTTTTAATTTGCATTTCCCTGATGAGATATACTGTGGAACCTCTCTTCACGTACTTATTTGCCACTTGTATATCTACTTTGATGAGATGACTGTTGAAATCCTTAGCCTATTTTTTAATCACCTTGTTTTCATATTGATGATTTTTAAATGTTCTTTGTATAGTTTGGATAACACTCTCTTATCAAATGTGTCTCTTACAAATAATTTCTCCCAGTCTGTGGCTTGTCTGCTCATTTTGTTGATAGTGTTATTTTCACAGAGCAGACTTTTACAATTTTAATAACGTCCAACTTATCAAAAAAAATAAAGTACAACTTATCAATCATTTCTTTTGTAGATGGTGCCTTTGATATTGTATCTAAAAAGGCATCACAGGTCTGTGATCCATTCTGAGTTAATTTGTGGGTCATCTAAGGTCTGTCTAGATTCTTTTAGATTCTTTTTTTTGCATATGAATGTTCAGTTATTCTAACACCACTTGTTTAAGAGACTATCTTTGTTCCATTGTATTTCCTCTGCTAGCTACATCATCAAAAATTAGTTGACTATATTTATAGAGGTCTATTTCTGGGCTCTGTATTCTATTCTACTGATCTATTTGTCTATTCTTTCACCCCTACAATGTTTCTTCATTACTGCAGCTTTAGAGTGAATTTTGAAGTTAAGTAGCATCTGTCCTATTTTATTCTCCTTCAATATTGTATTGGTTCTTTTAGGTCTTTTGCTTCTCCATATAAACTTTAGAAACAGTTTGTCAATATCCATAAAATAACTTTTGGGAATGGTAGATTTTTTAATGTGGTTGATGAAATCTGCAAATAATAAAAAAAACTTAATTTTTTCTCACCTTAACATACTCATAGAATTTTCTTGCAGCATTATTTCTTGTTTAAAAATATTTTCAAGGCTCAAATATTGCTTGAACAATAGCAGTAATGGCAGACATGGTTTTATAAATTCTTCCTCCTACTTTAAAAGAAGTGCATTTTAGTAACTCCACAAATTTTAATGGTTGCTTTAACTGCACATAATATAGACATAATAAGTTTAGAATGTTCCTTTTTATTCCATCATATGGATTATGTTTTCTTTAAAAAAACACATATTAAAAGGGAAATTTATCAAAATGTTTTTCTGAATCTATTGATATTATCACTGCAGTATTTCATTAACTTAGCAAAATAAAAAATAGATTACAAATGAGACTGTGGCAATAAAACAGTCTAAGATTTAAACAAAGTGTTGCAGAGCATTGAAATATTTCTCATTGACTATTACCCTTTTCTGATAACACCCCAAAGACACACACTATATCCTGATGACATTTTTTCTTAAATGTCTTCTATTTCTAAAGGATTTTCACACAGACTTTTTATGACAGTTTTCCAGATCCACATACTTCTCTCTCTCTTCTCACTTTTGAAGAAGCATCCCCATTTTTGGAAGAAAGCCAGCAGCTCATGCTGTGTTATCCCTTTTTTTTCCCCACGTATGGATATTGATTATATTATAAATTTGATATTTCAAATCTGTGAGGTCAGTATTAGTTATTCAAAAATTGATGGTGGGTAATGACTTCCAGATATAAGAAAGTCAATTTAGGTTTATATTTTGCATATACAAAAATTAATAAAAACTAGAGAGCTAATCACAAATAGAAAAATTCAAAAAGCATTGGAAAAAAGTGTTTGTAAGTAAGAAAGAACTTTTATAAACAGCATCCAAAGTTAACAATATCAATATTAAAAGTAATAGTACTAAACAGAGGGCTTGCACAATGATTTACAAACATTTTCAAAGAAGTGATTTGTACTGTGTATGATATTGACAAGGTATTAATATCTAGGCTAAAGGAAAGAAAGAAAACATCTCATGAGTGATATATTAGTAAAAGAAGTAAACTCCCAAGAACTAAAGATTATAGAAATGTTTAATAGACTTTTAAGTAAGAACACTTAATTGATTTAAAATAATGAAATTAGTTTAACATATAGGAAGTTCAAACATATAAAAATGCAGAGAGACAAGATTATTTTAAAATTATTTAAATGGGATCTTTAAGAGTGTTACTGAGTTTGAATCATAGAAGCTTATTGAATTTTAACCAGAAGATTCAATTTGGCTGGAAAAGTAGGACCTGAAGTTGTGTTATATATTACAGACAGATAGAAGGGAAACATGTAAAAGGGAATATAATGAACCAGGAGGCAGTTTATCATGCCTATTAGGAATTATCATGGAAGGAATGGAGAGAAGGAAAAGGAATAATTTGATGAAATAAATGACTTCTCAGACTCAAAGGGCAGAAGTTTTAAGTAGGATAAATCTGCATGTCAGCATATTTTAGGAAAACTGCAGGTGACTAAGTACAATGAGAAGTCTTTAAAGCAATTAGATACTGACATATCAATATGTAGAGCAAGTTATTGAAACATTAATATAGTGTCTTAGGAATTGCTGAGGAAAGAAAAATGGTTACCAGTTGTATTATATCCAAATCTGCGCTGCCCCAAGCAGATTATTTTAAGAATGTACATGTTATTTTTAAAATTTGTTAGAGTCTAGGATACATGAAAAAATTTCAAAAGTATCGTTTTAAGGAAAAAAATAACAATGTATAAATTTTAAAACCAGTGTGTGGATAGGTAAGGAAATAAGAAGCATGGAAAGTCCAAGGATATCAGAAAAAAAAAAAGCATAAGATTGAATAAAGGAACACCCAAATTGTGACGGTGAAAATTAGTCTTAATATATTGAAAATTACAATTAATAGAATGATCCAAATTGCCACAAAAAAGGTAGACATATTTTAAAAATATTATAGTAAGAATATTCAAGTAAAGGAAAATTGTCATTGTTATAACATCATTAAGAAAAAATGACTTTAAAGCAAAAGTCTGTTAAGAGATAAACTGAAGCACATTACATTTCCAATAATTTATTTGAACAAACTAATTCCAATGAGGCAGGACCAAACATTGGTGAGAAGCACTCAACAAACAGAAGGTAAGTGAAGGCTTTCATAGAGAAGACATAGCATATATATATATGTTTATATATTTGAAATTTAAGGACAGCTAATCACAAACAGCCAAATCCGCTTTTCCAAATAAGGCATATATATAGTATATATAGTATATACTATATAATATATTATATTATATAGTATGGTATATAGCATATATAGTATATAATATATTATAGTATATAGTATATACTATATATACTATGTATATAATATATTATATAGTATATACTATATATACTATGTATATAATATATTATATAGTACATAGTATATATTATATAGTATTATATAGCATATATTATATTATATAGTATACACCATATATACTATGTATATACTATATATATACACTATATACTTATATATATATATATATAAGTATATATATAAGGTATATATATATGTGTGTGTGTGTGTGTGTATAAAACCTTTTCTAAATCAGCTTTTCCAAATAAGGCATATATATATATATATATATAGTGTTATATATGATATAATATAATATAATATAATATAATATAATATAATATATATGATATTATATATTATATGTATATATTATATACAGTATTTATATATGGCATATATATGTATGGCATATATATACATATATTATTATATATTATATAAATATATAGATATTTTATAATATATATTATATTAATATTATATATACTATATAGTATATACATATATAATATATAATATCATATTATATTATTTATATTATATTATATTATTATATACTATATATATGCCTTATTTGGAAATGCTGATTAGGCTGTTTGTGATTAGCTGTCCTTAAATTTCATTTTCTCAGATTTGTGTGAATTGATGCTGGCTTATGTTTTGGTACTTATGTAGGCAACCAAGACATTAGAGCCATTTCAGTCTAATGGTATTCTATTGAATTACTTTAAAACGGCTTATTAGGCATCAAGAGTGTTGTTATTGTATCAATAAACTAGATTGGAACAGGAATGAGAAAGGAAAATAATTTAATCTCACAAATTCTGATACAAAAGTCTTTTTTTTTTCTTTTTAGAAAGAGAGAGAGAGCACGCAAGCAGGGAGAAGGGCAGGGAGAGAAAGAAAGAGGAGAGAGAGAGAGAAAAAAAAAAGAGAGAATTTTAAGCAGGTTCCACATTTGGCGTGGAGCCTGAAGTGGGGCTGGATCCCACCACTCTGGGATCATGACCTGAGCCAAAATCAAGACTTGGATGCTCAACCAACTGAGCCACACAGGTGCCCCTTAATAGGAAAGGCTTAAGTAAATTAACAATAGTTTAAAAAGCAAACATGATCTTATTGTATTTATTTGCCGAAATGCAAGAACAATTTAGCACTAAACAAGCCAGTAATGTAAATTACCACATCACAGGCCACTAGAAAAAATAACTTAAGATCATTTTAAAATACATAGACATGTCATTAAACACATTCAATCATGTTTTAAATTAAAGTATCTTCTTAGCTGGGAACAGAAAGGAAATTAATTACCTTAATAAGGAGAATCTACCAAACCTTGCAGCAGCCACAGTTAATGGTGGACATTTGTAAGCTCTTCACGTTTTAGAATAATCAACACCACTGTTCAGGTGCCCTCTCCATCACTCCTTTTGCCACTGTGCTGAACACCCTGACCTTGCAGGCAGATAACCCCAGGCCACCACCTCTGCCAGCCCCTCCTTTCAAGCCCTCCCACCCATACACAAGTAGAGGCTTAGTTCAAACTGCCGCTCAGTGCCCGACCACTGCCATAAAGTGAGTACCTCAATAGAGTGAGTCAAATGATTTTTTTTGGTTTCCCAGTGAATGTAAAAGTTATGTTTACACTATACCGTAGTCTACTAAGTGTATAATAGTGTTATGTCTATAAAAGCAATGTACGTACATTACTTTAAAAATACTTCCTTGCTAAAAATACTAACCATCTTCTGAGCTTTCAGGGAGTTGTAATCATTGATCACAGATCACCATGATAAATTAAATAATAATGAACAAATTTGGAATATTGAGAAAGTTACCGAAAGGGGACTCAGAGACATGAAGTGAGCAAAAGCTTTTGAAAAATGGTGCCAATGGACTTGCCGTGCACAGAGTTGCCACAATCCTTCAGTTTAAACAATGTTTTCTCTCAGGGCACCTGGATGGCTCAGTTGGTTAAGACTCTGACTGATTTCAACTCAGGTCATGATCTCACAGTTCACCATTTCGAGCCCCATATTGGACTCTGCATTGACAGTGCAGAGTCTGCTTGGGATTCTCTCTCTCCCCCTGTCTGCCCCTCCTCTGCTTTCTCTCTCTCTCTCAGTATAAACAAACAAGCTAAAAATATATATATATATAATATCTCAAGGCAGAATAAAATGAGGTATGTCAGGGGCACATGGGTGGCTCAGTTGGTTAAGCATCCGACTTCAGCTCAGGTCAGGATCTCGTGGTTTGTGCGTTTGAGTCTCCCCGCTGGGCTCTGTGCTGACGGCTCAGAGCCTGGAGCCTGCTTCGGATTCTGACTCCCTCTCTTTCTGCTCCTCTCTGCTCACACTCTGTCTCTCTCAAAAATAAATTAACATTAAAAACTTAAAAAAAATTAGGGGGTGCCTGGGTGGCGCAGTCGGTTAAGCGTCCGACTTCAGCCAGGTCAAGATCTCACGGTCCGTGAGGTCCGTGAGTTCGAGCCCCGCGTCGGGCTCTGGGCTGATGGCTCAGAGCCTGGAGCCTGCTTCGGATTCTGACTCCCTCTCTTTCTGCTCCTCTCTGCTCACACTCTGTCTCTCTCAAAAATAAATTAACATTAAAAACTTAAAAAAAATTAGGGGGCGCCTGGGTGGCGCAGTCGGTTAAGCGTCCGACTTCAGCCAGGTCACGATCTCACGGTCCGTGAGGTCCGTGAGTTCGAGCCCCGCGTCGGGCTCTGGGCTGATGGCTCAGAGCCTGGAGCCTGTTTCCGATTCTGTGTCTCCCTGTCTCTCTGCCCCTCCCCCGTTCATGCTCTGTCTTTCTCTGTCCCAAAAATAAATAAATGTTGAAAAAAAAATTTTTAAATAAAAAAAAAACTTAAAAAAAATTAACAAGGTATGCCTGTATACCCTAATGGCACGCCTAAGGATTATTAAGAAATAACCAAAGCTGATCTCTTTGCAGATTATGTTGTCAGCATGTTGGATACAATCTGCAAACCGTAAAATATAACCAAAGAGTCCCACATATATTTATTGTAGAAAAGTCAATTGTTTCTATATCTAAGGAATACACAATTAAAATGTGTACTAAAAAAGTACTACTTCAAATAGTACTTAGAAAATATTTGTAACATAAGTATATTGGTGAGATAAACCTGGAATAGGATGTTAGCAAGTTGGTAATTTGAATGGCTTAAAAGCACACAGAAGAAATTTTTATGGATGGACTACGATTGACAACTTAGGAGAAGAGAATATGTAACTAGGGTTTATGCACAGTTAGTAAATCAAATTTGTTCAAAACAGAAGCAATGTAGGATTGAACAGGAGAAATGTAGGCAAGAGTCAGGTCATGAATGGCTTATTAACCCAGTTTACAGAAATGGCCTTTATTCTCCTGTCAATGTTGACGGAAATGAAACTGATACAACTTGGAAAAACTTATTTAATGAAATCAAAATTGTATGTTAGGAAGGAGACAATTCTAGTAGATGGACTGAAGCAGGGGGAGCCTGAAGACAGGGAGATCATTTAAGTGTGCCTTCCCTATATCATTTTAACTTTACATTTAACAGACATTAAAACTTTCCAGTGGAATTACTTTTGTAATCCATAACCATTCAAGCTGTGCTACTCTTAGAATATGCATTATGACAGTGTTTTCCTTCAGCATGTTTATTTTTTGTAGCCTATAAACTTCCTCATACATCTTCTTAAAATTGCAATCACCACCACAAAAATTCTCTTTCATATCTTATTAATATTGCAATAACCATTAAGTCTATGCAATATATATCTCAGTAATATGGCAATACCCATTAGCTTATTTTAATGCTAATAAAATATATAAACATGTCACTCTAATATATACTACTAAGTTTATATGCATTCATTGGTTGACGACTTTAATAGTATAATGAAAAAGAAGATAGTCATAGAATGGAAAGCCATAGCCTTTGAAGTCAGACAGGCTGAACTTAATTCCTGGTTCTACAATTTTCTAATTGAGAACCTGAGTAAGTTTTTTCTTCCCAAATTTAGCTTTGAATGTCTTTACCAATATGAATGGTAATGCCAACCGCACAGTGTGTTGGCAGGATTAAATGAGATGACATATGTGAGATTTTAAGGCTAGTTACTGGTTTATAGGTCCGAAATAAAATGAGTTCCTTTCAAGTTTCCCCTAAGACTACATAAAACAGCGAGAGAGGGGAAAAAAAAAAGTATGCTAGGAATGGCTTTGCTGGTGTGTGTGTGTGTGTGTGTGTGTGTGTGTGTGTGTGGTATGTTGTGGGTGAAGGTGGGGAAATTCTGCAGGCTCAATAATGAAAAATATTAAAATGAGAACTGAAGAAATTAATTATTCATGCCCAATATATTCAAATAATTGAAAGCATGCCAGTGATTAACTAAAGGTTTAGCAGTTAATGTAAGTCATTATTCCTATCATAGTGGGTTAAATGAAGTTCTTAAAAATAAAATCTACAAAATCATACAAATATTGAGAGAAGTTATAATTTTTCATGACTATGTTACTTACATGGTAATACATAATCAATAGAGTATATACCTAGTTGAACATATGCTTTTTATGGTAAATACAATATTTATCTTTAGAATCACCTTTGTTTAAATCCTACTAAAACCTTAAGGGAATACCTGCAGTGACTTTTTTAAAAGACTATGTTTCTGTCCAGGTAGAGTGTGTGTGTGTGTGTGTGTGTGTGTGTGTGTGTGTGTATTTCCACTCAAAAAATAAGAAGAATGAAGCTGCAAGACCACTGCAATTGACAAGATAAGACAGTGGTGTGGAATAGTGGCAATGCAGATAATAGTAATAGTCAAAACTAATGACTTTTGTTCTAACCAAGGAATCCAGGATAAAGGGACTATAGGAGAACTGAAATCTAGTACCCGTGTTCAATAAGCTCATGCCCTGAAGCATTAACTGTGCCAGTCTGGAGCCAGTGTTTTTATTCAAACAAGCCATTTATGTGTCAGCACACCCTCTGATACTCTCATATTGTGCATGGCAGATATTATTTTAAGTAAGCTACACAGTTTATTTCATTAGAGAGATACATAGTATGTTGTGTTAGTTTGGGTCCACTGAGAAGAGAATTGAAAATGGGATGTACCTACCTAAGAGATGAGAGGGGGAGCAGGAAGTGGAGACATGTCCAAGATGCCCTTACATTCCCTTCAGCTAAACTTTAGACCAGCCTCTAGGTACGTGGTCCCCTTCTGTCATCACAATTAAGTTCAGGCCATGGTCACATTTCCTACAGACAGCCATGGCCCTTAGAGAATTCAAATGGCCTAAAAACAGAGGCCCCTTCTCTCCTTCTTAGAGCATTCACTTTAGAAAATATGTCTTTGTAACTTCTTTGCTTGCTCCTTTGAGTTGTAAATATTTTTAATAGTCTCTTGCCTCTTTTACAATCCTAGACTATCTTTCTCATGGACTTGAGGGCCATCCCCTTTGAAGTGTAATCCTGAAGGAAGCTAAAGTGCCTCTTAGTCTGAGCAGGGAAAGATACCCAACCTCCATAGACACCTTGCTTCAACTTGTAAAAGTATCCCCTGTCATAAAGGTAGGAAAATGTACTTTTCTTTTGGGTAAGACTGATAGGCAAACACAGATGAACTAGTAGCCCCCTGCCAAGGTTGTCCATGAAAGTGATCCTGCTTCTCTGGGGCACCTGGGTGGCTTGGTCAGTTAAGAGTCCTACTCTTGACTTTGGCTCAGGTCATTATCTCACAGTTCGTGGGATTGAGCCCCTATGCTGACAGCATGGAGCCTGCTTGGTATTGTCTCTCTCCATCTCTTTCTGCTCCCCCCCCCAACTGGCTCTCTATCTCTTTAAAAATAAATAAATAAACTTAACACACACACACACACACACATGTACACACACACACAAAACCTAAAAAAACAAAAACAAACCGAACAAACAAAAAACCTTATCTTGCTTCTCTTTGTAAAAGGCCTTAATGCATTTGCCATTCTTGGTCGTGGCGGTCTACAGGAAATGTTGCCATGGTCCAAACATAGTTGTGGAAACAGAGGATCAGCAGTCATTTAGAATTCTATAACATGAGAGTTGAGCAGTGCATTTTCATGATTTCCATTGTTCATACTGCTTACTTCTCCATGTAAGTTCAGGAAGCAGCTTTTATGGTTCTTGTGGGGTTTTATTTAGCTGGTTGGACCGGCATGGAAAAGTTTCATATCAAGGGCCATGTGTTGGTCTCTCTTGTTTTAAAGAAGTGCCATTTTTATCTTTGGAGTTTTCATTTATCTCACACAGATGATATAAATATATGCCCTCAAATAATATTTCACTAAATTAAATTTTAGCATGTTAAATCCAGCAGCACTAAAAAATATTTAATAAACATCATTTGATGGTATGTGTCCCATTGCAAACATAGGGGCATCTGGTGGCTCAGTTGGAGCGTCTGACTTCAGATCAGGTCATGATCTAGGGGTTCATGGGTTCCAGCCCTGCGACAGGCTGTGCTGACAGTTCAGAGTCTGGAGATTTCTTCAGATTCTGTGTCTCCCTCTCTCTCTCTCTCTGCCCCTCCCTGACTCGTGCTCTGTCTCTCTTTCTGTCTCTCAAAAATGAATAAACATTAAAAAAAAAATTTAAAGGATTTCAAACATAAAAGTGCTGCCTTTTTGAAATAAACTATTTTTAAAAGTGTTAGTATTTTCTCTCATTTTTTTGCCCAATAACTTATCTACACCAAATTACCTTTCATACTTGGGTTTGTTTTAGCACAAAAGAATCTTTGCCATGCTTATCTAATAAAGAACTGTGCTCTATCATATGACTTCATATTAGGATCATCATGTCACTTTTAAATGTTGTGTTTGCTTTTATTCTGGAGGCAACATCTCCAACTTCAGAAGACAAAGCAGGTATATTTAGAAAATTTAATACTATGGCTTTCAACTGAACATGAATACTATATTTGACCACAGTGGAGTATATATACAAATATTACATTAAATGTGATTGATTTATATGCTTTCACTAAATGTATTAAATTATAAAATGTCTACAGAAAAGTGAACATGTAAAAGTTTCACAAAGTGAACCTACCATTATAACCAGCACTTAGACACAACATTACCAATCTCCCAGGGAATCCCCTTGGCTTCCTCCTCAGGGTTAATCTCCAGCTCATTGAGGTTTCTATTCTTCCTTAAACAATAGAGTTTAGTTTTGTGTGGCTTTTCAACTTCAGATAAGTGGAATGATGCATGATGCATACCTTTGTGTTCAGGGTTGTTTGTTCAACATTATATTGGTGAGATACATCTAAATTATTGTGCAGTTCTGGAAGATATTTAATTATATGAATACAGTACAGTTTACTTATCCACCCTGTAGTTGATGGACAATTGTCAATTTCCAGATTGGAGATATTAAGAACAGACTCCTATGAATATTTAGATTCAAGTCTTTTGGTGAACATGTGTTTACATTTGTTTGGGGGGTGTCATATAAGCATAGAATTAGAATTGGTGAATTAATAGGCTCAGCTTTAGCAGATTTTGCCAACAGTAGTATGTGAGACTTAACTGAGTTTTTTAATCTTTTCGAAGAATGGAATTTTTGTTTTGATTTTTCTCGACCATATGCCTGGTTTTTGTTGTTGCTTATTTGATCATTTTTATTTTTGATTATTTCTGCTTTGAGTTTGATTATTTCTACTTTTATAAAAGAATGTTAAATCATTCGTTTTTAGTCTTTCTTCCTTTTTAATATACACATTTATGGCTATAAGCTTCTAGTTAAACACTACTTTACTTGGCCTGCATCCTTTATCATTTCTTTATGACCAGGCAGTTCAAATTATTTTCAATTTCTTTTGTGATTTTTTTTCTTTGATTCAACACTTTATTTTAAAACAGAAAATATCTACTAATTATTAAATCCACAGTGATTAGAGAACATCTGAAGTGATTTTAAAACTTTGAAATATATTGAATCTCAAAAACAAATGTATAATAATCTACCATCTGATCAATTTGAGGAGATATTTCATTTTCACATGAAAATAATGTACATTCTGTTGATGTTGGGCACAATGTTTTACACCTGAAATGTAGTTCAAGTTTATTAGCTGCATTGTGCAAATCTATATTATTACTGATTATTTTTGCCTGCTGGATCTACAAGTTAGTGAGAATTAGTGTCCCCTGTTATTACTATAGGTTAGGATATTTTTTTAGTTATATCAATTAATGCTTTATAATGCTTTATAATTTTGAAGTATTGTTTTTATGCACACATTGACTTAAAATCAGTATATGTTTCTGGTAGCTTCTTTCACTCAAAGCAAACTTTAACGAAGTCAGTGCCCTCTCAAAGCGTCCTTTCCTCTGCATTTTCTAACAAGTTTTGTTTTCAGATGCCTCTTCCTTTCTTACCTGGACTTCTGCAATGGTTTCTGTAACTCCTCTAGTCTTCATTATTCTCTTCAGTTCATCACAAACGCTACTTCCTAATATATAGTTCTACTTAAACCATGGTTCTGTTCAGAACCTTTCCTAAGCTCCCCCTTCCTCCCTTAGGATAACATCTTGATTTCTCTGCAGGGCTTTCGAGAGCTTCCACCTTTGAGAACTAATATAAATGTAAATTGTGCTCCATTAACAGCAGATTTCTCTATAATCCTATAAGGTGCTGTACGTTTTCCTGCCCAAGCATTCTGCTTCTCCTGTTTTCCTCTCCCTAGAATGCTAGCTCAGTTCCATCCCAGGCCAAAATTGAGTCCCTACCAAATGCCTCAAGGACACTTCCAACTTTTATTTGCATCCACTTTGTAACTACTGATTCTGATTACACACTGCTTTGTATTATGGCTCTTTGTATCTATTTTTCACCCTCGCCATAGTATTTTCTTTAGTAAAGGAATGTGTAGCTATGTATGTGTGTGTATAAAATACACTATTGTATACAATGTAATATATGTTTTACATATATATATATATATATATATATATATATAGTAAAAGACAAATCGTTTACAAAGTAACAAGGAAAATGGATTTCCATTTCCTTTAGAGCTGTTGCAGGTCAACTAACTGAAGGCTAAGAAGCAGAGTCTTATCAAAACATGTGACCTGAGAATAACTACTGTGTATTTTACTGATGAAAACAGTGCACAGCTGAAAGAAAGAAATAGAGAAGCGAGTTCACTGCTTGTGAATTGAAGTTGCCATCCCCAACTCTGGTGGGCACTTGCAGATCCACTCTAATCCCCAGAACTAAAGTCCTGGACGTTGGTCTCTCCTGAGTTCAAGGCGTGGGGTGCTGGAGGGAGGTTTCTCAACTGCCTCCATGCTTGTACAGGCAGAGTCACTGGATTTCCCTCCTCCCCTCATGCAACTGCCAATGTATCCTGGTCCTGCGACCTTGAAGGTAAAAATATTGTTATGTTTAACTAAGACCAGTACCAGGATATCACTTAATGATAGTATGGTAACAAACCATGTCTGGAAATAGTTCAGCATGTAACATAGCAGTAAATGTTATCTTACTTGGAAATTTAGTGACCTATGTTTACACTCAATTTAGTCATATAAAAATAATTTCAAAGGATGAAATTTATGAAAATACTCTCCAACTTTGAAATTAGTATTTGGTTTGCTTCAGCGGATATTAAGCTAATCCAATTCTTGTTAAAACAACAAATAATGATGTTGCGTAAGCACATTATTTTGTTCAGTATTTTTAGGCTATTAGGCAACATTTTCATAGAGGATTACTGGAATTTATTGAGGAAATGAGATAAAAACATTTTAAATATTTTTTTGCTTATTTCTAGTCTGAATCAGAATCTATATTTACTCTGCAGACCACTCAAAGTGTTGTAAAATTTCTGTGTATAGGGAGGAATTTGACAAGTTTAAATTTGATATGGTTACCTTAGACAAAAACAAACAAACAAACAAACAAAAACAAAAACAAAAAAACCTTCCAGACTTCCAGATTACTGTGGCAATGTTAATCCATAATACTGTTAAAGTGAAAACTGTTTTGACATTCATATTTAAATTTCACACATTAAAATTGATGCTATTCTAAGAGAACGTTGGTCATTATTTATTTTGTTCATTCTTGCCATTTTATATTTTAATAAATAAAAGTTAAATGTACAAATTATAATGGGTGCTGTGGTTGAGGAACAAGAAAGGCGATTAGCAGACCAAAAAATATTTTAATAGTTAAGGGAATCAACTGCCCAAATGTTATTTTTTCTTCAAAAGTGCATATTAGCTTTCATTCATGAAACAGATATTCAATATTTCTTTATTCTTTTCCTGAGTCTTCAGTTTTCACACTTGACTATAATTTCTTCATCCAGTCTTGTAAGAGAAAGGCAGTGGGGTTAGGTTAACACAGTGATTCAAGACAAATGCCAAGTGCTCATCTCATGAGACTTATATTCTCCATAGAAAGAATCACAGAAGCATGGAGCATGGTGATATATGAGTGTGGCACTGAAGTTCTACAGATGGATGTAGATATATTGAGTTAGGCACTTAAAGCAATTGCCTTCAGTCATCTCAGTGATAAGCAGTCACAGATGAGATGTGTGCATTTGAGATGAAAAAGGTTGGTGTAAATTTAAATCAAATCCAAAAGCTGACATTTATCTCATTTTGGTTGGAGAGGAAAGAAATATATTTAAGGTTCAGAAACAAATTTAAATACTCAAGATGAGTTAAAAAGAGTTGAAAATTCTGTCACAGAATCTTTACTTAGCTTCACTGTACAAAAATGAGTTGTTGGCTGTCTCATATATTTGTATTTTGGTAAATAGGAGATTTCTTTGATTATGGGCTGAAATAAGATTAACATATAAAGATGAATTATAGAACAATCATTTTACTGGTTAATTATGAGAAATAATCAAGAAGGGGAACCTTGATCATAAATATACATAGTGTTCTAGGTCCACTCAATATAAATCACACTATACACAAGAGTAGGCAAGACAATGTGATACATTAAAAAAAAAAATCACTAGGTTCTACTGGCTACAATATAGAACACAACATAAGCTGCTGCTCATCAGAAACCACTGTGAATTTAGACTTTGCAAGAGAATTTACAAATTTTAATTGTATATATGACCCTTTCAGTATAAAATGTCTCTGGTATCTTTTAACAGAATAAAAGAGACCAGAAGAAAGAAGAGACAGAAGAAATAGTCAGAAACATTGATGCAATATTTTAGCATATCTAATGTTTATTAGATACAGAACCATCTTGAGGAATTTTCCCTAGCCCCCAAAAATATGGCAATAGGCATGATCACTCAATACCAGGTTCTGAAACAATGAAGGGGTTGGAATTTTTTTGCTGTGTACAGTGTCTAAAGAAGGAAATAAACTAACATCAAACCAAATGGTTATGAGTTTCTGCAGAGCAGGAAGCTTCCATGATCTGGACATTCACCTTCATGATGAATGTGACTAGGGACAAAGGAGACGTTCATGATGACTATTTAACAGTGGTTTTGACCAACGCTGGGAACTTTTCCCCCGTTGCTTAAAATGGGGAAATAAGTGGGGAATGTTTATCTTAAGATGTCATCTGAAACAGTGGGGTCTGTAGCAATCCCTGCAAATGATCACAATTTACTTTTAGTGTAGTTTTCCCATAGTAAAGTACATTACTCACCTTATTACAAAAACAGAAGTGTATTCATCTTTGGCCATTGACAAACATCGTCCCATAAAAAGTAGATATTTTGATTAGGTCTTTTATCCAAAGTAACTAGTTATTGAAAAACAAAATAAATTTAAATAAATAAATGAATGAATAAATACACTTTTCTTTCTCAAAGAGAAAATTTTGAAATATTTAAAATAAACATTTTCTGGTCACATTCAAGAGACTATTTCTTCTGCCTTTTATCATTGGGTTTCAGGCTATAAAAAAAACTCTGTATGTGCTCTCCTTTTGCCCTTTTTCTAAATGAATAATCACAAAAAGAATACACCATTACAAGTGTAGAGAACTGTGAAATTAATCTACCACAGTTCCACAGACTCTGGCAGAGGACCTGAGACTCTTGGGCCACAAATAAAGAGCTATACTATTCACTAACAGTAGACAGCATGATTCTATATTTGTATTGGTTTCCACTGGCCTGCCAAGATCCACCGAGGCAATCCGGAAGCGGGCCCAATTGTACACTGCACATACAGTGGATTTTTGCAAGAATGGAGGAAGTCCAAGCTGAAGAAAATCATTTGTTGTTGTTGTCATTGTTATTTTTGTTTTTGAGAGGCTTCTTAACAAACGTGACCAAACTTTGCCCCAGATGGAGACATCATTTTTATCAGACTCATCAGGAAACATACCCACCTCCTGTCCTCAATGGGAGACATGATTTCTGTCTTTCAAGCTTTTCTGCTATACAAAAATCCTTGAAAATAGAGTTGGGAACAAAAGCTATCACAAAACATGTCAAAGTACCTTGGAGGATTGTGTTCCGAAAACAAATATAAATCGAAATATTTGAGAATCAACTAAGAGAAAATAGAAGTTGAGCTGACATCCTGAATAACAATATGAATTGAATAGAATAGGAAAGATAGTCCCTCTCTAACATTACATGTATCAATTAATTAACACTAAATGGTGATCAGTATCTTCTCTGTAGCAGCTTTCTATCATATGTTTTTTTTTTTCATAAGTGCTCCTGCTTCTTCTCCATTGCCAGAATATCAGAGGGAGGTTTCTTCTGCACTGTTGACCTTTCATTTAATTTAGTAATCATATTTTTTCAACAGATGCCATTTATCACCATTGAGGTATCTTGTGACCACTACATGTAAACTACTGGTATAGATGTTGTAAACCAAGAAAGCACTAAGCTCAATCATTTTTCAAAGGGTCTTTATTTTCCTTAAAAAAATAAAACACAGTGGGGCGCCTGGGTGGCTCAGTGGGTTAAGTATCCAACTTCAGCTCAGGTCATGATCTCACGGTTCGTGGGTTCAAGCCCCACGTCGGGCTCTGTGCTGACAGCTCAGAGCCTGCAGCCTGCTTCAGAGTCTCCTACTCTCTCTGCCCCTCCCCAGCTTGTGCTCTGTCTCCCTGTCTCTAAAATAAATAAACACCAAAAAAAATGTTTTAAATAAAACACAGTTACAGGTAGACAAACAGAAATGTTAAAAAATTTACACAGAATAAATGGATCCAGATACAACAAATGCAAAAGAAAATAAATTCTCATTAAGCCAAGATTCCATCACTTTTTTTAAAAGATTTTATCTTCTACAATAACCCTAAACAGGCTTTTGTATTTTTTTTCTTTTCAATTGGAGACATTACCTGTTTTTATTGGCTTGAGCTTACTATAGATTTGTAGCCTGAACTAAAATATATGGTCTGTTTAACCTTCATCAGCCTTATTGTAACTTTTCCCCACGGTGCCAGAGAATAGATTTCCTGAAATTTACAGCTGCTCTGCTCTTGGTGTATTGGAACTGGCACTGTATGCAGCATCTTAGACAGTAATTCCTGTTCCCTAACAGTACAGACCTAAAGGGAGACAAAGCCATCGTTCCAACCAAGCAAGACTTCTCAGGCAGCTCATGACTAATTGAAATGAAAGTTCCTCTGGTTTCAAGTTTCTCACCACCATGGTCTACATTTTATGAACAATATACTACTCATTTGTTTTTAAATTGACTGTACAATTAGAAAAAGAAAAATATGTGCTTTGTATTTCTTAATGGGTTCTTATGAAGAATTTCTAGTACTTCATTTATTTTACATTTGGTACAAGTATTTTTTGCCCTTAATTTTTAAGTATTTATAGAATTCTAATTAATTAGCATACAGTGTAATATTAGTTCCAGGTCTACAGTTTAGTGATTGAAACACTTTCATGAAACACCTGGTGCCCATCACAACAAGCGCACTCTTTAATTCTCCATCATCTATTTAACCCAATCCCCGACCCACCTCCCTTCTGGTAACCACCAGTTTCTTCTCTATAGTTGAGAGGCCGCTTCTTGCTTGCCTCTCTCTTTTTTACCCCTGTGCTCATTTGTTTTGTTTTTTAAATTCCACATATGAATGAAATCATTTAGTATTTGTCTTTCTCTGACTTATTTTGCTTAGCATAATACTCTCTAGCTCCATTCATGTTGCTGCAAATGGCAATGTTTCATTCTTCTTTGTGTCTAATATTCCATTATACATATACTCACTTCTTCTTTATCCATTCATCAGTTGATGGATATTTGGGCTATTTCCATAATTTGGATATTGTAGATAATGCTGCTATAAACATTGGGGTAAACACATCCCTTTGAATTAGTATTTTTGTATTCTTTGTGTAAACACCTGATAGTACAGTTGCTGGATGATAGGGCAATTCTATTTTTAACTTTTTAAAAAAACGTCTATTTATTTATTTTTGAGGTGGAGAAGGGCAGAGAGAGAGGGACAGAGAAAATCCCAAGGAGTTTCCACATTCAGCCCGGAGCCCAACACAGGGCTTGATCTCATGACCATGAGATCATGACCTGAGCTGATACCTAGAATCCAGTGCTTCAGCGACTGAACCATCCAGGTACCCCTATTTTTAACTTTTTGGGGAACCTCCACATGGTTTTCCAGAGTGGCTGTACCAGTTTGCATCCCCACCAAAAGTGCAGGAGGGTTTCCATTTCTCACATCCTTGCCAACACTTGTTGTTTCTTTTGTTGCTGATTTTAGCCACTATGACAGGTGAAAGGTGATATCTCATTTTAATTTTGGTTTGTATTTCCTTGGTGATGAGCGATGTTGATCATCTTTTCATGTGTCTGTTGGCCATCGGTATGTCTTCTTCTTTGGAAAAATATCTATTCATGTCCTCTGCTCATTTTTTAATTGATAAACCTCTAGCCAGACTTATGAAAAAGAAAGCAGAAAGGACTCAAATAAATAAAATCACAAATAAGAGAGCCGAATTAACAACCAACACCACAGAAATGCAAACAATCATAAGAGAATATTATGAAAAACCATATGCCAACAAATTGGACAACCTGGAAAATTTGAATCAATTTCTAGAAACATATAAACTCCCAAAACTGAAACAGGAAGAAATAGAAAACTTAAGCAGACCAATAATCAGCAAAGAAATTGAAACAGTATTTAAAAATATCCCAACTGGGGTGCCTGGGTGGCGCAGTCGGTTAAGCGTCCGACTTCAGCCAGGTCACGATCTCGCGGTCCGTGAGTTCGAGCCCGGCGTCAGGCTCTGGGCTGATGGCTCGGAACCTGGAGCCTGTTTCGGATTCTGTGTCTCCCTCTCTCTCTGCCCCTCCCCCGCTCATGCTCTGTCTCTCTCTGTCCCAAAAATAAATAAAAAACGTTGAAAAAAATAAAAAAATAAATAAAAATATCCCAATAAACGAAAGCCTGGGGCCAGATGACTTCACAGGCAAATTCTGCATAACATTTAAAGAATAGTTAATACCTATTCTTCTCAAACTATTCCAAAAAAATATGAAAGAAAGGAAAACTTTCACATTCATTCTATGGGGCTAGAATTGCCCTAATACCAAAACCGGATAAAGAGAACTACAGGCCAGTATCCCTGATGAACATGGATGCAAAAATTCTCAATAAAATGCTAGCAAACTGAATCCAACAAAGCATTAAAAGAATAATTCACGACAATCAAATGGAATTTACTCCTGGGTGTAAGAGTGGTTCAATATTCACAAATCAATCAAGCTGATATGCCACATTAATAATAAAAAAAAAAGGATAAGAACCATGTCATCATTTCAATAGATGCAGAAAAAGCATTTGACAAAATGCAATATCTATCATGATAAAAATCTTCAACAAAGGTCCAGAGGGAACATACTGCTAAAGGTCATGTCGAAAACTCAACAGATAATATCATCCTCAATGGGGAAAAACTGAGAGCTTTTCTTCTATGATCAGAAGCAAGACAGGGAAGTCCACTCCCACCACTGTTATTTAACATAGTACTGGAAATCCTAGCCACAGAGATCAGACAACAAAAAGAAATAAAAGGCATCCAAATCCATAAAGAAGTAAAATTTGCAGTATTTTCATTGGCATGATCCTCTATATAGGAAACCCAAAAGACTCTACCAAAACACTGCTAGACCTGATAAACAAATTCAGTGAAGTTGGAGGTTACAAAATCAATGTATAAACATCTGTTGAATTTCTATACACCAATAATGAAGCAACAGAAAGAGAAATTAAGGAACCAATCCCATTCACAATAGCACCAAAAGCAATAAGATACCTAGGAATAAACCTAACCAAAGATGTAAAAGACATATACTCTGACAACTGTAAAACACTGATGAAAGAAATGGAAGAGGACACAAAGAAATGGAAAAACATTCCATGTTAATGGATTGGAAGAACAAATATTGGTAAAATGTCTATACTACTCAAAACAATTTACACATTTAATGCAGTTCCTACCAAAATAACACCAGCAGTTTTAGCAGAGCTTTAACACATAATCGTAAAATTTCTATGGAACCACAAAAGACCTGAAATAGACAAAGCAACCTTAAAAAAGAAAAGCAAGCTGGAGGTATTACAATTCTGGGCTTCAATTTATATTACAAAGCTGTAGCAATCAAAACAGTAGGATACTAGCACAAAAATAGACACATAGATCAATAGAACAGAATAGAAAATCATGAAATAAACCCACAACTATATGGTCAATTAATCTTTGACAAAGTTGAAAATAATATCCAATGGGAAAAGACAGTCTCTTCAACAAATGAAGTTGGGAAAGCTGGATGGCAACATGCAAGAGAAACTGCACCACTTTCTTAAACCATACACAAAAATAAATTCAAAATGAATGAAAGACCTAAATTGAGACCCAAAAGCATAAAAAATTTTAGAGGACAGCGTAGGCATTAATCTCTTTGACATCAACCATAGAAACTTCTTTCTAGATATGTCTCCTGTGGTAAGGGAGAGCAAAAGCAAACATAAACTGTTGAGACTTCATCAAAATAAAAATTTCTGCATAACGAAGGAAACAATAAAACTAAAAGATAATCTATGCAATGGGAGAAGATATTTGCACATAACTTATTTGATAAAGGGTTAATATCCAAACTATACAAAGTACGTATAATACTCAACAGCCCCCAAAATGAATAATCCTATTTTTTACCCTTTAAATAATTCTCTATCATATTCAGTAAGTCCCATTTACCACTCTTGTTAGTATAAGTGTGTGGGGTTTTGTTTTTTTCTATCAGTAGTTAATTGATCCTTATGTTGTCTTGATCTTTGTTCTCTTGGCTCTCATCAGGAGAGTTGAATACAAAAGTATTTTGTGTTCCAACTTCTGAAAATAAGTATTAATATAATTGTGGGTGAATTCACTTCTGTATTGCTAAATAATGAATTTACAAGATATTAGATCTTGTACTTTCTTCTCATTCAACATGATTTTGAGAGATTTTAGTAACAATCCCCCAAAACTTTTTTTAAAGATATCTCAAATATCTTCATCTACACAAAACAAAGATACTGCTTTAGATAAATCAAAGACAAAGTAGAAAAATAAAACAGCCCAACTCATTAGTCAGTAATTCGATTTAAAAGTAATGTCAATAATCTTGTTTTTTTTCTTTTAATATTCCTATTCTTCCCCTTCTCAATTTTTGCTCAGCTGCTTATTCTTCCTCAATAATTAACTTCAGGAATATGTGGGTGGCTCAATCAGTTAAGCATCTGCCATTTGATTTCAGCTCAGGTTATGATCTCATGGTTCAGTTCGTGGGTTTGAACCCCACATTGGGCTCTGCACTGACAGCTTGGAGCCTCCTTGGGATTCTCTGTCTCCCTTTCTCTCTGCAGCCCCCCTTGCTCATGCTTTCTCTTTCTCTTCAAAAAATAAATAAACATTAAAAAAATTAACTTCAAAATATTGATTCATTACTTCTAATTTGTCAGACAATGTGCCACATATTGAGCATACAATCTAGACAATAGAGACAAGATCCTTTTCTTTTTACAATTTACACTATAGTGGAATAATAATTAATTAGTGTAATAATAAAATAATCATATGCAATAAAATGTGCTAGGGGTTCTATAGGAGTATGTACCTGTTTTCAGAAGATTAGGGAAGGAAGTCTAGGCTGAGTCTTGAAGGTTGGAGAAATCACTTTGCCCTCATTCCCTCTCCAATCTCAATCACTACATAATCCTCTTATCTTAATATTTACCACCGTTAACATAATGTGCACATTTGGGTCTCTATAATGCAATTAAGAGCTTAGCATTATTGTATTGTATTGTATTGTATTGTATTGTATTGTATTGTATTGTATTGTATTTTTTGAGAGAGAGAGAAAGAGAGAGAGAGAGGGAGGGAGAGAGAGTGTGTGAGTGAGGGAAAGGGAAGAGGGAGAGACAGACAGAATCCTGAGCAGGCTCCATACTCAGTACTGGAGCCCAACGCAGGGCTCCATCCCACACCCCTGAGATCATGACCTGAGCTGAAATCAAGAGTCAGATATTCAACCAACTGAGCCACCCAGGCGCCCCAAGCTTAGCATTATTTTAAATTTTGCTTAAATATATCTATTCATGTCTTATTTTGCAATCACTAAACTGAGACTATCGGTGAAAGAAAAATTAGGCAATTCTTAAATTCTGATCAGTTTTTTTTAATA
The DNA here is from genome assembly GCF_018350175.1 of Felis catus. NCBI lineage: Eukaryota > Metazoa > Chordata > Mammalia > Carnivora > Felidae > Felis > Felis catus. Next base: position 219,666,132 of record NC_058368.1, on the reverse strand, counting down.
GTAATAGAAATAACCTAAGTTTTTCTATAGTAGCATTTGTTAAGTAGGATACTGCCAACATTGAATTACACGTGTACCAATTGGATATAACTATAAGCAATGTATAGTATTCCAATATTTAGGTATTACCAGAATTCTTTACCATGAACATCAAATGAGACTGGCTTTCCTTTTGATATACAACATGCTCATGGAATGCCTCTGCCCACATAACTTTATTTATAAGAATAACTTTTTTTTATTATGAAGTACCAGATGCTTATTGTCAAGCTTTTGAAACCAGAAGGAATTTTTTAAAAAGTCACACAAATTATCCTCCCCAGAAATATCTATAGATAGAAGTTTGGTATTTTATGGTTGTCCTTAATTTATAATACATGTGTATGCTCATGTATGTATGTACATGTATACATTTATGTGTTGCTTTTCATGCAGTTTTCCCATAATATGATTTAGTAGTGGTATACTACAGCACTTGAAAAGTCTTTTATAAAATTAGTAAATAATTTTGTTTTCTCATAACACCATTGTTATTTATAACATTCTCTCTAAAAAAATATTACCACAATGAATAAATCTTTACATAAGCTTTTCCATCATCTCATGATGATATATTCCACAAACTGCTGAATGAAATAAAGACAAAAATGTAGACTCTTATTCTGTAGCCAAACATCCATTTTAAACATTCTACTTTTGTTCCTATTTTGCTTTACTTAGCCAACTATTTAAGTTCATACAAAGAATCTTGTTTGTGATGAGGAAGAACTGTAGTTGAATAAGCCAATTAAAAGTGACACTTCTTCCATGAACCCTCAGTTTGTTCTCTATAGTTAAGAGTCTCATATGGTTTGCTTCCTTTTTTTTTTTTTTTTTTTTTTATTTTTTTTTTTTTGCTGTAGGGAGGTGGTGGGGATGGGCTAGATGGGTGATGGCGCATCAAGAAGGGCACTTGTAATGAGCACTGGATGTTTATGTAAGTGATGGATCACTGAATTGTACATCTATAGTCATTTTACCATAGTGTTAACTAACTAGAACTTAAGTAAAAACTTGAAAAAAAAAAAAAAAGAGAGAGAGAGGGACGCTGCTACTTACAATAACCTTAAGGAAAAGAGACCAGTGATTAGATCTCTGCTGTTATGATCTCTGGTCAGACATACTACTCTAAAGATTCTGAATCCTAGATCCAGTCCAGGACCATTTCAGTGAATTTCCTGTGTTTCAGTTTGGGCTGCTATAACAAAATACTGTAGACTGAGTGGCTTAAGCAACAGACATTTATTTCTCACAGTTCTAGTAACCAGAGGTCCAAGATGAAGGTACCAGTCTTCTCGGCTCTGGTGACAGCCTCTTCTTGCCCTGCAGATGACCACCTTTGTCCTCACATGGCTGAGAGCTTGAGAGAGCAAGCCCTCTGGTCTCTTCTTTAAGGACACTAATCCCATCGTGAGGACTCTTGACTGTCTAAACCTGATTACCTCCCAAAGGCCCCATCTCCAAATACCATCATATTGTGTGTTTGAGGGGAGGGAGGCTAGGACTTTAGCATATGAATTTGGTTGGGGGATGCAATTTAGTGCAGGCATCCTGTTTCTTTCTTTTTTTTTTTTTTATATATGAAATTTATTGAGAAATTGGTTTCCATACAACACCCAGTGCTCATCCCAAAAGGTGCCCTCCTCAATACCCATCACCCACTCTCTCCTCCCTCCCACCCTCCATCAACCCTCAGTTTGTTCTCAGTTTTTAACAGTCTCTTATGCTTTGGCTCTCTCCCACTCTAACCTCTTTTATTTTTCCTTCCCCATGGGTTTCTGTTAAGTTTCTCAGGATCCACATAAGAGTGAAACCATATGGTATCTGTCTTTCTCTGTATGGCTTATTTCACTTAGCATCACACTCTCCAGTTCCATCCACGTTGCTACAAAAGGCCATATTTCATTTTTTCTCATTGCCACGTAATATTCCATTGTGTATATAAACCACAATTTATCCATTCATCAGTTGATGGACATTTAGGCTCTTTCCATAATTTGGCTATTGTTGAGAGTGCTGCTATGAACATTGGGGTAGAGTGCCCCTATGCATCAGTACTCCTGTATCCCTTGGGCAAATTCCTAGCAGTGCTATTGCTGGGTCATAGGGTAGGTCTATTTTTAATTTTCTGAGGAACCTCCACACTGCTTTCCAGAGCTGCTGCACCAATTTGCATTCCCACCAACAGTGCAAGAGGGTTCCCGTTTCTCCACATCCTCGCCAGCATCTATAGTCTCCTGATTTGTTCATTTTGGCCACTCTGACTGGCATGAGGTGATACCTGAGTGTGGTTTTGATTTGCATTTCCCTGATAAGGAGCGACGCTGAACATCCTTTCATGTGCCTGTTGGCCATCCGGATATCTTCTTTAGAGAAGTGTCTATTCATGTTTTCTGCCCATTTCTTCACTGGGTTATTTGTTTTTCGGGTGTGGAGTTTGGTGAGCTCTTTATAGATTTTGGATACTAGCCCTTTGTCCGATATGTCATTTGCGAATATCTTTTCCCATTCCGTTGGTTGCCTTTTAGTTTTGTTGGTTGTTTCCTTTGCTGTGCAGAAGCTTTTTATCTTCATAAGGTCGCAGTAATTCACTTTTGCTTTTAATTCCCTTGCCTTTGGGGATGTGTCGAGTAAGAGATTGCTACGGCTGAGGTCAGAGAGGTCTTTTCCTGCTTTCTCCTCTAAGGTTTTGATGGTTTCCTGTCTCACATTTAGGTCCTTTATCCATTTTGAGTTTATTTTTGTGAGTGGTGTGAGAAAGTGGTCTAGTTTCAACCTTCTGCATGTTGCTGTCCAGTTCTCCCAGCACCATTTGTTAAAGAGGCTGTCTTTTTTCCATTGGATGTTCTTTCCTGCTTTGTCAAAGATGAGTTGGCCATACGTTTGTGGGTCTAGTTCTGGGGTTTCTATGCTATTCCATTGGTCTATGTGTCTGTTTTTGTGCCAATACCATGCTGTCTTGATGATGACAGCTTTGTAGTAGAGGCCAAAGTCTGGGATTGTGATGCCTCCTGCTTTGGTCTTCTTCTTCAAAATTCCTTTGGCTATTCGGGGCCTTTTGTGGTTCCATAGGAATTTTAGGATTGCTTGTTCTAGTTTCGAGAAGAATGCTGGTGAAATTTTGATTGGGATTGCATTGAATGTGTAGATAGCTTTGGGTACTATTGACATTTTGACAATATTTATTTTTCCAATCCATGAGCAGGGAATGTCTTTCCATTTCTTTAAATCTTCTTCATTTCCTTCATAAGCTTTCTATAGTTTTCAGCATACAGATCCTTTACATCTTTGGTTAGATTTATTCCTAGGTATTTTATGCTTCTTGGTGCAATTGTGAATGGGATCAGTTTCTTTATTTGTCTTTCTGTTGCTTCATTGTTAGTGTATAAGAATGCAACTGATTTCTGTACATTGATTTTGTATCCTGCAACTTTGCTGAATTCCTGTATCAGTTCTAGCAGACTTTTGGTGGAGTCTATCGGATTTTCCATGTATAATATCATGTCATCTGCAAAAAGCGAAAGCTTGACTTCATCTTTGCCAATTTTGATGCCTTTGATTTCCTTTTGTTGTCTGATTGCTGATGCTAGAACTTCCAGCACTATGTTAAACAGCAGCGGTGAGAGTGGGCATCCTTGTCGTGTTCCTGATCTCAGGGAAAAAGCTCTCAGTTTTCCCCCGTTGAGGATGATGTTAGCTGTGGGCTTTTCATAAATGGCTTTTATGATGTTTAAGTATGTTCCTTCTATCCCGACTTTCTCAAGGGTTTTTATTAAGAAAGGGTGCTGGATTTTGTCAAAGGCCTTTTCTGCATCGATTGACAGGATCATATGGTTCTTCTCTTTTTTTTTGTTAATGTGATGTATCACCTTGATTGATTTGGAATGTTGAACCAGCCATGCATCCCAGGAATGAATCCCATTTGATCATGGTGAAGAATTCTTTTTATATGCCGTTGAATTCGATTTGCTAGTATCTTATTGAGAATTTTTGCATCCATATTCATCAGGGATATTGGCCTGTAGTTCTCTTTTTTTACTGGGTCTCTGTCTGGTTTAGGAATCAAAGTAATACTGGCTTCATAGAATGAGTCTGGAAGTTTTCCTTCCCTTTCTATTTCTTGGAATAGCTTGAGAAGGATAGGTATTATCTCTGCTTTAAACGTCTGGTAGAACTCCCCTGGGAAGCCATCTGGTCCTGGACTCTTATTTGTTGGGAGATTTTTGATAACCGATTCAATTTCTTCGCTGGTTATGGGTCTGTTCAAGCTTTCTATTTCCTCCTGATTGAGTTTTGGAAGAGTGTGGGTGTTCAGGAATTTGTCCATTTCTTCCAGGTTTTCCAGTTTGTTGGCATATAATTTTTCATAGTATTCCCTGATAATTGTTTGTATCTCTGAGGGATTGGTTGTAATAATTCCATTTTCATTCATGATTTTATCTGTTTGGGTCATCTCCCTTTTCTTTTTGAGAAGCCTGGCTAGAGGTTTGTCAATTTTGTTTATTTTTTCAAAAAACCAACTCTTGGTTTCGTTGATCTGCTCTACAGTTTTTTTAGATTCTATATTGTTTATTTCTGCTCTGATCTTTATTATTTCTCTTCTTCTGCTGGGTTTAGGCTGCCTTTGCTGTTCTGCTTCTAGTTCCTTTAGGTGTGCTGTTAGATTTTGTATTTGGGATTTTTCTTGTTTCTTGAGATAGGCCTGGATTGCAATGTATTTTCCTCTCAGGACTGCCTTCGCTGCGTCCCAAAGCGTTTGGATTGTTGTATTTTCATTTTTGTTTGTTTCCATATATTTTTTAATTTCTTCTCTAATTGCCTGGTTGACCCACTCATTCGTTAGTAGGGTGTTCTTTAACCTCCATGCTTTTGGAGGTTTTCCAGACTTTTTTCTGTGATTGATTTCAAGCTTCATAGCATTGTGGTCTGAAAGTATGCATGGTATAATTTCAATTCTTGTAAACTTATGAAGGGCTGTTTTGTGACCCAGTATATGATCTATCTTGGAGAATGTTCCATGTGCACTCGAGAAGAAAGTATATTCTGTTGCTTTGGGATGTAGAGTTCTAAATATATCTGTCAAGTCCATCTGATCCAATGTCTCATTCAGGGCCCTTGTTTCTTTATTGACTGTGTGTCTAGATGATCTATCCATTTCTGTAAGTGGGGTGTTAAAGTTCCCTGCAATTACCACATTCTTATCAATAAGGTTGCTTATGTTTATGAGTAATTGTTTTATATATTTGGGGGCTCTGGTATTCGGCGCATAGACATTTATAATTGTTAGCTCTTCCTGATGGATAGACCCTGTAACTATTATATAATGTCCTGCTACATCTCTTGTTACAGCCTTTAATTTAAAGTCTAGTTTGTCTAAGTATGGCTACTCCAGCTTTCTTTTGGCTTCCAGTCGCATGATAAATAGTTCTCCATCCCCTCACTCTCAATCTGAAGGTGTCCTCAGGTCTAACATGAGTCTCTTGTAGACAGCAAATAGATGGGTCTTGTTTTTTTATCCATTCTGATACCCTATGTCTTTTGGTTGGCGCATTTAATCCATTTACATTCAGTGTTATTATAGAAAGATACGGGTTTGGAGTCATTGTGATGTCTGTATGTTTTATGCTTGTAGTGATGTCTCTGGGACTTTGTCTCACAAGGTCCCCCTTAGGATCTCTTGTAGGGCTGGTTTAGTGGTGACAAATTCCTTCAGTTTTTGTTTGTTTGGGAAGACCTTTATCTCTCTTTCTATTCTAAATGACAGACTTGCTGGATAAAGGATTCTCGGCTGCATATTTTTCGGTCTAGCACCCTGAAAATCTCGTGCCAATTCTTTCTGGCTTGCCAAGTTTCAAAAGAGAGATCAGTCACGAGTCTTATAGGTCTCCCTTTATATGTGAGGGCACGTTTACCCCTTGCTGCTTTTAGAATTTTCTCTTTATCCTTGTATTTTGCCAGTTTCACTATGATATGTCGTGCAGAAGATCGATTCAAGTTACGTCTGAAGGGAGTTCTCTGTGCCTCTTGGATTTCAAAGCCTTTTTCCTTCCCCAGTTCAGGGAAGTTCTCAGCTATTATTTCTTCAAGTACCCCTTCAGCACCTTTCCCTCTCTCTTTCTCCTCTGGGATACCAATTATGCGTATATTATTTCTTTTTAGTGTATCACTTAGTTCTCTAATTTTCCCCTCATACTCCTGGATTTTTTTATCTCTCTTTTTCTCAGCTTCCTCTTTTTCCATAACTTTATCTTCTAGTTCACCTATTCTCTCCTCTGCCTCTTCAAGCCAAGCTGTGGTGGTTTCCATTTTGTTATGTATTTCGTTTAAAGTGTTTTTCAGCTCCTCCTGACTGTTCCTTAGTCCCTTGATCTCTGTAGCAAGAGATTCTCTGCTGTCCTCTATACTGTTTTCAAGCCCAGCGATTAATTTTATGACTATTATTCTAAATTCACTTTCTGTTATATTGTTTAAATCCTTTTTGATCAGCTCATTAGCTGTTGTTATTTTCTGGAGATTCTTCTGAGGGGAATTCTTCCGCTTGGTCATTTTGGGTAGTCCCTGGTGTGGTGAGGACCTGCAGGGCACTTCCCCTGTGCTGTGGTGTATAACTGGAGTTGGTGGGCGGGGCCGCAGTCAGACCTGATGTTTGCCCCCAGCCCACCGCTGGGGCCACAGTCAGACTGGTGTGTGCCTTCTCTTCCCCTCTCCTAGGGGCGGGATTCACTGTGGGGTGGTGTGGCCCATCTGGGCTACTTGCACACTTCCAGGCTTGTGGTGCTGGGGATCTGGCGTATTAGCTGGGGTGGGTAGGCAAGGTGCACAGGGGCAGGAGGGGCAGGCTTAGATCGCTTCTCCTTAGGTGATCCACTTCAGGAGGGGCCCTGTGGCAGCAGGAGGGAGTCAGATCCGCTGCCGGAGGTTTGGCTCCACAGAAGTGCAGAGTTGGGTGTTTGTGTGGATCGAGCAAGTTCCCTGGCAGGAACTGGTTCTCTTTGGGATTTTGGCTGGGGGATGAGCGGGGGAGATGGCGCTGGTGAGCGCCTTTGTTCCCCACCAAACTGAGCTCTGTCGTCAGGGGGCTCAGCAGCTCTCCCTCCCTTTGTCCTCCAGCCTACCCGCTTTCTGAGCAGAGCTGTTAACTTATGACCTCCCAGATGCTAAGTCACGCTTGCTGTCGGAACACAGTCCGTCAGGCCCCTCCGCTTTTGCCAGCCAGACTCGGGGGCTCTGCTTGGCCGGCGAGCCGCCCCTCCGCCCCGGCTCCCTCCCGCCAGTCCGTGGAGCGCGCACCGCCTCGCCGCCCTTCCTACCCTATTCCGTGGGCCTCTCGTCTGCGTTTGGCCCCGGCGACTCCGTTCTGCTAATCCTCTGGCGGTTTTCTGGGTTATTTAGGCAGGTGTAGGTGGAATCTAAGTGATCAGCAGGACGTGCGGTGAGCCCAGCGTCCTCCTAAGCCGCCATCTTGCAAACCTCCAAAAAAACGCATCCTGTTTCTTCAGATCATACAGATGAAGGTCAAGTCTTTCTCCTCCCAGATGCCCAGGGTGGGTGTTACAATGGCAGTCATACAATGGTACAAGAGAAGCCACTGCCCCACATACTCCAAACCGTATGCCTCCCAAAGGCCACTGGATTATTTTTTAAGAATCACTTGCATATGAAAAAAAAAAGTGTGGAGAAATGGACAGATTACTTGAAGGAAATACTTCTTTATTTCTTCACCTTCAATAAATAGGTCTGTGCTTTAAAAACCTGAATGAAAATGTCAGGAAAAACTTTCTTAGTGCTTTCATTCTCCAGCTTTATTCAGGAATCATCTGAGACCTCAAACTCAATCCCAGGTCTTGTGTCTGAAGTTGGTAAGAAGGCTTGAATTTAGACCTTGACTTTCTCCAACACTAATGGCTTGCACTCTGCCTCTGAGTCTTACTCCCTTATCAGATGCCTTGAAAATGAACTGCTTCAGTTTCACTTAAGCTTTATGCAGTCCTTTAGTGATTATTGGACTACATCAGCCAATCTGAGAAATTCGTGACTTACTCTTCTTTATTTTTTTAAAAAGAATATTAAATCATTTATTCATAGCACATGATAATGGATGATACACAAGCTTTAATCCAAGCTATAGCTTTATCTAATACCATAAATTCAATTTAGACATATTGCATAAGATATACCAACAATCATATTAACAACCAAATAAATTCCAGGACTTTGCTTGGCTGTCCCTTTTAATGGTGAATTCTAGGTCACAACACATTAACTGTCAGTTCAACCACACCAATGTTTGTGGAGACAATGGCTTCTGTGCCCAAGCGGGTTGCAAATAAATGTCACCTGGAACCTGGCATCACCCTGAAGGAATCCTAACTTCATACTGTTGGTGTAGTTCACCAAGATGGCTTCAGAGTGGACTAACTTTACACAGCACATTAAAATATATATATATATATTCAGCATCATAATCAGATGATTACATTTAGCAATCAACAGCATGGGTGCGAAAAAAAATTCATTAAAACCCTTTGTTGGAATGCTTTACACTTTCCACAGAACAGAAACTAAAATAACCTGTTATACAATTAGTCACAAATACAGTCCTCGTGTTTTTTGCCCATACACATGAGTATTGTCTAAAACATGTCTTTGTAGCAGCTAGGCCCTGCCACCACTGTGCCTGTCTGAGTTCACAAATCTGTTGTAACCTGCAGCTTCCCTGTCACTTCTCTAGCTCTCCTCTCCTGCTAAGCTTTGTTTCCTGGCAGTAATTAAAACCTTCTGACACTGCCATAGCTACTGCTGCTGCTGAAATAGCCATAGCCACCTTGGTTTCATGGTTTGGCAGAGTAGTGGCCTCCACGACCATAACGGTCAGACCTTCTGCCTCCAAATTTCCTCCTTTCATGAGTCCAAAATTTGAAGACTGAGTGTTGCAGTTGCCAAAATCATTATAGCTTCCACCACCTCCGAAGTTGCTTCCATCATTACCAAATTCATTGTAGCCATCCCCAATGCCACCATTTCCACCACCACCCCAACTGCCACCAAAGACACCTCGCCCACTGAAGTTTCCTTCGTGACCAAAGTTTCCATTCCAACCAAAACCACCACCACGACCACCACTAAAGTTTCCAGAACCACTTGGACCTCTTTGGCTGAATGAAACACTAGCCATCTCTTGCTCAGATAGAGCTCTCCTTACTTCACAGTCATGGCCATTCATAGCATGGTATTTTTGAATGACAGTCTTGTCTAGAGTCATGGTCATCAAATATTACAAAAGCCAAGCTTCTCCTTTTGCCGCTGCCTTGGTCAGTCATGATTTCAATCACTTCAATTTTCCCATAGTGTTCAAAATAGTCTCTTAGACGTGTTCTTCAGTGTCTTCCTTAATGCCACCAACACAAATATTTTTCACAGTTAAGTGGGCATGAGGTCTTTGAGAATCTTCTCTTGAAATTATTCTCTTCTCTTTGGTTCCACACCTCTTCCATCCACTTTGCATGGCCTTGCATTCATGGCTGCATCCACCCCCTCCACAGGGGCATACATGACAGACCCTAAGCTTCTGCAGAGTTTGGTGTTTGGCTCTCTCATCCCCACACAATCTGTAAGCATTCCCCATTGCCCAGAATGGCTCCTCAGATTCTCATCAGTTGTTTCAAAGCTCAAACCTCCGATGAAAAGCTTCCACAGCTGTTCAGGCCCTTTGGGAGACAGACCTAGACATGAGGGTGGTGGGAGGGGAGACTTTAATGATGCTTCCTCAGCAGTGTCCAGGGGCAGAAAGCGACTTACTCAACTTAAAAAAAAAAAAAAAAAAAGAATTTCCCCTCCAAGTATACTTTCTACAGTACTAGTCTAAAAATTTAGCATGGATTATACTTGTAGATCCAGGTTTAGAAACACATTTTCCAGGAACAGTCACTAAATGATTTTATCTGCTTGATTTCCCCATCCCTTATACTTTATGCTCTGGGATCATTTCACATCTCTTTTGGTCAAAAATCATAGAAATAGAAATGTTGATAATAGCAATGTCAACATTGTATTTTATCATTTCAAAGTACTTTCATAGGGATTAATACATTCGACATTTATGTCAGCTCTGTGAGATCTGAAAAGAATTATTCTCATCTTCATATTACAGATGAGAAAACTGAGGCATATTCAGGACATGGTATGTCCTTAATCCTAACAAGGAACTAAAGCAAAATTTCAGAGATTGAATCTGGGATTTTTTTTAAATTAAAACTTAAAGAAAAGAAGCACACTCTTGACAACACCTCAGAGAACTTTCCTTTCTTATTAGTTGTTCCATGCATTTATGTTTTAACTAATCACTTGGAGTTAAAAGGATATTAGAAGTTTATTTGCCTGAATAATCTCAAATCACTATGTGCATTCATACTAAAACATCCTTGTGTTTTTTCACATGTAAGAGAGTTTTAATTTGTATCACATGAAGAGGTAGTCAGTTGTCACACTTTACATGCTGATGTTCTGTTTGATAGCAATCTATTTTTGTATTTTCTTTTATAACTGCTATGGAGTCCTTGTATTTGTGCAAATCCATTTCCATTTTTGGAATCATTAGGCATGCATAATGTAGTTCATTGCTATCAGAATTTCATGCTTATGTAATATAATTGACTCATAATAATTAGTGGGATGCTTATTTTTGCCTGAAGTTAGAAATTTTCATTTTTTTTTCCTTTTTGACTCCTGGGTCAAAGATATAAAGCTAAGTAGAATTTTGTATAATTATCCCATGGATTTCCAAAGTTCCAGAATGTCTAATCAATTTAAGGCATTAAATAGTTCTTTTTTTTATTTTTCAAAATCTATAAATTCAGGAAGATATAAAACCCTTCAGATGTAATTAAATTAAGAAATTATATTGTATTTCACGTTGCCTGACATAATTCTTATTATCAACATTCTGAGCCTATATACTCAAAATAATTTATTAAAATTTAATTTTAATCACTACATTGCTGGCATTTAAAAAAGCAAGACTTTTTTTTCTTTTACCTCATTTGTTCCCAAACTTACTTCATTTGTGCATTCATGTCTCAACTATGCATTCTAAGTGTCCGATACTCAGGTAGGTAATTGAATAGAAAACTAAATAGGTCATGTCCTTGTATTGACTTTATGTATTACAGATTCTAAAGGAGTAGGTGAAAATAGCCAAGGTAGAATATAAGAAATACTATAACAGAGGTACGTGTGTGTCACTTTGGTAACACAGAGGAAGAGGAAGACACACCCCATCTTCAGGTAGATTGGCTGTTGGGGAAGCTTTCCCAGAAAAAGCTGCTTTTAATCAGAGCCCTACAGTATTTGGAACAGTTTGCCAGATGTATGGTAGGAAATAGGGGAAAGGCACCAAAAAAACCCCCCAGATATCTTAATGTTCATGGATTTTTCAAGCAGAAGGAGCAAAATATTATTTGAAGAAAAGGAAGGGTATGTATGGGGCAGGTGGCTTAGCTGGGCGGGGTGGGGGGGGGACTTCTAAATGTTAAATTTGAAAGGGACACTGAATGAAGTATGGTTAAATGGTGGGTGATGGGACAAGGCAGAATGTGACTTGCATCCTCCTTCCACACCCTAACAGCTGCTTCACCTTGGACAAATTACTTGATAGCTGTAAGTCCTGGTTTTCATGTTTGAAATGTGTGGATGAATATGTACACACATATGTACCATTTATGGGTTTTTCAGGTTTAAATAAAATAATAAAATTTATATGGTGAACATAGTGCTGAGTTGTACTCAAATTTCAACTACCAATACTGTTATTATTCTTATTGCTACTATGATTAGTAGGGCTTCATTCCATAGGAAGATCATTCCAGCAGCTGTGGAGAGAACTCAGTGGTAGGGGAAAACACTGCAGGCTAGGAAATCTCTTTATGGAGTATTTCATCCATTCTGTCTACAGAATAAAACAGAATAATAATACTGATAATAAAACAAAAATATTATCTAAAATAATTTTGTACCCCATACGAGATAAACAGAACCAATATTTTAGACACACACACACACCACACACACACACACACACACACACAGAAAGAGAGAGAGAGAGATAAAAAGAGAAAAACAGAGGACAGAGATACAGACAGGGAGGCAAAGAGGTAGAGAGAAACTTATTTTAAGGAATTAACTCCCGTGATTGTGGGGGCTAGAAACTCTAAAATCTGCAGGGTAGGTGGCAGGCTAGAAACGCAGACAGAATTTCTATGTTACAATCTTCTGGCAGAATTCCTTCTCCTTCCAGAAACCTCCATTTTTGCTCCTAAAGCCTTTAACTGGTCGGCCTTCACATTATGGAGGATAATAGGCTTTACTCAGTATCTACTGATTGTGAATGTTAATCATATCTAAAAATATGTGTAACTTCACAGAAATATCTAGGCTGGTGTTTGACCAAACAACTGGGCACATAGCCTTGCCAAGGTGGCACATAAGATTAACCGTCACAATAGGGCTAATGAAACCAAGGTTTAGCACACTCAGGTGGTGATAACATGTGAAGATGTAGTGGTATAACCTGTAGTGGATAACATGTCGGAGATGTAGTGATAGTGGAAGCTGGAACTGGCATTGAAACCCCTGGCTATATGACTTCATATTCAGAATGTGTCACCCATCAGCTGTCCCATGTCCTAATAGGAGTAGATATGGGAAAGAAGGGATCCGTGTGACAACTATGACTATGTGAGGGAAATGAGGAAGCAGAAGGAGAGTAAAATTATTTCCTGTGGTTTATTTTTAATGATTAAGTGACTGGTACAGTGATTCCAAAAAGGGGCGATGGTGGGGATGAAGAAACGGTCTGTTTTGAATCAGGTAAGTTTGAGTCCTGCTAAGATCAACCTGTTACCTCCCTGAGTGAAAAAAATATATATATATTGGATGGAAAAAAAAGCATTGTTCCTTGGCCTGCTTCCTTTCCAAATATCATCTCTGCTGCGTGAAATGTCTTTCCACATTTATCCACACACAGCACCCAACTCCTCCTTCAAGTTTGAGATAGACTAGTGTCTTCCTTGTGAAGTCTTCTGAGTTTCCAGGCACACTTAGTCATCTTTCCTTGTGCCTCTATAGGGCACAGCTTTGTTAGTGCTGTCACACTCCACAGCAACCTCCTGGAGATGGGGACCCATGTCTGACCCAGCTTAGTAGCTCACAGAGTGCTTGGTCCTCAGCACTGGACAATAAGCCACCACTGAATGAATAAATATTGGCCTCCTCATTTTATTAATATAAGTATGCATATGGTTGATCAGGAGTATAAAATATTGTGATGTACTTATGGATCCTTTTAAATAGTCAGCATAAGTATGAGATAATAGGTTGACTGTCATATAATGTGTAACTATAACTATAAAGTAAAATCTTGTCCCTGAGCTCATTCATATCTCTGTTTGGTCTGTCTCAATGCTGACCCCAAATTATATATCATTCCCATATCTACATATTAATTTCCTTTCATACTGAAATGGGCAAAAAAACTAGTCTTTTGTACTTTCCTCTTTTTTTTTTTTTTTTTTTGGCATCTAGCCCAGGAATTATTTTCCTGAATTAAAATAAATAATAAAATAAAAAATAAATATAATACTTTATTTTTTAATTCAGGAAAATAAGGTGGTTCTCTAATATTTTGATGTAGTTATATAACATTGTACTACAACTTAAAATTTTATAATCAAAAAATTGTTCAAATTCTATTAACTAAAATTTAGTTAATTATAGCAACTTTAGAAGTACATACTCTGCTCAAACTGTAATGAATATTAACTTATTTGGAAGGAAGAACAGGTGTGGATTTATATATTATATTCTGATTTTTTTACAAAGTATGTATTCACTTTCAAGGCCCTGAAATTCTGTCTTTGCAGCATTGGACACATCACAAACAGGTCAGATTCTTTTAGGGGCACATAGGTGTCCAGTGAAATTGTGCTTGGAAGTTCACATACCTGGTGCACACATGAATGACTGACCACAACATCTCTCTTCTCAGAGTCACTTTGTGATTCATTTTTGCATCTGCATATGGTTTTCAGGCCAAAAAATCAACGGATTAGCAGCAACTTTGAGCAGCATGATGGGTAAATACATAGGATTATCTTTTATAAAGACCTTAAATTTGAGTAATACTAGCATATAACATTCCAGAAAGGGAAATAGAATGCTCACTAACTTTTGTAAAAAATAATCATTCCATTGTAGTAAATAATGGAAATGCACAGATAACTTTATTTATAACCCTCAACTTTAAAGAAGCATAGAAAATATACATTTGTAGATAAAAGGATTTTTTTTTATTTTTTAATTTTTTTTAAGTTTCTTTATTTATTTTGAGAAAGAGAGAGAGCACGAGTGGGGATGGGGCTGAGAGAGGGAGAGAGAATTCCAAGCAGACTCCAGGCTGGAAGCTCAGAGCCCAATGTGGGGCTCGAATGAACCCATGAACCATGAGGTCATGACCTCAGCTAAGATCCAGTCACAGCTTAACTGACTGAGCCACCCAGGCACCCCTAAAAGGATATTTTGAAATACAGCATATTCTAATGTTAGAACTTTATTGTTCTAGTTACCCTTACCTAATGTGTTCTAGGTGAAATGTTAACTTCTTTATTCACTATTCTTTTACTAATTCTTTGTGTAGTGTAAATATTCTTAATTTTAAGCCTCTAAATAAACATAGAATTGCTAACACAATAACAGTCTGTGAAAATAAAATATATTATGTTCAATCAAAACTTTACATTTTCTTTATTATATTGAATCATTAAGTTATGTGGATAAATCACAAATTATAATGAGGTTATTTTATTCAATCCTAAATATATATTTTTTCTATAAATGTATCCTGGTCTTAAAATGAATGTGCATATTTGGATTAGTGTGTTTTATTCTGAATCTTCTCTTAGTTTTAAAAATTCAGATTTGTTTTAGCCTCTAGAGTGTTCTCAAAGAGTGCCTCCAGGAAGTTTCTAAGATGCCAGCCCTTTCTCCCTATCACATCTATAGTTTAAGGCATTTTAAGATGCTTTACATAATGATGTTGCCCTCATTTCTTTCTCGCTTGTATTTCTCAACTTTCTTTCTTGTAATAATTCAGCAAACATTTAGTGAGTGCCCACTAGGTGTCAGACAATCTCCTAGTAATTAACAAAAAAAAAAAAAAAAAAAAAAAAAAAAAGAAAAGAAAAAAAGAAAAGAAAAAACCTTCCTTGATATCTTCACATATGTGGAAAGAATTAAGACGAGAAAGAGTAGTGTCAGAAAGAAGAAATTTTCTGCTATTTTCTCTTTGAAAATGTTGAAGTGGCCTGCTTCCTGAACACTTTCCAATTGGCACTGGTTTTACAGTTGACAGGATTAGAACACTATTTCTTTAAAAAATTGGTTTTGTGTAACAAATTAACACAGTAATGTTGTAATTACTCTCTTAAAGACTCATTTGTAGAAGATGTTGTATTGTTCACCCAGAAAATATTTTAAGGAAGTTTGTAAATAATATATTTTTCTATTTATTCATAAGACATTGTTGGAATGTCTACTATACAAAGCTTCTTTATATAATTTCTGTGAAGAAAACTTAAATAAAAAATGCTACCTATTCTCAAGAAACTTACACGTAGCAAGAGAGAAATTAATATAATCAAGTTGGAATGCACATGCAAGCTGGAATGTGGACTTTATATTCTCAGTCAATAAAGACAGAATTTAGATGCCAATATAAAACCTAATTCCACTCTTACACCTTTGGACAACTTCACATTAAAAACTCTGTGGCATGAGCTATAAGATTTTGTTCACTTTAACTAAAGATATACAGTCTTAAAGAAAATAAAAGTTCAAATTCAAGATTTGTTGAATGTCTTGATATTATATTCCAAAAGAGGTCCATTTCTTTCTTATGCAATGCACATTATTTTCAAAATGCTTAGACATGTTTCTAACTGAAAAGAGGCTTCAAAAAACTATAAAGTAAAGGCAACTACTTTATAAAAGGATTTTACAAATGTCTGCTTTAAAAGAAGACAAATAGGGGCGCCTGGGTGGCGCAGTCGGTTAGGCGTCCGACTTCAGCCAGGTCACGATCTCGCGGTCCTGAGTTCGAGCCCCGCGTCGGGCTCTGGGCTGATGGCTCAGAGCCTGGAGCCTGTTTCCAATTCTGTGTCTCCCTCTCTCTCTGGCCCTCCCCCGTTCATGCTCTGTCTCTCTCTGTCCCAAAAATAAATAAACGTTGAAAAAAAAAATTAAAAAAAAAATAAAATAAAAGAAGACAAATAGTTTAAACAGACAATATGCTATAAATAATCATAATTTACATGATTCTAAAATAAAAATTTAATCTACAAATTCATAGGTTGAATCTTTTTTAGAAAGGTAATATCCAAATACATACATTTGAAGATTCTTTATTATATCTTTTCTAAAATCTTCTGTTTCCCATGTTTCTTGTTTAATTGTATCGTTTTACTTTGTTGCTTTAGTCTCATTATAAAAGTTTTTTTTTTCTAATATTGGGGGACTTTTGTTTAATCACTATCATTATTATTAATAGTAGCAGCAGTAGTGGTAGTAGTAATACTTGGAAATCCTATTCTAGTTCTAATTTGCTGTAGTCTGTTCCTAGATGTTGTACAAGATGGACAACATGTACTGCTCCTACTGAGAGGTATGTGCCAAGGTCATGTCCTCTGGATATGAACTGTTCATCCCCTTCTGGGCATAATTAGCTTCTAAGAACATTTCTCTAATCTCTTCATTCTCAGGAATGACACTGCTCCAGCTCTAGATCAAGTACCACTACAGTGAGTTCTGAGCAAAATGGGAAGAACTCAAATGGTCTAGCCATTCCAAACGTATCTCTCCCATTAGTAACCTTGACAACAAATGTTTCCAAGGCCATTGCTCCATCTTAGGAGCATTGACTTAGCTTGGCACACTCTAACGCCGCTCCTACTTTTGCAATAATTATATGCTGTACATGCTCTGGGTCATGGTTTCTTCAGGTTTGAGATGTGAACATGTCTATGTTCCAAATGTTAGAACTCCCTTCAGTATTTCTGTAAAGTGACGTCCTTTTTTGTTGTTTTGTTAGACATCTATAGGTTTATTCTTACCTGTGAACTACCTTTCATGGAATGTTAAGTGACAGACAGAGTGTATATATTTCTCATTTTATTATTTTTTCCAAGTGCTTTACCTCTTGTTCATGTTGTAAACCCATATTTATCTTTCAATACCCTGAACACTGTACTCTTTTTTTTACATAATTTGTTGCTTTAATAAAGATGTCGTTATTTTAAAATGTGTTTCTTTATTTGATTCTTTGTTTCCTTTCCTCAGGGAATGGCAACAATATTCCCTCACTATCCCTACACAAAACTTTAGTCTTCATTTCCTCTTTAATCCTATTTCCTCCATTTAAACTATCCAGTAAGGTTTTCATAATCTGTTGTAACTGTTTTTTTTTTTTCTTCTAATACTTTATATTAAATGTTTCCAAATTTTCCTTCACTGTCTATTTTTCACTACCACTGTTTGTTTATACATCTACTGTTTCCTGACTGGCCCATTGTATTCATTTCAGTGGTCATTGCCTTGTTTAATGTGCCCAACTAATGGATTTATTTCACAACAGGTAATGTTTTTCATAAAATGCAAATCTGATCTCATTTTCCCATGAATCGCCAATGCCTCTGGAGAATGAACTATCATCCTTAATGGAGCACAAAATCCTTCATGATTTTCAGCTTTATCTCTTTTGACTTTATCCTGGAATCCATTAAATTTGGAGTTCTTTGCTCTGATTCCCCAGGCTGTTTCTAATATCCTTGATTTTGCATAGATCTCAACTGAAACATCTAATCACACTAGTGTACACACATGGATGCTTCTTCAGAAAGATAGTCTCCAGATATTTCTTCAATACATATTGATTATGGATACTAAATGTTGAGCAAGTGGACTCTTGGTACCATTATTAAAACTAACCTTCCCTCTTGTTTTCTAAGTATTTCATCTCTGTCTTTAGGTTTCCCATATAATTCTTGAAGAAAAGACAACAACAACAAAAACAACAACAACAACAAACTTCCTCAGAAAAACATATAACAGTCCACTGGACACACCCTTTTTTTGACTCTTCTTATTCAGCACCAACCTAAGAAATTGCATTGGTGCTTCACCCTCCAGTAGAAAATACAAATCAGAGTTAACTTTCCAGTGTCAGATTGAGCCATATAAAATTAATAGTATTTTCTTGGTCAAAAATGTCAGATTTTGCCAATGTTATGTGATTTAACCTAGTATGTGTAGTGTTTCATTCTACAAAATACTAGCAAAAGCCATTGTCTCTACCTTGTTACATTTCCAGTGATGATACGGTACTGCTGAGAGTTTGGTCTATCAGACACCTCACATGCTGAGCCACCACTTAATGTGTATTTGATTCAGATAAGATACCTTCTCTGGCTGAAATGGCTTTAGCACTTTAAAGAAATAGACTTTATTTTTTAAAGCAGTTTTAAGTTTACAACAAAATTGAGTGGAGAGTACAGAATTCCCATTTACTCTTCTGTCCCACACAGGACAGCCTCTCCCCACTATCTGTATCCCCTGACTAGAATGGGACATTTGTTATAATCAATAACACTACACTGGCACATCATAATTGCCCCAGATCCTTAGATTACATTGAGTCAACTCTTGGTTTTGTACATTCTATGGGTTGTGACAAATGTCTAATGACAAGAATTCACCATTATAGTGTCATACAGAATACTTTGACCACACAAAAAGTCCTCTGTTCTCCACCTATTCATCCTTTCCTTTCTATCGCAATCCCTGGCATCCACTGACCTTTATACACCTCCATCGTTTTGTCTTCTCCAGAATGTCATATAGTTGGAATCATATGTTATGCAGCCTTTTCACATTGGCTTCTTTCCCTTAGTAGTGTGCATTTAGAGATTGTCTGTGTTTTTTCATGACATGATGGTTCATTTCTTTTTAGTGCTGAGCCACACTTACTTATACATCCATCTACTGAAGGACATCTTACTTGTTTACAAGTTTTGGCAATTTGGGGTTTTTGTATGGACATATGTTTCATCACACTTGGATCAATACCCAGTGCATGATTTCAGGATGGTAAAAGTAAATTTATTTTATAAGGAAAGACCAAACTGTCTTCTAAAGTAGCGATGCCGTTTTGGATCAGGCTTTTACCACTTTTGCTTGCTAGGAGGACTCTTATACACTATTTAAATGGAGCCCAGTTATATTTTTCTTTTTTATGAAATTCTCACAATCTTCAGATAAAACTAGGCATTTTTTCTCTATTCTACCAGAAAACTTATTTTTTAAGCATATATTAAATAGATCCCAAATGAAACAAAATCTAGGAAAAGAGGGCAAGTGTCCTTGTAAGGGTCAACTTACCTGAGAAAGGTTATGGTATATGATGGTAACTCATGCCAAATACCACACCTGAGTAATTGAGGAAAGCATGTTTTATGGAATATATATTATAGTTCACTTACATCTTCTTTCTGGACTCAGCCACACTAGTCTATGGCTGCATACAAATGAATTAAATTATAGGTTGCTTAGAGTTTCTCATGTGGGGGCCCTGATCTATTTTGGCATGAAGGGCCTGTCTGAGCACCACATGGGAAGAGAGATTTCCTACCCTCAACACTGAAGCAGTATTTGGCAGACTGGGAACAGCACAGTGCCCTCGCACAGGGTGCTTCCTGTTAGAAACAGCTGCAGAGATGGCAGAAATCATCAGGGGTTGGGAATTTGACTGGAGGAGGGGACTGGTCACAGTTTTATCCCGTCTTTGAAACCATGACCTTTGAACAAAATTCTTAAGGAGTTGAGACCAGCACGTAGTGATGTCCAAGAATCAGTTGATTTGCAACTCATCGTTATGGATTAAAGATTGATAAAAATTACTCGGGAAAAGGAATCTGTAGGGGAATAAAACTTCAAGATCAGTAGAAGGCAGTTCCTTTGAAATATGGTTAGTATAATAAGTATGAAACAGAATCTACCAGTTATAGGAATAATTAGAGATCAAATAAAATAATGCATATTATTATACTTTGAAATAGCATCCTACAGAAAGTCAAGTATCATTTATTACAGAAATAAATATCTTGTAACTATACTTTAAAAACAATTAAAATTACTGCATTTTAATGCAGTTAATATCCCTTAATGGTTAAGATTAAGATAAGAAGAACTTAAAACATTATTTCATCTAGTATATAAATACAAATGTAGTTATTTGTTTCAATTTTATATATACTTTTTCTAATCTTATGCAATTTTTGACATTACTATTATCGAAAAGAAAAAAATGAGTTCACATACTTCAGTAGATAACTGGCCCAAGGAACTAAAAAATTCAGTGAAAGTGTTCAGGAGGGCTAACTTGTTACAATTTTTAACTTTTCACATTGAAAAAATTATCATCATTACATTTTAAAAATGTATTCACATGTTTAAATGCTCGCCAAACTGACAGTGAGTCTTTAAATATTATTGTTTTCCTCATCATTACACCAAGTGACACTGACAGAAACAAGGATATCTGCCAAGATGAAACATTTGTTTTTTCTTGCTTAAGAGGTAATAGAGGAAGGCCTAGAGATTCCCCAAATACTCAAACCTAGAGGAGATTTTAGAAAGAGCTGTTGCATCATTTGAAATTTCAGAATGCTTACACAAATTTATTGTAATATAGATTTGAATTGTATGTATTTTCTATGAGAGTAATAAATGATGGTATGCATTTGACTGATTAGAAAAGATTGTTAAATACAGTAGTGGTTACAGCATAGATTCAGGTGTGAAATTTACAGTGTCAAATCTTATTTTGACAAATTATTATCTCAGTGACCTTGGGTAAATTAACAGTACCTCTTTCACTGAGATGGTATGAGGATTTAATGAGTTGATAACTGTAAATAACTTAGAATAATGTGTTCAACACTCAAAATCAATCGGTGTAACTTACCTCATTAAGAGAATAAAGAATAAAATCGATATGATCATCTTAATAGATGTAGAAAAGGCATTTAACAAAATCTAAAAACCAGTCATAATAAACACCTTCAGTGACTTAGTTATAGAAGTAAACATCTTTAACATGATAAAATATTCCATGAAAAATCTATAGCTAACATAATACTTAGTAAACAGACTACAAATTAAGCTGATTGAGAACAAAGCAAGGATGTCTGTCTGCTCTCACTACCATTCAGTATTGTGCTGGAGTTCTTAGCCAATGCAAAGAGGAAAGAAAAAAATTAGTTCTGACAAGAACAGAAGAAAAAAAATTTGTTTTGCAGAAAACATGATTGTTTTTATATAAAATACTAGTTAATCAGGAAAAGCTCTAAGACTACTAATAAATGAATTTAGCAAGATCATAGGGTTCAAATCAATCTGAATGACTTGATTATATTTTAGTATACTAGTAAACTATTGGAAATTACCATTTAAAAACACCACCATTCACAATAATTTTTAAAATTCATATATATGTATATATAATAACGGTAAGCCCACTAGAATGAAAACTTTAAAATAGAGCAGAGAGAAATTAAAGAAGGTCTAGATAAATGGAGAGATAGTTTATGTCATAAATTTAAAGGATTTAAATACTGTTAATACACAATGTAAATACTGTTAATACACAAGTCCTCTCAAAAATAATATACAAATTCAAGGTCCATCCCTGTAAATAATCCAAGAGGCTTTCTTATAGAAATTGACAAATTGATTTTAAAATGAACACACAAATGCAGAGGACCAAAACAGAAGACTTACACTACTTAATTTTAATACCATAGTTAGTATAAATAATTAGGAAAATGCATTGGTGGGCAAATAGATCAATAGAACATCATAGAGAGTCCAGAAATAGACATAAACAGATATAATCAATTAAATTTTAATTCAAGCACCATGGTAATTAACTGGGGAAAGGCTTTTCTCTTCAATAAATGTTCTAAAACAACTGAAAATGTGCATGAGGGGAAATGAATCAATGTCCCTACCTCAAATGATTGATAAAAATTAAATTGAAAAGGATAATTGAACTGAATATAAAAGTTCAAACTATAAAGCTTCAGAAGAAAACTTAGGATGATATCTTTGCAACCTCTAAGTAGGTCAAGATTTCTTTTAAAAATACTAAGATTATTAAATATGGAATAAAACATGGATAAACTAGACTTTATAAAATTTATACATTTCTACTCAAAATACATACTGATAAAATGAAAAGGTAATCCACAAATTGGCAGAAAAATAGATGTGAGGTTGTCAAAACTTGTATCCAGAATTATCTATATCTGTGTTTGCATGTGTGTATATGTATGTGTATATCTAACAATTCAATAATAAGGACTACAGTTTATAAAATGTGCAAGAGACTTCTGAATCCCATGAAAGGGTGCTCATGAGGGATGCAAATTAAAACCACCACGAAAAAGTACTTCACTTTCATGACTAATATTAAAGCCTGATATTATCGAATGTTAGTGAGTATGGGTGCTGTTGAATATCAGATACATTTCTTCTGGGACTATAAGATGTTACAGTCACTTCAGAACATAGTTTGGCAGTTTCTTATAAGCAAGACCTTTACTGTGTATGACCTATAAATGCCAACCCACTAAATATATGACTCAGCAGTTACTCCCAAGAGAACATTCATAAAAGCTTCATTCATTGATTGTAATCAAAAGGGAAAAATGACATTAATATCCATTAATGTCTTTATCCATTAATGGGTAAAGAAACTGAGGCATTCATGCAGTTCATATCTAGTAATAAAATGGACCAACTGATGCATGCAGTGACAGGAATGAATTTCAAAATTTTGTGGTAAGGGAAAGAGGCCACTCACAAGATGGTACATATTGCATGATTCCATTTATATTAAACTCTAGACAGGCAGAACTAAGTAATGGTGACAGAAGTCAGAAATGTGTTTTGCACTGGAGGACTGGGGAGTATGGATTCACTGGCATATGACCTGATAAACATACAGCAGTGAAGAAAATGTTCTACAGGTTAACTGGGGTGAAGATTACATATTTCACATGTTTGGCAAGCCCCCCTCTCAAAGTCCTATACGTAGAACACACCTTATTAAAAAAGAAAACAGTCCACCTGAAAGCAAGATATTTTAATTCGTGACTACTTATCTATACCAAAAAACTGTGATAAGGAATTATTATATATAAAACCATATTATGATATCTATATAATTGTATAAATATATAATTACAAGTAGTTATAAAACAATTTTATATGTATACACATAACAGCAATATAAGGGGATATGCATATATATATATATTTTTTTTTTTGGTATGAAAGTGTCTACATATATACAGGTGTGTGTGTATATGTAACATAGGTAATATGTCTCCCAGAATACATCAGTAAATGTTAAAAAGATAGTTAAGAATGAACAAGAAAATTCAATATATATTTTAGTACATTTTAAAGCCTGATCTTCTTCATTCAACCACATGTTGAAAAGTTTATGTGAATATCAATATATTCAACTACATGTTAAAAAGCATGTCTATATATTTAAAGATTATAGTCATTATTCCTCCACACCTAGGTAAAGCTTATTTTTAATATGTTGGTGATTCATGCAGATTATTTTAAGGAGATAAATTTGGTTTGTACACTATTATTATTTTCAAAAAAGCAAGGAGTTTCTTTCTCTTTATTATAACAGAATAATGTGTTTTTTTTTTCTTCCTTGTCCTAAATATTCTAAATAATTACAGTCTAAATCAAAAACACACTTAAAACCTTGGTAAGTAAATATGTCTTTGCTTCTTTTTTCTCTTCATCGGCAAAAAACAAAAGAGCAAGCATTAACTAATGTTTCCTTTAATCTTGTTCTTTCCCTATAATTTCAAATACACTTTTTTAAAATAATTGAGACACTATGAACCAAGATATAAGATGGTAGAATGTTAAGAAAGACTTAAGCCAACGACCAAGCTTTGACCAAAGGAAAAACACATATCAGCTCCCATGAGAGAGTGTGAGATTGATGGAACTGGCCTTAATAATACCACTGAATGCTGATAACTTTGTGAGAATATATGAGAAGCCTATGTGGGAAGAACGGAAGGAATAGAACCCAACACTAGAGCAGCCACTGCCCTTGTGTGGGAGAAGACAAGAGGGCACACATTATGACAGAACTGGCTGGAGAAATGATATTACCTGTATTGTTGTTTCTTTTGCAAGTTGACAAGAGGCATCTTACCCTACTGTTGGCTCACTAAGACAAGCAAGCACAGCTGATGCCATATGGCAAAGTAAGAATGGGACAGTTCTGGAGCTCATATGGATAATTAGGTACCAGCAATATGTAAAGCAAAGTATATCAGTGTCTTCCTTCTTCTTTTTCCAGATCTACCTCCCATTGAGCACCATATTCGGAATGCTTGCAAATCACGATAGACAATTGCAGGCTAAGGATTGTGTAGTGACCTGAAACAGAAGAGATGAGAATTTAAGGACTTCCATTGTTGAGAGTTCAAACTACTCCATAATACTACTGCCTTGGCAACCAGTTTGTGTGACCAAGCAGTCTGCAGGGGACTTGAACCGACATTAGCCTCTCCCATAAGACACAAGTGCATGCAAGTTCCTGATATGACTCCCCCAACTACCTTGTGATAAATATTTTTCCATCCTCCCAGGGTCTTCCCTTTCTGTGTCAACTTGTACTGGACATCTAATAAACTTACTAAGACCTGACTCCTTCAATCTAAATTGACCAATCTGGCCTTAGACCAGGAACCACAAAGCACTTCCCCTGTGGACCCTGATAAAAGCCTGTGCCCCAAGTACTGCGCCACTCCTGCCTATACCCTCTCTTACCCTTTTATGGGCCCTCAAGGTGTAATGTGTACCTCCTGCAGAACCTGTAAATTGAACTTTATTTCACTTTCCCTTGTTGTTCCCTGACTCACCATTGGACACCCCAAGGCTTTACTCAACAAACGTTAATTTAACAAAGTCACAACGATTGGTTTCACCAACAGAACTGGGCAGATTGAGTCACATTTGCTATAGACCCCAGAGAATGCCTTTCAGCTGCAAATGGTTTTCTGACTGATGCTCCCAGGTGGGTAATTCTATATGAGAAGGATCCACTGCTTGCTGGCCTTCAGTCGTGCTATTTTTGGCTGCCTTGCACCAACTGTGCAGGGTTTTACATTGGACTCTCATCCCCAAATATAAGTTCTGAAAAAAGCCACAAGAATCCTCCTGAATCTCAGAGTATTGATCATTGGAGCCAGTTAGAGGTGCCAAGAATGTGCTTTCCACCTATTAACACCTTGTGGAGTAAAATTCCCAAGACATTGTTAGGTCTTGGGTATATTTCCTGACTCTAAGCACAAACCCAGCTGCTGTCTGTTATGAGAATTGACTAACATTTTTTCAGGGTCCTGGTGCATTAGTTAATGCCAGGACATGAGAGTGCCAACCCCAGCCCAAGTGTGGGCTACTGTGAAAAGGTGCCAGGCAGAGCTCTTAGAAGACAGAGAGGGCGATTCCCCTTCCCTGGCCATTGTGTTTGGGAACTCCACCAATACTCTGAGTTCTAACCAGTATGGTTGGGACACCCTCACTTCTCAGGAAGGCAGGGTCCCTGACAAAGGCGAGAGTGGCTGGGACACATGGTCTCTCTCTCACTGCATACCTTGCTGTCATACCTCATCTCCCAACCGCATGAATATCACAGGTCCCATCCCTGGTGTCGCAAGGTCGAATAGCTGAATACAAATGGCTGAAACACCTAGTGCCAGCTCCCCTAGAACTTATGAGGAAGTTATAAAGCTTCTTGCTAAATCTATAATGCCCATGGAAGGAGTGGGCACTACTCAGTGTCACAGCAGAACAATGTGCCAAAGTTCCAGTTCTACATTCTCAAGGCTTAGGGGCCAGTCCTAAAATCTTGCCTCCCCAATTCCAGGGAGGTCAATTGGGACACACTGGGGAGGATAATCTGCTGACTTCAAGTCAAGCTAGCTTCTGGAGACATTCCACTCTGTGGGCTTTCTGAGGATGCTCTCCCAGACTTACAGCTGCTAACACTATTTATAGTAGAGAGGATGGGCCTCTGTCCTGTGTAAGATCAAAGGAGCAGCCACTGAAGTTAGCTGACCTCAAGGGGTTAGCATTCACCTGAGGGCGTCAAAGTTCTCCTTGTAAAATATCAACTCACAAACTTTGCGGTGGGCACAGCACATGTTAGATCTCTTCACTTCTGAGAAGCAATACATTACACATTTTCTCATTCAACCTAAGTCTACTCATGCTCTTGGGGTGCGTGGGTGGCTCGGTTGATCATCCAACTCTTGGTTTCTGCTTCGGTCATAACCTCAACACTCCTGAGTTCAAGCCCCACGTTGGACTCTGTGCTGATAGCGCAGAATCTGCTTGTGATTCTCTCTCTCTGCCCCTCCCCGTGTTCTCTCTCTCTCTCAAAATAAATAAATAAACATTTTTTTAAAAAGTCTACTTATGCTTTTAGTTGCAAATCCGTGTCTTTCCATTGGTGAGAACCTCAATAAACTTCCTTGCAGCTGGCCGCGCAAGCCTTACAGCAGGCCCTGCCTTGAGTCCCTAGGGGCTCAGACTTCTGAGTTGAGCCACAGGTGTGACTCCACCTAATGGAGATTAAACATGGTTCTATCTGGTTGCCCACAAGGTTCTGGATGAAACGCCTTCTCCAGATAGCAGCCAGGTCCATATCACTCAAACAACAAAGTTTGACAGCCCACTGGACTCTTTATAGACAGAGGCACTATCAGTCTCACAGCTCATACTGCTTCACACAAGTCCCCAACCGCCTTGGGTCAGGGATTCAACCCAATAGCCTCAGCACGGCTACTGAGGTCTCACTGTTCAAAAGGAATGGGGTGCCATCGGGAAAGAGTTAATTTGGTGTCAAGGGCTTTTTTAGATAATAGGAGGATGTAGCATCTCCCATGCTCAGCCTCTTGCTCACTGACATTGAGGTGGGTATTCCTACTAGGGGCCCCTCTTGCAGTCAGGAGAACTGGAGGCCAACTGGCTGACGTGGAAAGGGAGTCAGTATTCTTCAACAAGAGCAATGCCACCATCGTGCACGATGTAGCCTGCTGGGAGACTGCATCATTTCGTCCTGCTAGTGGCATGTCCCTAGTTGAGGATGCCTCCTCCTGGCTTGGCCCATCTGACAAAACTGACAGAATCAGTGGCAGCAAGCTTGGCTCTGCAACAAGCCCTAACAATAAAATTCCAAAGAACACATTTTTTACTGACCCCCGGGTGGTAGCCAGTGGGCTCACAAGTTGGTCTGGACAATGACAAAATGATAATGTCATGATTCAAGGGAAGTCTCTCAAGATACAGCCAACTCATAGGGCCGATTGTGATCCCGGGTGTTTGTGCACACGTGCCAGCAAGCACCAGAAGCACATTGTAAGAACATTGCAAACTCCTTATCCGAATTGCGTGCTGGTTCCAAGGCCCCACATGAGCCACCTCCTAGAGAGTCAGTCACAAATCCAGATACCACTATTCCCCCCAGAGGGGATACACCTATTAGAAGAGTGGACCCTTACTACATCAGGCAATATGGGAGTAACGGAACTCGCTGACTGGGCATATAGGTGCAGATCCCCCTTCACTCTGGCTCTAGCCAATGTGGTGGTAAATAATTGCCCGTTTTTGTTCCCCCTCAAAATCTGGAAGGCTCCCAAGTGGGGAAATGTGCCGCTGCACTACAGACCCTAGTCAAGAAAGCAAACTGATGTTTTTGAACCACTGTACCCTCCAGGGTGGCTGGTTGGTATGCAGCTGCCATCATTGATACTTTCTTTTTTTTTTTAATTTTTTTAATGTTTTTTATTTATTTTTGAGACAGAGAGAGACAGAGCATGAACGGGGGAAGGGCAGAGAGAGGGAGACACAGAATCGGAAGCAGGCTCCAGGCTCTGAGCCATCAGCCCAGAGCCCGACGCGGGGCTCGAACTCACGGACTGCGAGATCGTGACCTGAGCCAAAGGCCGCTTAACCGACTGAGCCACCCAGGCGCCCCCATCATTGATACTTTCATGGGATTCCTGGATCGCTTCCTCCAGAAATCCTGCTTCCCGTCATGTAAACTCCTTCTTAATCAGGTATGTGTTCATCTTCTCAGGCCCACCAGATGTTATAGATTCAGTCTAAGGTTCTCATTTCATTTCCCAAGCTGTTCCATCATGGGCTATAGAACTTGGAATCTCATGGAATTTCCACCTAGCTTATTAGCCCCAAGCAGCTGGACTTACAGACAGGCATAAAGTCTACTCAAACATATGCTCCTTATGCTTTTAAATGATAAATGATCCCCCAAATGGACAGATATTTTACCCCAAACTCTAATGTAGCTTAATTTTTGGTCTTCAGATTTTCAACCCCTCCCCCACCCTACTTCCAGTCTCCTCTAAGGACTCCCTTGTTAGTACTTACAGGGAACCTTCACACCTCTGACATTAGAGAGGACATCATTCACATCCACCTACCAAATAAACGCTCCCCTCAACATTTTAATTTTCCCACACACTGACCTCATGATTGAGGGTGTATTGTACAACATGGCTCTCTTATATCAGAGAGCCCAAGGGGACAAAGCCCTACCAAATTGCTTAGAGATCATGATCATACAGATTTTATTGGCCCAGACAATATATGGCCCACTATCAGTAGTGAAGCTCAGGCCAAATGTGTGTGGTTAGAAACTACTACTTTTATTTATTAAAAAGTTCATTCCCCATAACAACACTGCTGAAAGAAATCTCCCTATCATTACTACCCTAACATATCAGGATTGATTATTTTATATTCACCAATAATAGGCTTGGGTTTAAGAGCACTAACTTAGAGCTGAGTCACTTGTGTCCCCAGCTCCACTATGTAAAAAGAGTAGAAACTTGCACAATTTTATGTATTTTTCTAATATGTAAAATGGAGACACTATTAGTAATTATCTTACAGTCATTGTGACAGTTAAATGTGTCAGTATATGTTAGACACTTTGAATAATTCTTGACATATTAATAGACACATAAATGTTAATTACTATCATCATCATCATCATCATTTCTATAATCTTAGTCATTACTATTATGGTAAATAGAACACAGCCTTATGGTTCTATGAGTAAGTTTTCCAAGCACACACATTAAAGATATCGTTGTTGTTTTTTTTCCTAAGTTTATTTTATGTATTTGGGAGAGAGAGAGAATACGGGAAGGACAGAGAGAGAAAGGGAGAGAGAGAATCCCAAATAGGCTCAGTGCTGTCAGCACAAAGCCCAATAAGAGGCTTGATCTCATGAACTGTGATATCATGACTTAAGCTGAAAGCAAGAGTTGGACGCTTATCTGACTGAGCCACCCAGTCACCCCTTAAAGACATTACTAATCGTTGGCATTTTATGTACTTAATTTATCATTATTAATTCACCATTCAAAAAATTCATCATTATATTTTAGATGATTTGGAGAATAACCTTTGTGTTCATCCTTGTTTTCCCTACTTTTCAAGAAAATTTTAAAATGTATATTAACAAATGTATCAAGATACAAAATTAATTGTTCTCAATATTCGATGTTAGTAGATGCACTGAGATTTTAGCTTCACAGGTAGGGAGACTGAGACATGATATGATTACCTCTAAATATCTTTAAATATGATTCACTTTGCCCATATATAAACCAAAAATTGAATTTCACTTTTTTCCATTCCTGTCTCAAAAATAAACTTTGTAAAAGAGTGCATCAAGTTTGGGTTTCCTTCCATCCAGTTAATCTAAATGCTATGTGCTCAGGCTATCACTTTTGGGAAGATGATGTAAGAACGTTTCAATATATAGTTGGCATAATTGTGCATAGCTGCTGTCAAGAATTCCTAGGCAGAGACTGTCATCTGAAAAGGTTACTGTGACATTTCTAGAATATGCTTTTTCAAATATGAATGAAACATGTTGCCTTTTTGGTTGAGGGTAGGGAAGGCATGGAACCTGACATTTTCCACGGTGCCAAAATTAGAAAACAAAGTATTAGAATGCCAAGATTAATCAATCACTCAACACGTATTTGTATAGTACCTACTTAGGTGTTGCTTGCGCTGCTCAGAACTAGCATTTTATCAGATTTAAGTGTTTAGCCAAATGAAACCTAAAAATCAAGGAGTTGCTTTAATCTAAATTATATGGATCTGCCAAGAGAATGTGCCATATGTCGGAGCTTCTGAAGTACCTGCACCCTTTTGAATGAGTATTTTCTATGCTCAGAATTATTATAAATGCAGAATCAAATTCTGCCTATAATAAAATTTTATTCTTTGAAGAAACAGAGCATGAAATTTATGCAGTTAAGATGTATATACATACATATATAAACATATATATCTCACATAAATATATGATATATATATGTATATATATATGAAATCATTACATTGTATACCTTAAGCTTATACAATATTATAGGTCAATTATATCCCAAGAAAACTGGAAAAAATAAATAATTTCAAACAAATAATTTGCAATGCTAAAGTCCTGCTCTGCTAAAAGAAAAGTAGAATGTGCCAGAAGTAGAGTCAGTCACTAAGTCTGGCTGTTTTTTGTGTTTTTTTTTTTTTCTTCAAAGATGTATTAGCCTTAACAAAACTATTTAGGAAAGACTTATTTTAGGCTATATTTGTAGTGGGGATAATGGAAATAAATATAAACTGTAACACAATGGCATGGATTTCACACATTGGTTTAAAAACTCATTTGAAATCCTCTTGATTGTGAAAGGAGAGAGGCAAAGATCATGGCAACAACCTTAGGAATGCTTCTAAATATTTCACATTGTGGAGGAGGTTTATTCAGATAATTTGGGGATGACGTCGCTGTGCTATCCTTCCTGTGGAGTTGCAAATGTCATGTTCCAAATTCAGGATAATTCCACAGCTGGAAAAGAGTTTTCACAAACTGGCTACCTGTCTTTTATTATGCTCTTATAAATTGTTAATCCTTTCTTATACAAATCCTTTAATTTAATCAAGATGACTCATTGTGCTACTTTATGCCTAGTTTAAAATAATCCCATTTATAATAATAGTATAAAATAAGGTTGAACAAATTATCTTTATTTGCCTTTTTTTGTTTGTTTTTGCTCCTACTAATTAGAATTATGAAAAGTGCCTTTTTTATCCTGCTGTCTTGCTTAGTTGATTTCCATACCTGAAAAGGAAATAGCTAATTCAGCATAGAGGTAAATATTATATTTATAGTCTTAAAGAAATAGTGAGATTATCAGAGGAATTGGATGTAAGTTATAACATGTATAATAAATGAGTGGACAAAGAAATTAAATATATATATATTAACATATTAACATATGTTTGGCTGGATTTGGTTTTGGTTGCTACGTAAAAAAGTATGTGTATACATATACTTAAAAAAATTAACTATCAGGGGGCGCCTGGGTGGCGCAGTCGGTTAAGCGTCCGACTTCAGCCAGGTCACGATCTCGCGGTCCTGAGTTCGAGCCCTGTGTCGGGCTCTGGGTTGATGGCTCAGAGCCTGGAGCCTGCTTCCGATTCTGTGTCTCCCTCTCTCTCTGCCCCTCCCCCGTTCATGCTCTGTCTCTCTCTGTCCCAAAAATAAATTAAAAAAAAAAAAAAAGTTGAAAAAAAATTAACTATCAATGCAAGCATCTTTGCTCATTCACATAAATTCCTTGGCTCATTTCTTTGGTTTTGTTGTGGGTTCTTGATTCAAGGTTGTCTCTAGAATCTCTATTTAGGTAAGTTTGAAGGCTATCGTCTTTGTTGTGGGTTCTTGATTCAAGGTTGTCTCTAGAATCTCTATTTAGGTAAGTTTGAAGGCTATCGTCTTTGCATAACAGTAACTTGGTATATTTCTGGCAATTGCAACAAGTGAAATTTGCTACAAGCAATCAATAAAATAAAAATCTCTTTATACCCAGTAGTTATGGCCTATAGGAAATAAACAAATAAAAATACAAGAAGTAAATAAATTCAGATATTGAACCCTAGTGCCTTTGGGCAAGAAAATGGCACAGTTTTCCTTCAACATTCTTTTTCATTATAATCTTTCTCAAAACCCTCCCTGATCAACAATCCCGTTATTTGGCCTTTTCACAGCACTATTAAGGTCCCCCAAATCATGACTCAGACCCCAGTCACACCAGACCAAATCCTGAAAAAGTAGTCATCTGTGCTTCCAGCTCTTCTTTTATGTCAATTCCCACTATCCTAATTTTTGGTACTTCGCTAATGTTCCAAACACATTTCAATGTTACTTCATCTAAAATGTTTTGACTTTCTCAGATCTGTGTGTCTTTTAAGATATATCTCTAATTTCCTAAAGCAATTAGCCACAATAATCATTGGCTAATTAACATTTACGTTTAAAATGATGGCCCAGGATAGTACCAGTCTGGAAGGAAAAAGCTTTGCAGTAAATGAATAAAAAAGTCACTGAGACTCCTCCTATAACTTCGAGTAGTTCACTGTTTAAAGAAGGAGGCAGAAATATCATATGCAAATAATATGTATATGTATATATATAGATATATATATACATATATATACATATATGTTTAAAATTAAGTATAATATGTGATAAATCCAATAGTACAATATTTATTAATTCTTCCAACAAATGTTTATTGAGCACCTAAACAGATATAGTTCTGTTTATTGGGCATCACGAAGAACAAAACACAAAATCCATGCTCTCATGAATTTTACATTCTATTTGAGAGAGACAGAAAATAATCTTAGTAAACAATTACGTCATGTAGCAAAGTTAGTAGTGTTAGAAAACACATGCAGTATCAGAGCAATGAGGACAGTCTAGGGAAATACTATAAGTTTCAAGTAGGTTGGACAGAGTAAGACCTCAATTTAAAACTAGCATTTACTAAAGAATTTGGACAAGGTAGGGACGCAAGCTGGGGAAGAGAGAATGGTCAGCGTGAACTCAGGGATGCCAGAAACAACAAAGGGTCAGCTGCTGCGGCACAGTAAATAAATGGGAGAATGTTCTTTGCAAAGGCTTTAAGGATAAAATGAGGATTTTGCTTTCTACTCTGACTAAAATGAGGAG
Source organism: Felis catus (assembly GCF_018350175.1). NCBI lineage: Eukaryota > Metazoa > Chordata > Mammalia > Carnivora > Felidae > Felis > Felis catus. The sequence continues at coordinate 219,632,834 of NC_058368.1, read as the reverse complement.
AGTAGTGTTTAGAACCGGGGAACCTCCAAATGGGATTTTGAAAATATTTCTTAGACCTCAATGCTGACAGCAGAGTGTAAGTGGGGCAAGGTAGCAACAGAGAGACCAGTAATTGCTGGTAATTGAGAGACCAGTAATTGCTCCTAGTAATTGAGAAAAGGTGTGTTGGTTTAGGGTCGAATGATGGAAATGGAGAGAAGTGGTGGGATCCCGTGTATGTTTTACAAATGAAGTGAAACCACCTTCTCGGATGTGGGCTTTACAAGAAACAGCAGGGTCCAAAATGACTGCAAAGTCTTGGGTTTGAGCATATCATTGGAGTAAAAGGGGAAAGACAGCCCATGCGACTAGATGCTGCTGCCTCACATTATTCACATCCTGCAGGATAACCTGGTCACCAAGTGGAAGTTCTGAACTCCTCACTACACTCTTTCAAAGCAACGGGGGAGTGCCGCCAGCCGACCAGATGATAAAAGGAGACCAAAGGTCGGCTGTATTTCAAACTCAGTCGGAACAGGCTACACTTCGGACAGATCTGAGTCAGGGAGATTCCATTTATGGCCACCAGGGAGCTTGGCCAGGCCTTCCTGCAGCGCCCCCTACGGGTGCCCGCCCAGGCGCAAGTCCACAGGGCAGGGGAGCTGCAGCCTATGGTCAGCCTAAGCCAGGCAACAAAGGCCAGCAAAGGGGGGTGTAGCTGGTGAAGCATAATGAAGACCTATACAGACACTTAGGTAGATGTGTTAGTCAATGAACCAGAGACTCGTAATTCTCAATCTGAAATCTGAGGGGTTTCAAATTTTTGAGACTTAGACATCTAATTGTTCATAATTTATATGTTTAAGTCTCCCAAGGAATTACTGGAACTCTTCTCACTGTGTGACATATCTACCTGACTATATAGACACTCAGCCTAAGAGTATTAATTTATCATTGCATGAAATTTCTTTGATAGTTTGTTGAAAATAAAATCAATTGAGAATTGATCGACTTAACTGCCATTTCTAATGACTAAAGGTTATAAATCATTTTATTTCACTTATCCAAATATTTCAAGCATGATAAAGGATGGCAGAATAATTTTTCTCTGTGTTTAAAAAAAGTTAATCACAGTGAAAGTTAAGTCTTTTATTATAAATACTGAGTATTTTGATAACTATTTTTACCATTTTTTGCATTTTCAGGAATAGAGGGATTATACACATATACAAAAATCATGTATAATTTATTATTACTTCCCTAGGGTCTAGAATACCTTTTGGTTTTTATAATAGATGTTCAAAATATTTGATGAATGAAAAGATAAATGGATGAATAAATGAAAAACCCACAGTTATCTGATGTAATCAATATCATGATACTGAGAGACATTTTCCCCATTTGCAATATAAAAACAAAAACTTAGACATATAATAACCTATGTATTGGGCATTTCTTAACAGAGCATCATGTAAGGAGACTACTGAGAGAGTCTGAGCAGGACATTATAGGGATACTTTTTCATTTCAGGATCTCCAAGAAATTTAACATGTAACCTTCATTATCAAAAAATAATAGGATATCTGTTACGAAGGACTGTTTCAGATCTCTGAAAAAATGATTTCTGTACAACATAAGATATAGGCAGAAATCCCGGCTGATCAATCTCCTTAACAATAATTTTGGAAATCTGATTTGGATGATACTAGAGATCACTGCTACAGTTCTTAAATTTATTAAAATTGGATGATAAAAAAAAGTGACAGAGCAAGTTAATGTCAGTTTGAAATTATCTGATGAGGATAATTAAAAATATTCAGATCAAGAATTCCAATTACTGTTATCCAATATTAATAAAAATAGTTAATGCTGGAAATTTATAAACTAATTTTCAACCAAATGAATATTATGTTTTTAATCATAATTATTGTGAAATGTTTGTAAAATATACTGTCTTCTAATTTTTCCAATTTGTGTTGATTTTATTTGAATGCATGATCCTAGGACATTCAGGATTTTCTTTTCCTTCTGTTTAGTTTTTGTTTTATTTCATTTATTTTCCCTTTTAAACTTTGTCCTTTTTAGGGCACCTAGGTGGCTCCGTCTGGTTAAGCGTTCGACTTCAGCTCAGGTCATGATCTCACAGTCTGTGAGTTCGAGCCCCGTGTCCGGCTCTGTGCTGACAGCTCAGAGCCTGGAGCCTGGAGCCTGCTTCGGATCCTGTGTCTCCCTCTCTCTCTCTGCCCCTCCCCCACTTACACTCTGTCTCTCAAAATACAAATAACCATTAAAAAAAATTAAAAATAAATAAATAAATAAACTCTGTCCTTTTTAGTCAGCCTTCTGGGTATATGAATGGCATCTTGAAATACAATAAGTGAACCAAGTTAGGTTTTACTATGATCTGATGTATCAGCCTTGTAATGTGACGAATTTTAACTAGACCACATAGGTTGTTTTTCATTCACAATTATATTACCACGCAAACTGTCTGTAGTCAGTGAAATGTATGCTTTTTCAGCCTGGAAGTTGGGGGGAAAATATCATCCAAGAAGACTGAAATAAATAATTCTGCACTAAGGATATGTCAATATTGTACTCTCACTCCAAAAGCATAGCATTTTCACTAATTGGAAAGCACACAAATCTTTGGTATTGTTTATGATTTCCTCAGCAGGGAATGCGCCTTCCTAGTGTAGGCCCAACAGAGAGCTCCATTTATAAATAAATCATATTTGGAGCTTGAGAGACAAGAGAGCAGTTGGTGGCAGTTGGCTTTTGTGAATCTCAGGGACACCAGATAATTAACTGCCAGTATTTTTTTTTCCTTTCTATTGAATCATTCATTGACAGAAAAACAGACTTAATTACAAATAAATCTATAATGCCTTTTTGAAAACTTGACATAATCACGATGCTGTATCTTAATGGAATATTCAGCATTATTACTATCATAACTAAGCATTTTCAAAGTCACCATGGGAAGCAAGTATATTTTCCATTAAAGGATTATTTCAGTATGAAATCTGTCTGAAATATTCTTACCTATAAAACTCAAAGAACAAATGTCATACAAAAATAAAAAAGTTATATTCTTTCAGATATTATTTTAATGAATATGAACAAAATGAAATGACTGTATTGCTGATGTCTGGGGATATTTAGCATAAAGACAGCCATGCTTTTAAATCGACTTAATGGTACATGACTATTACTTTTAATTTGACCAGTTTTTCACGTATCGGAGCATAACAAAACTCACTAGAAAAACAATTCATACCTATATCCTATTAACTTGTTTAGATGCCAAAGTAACAGTAATGACTTTGTGCTCTTACCTGCATTCAGTGGACTTTTGTACCAAGAGAGTCCATGAAGAAACTTCTTCCTAGGAAAAAAAATGAAGCTGGAGACAAGGTAGTTGTAAAAACTTGTTTATTTTTTTTAAAAATAAATACAAAAATATAAATATAAAACATTAGCAGATAGAATTTGATGAAATGAAATTGCACAAACGTTTGTATACCAGGTTGCATATCACACCTACTAACACCACATGTACTTTTTTTTTTAATTTAATGTACAGAACAGGATATACCTTAAATGTTTTTCTTCACCTTTTTTTTTTTTTTTTTTTTTTTTAATAAAAGCTTCATTTGCAAGGGCAGGACGTGTATCTAACAGAAGCGGCTTGTGAGGTTCCTATCCTGTTCGTGTTTCTGAAATTATCTTTTATTTCTAAGATGGACCACACTGAATTTCCATAGCTTTGGCTCTTGGAAGTGATTAAATAAAATTTCGCATATATTCCATGAGACATCCTACAGGAAAGAATTAATGGAATTAATGAACAAATTAAGAAGTAAATGGGAAAAAATTGTGCTGAGTGGCAGGAAAACTCTCCTGAATATCAAATATTGTGAAGGGGCGGACGGTGTCCGTCGAGTTACCTCCTCTTGTTGGAACAGAATCGATAGCCTAGGTTAAGAGTCTTTGTCGCTGTCCCCGCCACCGTACATTTCGGCCAGCTTGTTAAACCGGGGGCCCCACTCTCGGAGGTAATCGTAGTTTTGGTCTCCGTCAGTGGTCCCCGAGTCTAAGGAGCTCAGAGACTCCGCGATGGAATCGTTCCCTTCGTAGGCGTAGGTTGCCAGGGAGTCGTAGGGGGGCGCGGTGGGGTCGAGATCATGCTCTTTCAGCCTTTCGTTAATGAAATCGCGGACGTCTGTGTTATCCGGGGCCGTGGGAGTCCTGCGAGGTATGAATAACGTCTCCGGGATGATGTCTCGCCGAAGCTTCTTCTCCTCGATCGCTGCAGGATTCCTCAGGGTGCCGATATCAAAGGCCTGCGTGTCCTCCTCTCCGCCACCCTCGTCGTTATAGCTCACGATGTTGTCTCTGATGTCCTCTTTAGACAAGATCAGAGGCTCCTTTTTTCGCTGTCTTTTCAGAGCTGCAAACAGTACTACTATCACTTGAAAAAAAGAAAAGAAGATTCATTAGCGGTCCATCTAAAAACACTACATAAATGACGAGTGGAAGCACTGGAAAGGAGTTTAAGTTACTTAGGTTTTCGGGGACAGGCTAGAATTTCAGATTAATTTTGTCCTTCCATCCTTTTGGGGGGTGGAGGGGGGTGGGGGGAAGGGAGAGGAGATTGTTGAGGATTTGGCCAGGGAGGGTGGTTTAAGTGCAGTGTTTGCGATTTATGTTTAAAGCCATCTGGGATATTTCTCAAATACAGTGAGATATTTTGTCTATTTTTTTTTCCTAAGAACTGTTTAAAGTTAGCTCCTGATTGTACAGACATTATTTATATTTTGCATTGAATAGTGACATAAGGTGTTACATAAAAAATAGACACACATTGAATTCAGCTTCAAATAAAACAATTAAGGACAAAAACATGCCCATAGTTTTCACATCCTTATACAATATGAAAAAAAGAAGCATTCTTTGCGAGATATGGAGGTATTGGTTTGGGTTAAATAGCTTTGCTGATGGATTTACATAGATTTCTTTTTGTTACATTGTTAAAAAGATTTTTTTTTCTTGTATTTTTTTTACTTACAGTGTCTTAATTAGTGGAGGGGAAGTGACCTCCTGATTAGACACTCTTGGTTTGGCAATCTTTGAGGTATTACATGAAAGTATGTATTTATGTGAGACCAAAAATAAGTTGTAGGACCACAAGATGGCAAAGAGTGAATTCCAGCTTCTACACTGAATTACCTACAGAAACTATGTTGAACCTTAGCTAGATACATCTTAAACAATTGTAGATACACAATAGAAACGTGTATCACTCAGGGCGCCTGGGTGGCTCAGTGGGTTGAGCATCTGACTTTGGCTTAGGTCACTATCTGCCAGTTCGTGAGTTCGAGCCACGCATTGGGCTCTGTGCTGACAGCTCAGAGCCTGGAGCCTGCTTCCGATTCTGTGTCTCCCTCTCTCTCTCTGTCCCTCCCCTGCTCATGCTCTGTCTCTGTCAAAAAAAAATAAAATAAAATAATAAAAAAAAATAAAAAAAAGAAACGTGTATCACTCAAAAAGGACATTTCCCTACCTCCCCGACAAGTTACAAATAATAATAAGATAATAATTTTACTAACCATAATAATGGCAATAGCATAAAAGATGGGAGAATATTAATCTCAGATTCCCTCTGGTTGTATGACTTTTCCCACCCTCATTCAGTATCCACAAACATTTTGGAGATGATCCTTTAAAATGATGACTTGGGGAAACAGAAGTGAATTCAATTAGATAAGGAAAGAGCGAGAAAATCTTTTACCAGATATATGTACGGTGAAATATCTATATTTATTTAAATTCTTTAGAATATACACTTATAGGAGATGGAATTTATTATCATTATGAATGGAATATGTCCTCTCAAAATTCATGCTAAAGCCTAAATCCCCAAGGTGATGGTATTTGGAAGTGGGGTCTTTAGGAGGCAATTAAGTCATTAAGTGGAGCCCTCATGAATTGAAATAGTGCTTAGTGCTTTTATAAAAAGCAACAACCAGATGATTACTGTCTGCCACGTGGGGATACAATTGAAGACGGCTGTCTTCAACTAGGAAGTATGCCCTCCCCAAATTTGGAATCTGCCAGTGCCTTGATTTTGGACTTTCCAGCCTCCAAAACTATGAGAAATAAATGTGTGTGGTTCAAGCCATCCAGTTTATGGTATTGTTACAGCAGCCTGAACTAAGAGAATTATATTATTATGTGAAGTTTTGTTTTGTTTTCTCTTTATTAACACAGGACTGTCAGGCTGCTTGCCTTCAAGCTTGTGTGAAAGGGCAAACAAGGGACTCTTTTAATGCAACACAAAATAAAGTTTTAATCCATTGATAAGTGTTCTTGACCTTCAAAGTGGTTAAAAAATAAATAGGCCAGCATTAAGTGAAAAAAAAAAGTTTATTATTCAAGTCTTTGAGAAAATGTGACATTTTATTTTGCTTAAATTCATATATTCATGCACAGACATAAACTTGTGATGTAAAGATTTTGAACCTTAGATTACTTATTATCAACCAAACGACCCTACCCAGTAAAAAATGTTCTAATAATGAGGATAATGAAACTTACTAAGATTGGATCCAAAATCCAAGTTCATTTTACTGCTTCTTAAAATGTCAGATACAATGTTTTTTTGATTAGGGTCATAGGAATATGCACAATAGTTTTAAGATAATGCAACTGGAGAGTAAACTTAATCAGATTTTTCATTCAAAGGCAGTTAAAAAGCAATTTGCTCTAGGTTATAAAATCAAGTATTATTGTAGGGAAAATGAACCAGGTAAAGGCCTATTTCAACATTATTTCAGTGAAAAGGTAAGATAGTGAGACCTCCATCCAGCCATAATATGAACAAAAAAACTGGAAATAAACTTTAGATTTACTAAAAATCTACCTACAACTAACAGCAAAGGGTCTTGCCTTGGTTGAGCCACTCAGAAATTGTGTGATCTTGAAAAATGTTTCGAACAGCTCTAACTTTCGTTCTTATTTAAAAAAAAATGTAATAACTATCTGACCAGATAAAATATTTTAATTTAACAATATCCTATGGTTAACCTATGTCTGTCTTAGATATTGGAGTTAATTTGGGAGGAGATATTTTATTTATTTATTTATTTATTTATTTATTTATTTATTTATTTTAAATTAAAGTTTTGGGTTTTTTTGAAAGAGACAAGGTGAAAGTGAGAGAGAGAGAGAGAGAGAGAGAAACAGGGCTCACACAAAGAGGGGCTTCTGCTCACCCAGTGTGGGACTCGAACTCATGACCTGAGCCGAAGTCTGATGCTTAAGGACTGAGCCACCCAGGCGCCCGGAAGAATTATTTTGATAACAGAATTTCTGATTTACAAATATACAACCTAGAAATAATTATATTTTCACACCCGTTTCTTACCCAGCAGAATAATGATGCAGAGGAGAATGGCGATGAGGGCCCCGGTGCTGAGACCCGCGGGGAGGAGCAGAGCTTCAGCGCTGCAGGACTGCATGTTGCCTTGGCTGTCGCAAGCACACACTCGGATGGTCAGCGTGCCTGTGCTGCTCTGAATTGGGTAATCATTGTCTGATATCACCACGGGCAAGAGATAGGTACTTATTTCATGTCTATTGAATCCGTTTTTTCTGGTTAAAATTCTGGCAGTATTATCTAAAATAAATTTGAAAATATTAAAAATGGCTTGGGATAGTACCTTTCTTTCGTCTTGATCACTGATGGTTTGACATATAAGTAAAAAGATGTTCATGTAAATTATAAAACTACTGTCAGTTTTCCTATAAAATGTATGCAATGCAACTAAAAGATAAGATAGATTAGATAGCTGGAGGTATCTGATACTATGCTTATTTATTAGATTTCCAACTAATTTTCAGATAATGCTTTTAAAATGGCAAGTTTTTATGAGAAGGGTTGCAAGGATGATAGCATATTTGTTTGCAGAATTTTCAGAAAACATACATATGCGTACGAAGAAAAAATCATAGTAAATGTTTTTTTATTTATAAATGCATGTATATTTATGTACAAACACACACACACACACACACACACACACAGCACACACTAATCTAATTTCATGAAGAAAAATGTGAATGGGCAAATGTTAAGTGTAGTTGCGCTCTTAAAATCAACAATGTACTCCAAACTCTTCAAGGGTCCCAATATATGAACAACAGTGAGGAAGTTATTTATATTTCTGAACTTTAATTTCTCCCCATTAAAATGAATATAATATATAACCCAAAGTACTGGTGGAAGACAGCTGATGTGGGGTGCCTAACAGAGGCACAGAGAAATGTAAGGGTTGAATAAACACTAGCATTCTACTACCCAGTATATTGCTACTGAAATTTTCTTTATCTGGTAACTCAGCCAGTATCCTTAAATGGAGGTGGTACAGTTAATAAACAAAGATTTATCCTAGCCTTCTATAATCAGTATTTTTTCAATAAAATCATTACACACTTGCATGATAATTTTCTATTCCGTTTATCCAATGCACTTAGTCTTATTTAGCCAATCCCATAAGCTTGTGTAAAATGCTAACGCAGGGAAGGGAGTGAGTTAGCCAATTGCTCAAATCGTGTAGGACAGAAAAAGAACAGTGATAATTTATTGCAGGTATAGTGGTTGACTATAAAACTGTCATTTCCTAAATTATTAGTAAGAAGTTGTTTCTACTACATAGGTTAACTGCATAAGCTAGGAAAGGAGATTAGCAAAATAGAAGATGTACACCTGCAAATTAAAAAAATAAAATAAAATGTGGCCCTGATAATTTTGCAAATCTGACTTTTCTTCCAAGAAGTATTAGGATATAATTCTTCCAGTCTCAAACCTACACTAAAATTAGTATTTATAGGCATATGGATATATATGTTTTTCTTTTTTTAAGTTTTTATTTAAATTTCAGTTAGTCAACATAAAGTGTAGTATTAATTTCAGGTGTGCAATATAGTGCCTCAACACTTCCATACAACACTAAGTGTTCATCCCAACAAGGGCATTTCTTAATCCCATCACCTGTTTCACCCACCCCCCCACGCATCTCTCCTCTGGCAATTATCAGTTTCTTTTCTATAGTTAAGTGTAAGTATGTATTTCTTGGTTTGTCTCTCTCTATCTCTTTTTTCCCCCTTTGTTCTTTTGTTTTGTATCTTAAATTCCACATATGAGTGACATCATATGGTATTTGTCTTTCTCTGATTGATTGATTTAGCTTAGCTCCACCCATGCAACACTTCATCTTTATCCATTCATCAGTCAGAGTAGATTGGGCTGTTTCCATAATTTGACTATTGTAGATAATGCTGCTATAAACACTAGGATGCATCCTTTTGAAATAGTATTTTTGTATTCTTTGGGTAAATACATAGTAGTAAAAGTTCTGTACCGTGGGTACTTCTCTTTTTAACTTCTTGATGAAACTTCATACTGTTTTCCAGAGTGGCTGGACCAGTTTGCATTCCCACCAATCCTGTAAGAGGGTTCCCCTTTCTCCACATCATTGCCAACACTCATTCATGACAAAAGCCTCAACAAAGTAAGTTTAGAAAGAACATACCTGAAAATAATAAAGGCCCTATATGAAAAACCCACAATTAATATTATTCTTAATGGGGAAAAATTGAGAGCTTTTCCTCCATGGTCAGGAATGAGACAGGGATGTCCACTCTCACCATTGTTGTTTAACATAGTACTGGAAGTCCTCGGCACAGCAATCAGACAACAAAAAGAAATAAAAGCCATCCAAATCCACAAGGAAGAAGTAAAACCTTCACTATTTGTACATGACATGATACTCCATATAGAAAACCCAAAAGACTCCACCAAAAAATTGTTAGAAGTGACACATGAAGTCAGTAAAGTCACAAGATACAAAATAAACGTACAGAAATCTGTTGTATTTCTATAAACCAATAACGAAGCAGCAGAAAGAGAAATTAAAGAATCAATCCCATTCACAATTGCACCAAAATCAATAAGATACCTAGGAACAAACCTACCCAAAGAGGTGAAAGACCCGTCCTCTGAAAACTATAAAACACTGATGAAAGAAATGGAAGTGAACACAAAGAAATGGAAAAACATTCCATGCTCATGTATTAGAAGAACAAATATTGTTAAAATCTCTATATTACCCAGAACGATCTACACATTTGATGCAATCCCTATCAAAATACCAACAGCATTTTCCACAGAGCTAGAAGAACAATCCTAAAATGTGTATGAAACCACAACAAACCCTAAATAGCTAAGGCCACCTTGAAAGAAAACAGCAAAGCTGGAGGCATCACAATTCCAGACTTCAACTTACATTACAAAGTTGTAGTGATAAAAACAGTATGGTACTGGCACAAAAATAGACACATATGGATCGACAGAACAAAATAGAAAACCCAGAAATGAGCCCACAACTACATGGTCAGTTAATCTTTGACAAAGCAGGAAAGAATATCCAGTGGGGAAAAGACCGTCTTTTCAACAAATGGTGTTAGGAAAACTGGATGACATCATGCAAAAGAATGAAACTGGACCACTTTCTTACACCAAACCCAAAAATAAATTCCAAATGGATTAAAGACTGAATGACCTAAATGTGAGATCTGAAACCACAAAAATCCTAGAAGAGAACACAGGTAGTAGTAACCTCTTTGACATCAGCCATAGCAACTTCTGACTAGACATGTCTCCTGAGGCAAAAGAAACAAAAGCAAAAATAGACTATTGGCACTTCATCAAAAGATAAAGCTCCTGCACAGCGAAGGAAACAATCAACAAAACTAAAAGGCAACCTACAGAACTGGAAAAGATATCTGCAAATGACATACCTGATAAGGGGTTAGTATCCAAAATCTAGAAAGGACTTACAAAACTCAACACCAAAAAAACAAATAATCTAATTAAAAAATGGGCAGAAGATAAGAATGGGCATTTTTTACAAAAAATACATACATATGGCAAACAGACACATGAAAAGATGCTCAATATCACTGATCATCAGAAAATAAAAATTAAAACTACAGTGAGATATTACCTCACACCTGTCAGAATGGCTAAAATCAACAACACAAAAAACAACAGGTGCTAGCGTATGGTTATATTTAGAATCTTCTTGCCTTTCCCTTTTTTAACTTTTCCAAAGTTTCTAAATGTTAATTTTATCTACAATAGTTTTATTATATTGAAGAACAAAATGTCATTTTACCCTAAACTAGCCATTCTATTCAAACCATTTTATTAAATATTCAAAAAGTCATCGTATAATTATGCTTTCAATCTATGTTAGTGGAAAGTAAGGGAATCTTAACAATTAAAAGCTCCAAGTGTGTTATCACAGAAGCAAGAAATTAAATTTTAAAAACTTATACCATAAAGTTTTTTAAGCTGAACATATAGATAAACACAAGGGTATTTTCTCAAGAAGAGCAATTCCATTTCTCAATAGAATTTCTTTCAAAATGCATGATAACAAATTAGTGAATTTATGCAGGATTATATCCTATATTCCATCTGACTTTAGTGGTGTTCTATATAGTGACATGTTCAGATGTATATTTATAAGGCTTCAACTCTTGCTCTGAGTAATTCATATAAGATCAGGAACTCTCCCAAATATAGGAAGATGCCACTACTTGTGAGAACTTAATTAAGATTAGCCTAAAGGTGCTTACCTAGTAACTGTGAAATGTTGTGATAAGGTAACACTATTTCAAGTCTCTAATACTTTTCAAAATTGAGAGGTGGTTTATTGGGAGCCAGGGCTTGGTTTAACAGGAACATAAATTAAAACACGCTTAGAAAGATGAATGATGTCGCCAGTTCAGTATTAGGGATGTCCAGTCTACGTTCCATATATAGGATGCCAGATTCAGCAAATAAAATAATGGGTGTTGTTTTACTGATATGCAGATGAAAGTGGACATTTTGTGTCTTATCTGCCAACCCTAGGCTAATTTTTCCCATCACAATTATTTTAGACGTTCAGAGGGATACAAAACAGACATTTCAGCAACTCCAATTTAGTAAACAGATGTTACCAGTGGGTGTCCTCTCTTCAACTGATTTGTGCACTTTCTACCATATCAAATATTTCAAATAAAAATTAGGTTAATGTAAAACTATCCATTATCTTCAACTTCTTTCTGATATTCTGAAAGCCACCCAGAGGTGATATAGCCATCTGCCTCTACCAGTGTAGCTACAGCATTATGAAGGTATTTCCAAATATGCCAAGGTAGTAAGGTAGTTATTACATTTATTTTAAGAATAACCATATTTACATTTACTCTAAAATATGTATGCCATTTTGGAAAGATCACCTGATAGTGTTAGTTTAACATATACTTATTGTGGGGGGAGGGGGGGTTAAGCTCTACACACTTTTAGACTAAGATAATTACCACATATATTTTTCAAAGAATAAAGCTGTTCAACTTTTTAAAAATAACTATTTTCCTATTTTTTCCTATAAAAATCTGTTTTTGCTCTTTTTGGGAATGCAAGAAATGTAATTTCAGTATTTTTGATCGCAGAGACATCGTAATATTTACATATTACACAAAAGAATAGTGTATCTTGTCCTTGCAACTGCTTTTGCACTTAAACCCTCACAGGCTAATATGGTTACTTGTCTTTCTTCTGACCCATACTCCATGCCTTCTTGGCTTTGGTGAATCAGTTGCTGCTAAGTATCATTGAAATTTGCACAAGGGTCTCACTGAGTCATTCATTTCTCTACCCCATGTGTCTGATTATTTCCAGCCTTTCTAATGTTTACAAGATCCAATCTCTTCATTAGTACTCATGTAGAGATTTCTTTCAAATAATTTACTATTTTTTTGATATTTTTGAGAAAATGAACACTGTCAAGAAATTAATCTGATTAAATACCTTATGAAAACAACATTTTGTAACACAGATCAATAAATTAATACACCATACATGTTAATTGCTACTTTGGGGAAAAGTTGTAAATGTCACATTAAATCATAATGACCGTGTTCTAAAATTTACCTTCATTATCCTGTACTGTGAAGTTGGGATTGACAGCAGCTAAACTGAAGAAAAATTTCTGTCCACCTAAAGGGTCATCTTTGTCTACTGCGCTTATAGTCTGTATTAGCTGGAGAAAAGAGAAAAATGCATATTTATCAAATTCTATGGGTATAACCTGCTTAACAATATGCAATTTTTAACATCCAATTTTGTCTAAATTTAAAGGCAGTTGTTTTTTTTCCTTGTGCATGTATCTTTGGCTTATTCCATCTTTTTTGTTGTTGTTGTTATTACTTTAATTTTAATAGAGTCCTCGTCTCTCTACTTCCCTCCGTGCTTCTCTCTGTCCCTCCTTCTCAATTTCTCCTATATATTATCCATTTCTTCAAAATAAAAACTGGTAATATTATATTCTTTGCATCCTTATTAATTTAGCATTTGAAATGAGTAGGTTATTTCACACATCTTTAAACATTAATCTGGAAGAGTTTATCTAATGTAGGAAAAATTCAGAAAACTACTGTGATTATGGCTTTTCTCCTTATCAAAAAAAAGTAAAGTGAAAATTATTCAAAGAAAGTAGAGATTATGTAGATAATATTATGCAAAACTTTTTATTTATTTATTTTTATTTATTTTTCAACGTTTATTTATTTATTTTTGGGACTGGGAGAGACAGAGCATGAACGGGGGAGGGGCAGAGAGAGAGGGAGACACAGAATCGGAAACAGGCTCCAGGCTCTGAGCCATCAGCCCAGAGTCCCACGCGGGGCTCAAACTCACGGACCGCGAGATCGTGACCTGGCTGAAGTCGGACGCTTAACCGACTGCACCACCCAGGCGCCCCTATGCAAAACTTTTTAAATGAAAGACTTAAACATTATGGTCTACTTTAGCAGTAATGGCTCACTTCATCTGCACTGTATATAAAATTACATATTTTTAATTCAATATATGCATACTATGGGAAATGGTTATTTTATAAAGATCATCTTTGACTTATTTAAGGATAAGAGACAATATAAGATGCTATATGGTAACAAAGAAGAAAGTTTAACACCTTATACTGTAATCGGATCAGTGCTTTGACCATATATGTTTAATATTATTAAATATATACATAACATATAGCTATGTAATATTTGCATATATACCCATTTTGTCCTTAATTTATATGTATAACATTTTATATATATTTTTGTGCATCTTAATTTGCAAGAGAGCTTCAGAAGTTGTTAACTTGTATATTGATGTTTATATAAATGGTCAAATGTATGCTTAACTAAAAGGAATATACTTTAATAAATTGACTCATTTTAACATTGTGTCTATATTTGATCAAAATATTTGCTACTGATTTTTATTTAAAAAGAGATTTCAAATTTAAAACATTATATCAAGTAAATATGAAAAATAAATTATTTTAATTCTTCTGTATTGAATTAGTCTTCTTTTAGATTACCTTATAAAAATAAAAATGTGATAAATTTTATGTACTCCCTATTTATTTACAACCTTAACCACTTCCTTCTAAATGATAAAAGAAATATAATTTGATCACAGATAAATGTTTATTATCTAAGAATAAGCAGCCAAAAAATCATTTAAACCTCGAATAATTTTAAAATATATTTTAAAATGAAACATAACTATTTAATGAAACTTTAGTGGTAATTTAAGATTGAATAGAAATCAAAGATTATTGCTAATGGCTTAGCCATCCAATACACAACTAAAAATGGTACATATGTGAAGGAATTAAAGAGCAAGATGTTTATACAATAATTAATTAATACCCTTTAAGAGGTATCAATTCAGTTATAAAAACATTTCTTGAATGACTCTTATTTGTCAGGCAGTCTAAAAGATTATACTTTTAAATAGTGATTTATAAGAATAAGTTGAGGGGGAAAATGACATAAATGAAATAACATCAAGAAAGATAGTAGACTAAATATAATTTTTATGTTTATACATATTAAGATTAATATGTTGGCACACATACAGACAAAATGATAGAAACTTAAAAGTAGAGCTAAAACTTTAAAAGTATGCCTTTTAAAATAAAAACTATAATGTTTAATAATAAATATACATTTTCAGTTATGATTACAAATTATAATTTCAGTTTATTTTTACAAATCAAAATAATACACTACAGAGAACAAAATGGTCACATCTTTACATGTAAGGAATTATAACGGTTTACACAAAAATTCCTTTTTTTTTAATGTTTACTCATTTATTTTGGGAGAGAGCATATACATTCATGCTCTCACATGTACCCGTGAGCAGAGGAAGGGCACAGAGAGAGGAAGTGAGAGAGTCTCAAGTGGGCTCCATGCTCAGCTCAGAGCCTAACCAGGGGATCATGATCTGAGCAGGAATCAAGAGTCAGACACTTAAACGACTGATCCACCCAGGTCTCCTAACACAAAATTTCTTTTCTTTAATTTTTTTATCAGTTATTTATTTATTTTGAGAGAGAGAGAGAGAGAGAATGGGGGAGGGGCACAGAAGAGAGAGAGGGAGAGAGAGAACACCAAGCAGGCTCCTCACTGTCTGTGCAGAGCCCAACATGGGGCTCAATCTCATGAACCGTGAGATCAAGACATTGGCTGATACCAAGAGTTGGACACTTAACTGACTAAGCCACTCATGCACCCCTTATGCAAAAATTCTTAATTAAAATATGTTGTTTGAATAAAACATGATAGCATCATTGATTTTAAAATTAGTGATTCACTGATATATTTTCTTTAAATGTTATAAAGAAAGTAACCACCCCTATGCTGTTCAAGAATCAACTGTATTTTGTTTTGGTATATGTGTGCTTATTTGTTTTGGCATATGTACCATATACATATGGGCATATATATATATATATATATACACATACACATACATATTATATATTATAATATATATATATTATAATATATATAAACATATTATATATTATAATATATATTATAATATATATTATAATATATATTATACATATCATATACATATAATATATATACATTATATGCATATAATATATACATATAATATATTATATAATGTATTATATTGTACAATATAAATATAAATATATATTATATAATATATATTATGTATATATATATTATACATTTGAGTTGATTTGCAATAGAAATCATAAGTTGGCAACAAGGAGATATCCCCTATCTCTCTGTATAAGTACTCACTATTTTATTCCTGCTAGAGAAAAATTCATTTTTGAATTTGACAAATTCATTTTAGATCACTTCCAATACAATAGGTTGCCACATTATGGAAAACAAAAACAAAAACACTGGTGATGTCTAGTATTCATTTTGAGCATATGAAGAACAGACACTGATAAGTCATTTACATTGTATCTCTTGAGCTGTAACATAATTGGTTTGTATTTTTACTAGGCTATTCTAAAATAATCTCAATTCAGCAAGAAGGTGTTTCAGTGATCATTAGCATTGCCAGTGGTTAGAGTAGTAGTTTCCATTGATGCAAAAATTACGTTTGTTCTGGTAAAAAGCACCCATTTCAGTAGCTGGTAAGTAACTAAACACTGTGCCATGGAGATACGTAGTGGGGTATTTGGGTTTTGATAAAGGCCTGGAGCTCAGATACTATCTGTGGGTGAATACAAGTAGCACTCCTCCCTCGGGAGACTCTGGGAAATCTGTGAGACAGAAATTGTATTTCCTTCCCATAACGATTAAAATTATTAAAATATATTTTATTGACTGAAAATCAATGAGAAATGAAACAGCCGGTCTTCTTTCCTCTCCTTTCCCAAGAGACTCTTTCTGTGATGGAAAAGATGAGGACTCAAGTAGCCTAGTTCAGGCACAAGAAGGAACTGTTAATGCTACATCAATTGTAAGCTCCATCTTTTCCAAGGGGGAAAGTCTCCTACCCTTAGATCAGGGAATAAGCAGAAAAGGAGGAGGAGATGGTAGTTAAGTTTATCTCTGTCTTCTCGTTTTGTCCACGCACCAAATAAATGGAATCATTTCCTATACTGCTGTTCAAAGTGCTACTTTTAATCGGCACTTAATTCAGAGAATTAGTTTGGTTGAAATACTCTATAAATAACTAAAGCACACCCAGAAGTCCTGAGAAGCTCCTACTTCCCAGAAGGAAGGAAGGCAGAGTTAACAAATAAATTTCAAGGAAGTTTCAGTGAAGGACTTTTCCAAACCTTAGTTTTACCTCCTAGGATGCTGTAACCTAGAATTCCATCATTGAGTACGTAAGTATTTGGTTTAAGGAACATTTTTCAGCCTGTGAGACCAAAATGATGTTTAACAAACTGATCTTATTAAAAATAACTACTATGGGGACACTTGGGTGGCTCAGTTGGTTAAGCCTCTGACTCTTGATTTCTGCTCAGGTTGTGATCTCATGGTTCACGGGTTCAAGTCCCACATCTGACTCCGTGCTGACAGTGTGGAGTGTGCTTGGGATTCTCTTCTCTCTCTCGCTCTCTGCCCCTTCCCTGCTCATACTCTCTCTCATTCTCTCTCTCTCAAAACAAATTAATAAACATTAAAAATAATAACTACTATGGGAAGCTATTGCACATTCAGATAATTAGACAAAAATTATTAATCATGTTATTCCTATCAAGTTGGTCAAAATAGGTTACTCTTTAAATTAAAATTTTCTTCTATTTTATTATTTTCCTTCAATATGCCAAGTGGTTTTTAAAGTCCAAAAAATATAAAGTTACTAAACCAGATATATTTTTTTTAAAAAGAGGCATAAAGAAAAAAAAACATAATCCCTTATTTTGTATATTTTGAATACATTTGGAAATCAGTATTTAAAATGATTCAAATGCTCTGAAAAGATATCTCTTGAAAATCAAATAGAATAACCATAGAGAAAGCAATGCATGAGGCAGTTGCAAAGTGGGTAATTTATCTCTTTAGAGAAAAGGCTTCAACTTATATCATGCTGAGCCTGCCAAGCAGAGGACTATTTGGAATGGTATTTTCAGGGCAAACACTGTTTCATTAAGAAGTAGGTCGGAAGTAGCTTTGTCATTTAAATATTCCAAATTAAACATTTCCATAACATTTTCAAATAAAAAATGAATCCAATTGCAGCAATTTTGCCATTTCCAACAATAGACAGGCTATTGAATTCCTGTTAGAATCTTCAGAAGGAAGAATTTGTGTTATTCCACAAGGTAATTTGCATAAAAATGTAACAATGACATTGATGTTTATAAAGAGCATCAAATGATGTCAAAACATAATACAGTTTTGGGATGGGTCCTCTTCCTTTAATAAAACACATTTGATTCCCAATTATTATTTATAACATGCAGCTTCCTTCTGTGAAGATAGCACTCAAACCAATTAAGAGCATTTCTTTCAGCCATATACACTGG
This sequence comes from Felis catus, assembly GCF_018350175.1. Classification (NCBI taxonomy): domain Eukaryota; kingdom Metazoa; phylum Chordata; class Mammalia; order Carnivora; family Felidae; genus Felis; species Felis catus. The sequence continues at coordinate 219,614,418 of NC_058368.1, read as the reverse complement.
AGTTTTGCAAACAACAAAATGAGTCCACTGAGGAAAAGACTTAAAGAGTTATAAACAAAGCTGATGTATAAAGAATGTTTTAAAGGACAAAAACTAAGTCATTAAGCACTCTAAGTGTTGCTATAATGATGAAATACAAGTATAAATCTAAGAAGTGAATCCTACAGTCTGCTTTCAAATCATTTGCATACATTGGAATATTGATGCACTGTCTAGCTGATCCCATGTATCTGTCTCTGTGTTTTTTCTAACTTCCATCTCCCATTTCTCTAGCAGTTACAGTATTCATCTAAAGAAAGAGCAGAGGTTTTTTTTTTTTCTCCCTGTTTTTGTGCTTGAAATTTAACAAGTGAAACTTATTTCTTCTTACACCTTAACTGTTGTGGCAAAAATAATGTCTTATATTTTCTTTTTAACTGCACAAAAGAAATATGAAACTCACTATATTGTCATTCAGAACATTTTTTAATTCTAAAAACATCAGCTTTTTTTTTTTTGAGAGAGAGAGAGAGAGAGAGAGAGGTGAAGCATAACCAGGGGAGAGGCACAAGGAGAGGGAGAGAGAATCTTGAGCAGCATCCATGTCCAGAACAGAGCCCAATGAGGGGCTTGATCTCATGACCATGAGATCATGACCTGAGCAGAAATCAAGAGTCAGACATTTAACTGACTGAGCCATCCAGGCACCGGGCACCCCAACATCAACCTTTAAAAAATTATATTACTGGTACTTATATGATTGTTTTTATCTCTCTTTACTCATTCTTCTTAAGATTAGGAAAATAAAATATTTAAGAAGCCACTAAAATATTCCAAAGCTTTTAAGTCCTATGGTTGCTCACCTGCCCTGGTCTGGCGTTTTCACATACAAAAGTGTCATAGAACACTGCAAATTGTGGAGCATTGTCATTAACATCCAAAATTCTGACAAAAACAGCCACACGAGTCATCTCTTTGGGATTGTCTAGAAAAGGGAAAGGAAAAATTTGTTTAGGAAGACACATTTGTGCACCAGATTTAATTTATACAGGCATCTTGTGGATATTAAGTGCTCACATAAAAATAAGCATCGTGTTCATGTTACTAACATAATGAGCAAATGCAATAAAGAAAATTACTACAGAGCCTAATTAAGTAGTCATAAATTCAGTTATTATTGGCCTCAAGAGTACTACTATTATTTTGGAAAATCTTTTCAAAAGCAAAATCCAGTGTAAATGAGTTCAAATTGTATTTGTGTCCTGACTGTCCAAAATATGTAAAATAAGAACAAATAGTTATTAAATCTTTATCATACAGTATTATATTAAGCTTCAGCAAGTTTTTGGTTGAAGAAATAATTTTAAATAAATTATTAACTAGCCCATAGTCATAAGCTCGTAATGAGTGGTTTTTATATTACAACTTACCCTCCTGACTACTTTAATCACTAAAATGTATTCCAATAGCTACTCTCAATTCCTCTTTTGGAAATTTTAATATACAGCTACTAATTTTACAAGTTGGATGGAAATTTACAGTAAAATATAAGCATTTAAATTTTTCATTAATTGTTACTGGTACAACTTCAACAATCCAGGCTGAATTTTGTAAAATAAAGTCAGTTTGGTAGTAATATATAGTAGAATAATAATGTTTTGGTTTTTTCCTACAAATTTAAAAATCAACAGCATCAAAGTTTTCACATAAAAATATGCATTAAAATTGTCTTGATTTTTAAGTGGAATTTTAAAATATTAATGTCTATTTACAGACATGAGGTAACAACGTAGCATGGAGTAACAATATTGTATTAATCATAATTCCATTATCTCAACAATGGGATTTTCTAGGAATGTGTACTGATATCTAAGAGTGATTTGACATCTTAAATTCAGGTTCTATTTATCAACCTTTGTGATGTCAAAATCTTAGTCTTTGGATATAGTTGAACTTCTATGTGTACTTCAGCAAAGTCAAACCGAAGATCAGTATAAAAGAACAAAGGAAGTAACTAGCTAAAAACAAAGGAAAGCAGGGGTCTAAGAAAGATAGTGGAGGAGCATGGAAACCCTCAGCTTGTCATGTCCCTGAAACGCACATAGATCAGCACCAAACCATTTTGCACACCTAGGAAATCGATATGAGGATTAACACCACAATCTGCATAACTTGAGCCACAGAATTCAGCAGAATTCAGAATTCAGGAATGTAGAGAGGTGAAGTGGGAGAGAGAGAAGCCACAGAGGGTAGGGAGCTGTTTTTGCAGAGAGAGGATAGAGAAAGGGAGAGAGTGCAGTAATTCGGGATCATGCAAGAAAAGCACTCCCCCAAAAGTTGCTGGAGAGAAAGAGAAAGAAAGAGTGAAAACACTCACAGGGGACTGAACAAGAATTCTGTTCCCCAAAACCAGTGACAGGGAGAAAGGAAAGGATTTCAATACCATTAGGATTATATAAACAGTGGAGCACAGAGTCTGAAATTCTGGTGCTTAGTGCCTGTTGGTGCTCTGGGGAGGAAGTAGTGACAATCCCCAGGAGCAGGCATCGGGGTCTGAGGGTCATGTGCCACGGGGGAGAAGCATCACTGTGTAATTACACAATCATTTTCTGGGGCAAGCAGGCACCCGGTTGTTGCTCAGCAAGACCCTTTCCCAGAGAGTTGGCATGGGCCCAAGTCACAGAGGTCTCTGCAGAGAGGGGTTTTGAAACACAGCCCCACCTGAGATAAAACTCTAAGGGAGGTGCTGCCTGGCAGGCTGATGCTTGGACATGGACAGGGTAGAGGCAAGGAGTGGAAGGAGCCCTGAGACAAAGGAGGGGCTTCATGAAAGCATGAAGTTCCTATGCCAGAGACTAGGAAGCTGGGTGAGGCCATTTCTACCTCTCCTGCACACGCATATGCATGCGCATCCAACCCAGTAAACTAAGTAGCCCCACATAGTGGAGAATGGAGCCATTACACCAAGCCCCAACCAAATTCATCCTCCAAGCACATCCCCTAGACAACCAGCACAAGTCTCTCTGCTTGCTTAGTGTATGGACTATATAGAGTGCTTCATAGCTCAAGTTCTAGGGGACACTGAATGTTAACTTCATTTGGGTTTCATTTTGTTTGCTGGTTCATTTATTTATTCGTTGTTGTTTTGTTTTTCTTTATTGTTTTTTTTTTTGCTTCTGTCTTTCTCGAAATAGTTTTTTTTTCTTTTGTTTTTCTTCATTACAGAAAGAGACAAAATTATTTTTATTTTCTCTTTTGCAAGAATATTTTTTATTATTTTCATTATTTTTACTATTTTTTGTAGTTTTAAAATTCTATTTTATTATTTATTTCATTTTGTTATATTTTATTATACAAATATTGTTTAATCTTTAAAACTTTTCTTAATTTTTTTCCTATCTTTTCTCTACCTTTTGTCTCTATTATACCAAGCTTCTTTCAACAAGCAGACCAAAACACATCTATGATCTAGTTACCTTTATTTAATTTTTATGTTTTGTTTATAATTATTTTAATTTAAAATTTTTATTTTATTCTTTTTCTTCCTCCATAATGACAAAACAAAGGAATTCACCCCAAGAGAAAGAACAGAAAGGAATGACAGCCAGAGGCTTAAGCAACACAGATATAAGCAAAATGTGTGAACTAGAATTTAGAACCATGGTAGTAAGAATACTAGCTAGGGTTGAAAAAAAAACATAGTTTCCCTTTCTGAAGAGATAAAAGAAGTAACTAGTCAGGACAAAATTAAAATACTATATCCAATATGCAATCTTGAGTTGAGCCATGATGATAAGAATGGACGAAGCAGAGCAGTGAATCAGAGGCATAGAAGATAAAATTATGGAGAATAATGAAGCAGAAACAAAAAGAGGGAAACAAAGTCAAAAGAGCACAATACAAGACTTAGAGAACTCTGTGATGCGTTAAAAAGGAATAATATACAAATCCTAGGAGTCCTAGAAGATGAAGAGAGAGAAAAAAGGACAGAAGGCTTATGTGAGAAAATTATAGCAGAAAAATTTCCTAATCTTGGGAAAGACACAGATATCAAAATCCAAGAAGCACCAAGAATTCCCATTAGATTAAACAAAAACTGACCATCAGCAAGGCATATCATAGTCAAATTCACAAAATGTGCAAACAAAGAAAGAATTATTAAAGCAGCAAGGGAACAAAATCCCTTAATGTATAAGGGAAGACACATCAGGGTTGCAGCAGATCTATCCACAAAAACTTAGCAAGCCAGAAAGGGGGGGCAGGATATATCCAACGTGCAAATCTGAAAAATATGCAGCCAAGAATTCTTTATCCACCAAGGCTGTCATTCAAAATAGAAGAAGAGGTAAAGAGTTTCCCAGACAAACAAAAACTAAGAGTTCATGACTACTAAACCAGCCCTGCAAGAAATTTTAAGGGTGACTCTCTGAGAGAAGAGATGAAACAAAACAAAAAAGATCAAAAGCAACAAAGACTAGAAAGGACCAGAGAACATCACCAGAAACTCCAATTACAGGCAACATAATGGCACTAAGTTCATATCTTTCAGTAGCCACTCTAAATGTCAATGGGCTAAAAGCTTCAATCAAAAGACATAGGGTATCAGAATGGATGAGAAAGCAAGACCAACCTATATGCTGCTTACAAGAGACGTATTATAGACCTAAAGACACCTGAAGATTGTAGGTAAGGGGAAGGAGAATCGTCTCTCATGCCAATGGTCACCAAAAGACAGCTTGAGTAGACATACTTATTTATGTAAAACAAATTAGCTTTTAAAATACTGTAACAAGAGATAAAGAAGGGCATTATATCATAATTAAGTGGTCTATCTACCAAGATCTTACAATTGTAAACATTTATGCCCCCAACATGGAAAATATATAAATCAATTAATCACAAACATACAGAAATTCATTGATAATAATACCATAATAGTAGGGGACTTCAACACCCCACTTGCAGCAATGGACAAATCATGTAAACAGAAAATCAACAAGGAAACAATGACTTTGAATGACATCGTGGACCAGATGGCCTTAACAGATATATTCAGAACATTTCATACCAAAGCAGCAGAATACATATTCTTCTTGAGTGCACATGGAACATTCTCCAGAATAGATCACACACTGGTACACAAATCAGCCCTCAACAAGTATGAAAATATCGAGATCATATGGTGCATATTTTCAGACCACAACGCTATAAAAGTCGAAATCAACACAAGAAAAAATCTAGAAAGACAACAAATACTTGGAGACTAAAGAACATTCTACTAAAGAATAAATGGGTTAACTAAGAAGTTAAAGAGGAAATTAAAAAGTACACAGAAACCAACGAAAATGAAAACACAACAGCCCTAAACCTCTGGGATGCAGGAAAGGTGGTCATAAGAGGGAAGTATATAGCAATCCAGGCCTTGCTAAAGAAATAAGAAAGGTCTCAGATACATAGTCTACTCTTATACCTAAAATAACTGGAAAAAGAACAGCAAATAAAACCCAAAACCAGCATAAAAAGGGAAAAAAAATAAAGATTAGAGCAGACATCAATGATATTGAAATTAAAAACAAAAACAAAAAAACAGAAACAAAACAGTAGAACAGATCAATGAAATCAGGAGCTCGTTCTTTGAAAGAATTAACAAAATTAATAAACCCCTAGCCAGTTTGATCAAAAAGTGAAAGGACCCAAATCAATAAAATCATTAATGAAAGAGGAGAGATCACAACCAACACTGCAGAAATACAAACAATAATAAAAGAATATTATGAGCAATTATATGAGAACTAATTGGGCAATCTAGAAGAAATGGACAAATTCCTAAAAACATACAAACTACCAAAACTGAAATAGGAAGAAATAGAAAATTTGAACAGACCTATAACCAGTAAAGAAATTGAATCAATAATCAAAAATCTCCCAGAATCAAGAGTCCCAGGCTCGATAGCTCTCCAGGGGAATTCTACCAAACATTTAAAAAAGACTTAACACCTATTTTTTGAAGCTGTTCCAAAAAATAGAAAGGGAAAGAAACTTCCAAAAAATTCTATGAGGCCAGTATTACCTTGATAACAAAACCAGACAAAGACCCCACTGAAAAGAACTACAGGCCAATTTCTTTTATTAACATGGATGCAAAACAACAAGATACTAGCAAACTGGATCCAACAATACATTAAAAGGATTATTTACCACGATCAAGTGGGATTTATTCCTGGGATGCAGGGCTGGTTCAATATCTGCAAATCAACCAATGTCATACATCACATTAATAAAAGAAAGTATAAGAACCACATGATCTTATCAACAGATGCAGAGAAAGCATTTGAAAAAATACAACATCTCTTTTTGATAAAAATCATCAAGAAAGTAGGGATAGAAAGATCACAACTCAATATCACAAAAGCCATATACAAAAAACCCACTGCTAATATCATCCTCAATGGGGAAAAACTGAGAGCTCTCCCCATAAGTCCAGGAACACAACAAGGATATCCACTCTCACCTCTGTTATTCAATATACTGTTGGAAGTCCTCACCTCAGCAATCAGACAACACAAAGAAATAAAAGGCATCCAAACTGGCAAGAAAGAAGTCAAATTTTCACTCTTTGCAGATGACATGATACTCTATGTGAAAAACTCAAAAGACTCTACCAAAAAAACTGCTAGAACTGATCCATGAATTCAGCAAAGTCACAGGCTATAAAATCAACATATAGAAATCAGTTGAATTTCTATTCACCAACAATATAGCAGCAGAAAGAGAAATCAAAGAATCGATCCCATTTACAATTACACCCAAAACCATAAAATACCTAGGAATAAAACTAACCAAGAGGTGAAAAATCTATACACTGACACTATACTGAAAATTATAGAAAGTTTATGAAAGAGATTGAAGAAGACACACAAAAAAATGGAAAAACATTCCATGCTCATGGATTGGAAGAACAAATATTGTTAAAATGCCAATACTGCCAAAAGCAAACTACATATTCAATGAAATTCCTATCAAAATAACACCAACATTCTTCAAAGAGCTAGAACAATCTTAAAATTTGTATGGCACCAGAAAAGACCCTGAATAGCCAAAATAATGCAAAAAAAATCAAACACACACACAAACAAAAAACAAAAACAAAAACAAAAAAAAAAACAACAAAAAACTAAAAACAAAGCTGGAGGCATCACAATTCTGGAATTCAAGCTATATTACAAAGCAATATTCATCCAGACAATAGGGTACTGGCACAAAAACAGATACATCAATCAATGGAACATAATAGAGAACCCAGAAATGGACCCACAAATATATGGCCAATTAATGAAAGAATATCCAATGGAAAAAAGACTGTCTCTTCAGCAAATGGTGTTGGGAAAACTGAATGGAAACATGTAGAAAAATGAACCTGGACCAATTTCTTTAACCATACACAGAAATAAACTCAAAATGGATGAAAGACCTAAACATAAGACAGGAAGCCATTAACATCCTAAAGGAGAAAACAGGCAACAACCTTTTTGACCTTGACTGCAGGAACTTCTTATTGGATATCTTCAGAGGCAAAGGAAACAAAAGCAAAAATGAACTATTGGACCTCATCAAGATAAAAAAAACTTCTGCATACCAAATGGAACAATCAGCAAAACTAAAAGGCAACTGACAGGATGGGAGAAGATATTTGCAAATGACATACCAAATAGAGGGTTAGTGTCCAAAATCTTTAAAGAACTTATAAAACTCAAAAACCCAAAAACAAATAATCCAGTGAAGAAATGGGTAAAAGACATGAATAGACACTTTTCCAAAGAAAAAAAAATCCAGATGGCTAACAGACACATGAAAAAAATGCTCAACATCACTGATCATCAGTGAAATACAAACCACAACCACAATGAGATACCACCTCACACCTGTCAGAATGGCTAACATTAACAACTCAGGCAACAACCAATGTTGGCAAGGATGCGGAGAAAGAGGATCTCTTTTGCACTGCTGGTGGGAATGCAAGCTGGTGCAGCCACTCTGGAAAACAGTATGGAGGTTCCTCAAAAAACCAAAAATAGAACTACCCTGCGACTCAGCAATTGCACTACTAGGCATCTATCCAAGGGATACAGGTGTGCTGTTTCGAAGGGGCACATGCAGCCCAATGTTTATAGCAGCAATATCGACAATAGCCAAAGTATGAAAAACTCCCAAATGTCAATCGACTGATGAATGAATAAAGAGATGGTATATGTAAACAATGGAATATTACTCACCCATCAAAAAGAATGGAATGTTACCATTTGTAAAGATGTGAATGAAACTAGAGTGTATTATGCTTAACAAAATAAGTCAGAGAAAGACAAATATCATATGACTTTACTCATATGTGGAATTTAAGATACAAACCAGATGAAATAAGGGAAGAGAAGCAAAATACTATAAAAACAGAAAGACAAACCGTAAGAGACTCTTAAATACAGAGAACAAACTGAGGGTTGATGGTGGGGTGTTGGGTGGGGGGATGGGCTAAATGGGTGATGTGCATTAAGGAGGATACTTGTTGGGATGAGTACTGGTGTTACATGTAAGTGATGCATCGCTAAATTCTATTCTGAAATCATTATTACACTATATGTTAATTAACTTTGATGTAAATTTAAAACTAATAGTAATGATAATAAGAATAATAAATAACAAATAAAAGCAAAGCAAAACAAAAAATAACATATGAGGTGAGGGACAATAGCAATGTTATTAAATGGCCTTTATCCACAGGGTTTATGGATAGTATTATTTACTTTTGTGAAATTTATCTGACTTTCTATTTATCTCAATGATTTTCAAATACAAGAGTAAAAATTATTGTCATACCCAGATAGGGTGTATGTTACTATTCAAAAGAATTTATTTCTTCCCCTTTCTCTCCATGTAATTATGATGTTACTAAAATAATGAAATCAGCACTTTTAAAAATAATGCTTAAGAACTGATTACTCAGCAGGAACGTTTACAAGGTTAAAGTCATATGAAGGAAGCAAACAGAGTTCTAAATCTATTTGAAGTGTGTTTATCTGCCTTCCTTTTCTCGAGGGAAATTTAAAAGGCATCCTCTCTTTAACACTCTTTTCCAGTCTTACACTTTTTAAACCATATATATTCCATTCTCAGGTTCTGATCTCATATTTACTAATGTATTGCTACCTATTGTTCACTTCTTGTGTGTCAGGTGGTTATAGAGTTCAGACCCTGGGAACACAGCTGCTTTGATTCCCAGATTCACCACTTACTCACTGTGTGACTTTGGCCAATTTACTCCATCTCTTTAATGCCTCAATTTACTCAGTATAAATCAAAATAGAACTTCTAATCTATGGAGTTAATGCATGAAAACTATCCAAAAAAAAAGAAAAGAATTACTTTGTTGGTTAATTGCTCAATACATGTTGATTATTATTATTAAGATCATCTTTATTATCAGCATCATACCTTTTTCATTTTCTTACATTCCTTGAGAGCTTATGCTATGTTACTCCACACAAAGCACTCACACAATAAAAATGTGTTAACTGGTTTCCTACAGTTCGTACAGGTCTGAAGAGGACCATGTGCGGGGAGAAGTGGAGAGAGGAGATAAAAAAGAACAGTCCATTCCACTCTTTTCTACCTCCCTTAGTCCTAAACAATTTGCAAATAGCCAGAGTTCACCTACAAAGTGTTCACCTGCAAATAATCCTCAATCTACCTAGAGTTATTTGTTGCTATGGGGAGTAGTGGGAAGGGATGATTCTTCCATATTTTCTAGTATGTTCTTTTTCATATACTTAAATAGTAGACATAAGCAAAATATTTTCTTTCAATATAGAGTCCTGACATAAAAATAACTTGCTGATAGCAATTCACTTTCTAACTATGCTGCAGAAGCCAAGAGAGACAGAAAAGAATCAGATCTAAACAACTGCATTGTTAGTCCTTTGCCTGACACCATATGAAGATTCTCCAGCTTCTTTACAAACAATTCCAGTCTCTTCAAATCAAAAGCTAAATCCACAGGGATAAATGTGCTTATAAAGCATCAGGCCCAGAGTCACCTATTCAAACAACAGTGCTTACACTAATCTTTTTACAGATAGATGTTGCAGCTTATGTACAAATAAAAACATAAAGCATTCCAAGAGTCATCATACAGAATGGTAGCTGGCATATGTTTACCACCTGGGTCTCTCTCTGAGTCATCCAGGCGCACTCCACTGTAGCAACAATGTATCAGCAATAAAGGATCTTAAAATGTGAGAGCATTCCTATGTATTCAACAGGCTTTTCCGTACCCAAGAAAAGGAAAGCTTAGATTGTTATCTAGAAATCCGAGGCTTTAGAAAGATGTATCTTTTCTACCTGCTTAGGGCAAGAATTTCTACTGTCAAGGAACCATGCATAGAAAATGGAGTTCTTTGGTCATGAACTTCGCTCTCCTGTTCTCAGAATGTATCGCGATGATTATAGCCAAATTTTCAGATGTGGGCAGAGGAACTCATTAGTGTCTACAACAGGTTTCTACAATCCAAGTGTGACCTTAATTTTAGGGTTTTTATTCTCCAAATGGCGTTTAAAAATGTTTCTTGAAGAAGAAAAAGGGAAGTTTTTTCACGGTATAACGCACTAAATAATTACCTGGAGCAGTGCTTGCCATATGATGTGCTACACTGCTGTGGAATGTAGAATTAAACTGTTAGAGGCAGGGCCTGAAATCGCATTGGTAAGAAGTCCATTTAAACATCATTCTGTCCTGCTTAGGGCTTGGTGTAATGCACACTTACCACAAACCCAGTGCTTAAAATCTAGGAAAAACAATTTCCTATATACGCTGTTTCCCTCTCTCCCTTATTCCTTTAATAGCCAGAACAGCATAATGGGCCCCTGACTGCTTGTGGCTTGGCAGGTAGGCATTTCCAGCAGCTACTCCATAAATTGATTTCACTTAAGGGCAAAAAATAGGCTTAGTTCTTAAAAAGAAGAACATAATTGGCTTTGCTTTTTACAGAATCGTAATTATTTCAACTAGCTTTAGAAGTTAAATTTCTCAAAGTATCTGAAATGGAAAATGCAATTCCTAACTCGTTAGGCTTGAATTAGGATCTTGAGTCAAGGAGAGAGCACAATCATGATTCTGGAATGATCAGATTGGACCCTGTCAGACACATGGCAACATGGTAATATGGAGATAGGTAATGGAAGTAAATGCTTTCCTGAACATAAAAACTCAAAAAAAAAAATCTTCAGTTAGCCTTAAAAGGCACAGACATTTATATCACAATACAGAAAAACTGGGTCATTTGGATGGTGGAGTTAATCTGTATTTCAGAGCCAGATTTAAGGACAAAGCTAAATCTACTATTTTATCTTGATTGAATTCATTGTTAATGATCTGTCCAGCCTAGTTCCGTCCTTCTGAGACTTTTGCCAATTTGGCCCCAAGGCTCTGCCTTCCAAATCCTGGAATGGTGGCTTCAAATAACTTCACTTTGATATGTGTTTGTGGATTCAGCCTGGTATTTCAGATTTGGAATTTATAGGCTTAGTTTTTCCCCATCATTCAGTAACTAATTAATGCTTCTTTTTAAAACAGTTAAAGAGTTGCTTTATCCATGTAAATCACATGACAGGAATTAGAAACCACGAATAAGTTTGCTTGAGTGGACAAAGCTGGCTTCATAGGCAATTGTACAGGGCCTTACTCTAAGAAGGGCCCCACACTTATTTTAAGCCTCTGTTGTTGCCATGTTAAACATCTTAATCATTTTTAACAACAGGTCTGACACTTTTATTTTATAATGGGCTCTGAAAATTATGTAGCAAGTCATTTGGATGGGCAAGAACCTTTGCAATTAGATACAGATATGATTTTGAATCCTGGCTCTCCCTGTTATTACTGGGATGAAATTTTGTAAATTAGGTATAGAATTAAATACTGGATCTAGAAACAGAATGACTAGTTTTAAATCTTAGTTTTACTACTTCTGGTATTAGGACTTTGGCAAGTTTCCAAAACCCTTGAAGCCTTAGTTCCTTCTCTGATATATAAAGTCAATAAAAATATGAGTAGGAGAAAATTAATATAAAATTCTTAGAATAATACCTGGCACAGAGTGCTTAATGTTAGCTATTATTATCAATATCTTGGTCTCCTCATCTGTAAGAAGGAAGTAATAATAATACCTGCCTACATGCATGTTGTTAAATTAAACACACCTGGGGTGCCTGGGTGGCTAAGTTGGTTAAGCTTCCGACTTTGGCTCAAGTCATGATCTCAGGATTCATGGGTTCAAGATCCATTTCAGGCTCTGTGCTGACGGCTCAGAGCCTGGAGCCTACTTCGGATTCTGTGCCTCCCTCTCTCTCTGCCCCTCCCCTGCTCATGCTCTCTCTTTCTCTCTCTGTCTCAAAAATAACTAAACATTGAAAAAAAATTTTTAAATGGTACACACCCAATGTTTAGCATTGATTTTAATTTACAGTGTCCATGCAATAAATTTAATGCATTTATTTCTCCCCCAAAGAGGATATCTTTGGTGTCCAATTCTAGATAATTTTTATTAGTCAATATTAAATGTTGATTTGGGATACCTGTAGTGATGCCTCAGTTATATATAAATTATTGAAAAGAATTAAAGGTGTTAAGAAGCCTTTTAAAAACTTAGACTAAAATTACAATTCATGCATATAATGAGGGAATTATTTTTTTTTGATGTTTATTTATTTTTGAGAGAGAGAATTAGTGGGGGAGGGGCAGAGAGAGAGGGAGACACAGAATCTGAAGCAGGCTCCAGGCTCCAAGCCGTCAGCACAGAGCTGGATGTGGGGCTCAAACCCACAAACTGTGAGATCATGACCTGAGCTGAAGTTGGACACTTAACCAACTGAGCCACCCAGCCCCAGAAGGAATTATTTTTAAAATAAAATAAAACCTAAAACTATATGTTAAATATTATATACAAAAGTGTCATCTTACTGATTTCAGCAGCTATAACAGTTAGATTGTGCCATTGAGATAGTTCACGGTCAAGTGGCTTTGAAGTATAAAGGGATCCATTTCCAGAATGTATGTTAAAGATCCTGTCAAGGTCAGTATGGCGATCCAAGGAAAATCTGAACAAAAAAAAGCAAAGAAAAATACATGGCAGTATTATTGGTTTGTAGGAGAAAATGTTGTAATGCGAACACACAGTAACATATGATAAGTTCATACAAGTCCATAGTACTGATGTAGAACGAAGACTGTTTCATTGATTTATCTCACATACACTTGTGTGCATTGGTGCACACACACACACACACACACACACACACGACCCCATCTCCACCTCCCTCTTCTTCTGGAGGCAGGAGCTGCCACTTTGTTCCACATTCAAACGCTGGTCTTCTGAATATTTGTGTTATTAAATCACTACCTATTGCCATATTCAACTGAACGTGAAGTACTTTTCCTACAAGATAGTTGGGATTACAGGTGGTTACAATACCAGCTGACTTTAGCCAGAAGCTGCAAATTTTGTTAGGGAATTACAATAAGGATCTAATGCAAAAACAGAAAGAAAGAAAGAAAGAAAGAAAGAAAGAAAGAAAGAAAGAAAGAAAGAAAGAAAGAAAGAAAGAAAGAAAGAAAAGAAAGAAAAGAAAAAGAAAGAAAAAAGAAAGAAAGAAAGAAAGAAAGAAAGAAAGAAAGAAAGAAAGAAAGAAAGAAAAAACACTCCCAGAAGCATAGTTTTTTTCTTAGTGATGAAATTGGAGACAATATTATTTTCATTAGAAGAGTAGGTTATCGTAACCCCTGGGTGGCTCAGTTGGTTAAGCATCTGACTTCAGCTCAGGTCATGATCTTGCGGTTTATGGGTTCGAGCCCTGTATCAGGCTCTTTGCTGACAGCTCAGAGCCTGGAGCCTGCTTTGGATTCTGTGTCTCCCTCTTTCTTTGCCCCTCCCCCACTCATGCTCTGTCTCTTTCCCTCTCAAAAATAAATAAACATTAAAAAAAATTTAAAAATAATAGGTTACCATTTTAGGATGATATTCAGTAACTTCATGGTATGATACCCATGAAGCTTCAGCTTGTTAACCACATGTATCATTAAAAAATGCATATATTTTGACAAGAGGTGTTTAAAAAAACAGAAAATTTTGGGAAAGGAGTTTTCACACATTTGTACCAAATAAAGTCTTAGTATATGTATAAAAAACCAACTATGCTGCAAATTGATTAAAGGCATCGTGTTGGGAGTCATTCTAAAGCCTACTGCCAGGTTGATCAATCAGGTTGATATAGTTGGCATAAATCCCATTATTTGGGGGATTGTCAGGCAAGATTTAAGCTAGCTATACCCCTCATTGGTTCCTGCCAGTTCACAATGCTAGTGGCTTACACATGCTTTATAGTGCCTGAGTTAGCCAGCATCATCCTCAAGTTATATTTAATACTCCGTGTTAAAAAAACAAAGCAAAATAAAGGTAACAAGTCCTAAAGTAACATTCAGTTTTGGCATATCTTTTCTTAAGCCACAGCTGTCATTTATTTTAGTATTTTTATAAAACATTATTTTTAAATGGTGTTTTGTGAGTGACAATACAAAATGATTTTTGAAGTGCCATAAAACTCTTTTCTCTTTTGATGTTCCAAACTTGTATAATATTTCCAAAAATCCATTTAAATTTATAATCCTTATGCTGGGTTTTGAATAAACTGCATTAGAGGAATGACATATCTTGTCAATACAGCTAATGTGATTTTACTTTTGAGGATTGCTTATTTTAGATTTTTATTTTAAATCAGTTCTAAATGGAACAGGAGAGTAATTAACAAATCTCCTCAATAAGCTCTAGCCCTCTCTATTATCAAAATGTGAATTCAGTTTTGCATGCAAACAACATGTCTTCCCAGTCACACATTAGTTTGTAAAACACTGAATCTCTGTATCTGGAAAAATCATGAATTCTGTCTCAAGTTGACAAAGTTCTTTTACTCTAAAAGACTCAACATACCTTACACACAAAAGCGCCTGTACTACCCATCTCTGCCACTTACCACGTTGTATTTGGAATTCCCAGCAACATCAGCATGTGAGTTACATCTCAAACAGGAAATCAAAGACGACAAAATCAAGCATCATTCTTGACAGAGTAGGCACTCAATGAATATTATTTCTCTTACTGAATCTTCCTCCCTAACAGACTGAGAACTCCTTGAGAAATATGTTCATATCTGACACGGGGATCCACAAGTATTTGTTAAATGAGAAAAAGAACAACTGACTTCTTTGACGTTCTGGCAAATAAGTTTTCTTATTTCTATAGAAATATGCCGTGAAGTTGCAATATGTAGATCAAAATTAAGCAGTATTGTCCATGTCATATAATTTTATGTGTGTTTCATCTTCTTATAATTTGGTTTTAAAAAGAATTAAAAATTTAGGAAGTATGTAAGATTATGTTAAAGATACAGAGAGATCCTGGTTCTTTTTCAAACATGACATAATTATATTTTCTGATTCTCTATTGGCAAATTCTGTGTGCTAATTTTCATTTTATTTTTTAAAATCATTTCCAGAACAAACATTTAAGTAAAGCCCTTTGATTATTATATTAACATCTACACTATATGACATAAACAATTTAAAATGTCCCCAGTCCTATCTATTCCATAAGTACATTGCATTAGTAAAACTATTATATTTCTGATTACACATATATATTTTTAAACTACATGGTCCATCAAGATTAATATCTCAAAATATTAAGTTGAATTTTCTATATCAAGTTAGCATTGATTCAATTATACAACAACCTTTATGCCATAGACTTTGTCATTAATAAGCAATAACGTCATTAATTGTATTGCAATGATACACATAAATGGAGTCGTTTCTCAGACTTGCATTCTGATTACATATTTTACTTTTGTTTCAAAAATCCACGGACATATTTTGACATATGATAACCATCAATCTATAAGAGGATGCAAAATCTATTTCATTGTCTGGATAATATTTTACATTGCCACTTAACACCCCTGGATTTAAATTGAATTCTCCTTAGATAATAGATTTCTTTTGAAAAAGGCCACTTTGAAACCAGGAACACAGAACACAGGCTGTTAAAGTCAATGAAGAGCTAGGCCAAGAAAATGCTTGGACAGTATTTAATAGGTAAAATTAAGTATGTATATTGGCTATATAAAGCCTTCAAAGTTAAAAATATCCAAGAATGGATCCATTTCAATGAAGACAAATGGATTGGGGAAGAGGCAATTATGGGGAATTCATGCTGGCAGATGAGAGCTGTACATGATTGCCATGTATGTGATTTGTGATGCTGTATGTGAACGGAAGAAAATATTTTGGTAATTTGAAACCACATGGATGGATCTAGAGAGTATAATGTTAAGTGAAGTAAGTCAGTCAGAGAAAAACACATACCATATGATTTCACTCATATGTGGAATTTAAGAGACAAAAGAAATGAACAAAGGGGAAAAAAAGGAAAGAGAGAGAGAAAAACCAAAAAACTAGAGAACAGATGGTCACCAGAGGGGAGTTGGTGGGGGGAGTTGGTGATGGGTGAAATAGGTGAAAGGGATTGAGAGTACACTTATCTTGATGAGAACTGAGTAAGGTATGGAAGTGTTGACTCACTATATTGTACACCTGAAACTAATGTAACACTGTATTTTAGCTACACTAGAATTAAAAAAAAAACATAAAAGTAAAACAAAAATATTTAGATAAAGTTATGTAAATCAAGCACTAATATATATATATGTATAAATATACACATATTATATATGTTATATATATGAAGACTTATTATATATATATAATATATTATTTCAAGTTCCTTACTATATATGTTATATATAATATGTCTTCACTTGAAGGTATGGCAGAACCTGTAGCAGTTTTAAGTTTGAGTTGAGTTAGAGGCACATGGCATACAAGATTTTTTCCTATTCTGCTGTTGTATACTTTGGAATCAAAGAAGAGTGTGCTTGGAAATTGTGTAATCATCATTTAAACTCTTACTTGACTAGTCCATGTGGAGCAAGGGGGAGGCACAATTAACCTGTTGAGAATTAGGGAAAAGAGTGAAATACAAAACACATGATATACTAATGGTTTAAAATGGCCATTTTGTCGGTAAATATTATATATAGATATCCGTATTTCTTTTTAAAATGATAGAACAAAATCAATAACAACTTTGAGTCTTTCTCATTTGTACGTGTTTATCATATTTCATGTGTTTTTGGGCTGCCATAGAAAGCAAAGCAAAAATAAAAAGTGAAATTAAATTACTCTGATCTTTCTGGAATGCTCTATTTTCTTTACAAATACTTTTTGAAACAGCCAAAACAAAAACAAACAAAAACCTTCCCTTCTTTGATGGTAGGAGTACATGGGAGTCTCTAAAATGTATTTTCACTGAACTGTAACATTGTTGGAATCATATTCTTTTTAACTGTTACAACTCTCAACTTCTCATATCATTTAATAACTGAAAGCACAAAGTGATTCAGTTACATTGTAATAGCACAGCTGACACAGTGTCCTTTATCTGTACTGGAATCAGAAGAACAAATACCTTAAAAGATACAGGCAGATGATACAAGCTAGGTTTTAGGCTAAAAGGCATGATTTGAAGTGGAGAAAATTATAAAGCTGTGCACGCCATGCCCCAAAACATTCAGAGACAATTTCCTTTAAACACTTGTGCTCCTCAGATTGATGTACAACTTACAGACAGACTCATATATTTCAATGCATTAAATGCTTTCAATAGAATTTCTTACTCTCTACATTTATTTCAATTCCCTTTCTTTCATCGGCAACATGGGCATAATTACCTAATGGGGCTAGAAGCGGAATCTGGGTCCCTTGCCATTACAGTACCAATGATCGTGCCCACTTCGATATCCTCATGAACTTCAAACAGGTAGGAGGATCTGCTAAAAACAGGAGGTTCATCCACATCTTCTACGGAGATTTTCACAATCGTTGTGTCTTTAAATGGTCCCAGGTAATAAAAACGTGGATCCACATGGGTATTTTCTGCTTCAACCTTCAGAGTGTAAAGTCTTCGGCTTTCGTAGTCAAGTGGCTGTGTAAGTAAATCATCAAATTAGAATGAGGGAAATTGGATTATATGTTCCTTTCAAGTTACAGTGTGATTGTGAAAGCCTGGTTGAATTTTGTCAAGTTGTTTATTAACTGAAAATAATTAAAAGTAATAAAAATAGGGGCGCCTGGGTGGCTCAGTCGGTTGGGCGTCCGACTTCAGCTCAGGTCACGATCTCGCGGTCCTTGAGTTCGAGCCCCGCGTCAGGTTCTGGGCTGATGGCTCAGAGCCTGGAGCCTGTTTCCGATTCTGTGTCTCCCTCTCTCTCTGCCCCTCCCCTGTTCATGCTCTGTCTCTCTCTGTCTCAAAAATAAATAAACGTTAAAAAAATAATTAAAAATAAAAGTAATAAAAATAATAATATACCTTTACATATCAGATAAGGTTTGATTATTACTTTTTATGCATTCAATGTGTAATACTTCAGAACATAGGAAAATTAGATTTTAAATATTGGAAATATTGAAAAGAACATTAAAACCTATGTTATAATGTGGTGACTCATTACAAAAAATGGGCTGAGGGGCGCCTGGTGGCTCAGTCGGCTGGGCGTCCAACTTCAGCTCAGGTCATGATCTCGCAGTCCGTGAGTTCGAGCCCTGCCTCAGGCTCTGACAGCTCAGAGCCTAGAGCTTGCTTCAGATTCTGTGTCTCCCTCTCTCTGCCCCTCCCCCACTCAAGCTCTGTCTCTGTCTCTCTCAAAAATAAATAAACATTAAACATTTTTTGTTTTAAATGGCTGGTAGATTGTGTCTGTGTTCATGTGTGCATGTGTGTGCATTACTATTAAATGTCTGCAAGCAAAAAATGTAGTTATCTTTTTACATGTATGTCATGATATTTCCATTCAGTTTAATGGGCTCATGATACTACAATAAACTTTATGTAATTTTGAAGACTAATACAAAATTTTCAATAGTTGTATGAAACATTGAAGATCAGGAAAACCTGGAGTAAAGAGAAGAGAGAAAAATTCTGATAGCAAATTAGTAATTAGGTTATATTATGAATAAACAAAAAAAAAACTGACTTAAATATTGATGTAGTTTAACTGTAACAAGTGTGAAATCAAGCTCCTCCCTTCTTACCCCTCCAAAAGGTATGTTTTGTAAACAGAAAAAAGACAATGTGGTTTGAGATTCCTTCAACCTTCCTCTTTTTATCTGATAAGCAGTAAATTCTATTTGCATTATTATTACTTGCCAGTCATGAAAAACAACAAAGAAGCTGCTTCCTCCTTTCCTGGTCACTGTCCATTTAAAAACATTTCGTTGTGTACCTTGGCCTTTGCAACAGAATCTCTGGATAGTTTTGATTCCTCAGTTCTTCAGTGGTTACTTAATGAAATAGAGTTTCAGGACATTTCATTGGGATCTGTCACGGGGCCTTAATTTTTTTCTTATAATGATCATACTGACGCTACAGTGAAAAACCTAGTTACCTTTAAACTGAATCACTGAGCATATGTTAGCAGAAAAGTTTAATTTATGTAGCAGAAGGGAAAATGTGAACAATTAAATTATCTTTGAAAATATGCTGTGTCTTTTTTATTAGCAGCTCTAATTATTGCTTCATACATCTGGACAGACGGCATGCTACTTTCTATGCCTCCAACTGTGATGATATGTTGCCATTATTAGCTATTAACTGCTTTTACTAAAAGAAAACAATGTTATTATGGGGGGGGTTTATTAACATGGCTCAAAAATACAGTCAAACATATATTAATTTGCCTTTTAAAGTTTGTAAAAACTCAGGTTTCATGTTTCAGTCAACAAAAGCATTTGGTCAAAACGCCCAAGGAGATCTTTGGCTCTTGTCTCTCATGTTTGTGCATGATATAAATTACATTTGGCCATGATAGTGGCATGTCTTCATGGACAACGCATGAGTGGATGGCACATAACGGAAGCCTTATTTGCTAAATGGGAAGATGCTTATTTATACTGATTATGGGCACCTTTTTCACTGTTATAATGCCTTCCTGTGTGTCCTTCTCAGTTATGATGTCAAACATATCAGTCCCGTCACCATCAATAATTCGGTATTCTACTTCTGCATTTTTCCCAGTGTCTGCATCAGTTGCTTTTACACTTCCAATGGCTGTGCCAACTGGCGAGGACTCAAGAACTCGAAGGTGGATGGTGTCTGGAAAAAAAAAGTATATATGTATATATATATATATATATATATGAAAGAGATTTTTTATTGTAAGTCTTAAACTCTACACCATATGTTAACTGATTAAAAAGTTGAAGACACATAGTATGGATTAAGGTCTAGGAATGGAAAACGAGGAATTTAGGCGCTTGTGTCTATGCATATAACAAACAGTGAGTGCTACCCTTTAATCATGTTAAGAACTCCGTTTTAAAAATAAGCACGTTGTCTTTTTTTGCATTTGCACAGATAACTAGAGATCAGCTTTGAGTGCAGATACCTACCTGTGTGTGTTTATAAAATCACAACAAGTCTCAGAATATACAGTGAATATTTATATTTAATTGTTTCCCCTTGGTTTTATTTAGTTGTTAACTAACCTTAGTTTCTTTCAGCTGAAGGACAGAACATTACAAAATTCCATGAAATCAGCTTTAGTGGGGAGGAATCCCATTTCTAGAAATTTGTGACAGGAGAAACAAAGAATAGTCTGTGGCCCTTCACAGTCAATGTGAAACACTCAATTCTGACAAATTCCCTCTATTCCAGAGCAAAACAAGAATTTAAGCCTCTGGTGCATCTAGATGTGGTTCCAGTGGGAACAACTTCTACTGCTGATGAGATGTATGTGCATAAACATAAATCTCATAAATTTATGATCATAAATTATATATTGCTGACAGACTAATTGACCTGAAGCCCTCTTCTGATTATAGCACCTTCACGCTCATAAACCTTAAGTAATTCTCCTTCATGTAGATAATAAAGCCCAGGCCTCTCAGCCAGTCATGCTCTTACCTGAGTATATTCTTTCCCAGTGTATTTTTCCTTTAGACACTTGTATGGAATTTTGCACCAAATTGGACTTTACAAAGTTTTCTTGTCAAAAGTTAATGTCCTACATCTTTCTCTCTCCGTTTTTCACATGCTATCTCCTTCACATAAAATTCTTCCCCCACTACTCTCTTCTAATCACAATGCAATTTATCAAATCTGAGAAAATGGCACTGTTACAGTGTTACAGTGAGTGTTTGGGGGCTGTGCTCCTCAAAATTCATATATTGAAGCCTGAACCCCCCATTCAGTACCATAGAATGTGACTGTATTAGGAGACAGGGTCTTTAAAGAGGTAATTAAGGCAAAATGGGATCATTAGGGTGGGCTCTAATCCCATATGGCTGGTGTCCTTCCAAAAGAGGAGATCTGGTCACAGGCACAGAGCAGAGACCATGTGAAGACACAGAGAACACAGCCATCTAGAAGCCAAGCAGAGGCCTCAGAAGAAACCAACCCTGCTGATCTTTAACCTCAATCTTGGACTTTCAGCTTCCAAATCTGTGAGAAAACAAATTTCTGTTGTTCAAGCCACCCAATCTGTGGTGCCTTATTACGGCAGCCCTAACACTGGGACCTCCATCTGCTCCGTTTGGGAAGTCATTTCCCAGGACTCAGCTTCTGCCACTCCCCAGTGAGTTTCAGCCTGTTCTTTTTTTTTTATATTTTGTAGTTTTTAATTTTTCTTTTGCATTTTTCTCTGCATCTATTTTTGGTAACACTATTGAAAGCAACTCTCAACTCATTCCTTGGCTACTGTCCTTCTGACACTCTTTACCTTTGCTGTTTCTTCTCAAATTTCCTGTCCCTGAGTGTTCGGATGGCCCTCACTCACTTCCTTCGGATGATTGCTCAACTGTGACTTCCTCGGAAGCTTTCACCAACAACCTTATTGAAAACAGCCTTATCGGAAATACTACACCCAATCATCCTTCATAATACTTGCAACAGCTAATCATTGTATCATTTACTTATTTATTTTTATGTACCATGAAGAGGTAATGAGAAACAGGGACTTTGTATTTTTCCACCACTATTTTCTCACGCTCTTTCTTTGAATGCAGTGGCCACTATATACTTATTTGGGTATTAGATAAATGAGAAACTTCCTAACTTGTCTACAGGCTCCTTTACTTGACTAAATTCAATAAAATCTCAGATGCTATTATACACTGCAGGCATGTTATCCTTTTGAAAACAAGAATGTTCTTTTGTGTGTGTTTCAAGCTTTTATTTATGAAAACAATAACCCTATTGATAATTACTCAGAGCTTCAAAATTCTTTGATTGGTCCCATTGAACTTAAAATAAAACATACATAAGCTGTCTCTCCATAAATTTGCTTCTCTGTCTTGTCATTCTTTCTCTTAATTAATACTCTCCACAGCACTGGTCTCTTTCAGGTTTAGACTTTTCCAGTATGCTTTTCTTCGATTTTCCACACAACTCTTTGCCTGGAAACCTCTAACTGTTCTTTTGAAAAATATCTGTTTCACAATCTTTCTATCACAGAGCATCACTGACTCTAATCTATTTACTGCTACAACTTCCTTTAAAGTATTAAATTTTATAGAAGCAGCATCCCAGTAAGTTGATTGATTACACTGTAGCAGAGGCAGCTTTTCTAAAACACAAAAATAATATCACTGTTCTCCTGAAAGCACTTATTAGTGACATTAGGATATTTTTTTTAAATTTCATCATTTAGTTTATAATGTCTTTAAAAGCCACTGGCTGTTAAAATCTTCGGTATCATGATTATCTATTCTCAGATCTAGAGTATATGTGAAGTGTAGCCACATTAATGCTGTTTTCAATTAATGATCAGTTAACCAGACCAAGAATAGGGAATACATGGAATATTTTACAAAATAAATAAAAATAATATGAATGATTTGATTGATATGTATATGAAACCTGCACACACCATCTAGAGAATACAGATTTTTTTAAGCTGGCATGAAGCACTGAATCCCAATTGATCAAGAATTAAATTATTAGACATGTTTGAATAAATTTTAATAAATCTGTATCAATTAAATTATCTATCCTATAATTAAGACAAAAGTTAATACAAAAAAAGAAAACTCCCAAATACTCATATTCTTGAAAATTTAAAAGAAAATTGAAAATAATTCCTATATAACTGATGGTTCAAATAAGGTACAAATATAGAGACCTAAAAATAATTGAAAAATCAGTGAAAAGAAATTGAAACATGGTACAGAGAAAATGATTCTACTTAGAGAAGGTAATTTTTTTTATGTTTATTTATTTATTTTGAATGAGAGAGAGTGTGTGCAGGGGAGGGGCAGAGAGAGAGGGAGAGCGAGAATCCCAAGGAGGCTCCACACTCAGGGCAGAGCCAGGCATGGTTCAGTCTTATGAATCATGAGATCTTGACCTGAGCCAAAATCAAATGGTGGACACTTAACTGACTGAGCCACCCAGGTGTCCCTAGAGAAGGTAAGTTATAACTCTGTGTGTTTTAATACAAAGACAATATGAAATTAATGAGCTAAGCATTAAACATAAGAACTTAGAAAAGAAAGACATAATAGCCATCAAAGAAAAATAAGGTAATAAGTAAGATAAAAACAGGAAGTAATATCATTGAAAACTAGTGTAGAAAAAAGAGAATAAAAGTGCCCAAAGTTAGTTGTTTTAAAAGATACACAAAATAAATGTATAAGGCAAAATGGTTCATGAAAAGAGGAGATAGGGCAAAAAGTATTAAGAATTATTTTAAAGAAATGCAACTACAGATAATGTAGTGATTTAGAAATTTAGAGAATATTATGAACATTTACATGTCAATAAAATTAAATATTTAGGTAAATTCCTAAAGATAATTAAAAATGTACAAAATCTACTAAAGAGAAAATAAAATATGATTTAAAATATGATTTAATATATGATATAATATTTAAAATGATCTATCCTCCTAAATACTAACAGCTCAAATATTTTTTTTATTCTTTTTAAAAATATTTTTCTAATTGTTTTTAATTTATTTTGAAAGAGGGGGGTGAGAGGGACAGAGAGAGGGAGAGAGAGAATCCCACACAGGCTCTACACTGTCAGCATAGAACCTGACGTGGGGCTTGATCTCACAAATCATGATATCATGTGACCTAAGCTGAAATCAAGAGTCAGATGCTCAACTGACTGAGCCACCCAGGTGCCCCAACAGGTCAAATATTTTTAAGGAACATTCACAAAACAGAAAATTCTTTATTTTCTGTTCTCATGTAAAGTCTTTTGGAGAAAGGAAAAATGAGGATTCTTTCCCAACTCATTATAAGAACAATATAACCCTGATACTAACACCAGATAAGAGTCCAATGGTTATACAGTGTGGGTTAAAAGTCAAGATCCACCACACCTAATCGTATAATGTTTAGCAAGTTCATTTTTAATGTTTAATTCACCATCATTTACATTAAGTTTAGTTTTTGAGAAATGCTATTTTAATCACTTTACTATTAACTAACTCCAGACTTTGGATTTCACCAGCTTTTCTATTAAAGTCTTTGCAGAGATCCTACTTTGCATTTAGTGGTCATGTTTTCTTACTCCCTCCAATCCGTGAGTGTCAGTCTTTCCTTGTCTTTGTGACCTTGACACTTTAAAAAACTACTGGTTACTCCGTAAAATGTCTTCCAATCTCAGTCTGTCTTATATTTTTTCGTGATTTCATTGAGGTTTTGCATATTTGTTAACAGAACACAGAAGTGATCTGTTCTCAGCATAGCATATAAAAGGAGGCATGTGATGTCAATATGTCTTGATCCCTTGGTTAAGAAGGTATTTCTAACAGTCTCCTCCATTACTAGTCAGTAATTTTTAAAACAATTAATGCATGTTTTGGGAGATACACTTAAAGATTATGCAAATATTCTGTTTCTCCTCAAAAATCTGCCCACTAATTTTAACACTGATGAGTGATCTTACCTGTAATACTTACTATTGTGATTTTCTTATTTATTTATTTGTTTGTTTGCTTTTGAGAGAGAGAGAGAGAGCAGAGGAGGGGCAGAGGGAGAGGGAGAGAGAAACTTAAGCAGGCTCCACGCCCAGTGCAGAGCCCAAGATGGGACTCTATCTCACAACCATGAAATCATGACCTGAGCTAAAATCAAGAGTCAGACCCTTAACCGACAGAGCCACCCAAGCGCCCCAATACTGTGATTTTCTAGTGGTGATTTTCGATTTTCTTCATTATTTCCATATTTATTATTTGGAATTCTTCTCAAAGGAAAAGCTGCTCTTTCTCCCCATGTATTTCTGTTATTGTCTATTTTTATCAGCATAGACTGCAGGACACGTATTTTATGGTATGCATTATAATCCAATAATATCCTAGGTATTCTTTTAAACCAATTCTTACAGGTTTCGTCAGTGGGTGCTCCTTTAGGTTGTTCATGATGACTTTCAACATGCCTCTGCCACCTTTTAAAAATGTTTTACTTATTTAAGTAATCTCTACACCCAACATGGGCCTTGAACTCACGACCCCGAGATCAAGCATTGCATGCTCTACTGACTGAGCCAGCCAGGTGCCTGCACTATTTTTTTTTTTTTTTTGAGTGCTTCCTTAATTTCTGGCATCACAAAATGTTACAGGTTCATCTTATGTTTCCCTGACCAAGCCTTAAATGAGCCATGTCTCAAAGTAAGTCCTAATTTCTTTTACTTTTTTTAAAAAAAAATTAATGTTTACTCATTTTTGAGAGAGAGAAAGAGCATGAGTGGGGGAGGGACAGAGAGGAAGACACAGAATCAGAAGCAAGGTCCAGGGTCCCAGCTGTCAGCACTGAGCCGGATGTGGGGCTTGAACTCACAAGCTGTGCGATCATGACCTGAGCTGAAGTTGGAGCTCAATCAACTGAGCCACCCAGGCGCCTCAGTCCCAGTTTCTTTAATGGATATAGAACCATAATTTTAAATATAATGAAGTATTCAAAACTTATAATAAATGAAATAACTCATTTCATAATGTGTAAATGTGTCAAAAAAGCCAGGGGAAAAGGAACTACTTGCCTTTAAAATAAGAAATCCAATTATATCTTTGATAAAAAGATATACATAACAGGAATTTATTTTTTTAACTTGTTAACTGATATATATATATATATATATATATATATATATATATTAATGTTTTATTTATTCCTGAGAGAGGGAGAGAGAGAGAGAGTCCGAGCATGAGCGAGGGAGGGGAAGACAGACAGCGGGACAAAGAATCCGAAACAGGCTCCAGGCTCTGAGCTGTCAGCACAGAGCCCAACGTGGGGCTTGAACCCACAAGCAGTGAGATCATGACCTAAGCTGAAGTTGGACACTCAACCAACTGAGCCACCCAGGCGCCCCTGATATTTGTTTTAAAAATAAAATATCTGTATCCTTCAAAATGAATTTAGAGTTCTCTAAGTTTATAATATTAGTGTTTTTAAAGTTTTTAAAGCCTAAAAGAAAATCCTGTGCTATAACAGAATAAAAATATGTCATAGAAACACCATAATATTAAAACTGATTACACAAATTTTTATGTATAAATTCACACTTATAAACTAACTGTACGTTTTTATTTTAATCATTGTCTCTGAAAAGGCCTAGAATTTTATTCCACTAGCATGAAACACAACCCTAATGCCCAAACACTGTGTTGGTCACAAGTGTTTTCCATAATATAAACTAAATTTTCTTGGAGATTTGCTGTTGCAAGTCAGAGGAATGGAAAGTGAGATCAGGAATTCTTCAGACTGAAATTAAGTGAGATATCAAAGATTAATGGGATCATAGAAAAACACAAAAATCAACTTATTTCTACTGTCCATCATTTTGAAAACGTGATCATTGATAATACAATAATAATTTAGTTGACTAAAAATCATTAAAACAGGCTTCTGGCAATGAAGCTAGATAATTCAGTTTAACTGGAAAACAATATTTGTTGATCATAAATTGAGATAGAAATATACACTTGAAGGTATTAAAAAAGGACAAGCACCAAGTTGACAGAAAATGAGAACCTACAAAAGTAAGTAGAAAACTGAAATCCCCTTTTGGCCTGAGGATATTTACCATCTCTACAAAATTGATCATTATTTTTATGGCCTCTTCAAGCAAGAAGGACATACAGCAAACTCCACGTAATCCACAGATGGGTTATGCAACCACAAATTGTCTCCACAATTAACTAGGATTAGTGTTTTGCAGGAAAACGTGACCTAAAAACAAACCACCTTTCACAACATTTTACATTCCTAGTGTGGGTTCATAAGATCCTGAAGAACTATATTTTTTACAGACATAAGCAGCTTTAACCGCTAGAAGAGAAAGATGACACTGTAGCATCCATCAACACAAAGGTAAAGGATTATAAGTCAGTCTACAGTGTACTCCAGGGAGAATCTGTGTATGGATAAGAAAACCACTGAAATTATGCTACCTGGGGGGATCCTTCTTCTTCACTGCCTCTTGCCATACCTTTCTTTTTCAAGCGCTTTTTACAAGAGTGAGAGACATTACCAGCCCTGGAAAGATATATTATAGCTGAATAAAAATACAGTTGTAAATATTTGACTCATAAAGTCACAAAAGAAGGAAAATGATGGAGTAAGGTGCCACAAGATATAGAACAACATATCAAATGCTGGTGAGATAGAAACACACATACATATAAGTACATATGTATATAAATACATATACGTGTGTATATAGATCCATATGTATTTGTATGCACTTATATGCATATACATTCTTAGGAAACAAATAGTTCTTTAATATTTTAATGGAATATATTGTCAACAATCTTTATAAATAAGCTATGAAATTTCCTAATGAAGGTTAATTCAGCTCTGTCAGAGTATTACAGGGATCTCTGCCTTATGACTTCTTTGAATTAACATCATAAGTTTCCTCCCCTTTTCCTTCATGTTTCAGAATAATTATTGAACTACAAAATACTAAGGCATATATATATATTAACAAAATTATTTTATTGCCAAAGACAGCTGTAAGTTACATGGGAGGGAGATTACACAGAGATGTATTTATCTCCAATTTTCAACTTTATCCTGCAAAGGTCCCTCTTCAATTTCCTTTCCATATGCAAAAACTTTAGTTAAAAATTCTGAGTCAGTGTCTTTTTGGTTATCTGCAACAATCCTCAGCTCACACACACACACACACACACACTACACACACAAGTTGTTTCTAAAACTTTAATTTACAAGTAAATGTAGGCCAATATTTTAGCAATCTTTAGCAAGGAAATTTCTAAAATAGGACAAATGATTAATGATGCATAAGATAAAAGGTTGATGAATCAATCTATGCTCTAACTAATAACTTCTCTAAATAACAGACAATATAGAGAAAGTGAAACATGTTACAAATAAAGAGAATAATTTCACCTTGAAAAACATAGTATGTCTAAAATCCATAAGAAAAGACACATAAGCTACCAGAAAAATTGGTCAAGAATATGAATGGTGAACAGTTTACAGTAGAGGAAACAAGAAAGGTAAATAAACAGAAATATGTTGGATTTTAATCAAGCAAATGCAAATTAAGGCCATGATGTGATGCCATTTTATACTTACTAAATTGACAAAAATTAAATCTGACAAAACCAAGTATTCAAAGTATGTGGTATAATGGGAACTATTACGCAGAGCTGATGGGTGTTAATTTTGGCACCATGGTTTTGGGAAATGTACTAATTAGCTAGGGCTGCTTTAACAAAGTGTCAAAACCATAGAAATTTGCTTACAGTTCTGGAGCCTAGAAGCCTGAGATCTAAATATCTGGCAGGGCCATGCTTTTCCTGATCACTGTACGGGAGAATCCTTCTTTTCCTCTTCTAGCTGCTGGGCCTTGCCCAAAATCCTTTGTGTTCCTTGACTTGTAATGACATCATTCCAGCTACATGGACATCTTCTCCCTGGGTGTTCACATTGTCTTCCCTTTGTGAATGTTTGTCTCTATGTCCAAATTGCCCCTTATTATAAGGACACCAGTCATATTGGATTAAAGTCCTAACCCTGAAAGACCTCCTTGTAACTTGATTACCTCTGTAAAGACCCTATTTTTACATAAGGTCATATGCTGACATACTGAGGTTTAACACTTAAAAATATATGTTTTAGAGGACACAATTCAACCCATAACAGGAAACACATGGGAATATATAATGCAAACTTAAATGGTAGCATAAACAAAGCCCAGCAAGGCATATGAGAATAGTTGCAGAAATGTCATATAGAAACACTATTTGTAAAATGAAAAAAAGAAAGGAAAAAAAAGGAAGAGAACCCAAATGTCAAACAGCATGAGAATAATAAACTTGTTACATAATATGTTTGCAAACAAAATTCAAAAGTGAAAACTGTGAGCTATAGTTATGTGAAAAAAATATATATGAATCTTAAATACATAATAATAAATGGAAATAGGAATGTATCAGAAAATTATATACAGTGTGATATTATTTTTATAAGCTATAAACAATAAAAATCAATAATATATTTTACGGATATGTAAATGCTATATGTATACTTATAAATTATCTATATATGTATATATGAATATATATATTAAATAACAAAATTTGAGGATCATGCATATAAATGAACACTATTTTTAAAGTCCTTGTAATGATTCAAAGTGGTACTACTTATATTCTCTTGTAGTTATTATAACATACGTGAAAATTTAAAGCAAACAAGCAAACTCATACACACAACAAAGCATCACTTAAAACTGTTGGTACTGGGGCACCTGGGTGGCTCAGTGGGTTAAGTGACCGACTTTGTCTTAGGTCCTAATATCACTGTTTGTGGCTTTGAGCCCTGCATCAGGCTCTGTGCTGACAGCTGAGTCTGGAGTCTGCTTCAGATTCTGTGTCTCCTTCTCTCTTGCTGCCCCTCCCCTGCTCACGCTCTGTCTCTCTTGCTCTCAAAAATTTCAAAAAAGTTAAAAAAAAAAATAAGTGTTGGTAGTTAGGATTCAACATGTCTCACAAAGTTCAAATATATATTTGAGATTTATATATTATATAGTGTATACATTATACATTATTATAATCATATATTATGTATAATATATTTATATATTATTTCATATCAGTATATATATTTGGGATTCATATATTATATATTATATATAACAATATAATATATGCTATATATTATATAAATATTAATTATATATGATTGCATTTATGTGATATTAATATAAAATTACTTATAAATTAATATAAATATATAATATACAATAACAATAATACATATAACAATACAAGGAAACATGAGTATCCCAGGAAAACAAAACACTGATATAAAAAATTCCAAAAGCAAATAAAATGAAACAAATAGAAACTTGGAGCTAGATCAACAAAAGAATGTGGAGCCATCACATAAAAAATACTTTAAAATATATTCAATATGCTTTAAGAAGTAAAAGTGGTCATAAAAATCTCACCAGAAAATAACTATAAAAAGTGGCTGGGCATTTTTGATAAAGAGCTAAATACAGTAAATAGATATTTACAATATAATAGTTGAAGTTAAAAATAATGGATGGGTTAAACTGAAGATTATGATTATCCAACGTGGGAATTTGAGGGCTAGAGGATAAATGGAAGGAAGTATATGCAATTGAAAACTCATATGCAACTGTGTGGTTGAAAAAAAAAAAGACATGGATTAAAACGTCAATGGACCTTTCAAGGTAGCCCCTGATCCTAGCAAAATATTGAACAATGTCATCAAAATTTGATGATGAAATTATTTTCAACCCAGCCAGCATATTAATCAAATGTGATAACCCAATAAAGATAGTTTTAGACTCAGCAAATTTCTCTCCCTTTGGGCTTTTTGAAAGAACCTAACGAAGAATGTATTCCAGGAAAATAAGGTGCTAAATCAAGATATGGGAATACATGAGATGTAGACAGTTTTCTATCCAAAGTACGAAAGTAAAAAAGGAAAGTCTGGGATGGCAGGATTTCCTGAGCTGTAGAGATTAGCCAGCCCATGCTGGCAGGGGAATACGAGGGCTTTAGGTGTGCAACCCCGAACGCTGCCAAAGTGAAGCTAAGTGCTATGGGGCTGCTCGCAAACGAGTTTTGAGCAGCTGTACACGGAGCACATGAAAAGCTCAAAGCTGTAATATCTTGGAAAAATACAACTTTGGTAAAGAGGATCGCTCATATTCAATAGCTGAAATTATTGCATGAGAAATAAAATGTCTGGCTTTGTCTTAGAAACATTTGAGAGCCAGAATATGCTCTGTTAAATATTTTGGCCCAGGGGCGCCTGGGTGCTCAGTTAAGCGTCTGACTCGGTTTTTGGCTCAGGTCATGATCTCACAGTTTATGAGTTCGAACCCCATGACAGTGCGGAACCTGCTTGGGATATTCTCTCTCTCCATCTCTCTCTGCCCTTCCCCCACCTGCTGTGTCTAAATAAATAAATAAACCAAAATTTTTAAAAAGGTGGCACAATGGTCAATATTTTACATAGTCCATAGCATAGTATTTTGATAAGCTCCTTTTGAAACT
This sequence comes from Felis catus, assembly GCF_018350175.1. Lineage (NCBI taxonomy): Eukaryota > Metazoa > Chordata > Mammalia > Carnivora > Felidae > Felis > Felis catus. The sequence goes on along the minus strand of NC_058368.1, from coordinate 219,582,717 downwards.
TGCAGGGTATTTTTTTAGACAATTAATATATATATATATATATATATATATATATGTAGTGATTCTGTGAAAATGCTGTTGGGATAGGAAGACAGAGAGAGATTGGCAATAGTGGATAAAGTAAACCTAATCACATTACTTAAATTTGCTAAGATAATGGATAGTGAAATGGGGAAAAAACTGATATAATTACACCTAGGGGAGAATGGATTGAGATGTTACTGCGTTCCATTTTCACTAATCATGAAAGGAAGTCAAAGGTGAGATATAAAAATATTTCAACAAATAATAAGATATTGCTTAAAGAATTGTAGCTTAACCTAGATGAACTGAAAAAGTTACAGTTTGAAGTTGTTTTCTGTGAGGAATAGAGCTACAGGTGAGGAAGAATGGAAGAGGTGGCTTATTTTCCTTTTTAAAATATATATATAAACTTAATACTTCGATGCAAAATATTTTTTAAAACCTTAAGTAGAAAATTTTCTTGATGATATTAGGGATTATCAGGTTCTGGTAAAAGGTTTCCTAATCATGGGTCTTCTTTTAACAGACAGAGACAGAACAAAAGAATAAAACGTTTTATTGTTTCATTAATTTTACTGTCACACAGATTTCACTGAATATTGCCTCTGGAAATCTGTTCTCCCACTTTTTATTTTTAGCTTGGACATTTTTGAGATTGGTTGTATTTTTAGGCACATGCTTAGATTCTGAAAATCTGCCTGCTTTAAACTTGTCATTATAGTTCTGGTCAAGAATCCAAAATTATTTATCACTTCATTTTATTTTTTGGTTGATGAAGGGACTATCTCCATTGCAAAATTTATTTCCTTTTGAAGAGAGTAAGCATTATCCGTGTTAATTTTCAGTACCTTCTGAGACTTAAGCAGGAAGTGACCATGTTCCAATGGTTCATATTATAATAAGACTAAATTAGTATGTATATCTCAGTTCTCTTCCACAGTAGTTTGTTGTAAGGGACACACACACACACACACACACACACACAACACAAACACATATAGTAGGTGAGTTGGGAATATGTGTGTACATACAGGCACATACATATACTTATTTACCCCTGAAATGTTAATAAAGGTATGTTCAAGGTGTCTCATACTTTCCAGAAAAGCCACGATTAAGATGGAGCCCATTCATCAAAATAGTATAGATTTAGCTCTCTATTAAATAATTCAAATAGTATGATATATACACACATACAATATACGCAGTCATGATTGTTTTAATTCTATGGCAGCTCTAGTAATTAATTTGTTCAAGAACTAGTTATTCAGTGCCCAACATATACAATTGGACAATACTTTCTCTGGAAAGCTTTCTCTGGAATTATGTTTATGTGCAGAAACTTATTTAGGGAGAAGATTCACTGGGTCTATTTCAAAGTTAATAGACTGCATTTCTATATTTTAAATGTGTGAAAGAACTACTCACTCCTATTTTATAATTCCTTTCCAAGAGTAGTCTGCTGAACACAAGTATCCTAGTTTGTCAAACAAACTGAAATTATTTTCATTAGGAGTCTGCAAGGGTGTTTATCATGTAGGGGTTGGGAGCAAGAGAGACATCGGAAGGAGGCAGATTGTTACGCGTCCCTTGACAAAAGCACAGTAGCTCCTATCACCCATCTAACGTTTCATTTTTCCTTAAAGACATCTATTTGCATGCTCCTTATTTTTACTCTTACAGTTGATGGAGCTTTAATTATGTGGTACGCTTTCCTATCAATTCCAATTTATAGTTGTTTTAAACTCATTCCCAGGTGTCAGATTGAATCATGTGCTTCTCTTTTAATGTTTAGAGCAGATAAATGTTTCTTCCTGGAGTATGTTCTTAGTTTGGTTATCGACTTAAGCACAAAGGCATGAATGCAAGGGGAAATTGCCATTTGTGTCTCATATATGGACAGTCGTGGTTAGAAGTACAAATCTAAAAGATAATGTTGCAGAGACTTTGTAAGGACTGGGCAGAATGTATGGGAAGTGCACTTTGAGACCATTATTGACAACCTCCCATCACATCTGAATTTTCATTATTAAAGATTTCAACCAATTTTGATGTATTTCTGATTTTATAAGATTCAAGATTAAACATTGCAGGTCACTGTTTTACCAAAATTTTGATCAATAGGACCTTTGCACTTGAATATTAAAAACGCTGCAGATTTGTGTACTAGAATTAGAAACAATTGACAGCTCAATGTAGGAGACTCTGGAGGAAAGACAGAAGATAAGCCAAGTAAGAGATGTGACAAGATGACATCCTCAGAAACAACAAAAGAGATGCCAGAACACCAGTGGGAGGGCAGCAAGGGCAAACTCAGGTTTTGAGCTTGGCAGGAAATAGTTGCGGTTTTGTTTTGTTGATAAAAAACAGTAAGGCTGAAAGAGATATAATTTGTCTTTTCCTTTGTTCCCTGCCCTTGTTTCTATTCACATTTACATAAGAACTCTCAGCATTTCTAACACTGTGATGAAAAAAAAAAGAAAAAAAGCACCACATATATGTATCAACAAAATAATTTAACATTAGTTTAATTTTTTTATTTGCTTTGTGTGTAATCTTATTGTAACATCTCTACGCTGCATAATAATCTCAAACAACACTTGCTTTAAGAAAAACGACACAATTATGCACGTTTATAAACCATTCCGTTGTATAATGTTTAAAAGATGTTTTTTAATGAGCTTAACAGGAAGAAATTAAAAACGAGATAAAGCTCCTTGGAGAAAACTGCACAGTGGTTAAGGAAATTATGCAACACTAAATGGGCATTTAGGAGAAAGGAGAGGAGAGCTGAAAGTCACACCAGAGACTGACAAAGGAATGAGGCTCTGGAACTGAAGACTCTCACCAGAGGAAAGACAGAAACCTAAATTTGTGAGCACTGGAGACGTGATCACCAGCTTAGCTTTGGGCATTGAAGTTAAATTAGAGCAAAACGAGACGCTGCATGAGGTCTTAGTTTCCTGTTCATTGAGGAAAGTTACAGGACAAAGCTTTAAGGAAAGCTGCCCATTGATTCCTGGGGACTTGGAAATCCATCTGGATACGTATCTTTGAAATCATCTCCGAGGTTTGGCATCAATGCGATGCACACAATTGCAATGTATAGAAACAAAATTGTACATAGGACATGGAGAGGTTAAGATAACCTTAAACTAGTCATTCATAAGCATATTAACATTGTATTAGGTGGCCCCTATGTTTGCAATGTGTCCCTGAATAGGCATACTAGAACCTCTGTAACAGCCAAACATTTACACAGCTAGTTTGTATCTAAGTATTTATATCTATACTCATCCGCGGGTATTATTCAACTTCGCTCTGAAGGATACAAAGGGACTTTGAATCCCATTTTTTCAAAATGCCAAATGGTTTAGTCGAAGGGAACTCTCCATGGAATAACTGGGGAGTTTCAAGTGGATTTCTGTATAATTTCCATGCACACTACTCCTCTGAGGAATTTATATCTTTCATCAGATTTGCAGTATTGTGCATTTCCCCAGTTATGTCCCTCTAAACATTTAGCCTGGCTGAGATCATACATGTCTGTTTTCACTTATATGTCATGTGTGTACCTCAGATCAACATATTTTTTCACTACTCCTAGATATCTGAAACTCAATTCAAAATCTTCAAATCAAGCTGAAATCCCTGTCTCTCTCTTCAAACAATGTCTTCTGGTAAAAAGCTAGAAAACAGCTTTTTCTTTTGCTCTCTCCTTTCTCCTTCAAAACTTTTGTCGACATGATGACCAAGTCCATTGGATCACCCACTTAAATGTGTCTCAAATTCCTCCTCTCCTCAGCATTGGTCCAGACTCTCATCAACTGTTGCTCTTGTGATCCAAGCAGTGTGCTTCATTGCTGCCAGAATAATTAGCATAATTATTCCTTTGCATAATCTATATGGCATTTTAGTTTTATATCATCCCTTTTCCTGATGTTAACAATGCCCATACATTTTCCTTCTTGTCTCATAATCCCTGCTTCAAACCCTGAGGTCCAGCCATACCAAACAGAACTCATTTCCTTTGTTTTCCTACCTGGAGAACTCTTATATAATTTTCTCTTTCCTGATCCACTTACATCTGAAGAGTTTATCATTTGATGGTTTAGACTTCAATTGGTAATTATAGTATGAATGTTATTGCACCATTCTCCAACTATAGGTGGGTATGGAACATGCATGTCAACATACATATGTGTGTGCATACATATATGAGCATGTATACTTGTAACTACACATCCGTACATACACATAACGGATGTTTTTGCACATTATATCTATGTGCAAAACATAGATATTTGCATAGATATTTGCATATTATATCTATGTGCAAAAACAAGCAAGAAAAGAAGTAAAGAAGACATGGGGTGTGAGATAAACTATAAAGGTGTGTGTGTGTGTGTGTGAGAGAGAGAGAGAGAGAGAGAGAGAGAGAGAGAGAGAGAGGACACAGGAAAGGGAGAGTTTGTGTCTATACCTTTCAAAATACAAACCATTTGTGGATGTATCCTGTATCTTGTATCTCTCTTTATTAATTTATTATTATTTACTAGCATAGTTCCTGCCCACACTGTATGACTTCATTCAACATTTTATAAATCAAGGAATGCTTTTACAACACCATTTCTTTGTAATTATTATAAACTGTAGACATTGGAACCATAGGGAAGAATCCTATAAATATTTTGGTGGTCACAGTAAAAATCATAGTTATCTCTAACCAATAAAAATTATAGAACAGTTCTAAGGAATATAAAGGTATTTTTTTTCCTAGACAATGAAAAAGGGAAAAAGAAATATTTTAAATTTCATTCCTTCTTTCTCAGGCTAAAGCATCTTCCTTGGGACATACCTGACTGTTGCTTTAGTTGAAATGTGCTCTAGTTGAAATGTGCTTGATAATTTTAAAGTATGCAGATCAGCCTGAGGCCTACATTACTTTAGAATCCCCAGTAGAGAAGAGGTTGACTCTATTTACAAAGGAAAAATCAGCACTTATTAAATCAAATCTCTCTTGTACCAGGCAGGGATTACGGTAGTCTCACAGCTCACTGAATGTACAGGTCTTAAATCCCTACGTATATCATAGAGACATTTCCTTGAAAGACCTTGTCTGATGCAAACCTGTTTATTTATCTGTCCAAGGAGTATAAGGATCCCACCAAAAAACAAAACAAAACAAAACAAAATAGCCAGTCATGTTTGGTCCCTGGGAATTGCAAAAGCACCAACCTATAAAGGTTTCATTTCCCTATTTGTAGCAAATGCATAGACATTTCAAGAATTTAGTATACCTTATCTAAAGTTATCTGTGTAATCTACATACAAGTAGTGAATCATGGAATTAATGAAAAGCAAAATGATCCAGGGAAGATAAAGAAGAGAGTCTTTCATGTACCAATTTCTTTCTTGGTGTAGTGGTTAGAAGTGTAGATTTTTGAGCCAAAGAACCTTGATCCCCAATCTGACTTTAATTTATTTCCCAGTTATAGAACTTTGAACAAGTAACTTAAGTTTACACATATCTGTTTTTTTAACTAATAAAAAGGAGGAGGCAATTATGTTATAATGTTATATAGATATTGTGAAGACTTAATGAGTTTTTTTTGTATTTTATAGTTCTCAGTACATGCTATAACACTGTGCTTATTAATATTTTTATACTGCTTTTTTGAAATTTAGGCAAACTGGATAACCCATATTTATGTAATTTAATGGGCTAAATAAAGTCAGTCAGTGTCCAATCTAGGTCATTTAGATAAAACACATAAATATACATATGATATCTTTTTAGGGCTCTGAGTGATTCTAGAATTGTTTGCTATTATTTCTCAATTGGCTACAGTTGTGCATAATCTTTAGATACAATTTGAGAGAAAATAAAGAGATGTATTAAAAAATTCAGAAAATTAGAGTCTTATTAAGTTTATTTGTACACTGAAAGTGTCTTATTACCTATTATTTATCTTAATAAAAAACTTTCCTATAAGGGAGAAATTCTGTATCAATTTTCAGAACTAACAACCCAATGAACTGATGTTTGTTACCGTCCTTAATAATTCATGGCAAAAAATACAGTGGACAAATATAAATTCACTCTTTTGAGTGTACTTGGGATAGATCTGGAAACTGACATAATAAACATCATATCAAATTCTCATAGATTTGATGATTATCTACACACATAATGCCCTAAAACTTATCTTAAGAGAATCAAGAATAAATACAAATAAAACTATCACCCAATTTGTTTGCATTTTATAAAATTTTCCCCTTCATAGAATTTCAGCTCATTCAACATTGCGTAAATGTACTAGTTACTGGTTCCTGACTCCCACTTGTCCACCTAAGCTTGGTGCAAACATGTCTGCGACTCAATGTTAAGTAGACTAGAGGCATGGTTCCGTGAGAGCTGGTTTTCTTAGGAGCTCACACCTACAGTTAGGAGATGCAAAAATAATCCACTCTCTCTGTCTTTTGTTGTCTGTGATAGGATGTGTGGGAAAGCAGCTAAATGTGAATAAAGAGCTATGGTCTTGAGCTGTGCCCTGGACTTGTCTCATTTGTGGTTTGGAGTTTTTGCCAGGGTCTCAGAGGTTTAGCTGCCTTCCTTCTTCTTGAGTTCTAGTGAACTACTGTCCCCTAGATCCAAGTCCCCAGCACCAGCTGGCTGGTTGGGACCCTGACCATCTGCATAAGTGCTTTTGTAAATGCTTTTTCCCTAATCCTGAACCTACCTTCTAGATGTTTATTTTGTTTTGTTTTATTTTTGTTTTTAATGGATTTGAGAGTCTTATGATATAACATTCTCTGCTATATCAAGGCAAAGATACTGGGTTCTGCAGATCAGATATTTCTTAATCATTTACTCTGGTCAGGATGAAAATCAGTTATTGTAACATTTTCCCAGAGATTTTTTTTGAAGTCATTGGACATAAATCTTATTGTTCCAGTTGATTTTTCCAAATCCCACAGAGATCAAGTTGCAGTAATTTAATATTTTTAATAGACCTTTTCCATGGAGTCTATTTTGTTTTTCTTATTTTAGGGAAAGAAAAAAGGATATGGAATGAAAAAGACTAAAGTATTCAAGCAAGATACCAGGAGCTTAGATTTCAGGTGAGGAAGTGTTATATGTTCTGGGTTAGCACAATGAAACAGCACCGTACAAGGACCACTGAACATCTGACTGGTTGGAGAGCAGAAAAACAGGCTCTGGAGTCCTCATTCATGAAAGTATTCATTCGTTTGTATGAGGCACGCACATTCATTTTGTTCTGGCCACTGAGGTTACAGGTCTCTCCAGGCTTAAGGCACTTCTATTTAATCTTTGGTTGGCCACAAAAGAACAGCAGCACAACATCAGAGACAGGAAAGGAATAAGATCAGAGTCAGATGTTCAACTGACTGAGCCACCTGTGGGCCCCTAACCTTATTTATTAACTGTTAACCCTCTAAGTATTGTATATGTAGGACCTATGATTAGGGAAGCTAAATTGTCTAATTGTATGCATTTTCAGTTCCTAAAATTACTCAGGTCTCCTTAGAAAAGCCTCCCCTACTCATCCTTCCTAAAATAGCACCCCTGCCATTATCTAACCCCTTACCTGCTTTATGTTCTTCACAACACTTACCACACAACCAGACATCACATTATGTTCCTGTAGCTATCACTTTATTGTCTGCATCTTCAACTAGGAGCTCAGGTCCTTTGTTGGCCATTGTGGCCTAATTCCCACTTTGTGCCTGGGCCATAGGAAACTTTAAGAAATTACCTACTAAACCACATTTAATTCAAGATTTCTTTCTAACCACTATATTGTTTGTCTATTTTATTTTCTTATTCATCTTACTTTTAAAGTACAGGCATTATTTCTTCAGTCTTCTTCCTGTTCTTCTTTTATTCCTCAACTTAATATCCTCCAGCTTCTTACAAAATAATTTCAACGAAAACCAATTGGGAAAGATCATCTGCAATTACTCCCATTATGTAAATTCCAATAGCTGCTATCCAGTGCTGATTTAATTGGACTTTTTGGAAGTAATTGTCACTTTTGTCCTTTCCATTGTTATTCTGTTTTGTTTTGGCATTATCAAGTTACAAAAACATATAAAAATAGAAGCTACAGAAAAGCAAACATTAAAAGCATCTATTATTTCAGGGGTGCCTGGGTGGCTCAGTCGGTTAATCGTCCAACTTTGGCTCAGGTCATGATCTCACAGTTGGTGAGTTCGAGCCCCACACTGGGCTCTGTGCTGACAGCTAGAAGCCTGGAGCCTGCTTTGGATTCTGTGTCTCCCTCTCTCTCTCTGCCCCTACCCCACTCACACTCTGTCTCTCTCTCCCTCTCTCTCTCTCTCTCTCTCAAAAATAAATAAACATCAAAAATATATATTTTAAAAAAAGCATCTATCATTTTTATCACCAAAGAATCTTCATCACCACTTTGAAGCATGTCCTTTATCATTTGTTTTTCCTGCACAGAATATGCCCTTTCATAAATTAGATTTTGCTAATTCCCAACTTTGTGAACTCTTCATCTTTTTCTATCTTTATGACATACAGTAGTTTTAAGAAAAGACTTAGATCAAGAGATAAATTCCCCCAAAAAGCTTCCACGGTAAATGATGTACTCATACCTTCACCCCTCTCCCCAATTTGGATAAGTGCTACTATTCTGTATGCCCATTGCATTCTGTGCATAGTTACTTCATTACACATGATTTCCTATTGATATATTCTCTCTATTGCTAGACAATATACGACTCATAATCAAGAATCAAGACATTAATGTTCATACGCTTAGGTACAAACATAGTACCTGTCAGTGAAAGGTAAGCAATAGATTTTTTCCCTTATTATTTTAAAAATTATGTCACTTGATATAATGCAGGATTGTGAAAATATTCAATAGAGTATCTTTTTGAGACTGAAAAAAAAAGTTAGTATCTAGAGCAAAAGAGCAGAAAATACTTTTAGAACTCAGTTTTCAGGTGCCCCCTAACCTTCTAATCCATTGGCTCTCTTTTAGAATCACAATAAGCTGGGCACCCATATTATATTAATGTTCACCTACCTGTATACTTCTAAAAGCACAGGACCGTGATGATAACTTAGGTCAGGAACACAGTTACATGTTTGTTAATACCAATAAAAATTTGCTATTGTCAATGCTCCTGGGAGTGTAGAGCTTTTTAATCTAATCTCCCACCAACCTATTCCTGTTTGGTATGATCCAGCTACACCATCTTTGGTTCTTGACATAATCACTCAATTTCCAATCTCAGGGTCTCACACATGGTGTTAGCTCTGCTTGGTGGATTTTCACATCTCTTTGTATGGCTAAGTTTATTTCATCTTGCCATGTTTGGATAAAATATCCCCTCCTGAATGAGATCTTCCCCTACTCTTCCCTTTGGCACACACATGTTCCTCTTTTTATCCATGACTGAGTCAACGCCTTGCATATATATATATATTTACTTATGTCTGATAAGTTATGACCTCACCTACTGTAATGAAAGGTCATAGGGATAAAAACCAGGACCCTTTGTTGACAACATTCATATATCTAATTTCTAAAATAGTGTTTGGTACAAGCATTTTTTTTTTAATGTTTATTTACTTTGAGGGAGAGAGCACATGAGCATGTGCATGCACAAGTAGGGCAGGGGCAGAGAGAGAAGGCGAGAGAGAGAATCCCAAGAAGGCTCTAAGGTGGGGGCTCCATCTCACAACTGTGAGATCATGACCTGCACCAAAATCAAAAGTTGGCCGCTTAACCAACTGAGCCACCCAGGTGCCACACGGTGTGTTTTCAATAAATATTGTCAGATAAATAAATTTATTATTTCACTTGAACAGATCCTCATATAACACATCAAAGTTTCCTAACTGCAGCACTGTTGGCATTTGGGGCCAAATTATTCTCTGTCATATGAATTATAAGGATGTTCAGAGCATTCCTATCTTCTACCCAATAGATGCTGGTAGAAGCCACCAGCTGAGACAAGCAAAAATGTCTCAAAACATTGCCAAATGTTCTCTGGGGTGGCAAAATTGTCCCTGATGGGGAATGACTGTTATAGATCCACACAATAAAATAAGCTAAACAATGAAGCAGGACATCTGAGTTTTCATCTTTCACTGTCCCTTCCAAATGACTGAGAGTTTTATCTTTCACAGATGGACTATATTGGAAAATACGGAATTTGGATCAGCCCATCTGCATGCAAGTTTAAGTTCTGAGGCCACTTTTATAATATTGACTAATAATAGTAATAGAGCAGCACTTGAACAAATCAACATTACTGAACACATAAATACGCTAGTGCCAACCACTGGGTCAAGTGTTTCATAGGTGTTGAATTATTTAGTCTTACACTCTACCATGGAGTATGCACTGCTATCCAAGTTTATTCGTTGTCACTGAAAAACAGAAGGGTTGGTTTAACTGACCAACATGAAAAAGCTACTAAGTGAGAAAGACAGCACTGGGACTCATGCAGAATCACTCCATGCAGTGATCGAGTGGAAATGTGGTTAGTCTGAATTGAGACTTGATGCAACTGGAAAATACATTATCTAAGTGGGTATTCCAAAGAATTATGGTAACAAAGAATATAAAATACCTGAATTAAGTTTTATGTTGACATATCTAAAGGACACTATTAGGCTAAAGAAAATATATGGTTAAAATATATTCTCCTGTTTCTTTTAACTTTTTTAGATGGCTGATAAAAATTATGATTACGTACGTGGCGCACAATTTTGGTTTGCATTATATTTCAATTAGGCAGCATTGGCTTGTTGTCTTTATCATTGCCACTCTGAATCTCCTTTACTTCTTCCATGCATTGAGTATAACAATACTAACAAGGGATCTACATAGGTTAGTTCTGAGTTCTCAATGCTATGCCACATATGAAAGACTTCATAAACTGTGGAACTGTCTCCAAATCTTAGCTATTTAATGAAATGATATTGGAAATTAAAAACTAGTTTTCTGGATATTAGATGACTGAGATTATCAAGTGGTATTCTAATTGCCATGACTGAATGTTCCCAATAGTAAGATATGGTTGCAAATATTCATTGCAGAAAATATAATTGAGAAAATAAAAATCCACAAATTATGTTTCTAGCTATAATTAAAAAATAATGAGGCAAAATACAAGGTGCTCTACAATTCCTCTAAATGTGTTGTGCTATACATCTGGATTTGGACATGGATTTCAACCCTACTCTGCATTACTTGGAGTTTGGTCTTAACATCTAGAACTTTTGTTTTCTCATTTGTAAAATGGGGATCATAATATTGACCTAAATGAGTTATTGTGATCAAATAACAGTAGGCCAATCAATAACTTGGTACAGTGTCCAAAAAACATGTTATTCAGAAAACGTGTTATGTTGCTGCTTCTTTTTATTATCAATATTTCATCATCATCATAATCATCATCACTACTATTATAATTATATCAGGGCTTGTGTAATGTATCTGTCAGATGCCAATCATAAATTCTGACTCAACAAAAGCAAAGGAAAAAATTATCAAATGAATTAATAAAGGTATCATAGTAGATGAAAAAATAATAAAATGAATTTTCATTGGACATTGTTATCTTTCAAATATCTGATTTTTGTGCTTAATTAGAATCTATTAATTTCCTTTATTGGATTATCATTTTTAAATGAACTGCGTTTTTGACATGTGTATATATGTTTCTGAGCATTTAAAATATAATAGTCCTCTTAGTGGTCATTTATTATTGACTTAAAAAATACTTTTTTAAAGGAATATTTTTGCCTCTTGTGGATAATGTGATTAATTAGTTATGGTTTATTCTACTGGATTTGCATGTTAATTCTCCTGGTAACAAGTTCAGGTTAAGAGGTGGTCAGAAATATATACAAAATGTGAAATTTGAATTTTAATGCCACTAAGCATGTCTTCAGATTTGTTTGAGAAAAAATAATAGGGATTATTATTTTCCTTTCTCCTGCTGATGCTACAGGTAATTGGAGCTGTAGTCTGACTGTTTGAAAAGAGCATAAAGAAATACCCTTTTCTCTGTTTGGAGCCAAACACCACAATGGCAGACCTAATGGGGACATTCCTTAATATTTAGCAAAAGAATCATCATGAATAATAAACAAGTGATTACTGTGCTCAAAAAATATTCTATGTGAATGTTACAATTTTTCTACACACAAGATTTTAGACAAATGAATTCAAATCATACACTATTTTTACTCATCAAAGTTAGATAAAAATAACATGGAAAAGAGGTAAATTTCTTAGAAACAGTCAAAACAATGCAACAAATTCTTAGACCATGATTCCTTCTGCATTATAGTCTTTAGTGTAAAAATATAAATATCACAAAAACTACATTTTAATAATTTCTCCCAAAAGTATGTAAGCCAAAAATCAAACTAGAATTGGGAGATCAACTGAGAAGTGAACACACAAAAAATGCTAAAAAATAATGACAAAGATACTACAACCTGCATTTTATGCCACATTTCTAACAACATAAAATTCCATCTTAAAGTACAGATTTTTCCAATGAGCAGGAAATTGTCTGATACTTGGGGGTGTCCATTCAGATCTAACATCACCCACTCTAATTGCGTGTCTATACAAATTTGTATAAAAAAGGGATTCATGTGTATAACACATGAATAAATACATGTGTTACATGGTCAGAAGCTAACGGTTCTTAACCTATTCTTGATCTATTTTGAGAACTTGAAGAGTTCATTTTAAAACAAAAATAGATCCAAATACATGACATTATCACTAAATAGATTTAGTGTTTTATAACTAAATAGGTCAGGAATACAAAATGTTTTAGAATGATTACCATTCCAAACACAGAGAGAGTAACTGTAAGTCTGACACAGCGATATTAAATGTAAGTCTGAATAGTTTGTTATGTTCTGGCTATGTAGCCCTTTCTGACTAAGTCCTCATAATATGACAAATTAGATATTTTATTGAAAAATGTTACCCTCAAGTTAAGATCCTTCTTATTAAATTCTAGGTGGAAGTAAACACATTCATTGTAGAAGTATGACTTTGTTTTCCAATAAAACATCATTTCTTTTTGCGAACTGAAAGAAATAGTTCTTGGATTGTAGTCATGGATGCAGAGCATATTTATGGACAGGTTTTGTGATCATCCATAGATCCCTATTTCTAAATGAAATATATCCGAAATATATATTTTGTTTACATTTCAGTAACAGTGAATGCATCAGCATACGGACCTTTTTTTTTCTTCACTTTTGTAGCACATTTTCAATGTTTTTAAAATTAAATGATTGACAACTACCTTTTCCATATCTTTTCTCTTTTTAGTCTAAAGCTTTTGCCATGTGGAAAGACCATTAAAGGCAGCTTACTCTGGGGGAAGCGAGGTGGGTTGTCATTTACATCTGTCAGTGTGATGTTCACCGTTGTGGTCCCTGATAAGCCTCCCATCTGGCCGCCCATATCTTTGGCCTGGATTACCACTTGGTACTGCTCCCTGTTTTCTCTGTTCATGTTTGGTAAAGCAGTCCTGATGATACCTGGAAGAAAAAAAAAACTTTTCTTATCCTCATTAAAGTTTCAAATATTAGTTGCTTAAGACCACATATTATACATCTAGGGTTTTTGAAAGACAGAATATATTTTTGCTATTAATTTTTATTGTCTAGAAATCATGAAAGTGATTCAGTGGAAATATTTTACAATTTGTGTGGTTTTTCTGTTACCTAAAAATACCATATTGACTATATAGTGACCTAAACCCATATGCAAAAAACATAAAGCCAGGTCTCTTTCCGTTAGCTCACTCAATCATTTCACTTAAATTCTCAAGTCTTTAAGTGTGATATCATCCCTCTTCTGTAAGCAGTAATGTTAATGCTTGTCTTATTGTTCCCACCTTTTTTCTACTTGAAAAGATCATAATGACTTAAAGTAACAACTGATTCACGATTCCTGACCTGTTTCAGGCTCCACAGAGAAATATGGCTGCCCTTGAAGTATGCTGTAAATAACTCTGGCGCTGTTCCCATAGGAAGGATCATCCGCATCTGTAGCTGTGACTTGCACCACGGAAGTACCTGAAGTATCCAAATTCAGCTTAGTTCTGCACAGCACCAGAAGGAGGAGCAAAAGCACTGGTTTTCATGGAAGACTTGAATGATTTTTGGCTTTAATAATGACCTCTTAAAGAAACATTTCTATATAATCGACATGAAAATCATACATATAGTGTTATTACAGGAAAACTCTGAATTCAGTTACATATTTAATTAGCCAACAGGTATATTTTGATGCACCTGTAGATAATGCTACAATGTATCAGACTATAATAAATGCAGTTACTTTACATATGATGAGGTTTGATATTAAAATTCATTTTCACATAATAGATTTGTTTCATGTAAAGGGCATATCTGATCACAAAGGAGTAAGTGTGCTCCTCTTTCCTCCTCTCCACTAATTGACTATAAAAATAATTAACATCTGCTCTAGAATACAATTTTATGAATAGATTAAATTCTAAATTTAGAAACAATCCAAGAGGATCCCAAGTTCCATGAACTATTAAAAGCTATTTAATAAAGTTCAAGATATAAAAAAACAGCTTTATCATAAAGCAATTGCCAAAGTCCTCGGGATTTAGTGAAGTAAATATTAAATAATAATCCCAGAACAATGCTTTTGAGAAATGCAGAGTTGAAAATGTGCCATTGTAACTTAAAAGAAAAGAATCAGAATTATTGCATTGGTTTATATGACTTCTCCCATGCTTGAGGAATAAATTTATCCTACCAAATCTAAATATCTATCTCCAAAAAAATGTTACCTTTGTTTCCTGATGTTTGTTTTTTGTCATTCTCTATTTAATAAAAAAAATAAGGCAATCTTAACTTTCTTTGCTTACAAATAACAACTTCTGTTTATTTCCATTGAAAAAGAATGTTCCATTATCTTGAGTGTTATACTTGTAGCTTTTTCATGCCTTCCATCTTATAGATTCTATAGCCTAAATCTGTATTTGTATATCAGTATGTGATTGTGGATTTCCACTAGTTTGTTTGAATAAGAGATTTATATCAGCAGGATTATGCTTATAAGAAAAATATGTTTTAAAATAATATGAATTAGATAATCTAATCATTTCCACCTTTTGTATCATTTAGATAAACCAGACAAAGTCTTTAGGCGAATTATAACTAGAGAATGTATATGAAGACTATATTACATCTATACTTACCTAAATGTGCTTACAATATATTTGGGATCAGAATTTTACCTAGCTGTTACACAAATCCATATGACAAAGATATTATATTTTCATAATTTTCTACTAAATCTTAATGATATTTTCATTGGTTTTTAAAGAAAATATCTACTTATTTGCAAAGATTTACAAATCCATGGCATGTAAAAAATTACTCTTCTTTTTTTTCTAACTCATTTCCGACATGAGGAAATTAAATAAGTACTGTTAGGAGGGACTCAAAAATGTCAATTAACTGATCATAGCATTTTAAAAATTTCTGGTAATTATTTTGTATACTTTTTACATACCATGATAACTCCTATAAATGAACTTACCTACAACAGACATTTCCGGAACACTCGCTGTATAAATTTCTTCTGGGAACGTTGGCTCATTGTCATTGATATCATGGATTTTGATCACAAACTCAGATTCTGGTTCTACTGGTCTCAAAGTTCTTCTGTTAATAGCTTGTGCACGCAGAGTATAAAAGGCTTTTTCTTCCCTATCAATTCTTCTTGTGGCATGAATGTCACCTGTTTTTTCATCAATAATAAAAAGAGTACCTGCTCCATCTCCAGATAAAATATATTTGAGTGATCCGTCTCCTTTATCTTGGTCTGAATGAAGCTAAGGGAAATAAAAAAGAGCATATCCATGATAATGCCTAAAAGTACATAATGCTGAAAGAATTCAAACAGTCTCTCATGTCCCATCACTGAATAATGGGGTCAGTTATCTTAGTTCTTGAAATGTGACTTGAATAAGTATGAACACACTCACCTGTATATCTTAAACAGCAAGGCTAGCCTTTCACATACCAGTGTGATTTTTACTTTAAATGGGAAAAAGTAATAAAAATAAACCAAACACAGTTCCCCCCTTCACTTTGCTTTGCAAATAACCATTTTCATAGGCAATTAAATCTGACAAAGCTATGTCATTGGTCTTGATATGCTTCTGTAAACATTTCTTCTCGCATTTCTTTCTTGAGCGGAAAATTCTCTTATTCTCCTATCATTTAGGAAATTCTTATAAACTTACTATTAGTTATTGCATTTCCACTGGAGAATTAGTGATAGCTTAACTGTAAGAAAGGCAAAGGTGTACGAGGTATAGCTCCTATGTTAGAAGCACTATGCATTATTTTTTGGTTCATACAAAAAGAGAGAGAGAGAGACTGCCCACAGATATTTTGGAAACTCAGAAAAAGAGTACAAATAGATATTTATGTATTCTAATATTATAAACCAAGTTAATAAATTCTACAATGATATATGTCTTATATAGTCTCCTACCTTGCCAAATGTATCTTCCTAAAAACCTCAAACAAGTTTTGTGCAGGAACAAGACAATGCTAAGCAAGTCTGTTTCTTTGCCTATGCCCACAACATTAATCATCCAGAATCCACTCACGTCAAAGAGCTTTGCAGGCATTCATGTGGGCATCTCAGCCCAATGCACAACCCATCCCAGTGTAAATGCTACCTAGGATTCCAGGTTTTCGTGGGCAAATTCCGTCTATATTGTATTTTAACAGATACTCCCTAGGACTGCTCCCAGAGGTTAGGGATGCTATAACGGTTGGTAAGTCTGGTCTTTGGGTGACTGACATGGAGGAGAGAGCTTCCCTGGACCTAGAAGCAAGCTCAGGGATGTTTGGGCAGGAAATAATGGGTCCCAAGTACCCTGAGTATTACCTGGGGATAGATGCGCAGGCTCTAGATGTGAATATCCCCTGCTCTCCATGGAATTCTTACCCTGCATCCTGGGCTAACATGTAGGAGGGACCAAACATGGCTTTGTACAACACAAGGATTGTAAGTTTTTCTTTAATTGAACCACCCAACCAATAAGCAGTTTCTATGCTGGGCTCACAGTTGGATTATTTGCAATAAGAGATTATGTTTACAATTTTTATTTTGTTTTTATAGCAGATAAGAAATATGAAAACAATGTGCAGATTTTCTAAACTTCTAGAAGGCATTTATTATAATTTAGGAATCATCACAAACATTTTTTTAAGTATTCATATAAAATGTAGTCGTAAGATAGAATAGACACACTGATGTGCAGCCTAAAAATTAAAAACTGGAGACAATATCTTTCAATTACGCAAAAATTAGAGTTAGATGTTTATCTAAATAATGTTTGATATTTTGCTTGAGATTATTTACATCAACAGACATTTTCATCTAATTTCACGTAGAAATATTAAACTGATTATTTTCTATTTAAAGCAGGCTTATTTATTTATATTATTTGAAAGGCTTTTTTTTTTCTTTTTCGGAGCTTATGTCAATGACTTGGCTGTGACAACATTTTTACATGAACATAAAACTGTTAGGTTAAGTATATGTTTTAAAACACACACATACAGATAATATATTGTATTACTGGTATTATTGGGTCTACAAAAGCAGTCTGCTCTTGGGGCGCATGTGTGCCTGGTCAGTTCAGTGTCCAGCTCTTGATTTCAGCTCAGGTCATAATCTCCTGAGGTCGAGCCCCATGTGTGGCCCTATGTTGACAGCATGGAGCCTGCTTGGGATTTTCTCTCTCCCTCTCTCTCTGCCCCTCACCCACTCTCAGGTGCTTGTTCTCTAAATAAATAAATAAATAAATAAATAAATAAATAAAGGCAGTCTTCCCTTTAGTTAATGGTTTTTAGTAATTAGCCTTTAGCCATCAAATTTGGATCAAAGTCATTTTTTCTGATTCCTGGACAAATAACTCATTATTATAGATATATCGGGAAAGAAACCCAAATGGATATGTACTTTAAAGAAAGAGAAAAGCCGGATGACAAATATTTTTTACTGCATTTTTAGCTATTCACAAACAATAAGGTAAGGTTGAAAAACTAAAGAAATGTCTGCTTTTAACTAAAAAGCCCTCAGAAGTAACATATGACTGTGTTGTCCAGGGAACCGCTCTCAATAAGTTGCAAGATTGATGCTTTTTAGTAATTGGAAACACACATAGCTTCCACGAAACTTTCCAATGACATGAATGTGCAACAGTGGCAATTTTCCACACAGCACACAAGCATTGCATAGTTCTTATTCTGCCTAGGAATCGAAAGAATTCAAGAAAAGATTATGATATTATCAATCATTTGTTCAGATAACTTTGTAATTTGTAGTAAACAGTTGTGATTTTTACTGCCTATCCATTCAACAATTTTAATTGAGGAATATGTGTTTACTCTCATAGGAATCAAGTACTTCTAAAAGTAAATCAATGATTCTATTCTATTGCTATGGAAAATCCAAATGCTGTGTGTAAGAGAAATTCACAGGTCCACTGCTGTGTGTGAAGATTTCCTACAGCATCTAACACCTAAACTACCAAATAAAGAATGACTAGAGGTATAAACTTGTATATTTTTTTTTTTTGCATTTTACAAAGTGTACAGAACACTAGATGAATATAGAATGTAGATTCGGAGTGGGAAAGGATATACAGCAAGATGGGAATCATTAACACCAGTTCTGCCACTCTAATCAGTTAGACATGCAAAAGAAAATGCTAGAATGGGGATCTCTTAATTATTCTGAAGTTCAGTTTTAGAATATGAATCACAGCAGGATTTTTACCTTAACTTATTCTACAGAAAGAGAACATAAATCCTGGAATTGGATCACATACTGTGGGAGTTTCCCATTGGATTAGGAAATCTAACATGGTAGAATGAGATCAAAGACATGAGGGTTAGAAGCTGGACAGTGATTTGGAAAATCAAAATGAAAAGGATTTCTAATTTTCTCATATTTAACAGAAAAAAATCAGACCTATGCATTTATAAGTTTTGGTCTTAAGAAGCCAGGTTTACAATGCATTTTTTCTTAAACCGTTAGAGAGATTGCATTTAAAAAAAGTATCTTTTCTTCAAAAATGTTTAAGTTTATTCATTTTTCAGGGACAGAGTGCGAGCAGGGGAGGGACAAAGAGAGAAACACAGAATCCAAAGCAGGCTCCAGGTTCTGAGCTATCGGCGCAGAGCCTGACACAGGGCTTGAACCCATCAATTGTGAGATCGTGACCTGAGCCAAAGTCGGTGCTAAGCCAACTGAGCCACCCAGGCTCTGCAAAGTATCTTCTTTTTTAAGGAATGCTGACATTAGAATAAAGGGCCAAAATGATCATATTTGGGGGCTTAAAATATGGCCCCATATTTTGGCCTATGTTTACCAAAATATTATTTAACCAAACATATTTGACAACTGGACCAGTAAAGAAACTACAACAAATATTTACTATAAGGCAGAGAGATACATTTCTAGATCTTCTGAAACCTGAGTGATTGAAACACTGGTTTGAAACCCTTGAGAGACAGGAGTTAACTTACAGCAGGTATGCTGTTGTTACTGATTCCTTAGCAGTTACAGAACAAGACCAGTGGACAAAATTCTTTAATTATATCATCCTGTTTAAGTGCCCTCTCTTCTCTTAAATTTCTCCTTTTTATTCTAATTACCTCTTCTTTTGTATATTTTCCCCACCCTTTCCCTGGCATAATGTCTCTGTTTCTTATTTCTTGTGTGGGATAAAATTCTATTTCAGACTACAACTCATTTACTAAATAAAAATCAGACCAGGATTAGTTAGTCCTGACAATGATACCTTTCTCATTACTCTTCCCTTTTCTATTTGGATGTTAGGTATCAATACTTGGATCAATTAAATATTTAAGTGAACGAAATTAAGTGAACGAAATTTTTGTTACTGAGAAATAGGATTACGGATCATGTGCCAAGTAACTTACAGCATCCACTTTGAAATAACTTTTGTATTGATTTGACCTTGTGTTATTTTATTATGTGAAGCATTAAGTTTTCTTTAAACATAGAAAGAATGTCAGATTATTGTGGCTTTAGTTCCTCTATAACACCTGTTCTCCTGTGTGAAACATTTGTGCCACAAATCTTTAAGAAGAATTTTATGTTAATGCTGACCTTTTCTTTCCTTGAGGAAAGCCTATTAAAAATTCACAACCTGCTGTGTTCCTTGTAAATTCACAAGCAGATAAAGGACGTGGCACGATACATGACAATTAATGAAACTAGAACAACTGCTACTGTGTTGCACATTTAAAAGTCATTCTCCTATTATTTAACTTTTCTGTTTAGATGTGGTGAATTATATAACCCATTTGCTTGTATTGAGTAGCTTAGTAATTAAAACTAAGCAATCCATTGATTTTAAAGAAATATTTTAACCAAAAATTATGTACTGAAAGCCTGTTCATTTTAAATGTGGCAGGTTTCTGATAATTTTTTAATATTTCATGTAAAGCATCATCTTAAGACATTTGTCTAAAGCAGTCTGTAAGCTAAAAGGGGCCTTGTAGCTTATCTAGTTTAAGGTCATCTATTTTTTTTAAGAGGAAGAAACTAAGATATGATCAGTTATTTTCTTTATGACACAGAAGTTAAATTAAGATTACACTTTTGGTTAGGTGCTACGTTCATGGAATCTTTATCTCTTACTATGTTCATTTTTATTTTTCAGTTCCTCACATTAAATAAAGAAATAAAAAAATAATCAAAGTGTCTATAAAGTTCAGGGAATTTAAGTAATTTATTACCAAAAGAATAACTGATAAAAGGTTTTTACCTATAGTTTCACCCTTGTCTGGAGGAAAATGAAGAGTAAGTTTTAAAAAGCAAAAAACCGTATCTGTCAACACCGCCAGGAAAGCTATGATTCCTGCCAGATAAGGGAAATGTATATTGCTATGTGAGATTCTTTCTCATTCCGAATATTGATACCTTTTCGGATACTGGTAATTGTTGGTATTTGGTTCTATTTCAAAAACTGAGAAAACATAGTAGAGAAAATTTGAATTTTCTTTGTAAAATTATATTGGAATTATATTTATATCAGTTAGACTAGTTCTTTGAAGGATACATTTTGATGAATTTATAGGACTGTAACGTTTGTTATATGAGTTTAACAATTTTTTGTGTGTGTGTGCATTAACTTAAAAGTATCAGAAGTTATTGAATATATTTTCTAATGAATAGTGATAATTTTATGGCTGTTAGTCCTTCAAACAGCTAATATATTCTATATTTGTTTTTAAAAAATACAGGATGTGGCAAATTCGTTGTGCTATTCTGGTAGTAACATTATTAGCATTTTGCTTTAATTGTTCTCATGAATAGTATAGTATCAAATGGAAAATAAGACATTGGATCAAATACTTCAAATTTGCATCAAAAAAAATAGTAGTAGTAAAGATGGGCTAGCATCAGAAAACAGCCAAAAGCATGTTAAAGCAAGTAAATACAATCTGGTCAGAAATAAATACATAGTTACTCATTTTGTTGAGAATGGGTAAAAAAGGGAAGAGGAGTGACAATCTTATTTGGATTATGTGGGGTTTACAGAGTAAAACTGGGCATTATTTTAATATTTGTGATGTAGGAAAAATATGGCCAATTTTTACTAATCCCAATGAAACAATTTTTCCTTCAAAAATAGAAATGGAGAGGAGAAATTAAAGCTTATCAATGACATGGATTATAAAAACAATTATAATTTAAAAATACACCAAATATATGATTTATATTAGTTAATATTTTTGGAACAATCTCATTCTTGGACCAGAGGCAAGTATAGAGGATTAAATGATGGATGGATAATGATGTCGGCATAGCTTAGGGTCTGTAAAAATAAAACAAAATTAGTGGTTTATGTTCTACATTGGTTCTCTAGAGAATGTCCTTCAAGAGGAAAAACTCTGGTAGAGTCTGGATTCAATAACTAAGGATTCCTTTTCTCATTTGGTCTTCCAAGAGTTCAGCCTGTTGAAAGTTGTGTGGGTTTGTTTGTTTATTTTTGTTTTGTTTTGTTTTTGTTTTGTTTTTGATTATGGAGTACCCTGAGTGGGGAGTCTAATCTGGAATCATCTTATAGTTCTGGGTGCACTCTTTGAAGCCATTAGAAATTACTCAAGGCCCTGCAACAGGTTAGCTTTCTTTGCAGAAAGTGATATAAAATTCAAGAAGACATGACCTCTCCTGCTAGAACTATAGCTAACCCGCATCTTAAAGTGTTTTAACTTGGGTACATTCCTTTGCTAGTACTGTAAAGATACCAAGATGACACTGAAGGGATTCAGTTAAGTTTTCCATAGACACGTTTACAGAACATTAGTTGCTTCAAGAACTTAAATGATATGTATAATAAACCGTAGTCACATTCTGTCTGACGTATTAGTTTATTCTTTCTTTTTTTAAGTAAAAATGTTTATTTATTTTGAGAGAAACAGAGACATAGAGAACAAGTGGGTGAGGGGCAAAGAGAGAGGGAGACAGTAGATGCGGGACTCGAACTCAGGAACTGTGAGATCATGACCTAAGCCAAAACCAAGAGTCAGATGCTCAAACAACTGAGCCACCCTGGTCCCCCAGTTTATCTTTTTCAAAGAGAGTTGTTGGGGAAATATTTTAGAGGAGGTTCATATTCTTTTAGAAGCCTGACATTTTCCTTGTTATAGTTATGAAAATCACCTAATTATGTAAAGTAGCCCCTTGTGGTGTGAAAATGAAATCAACATTTTATACCTCATTCCTCCCCACCACTTGGAGAAGTCTTCTTAAGCATCTTGGATTTATAATACAGGATTTTTGTAAACACATGTCTAAATTGTTAAGTAAATGCAAAATGATTAAAACCAAGAGATTTTCATTTCTAATCAATAAGATGAAAAGAATTAAAACCGATGGTCACTTATGCATGGGTTACATGGGCAGCTGAGAACCCTTCCTCCTTCCTTTTCACCAACAAAGGCTGACAATAGGAGATGGGAAAGGTAGGAAAGGGCTGAAGGATAGCTATGCCTTGAAGGAATTTATTTAAATAAGTATATTCTGAACTGGATTGATCTACTGTAAACTGAAGAAAGTGATGAGAATTTTAAGCGTGGTATTTTAGGATTTCAAAGTTTTGGAGATTTTGCTGTGCAGGCAGTATTTGAAGCTGTTGGGTTCCTCAGACTTGTAAAGGTGCTTTCATCTTGAAAGCAGAGAGTAACAAGTACATGATTGGGAGCCCAGAGGAGAAGGACCAGGGAGCTGCCTGCCGTCTCTAGGGGCTCTGGTCAAGAAAAATGAAAAGGGGTTTGGATCTTCACATGCATTGGATATTTTGAGGCATGGGCTTAAATAAGAATCAAAAAAGGGCTATGAATGCTATCCTATAAAAGAAATTACATAAGTAAGTGTGTGTGTGTGTGTGTGTGTGTGTGTGTGTGTAAAATACAAAAAAAAAAAAAAAAACAATGTTATATATACACAGTATTCAAGAGTGCAAATAGCCTCAGAAATATGGCCACAGACCATTAGGTTAAAAACTCCTATTCTAGGTCAGCTTTCTGTGTTTTCCCACACACACAAAAAGGAACTGAGAAATCAAGATAGATGTTCTCTTCAGAAAAGGGTTTGCTCATTTGACTAAGAGACTGTTACATCTTCATTAAAGGAAACTTAGTTCCCAGACAATATCATGCCTCTATAACTTGTCTCCTTCCCCACTACACTAATTTATCCACCCTGAAAATCCGTAATCATTTCAAACTCCTTTGTAAGGCTGAATTACCCTCTCTTTCTTGGTGCCCAATTATAATGTGTGTGTGTGTGTGTGTGTGTTTGCGTGTATAAAATTTCATAGCATCTGTATTAATTTTGAACTATTATTTTTATAAGTCCTTATGGAACTACAAATATATTTCCTTTGAGGATAAGAACCAAGTTTCCATTCTTTTGGATTCAACATTTCACAGTACATAATACACAGTTATTTATCTGCGGAAGGAAATAAACAAATATCAACATCAAATGCCACAGATATGAGGCATAGAGAGTTCATTTTGTAGTACTTTCTTAGCAAGGATGAATATTCTGAATGGAGTGAAATGAAGTTAGAAGTCCATAATGAAAAGTCTACATTATAAGTGTGTGTAAAGAAAATATTATTCTTTGTACTGAAAAAGATGGGGGCTGTAAGTTAGTACAAATTCCATTTAACTATAAGGTTGCATCAGTGAAATATATATACATAGATTACCAGGGGACACATTTAAATTTTTCAGTGAAGACCTAGGGATAGAAATGCAAATCCAAATTTGTCTCTGAAACTGTAAGGTAAGTCATTGTAAACATCTGTAATTTAACTTCAATTAGGATAAGGTAGCTAGGCAATAATAACCGTACAACATTCCCACGGACAAAATCTAGAACAACCATAGACGACAAGGAAAACGTACTGCCAAGACCAAATTGCTGTGTGAACAAGAACTGAATGGACTAAAACTTGGGAGGACAGAATGGTAAAAAAAATGAACTGGGGACTGGAAGCTCTTTTTCCCTGTGGGCATGTGCCTGTTCTGGGCTAGGTTTGGAGGCAAAAATCTGTGACTGTCAAAAGAGGGTAAGAAGAAAACAGGAGAGGTTTTAGAGCTCACATGGTGACAGAGTGAAAATATTAGAGAAATGAAGGTCCTCAAATGCCTTCTCATAAGACATTTGTTGAATTATAGGTTTGTAGATGGCTAAAGGTCCAGGCTAAAAGCCTTTGAAAGCCAGACTAGAATTGTCCACATTCCTAGAGACGTGATGTTCTCAGACTCAAATGGAAAAACAATGGCAAATAGGTGAACTTTGAAACCCTTCCAGGGAATGTCAAATTGAATCTGAGGGAATGCAGGGGTATTTTTTTTTTATTTAGGGACATACAGTTATTTTCAGTGCCTCTAAGGGCTATAAGTACAGGCTTGATCCCTTGACAAATGGGGAGAAATAAAGTAGGACATGCATTGTTCTTCATGCAAAGCTGAAGTGGCAAAACACCCCACTCATTCTCTCCTGGAGATTTCTGTCAATGGGTGAAGCAGCTTCAAGAAAATGATTAATTTTTGAAGAGCAGAACTATGGAATTTGGGGGCAGAGGAGTCAGGAAACACTCTTATTTGAATTGTTCACCCTCTCAGAAAAGGAATAAGCAGGGGTAAACATAGTCTTACTAAATGGCTACTTACCCTTATCTTCCTCAATCCCTGATTGAATTGTGGTAATGTATTAGTTAGGGTTCTCCAAAGAAACAGAACCAATAGGAAATCTATATCCATATATCTCCTTCTTTCTATCTATCCATCTAGAGAGAGAATAATAAGGAATTGGCTAATGAGATTGTGAAAGCTAAAAAGTCTGAAATTGGTAGTGAAAGAAAGAAACCTCAGAAATGAAGTAACAATTGATATTGTAATGTTGGGTCAGGCCAACAGTCTAGAAACTCGGGCAAGGTTTCTATATTACAGTTTTAAGTGTCTCTTAAAAGCTTCGGTTTTTACTCTTAAGGCCTTTAGCTGGTTGCATGAAGCCTGCCCACATTATGAAGAATAGTTTAGTTATAGCTTGTGGATTATAAATATTAATTACATTAAAAATACTTTCACAGAAACATCTAGACTAGTGTCTGACCAAATAAATGAGCACCATGTTTTAGTCAAGTTGATACATAAAATTAATGATCATTCATGGTGACCAAATAACCCAATAAACGAAGAAGACTTTCTAGTGAAAACTGACCCATTCTGGGGGTTTTGAGTTCTTTATACATGAGATGTGATAAGAATAAAAAGTTACTATACATGCAAAAAGGTAAGATCATGTGACTTATGCAAGGGTAAAAACAGAATTACAGGAGATGGCAGATAATAAACATATTGTATTTAAGGGAAAAAATCAAAAAGTAATAATGTATATTTGAAAATGTAAGGAAAAGTGGAGAAAACAGGTAAACAATGGAAATAAAAATAATCAAAAGAGCATTCTAAAATGAAAAATACAATGTCTGGCTTTCATAAATCAATAGAAAGTTTTTACAGCAGATTGCGTATAGTAAAACACAAGATTAGTCTTTCAGAAAGTAAAAATAGGTTGCCAACTTGAAGTTAGGTATATAGCAACTGAAATGCAGAGAGAAAATATATGAGAAAAAATAGATAAGATCATTGGATGCTTGTGAAATCAAATCAAAAGTTGCAACACACATGAAATTGGATTCCCAGAAAGAGAGAAAAGAGAGAATGCAGCACAAATTATATCTGAAGGGAAAATGGGGAAGAATTTTTTAAAACTGGTATAGGATATCAACCAACAGATATAATAAGATCTGAGAAGCTCCAGAAGGACAAATAAAAGTAAAAGCAAACGAATCCCATTATAGTCACATTTTTAAATGAAGACATATAGAGAAAACTAGAAAAGTATTTAGGGAAAAAAAGATGCATGAACTTCAAAGCAACAAGATTTAATCCCGATTGCTGTTTTCTCAATAGAAATGATGGATGCCAAAATACAATGAAATGACATCTTAAAGCAGTAACAGAAAATAGCAACCTAGAATTCTACACTGTGCTTAAAAACAGGCTTCACAGAGGAAAGTAAAATTAGTATGATTTCAGACAAAAACAAAGGGTATTTACCCCAGTGAGCATTCAGTAAATGGAACATGAAACTAGTGTTTTCAAGATGGAAGAAAATAATCTCAAATAAAGTTTCTGAAGAGAATGAAAGACCCAGAACTGTAATTATGTAATAAATATAAAAATGATTACTGAATATATACAAAGAAATAATAGTAATGTCTTTGGATGTGTAGAAATAAAGTACATGACAATAACATCATAGAAAAAAAGAAGAGGGGATAGAAGTTTAACGTATTCTAAATTTAGGGGCACCTGGGTGGCTCAATCAGTTAAGCATCCAACTTTGGCTCAGGTCATGATCTCACAGTTCATGGGTTCTGGCCCCACATCGGGCTCTGTGCTACCAGCTCAGAGCCTGGAGCCTGCTTCAGATTCTGTTTGTGTCTCTCTCTCTTTGCTCCTCCCCCACTCACACTCTCTCTTTCTCTCAAAAATAAATAAATATGGAAAAAATAAAAAAATAAAGTATTCTAAATTTAAACTGGTTTGTGCAATACACTGAAGTGTGAAGTTCTGATATGCACATTTTTTCTGCATGATTATCATACGTCAATACAAAGTTAGCATAATTTATCTTCGCTGTCTTCCCACCTAGCATCTTGACCCCTTCATGCACCATCAACTCCAGGATTATAAATCTGCCTATAATCCCCCCTCCCAAAATGGATGCCACCATAATGGGATATGAAGAAAAACATAGAGAATAATAAACCAAACAACTGAGTACCAGGATTCCATCAACATCAATATTTTGCCAAATTGATGTCAGATCCTTTTCGCTTTAAGCAAAACAATCATGAAAATAAAACATAATTCATACAAGTGAAGCCTTCTCTGTCCCTTCACTCCTTTCCTTACATCCTTACCCATGTCAGCACTCTGAAGAACCTTTTTCTTCCATGTATTATATATTTACAATTTGAGTAATAGTGCTCGTCCTAAACAGAATGCTTCATTTCCACCCTCCCCACAAAGCAACTCCTCTCAGTTTAGTAAACTTCATAATAATCAAGCCAGTTTTTCAGACTAAAAACCTAGAGGGTCATTGATTTTCCTTCTAACTCTACCCGTTTATTCCATAAGCAAATCCTTTCTGACTTCAAAATATATTTCCAATTGCTTCTCGCTGCCTCCACTGCTGCCATCCCAACA
Organism: Felis catus; assembly: GCF_018350175.1. Taxonomy (NCBI): domain Eukaryota; kingdom Metazoa; phylum Chordata; class Mammalia; order Carnivora; family Felidae; genus Felis; species Felis catus. Next base: position 219,554,750 of record NC_058368.1, on the reverse strand, counting down.
AAAATCAGCATCATCTGTGGTGAGTCTTCCACACAGTGTCCCACCTCTATTTCCATCATTTTGTGGTTCTCACTCTCCACACACTAGCCAGTGATTATTTAAAAATGCCAATTGGCACATCACCACTACTGGGCTCAAAATTGAGCAATGGCTTCCCGTCCCATTTACAACACCAACTCACCCTAATTTACAACATTCCCAGTGATGTAGCCCTTGCCTGTCAACGTTGATCTCATCTCTTTCCATTCTCCCTTTAACCACTTGAACTCATACTGACCTCCCTATTTCTTGAACATGTTGAAAATATTTCTACCTCAGTCTTCGGCACTTGCTGTCACTTTGAATGAGATACACCTCCTCACTTAAGTTTTATAGGCCTTTCAGTTTATCTCTTGTGTATCCTTATCTTTTGTCCTGCATGTTTCTCCCACTGTTTGTCATATTCTTCTTAATTTGCAAGAAATTCTGTATATATCTGAATATTAGTAATTTGTTCTTATGCCATCACAAATGTCTTCTTCATGTCTGTTTCTTTTAACATTGATAATAGTTTCTTTTGTCCCAGAAAATGTTTAATTGTAATGTCAAATTTATCAGTCGTCCCTTCTATGGTAATTTCTTTTTATCTTTTACTCAAAAAATATTTTCCTAAATCAAAGTCCTATATATGGCCTCGTATAGTCTCTTCACTTTTAATATTTTTAAAGCTTTTCTTTGGACAGTTAGCTCACTGTTATCATTTGAATGCTGTGTGTGTCTGTGTGTGTGTGTGTGTGTGTGTGTGTGTGTGGTATTAGCAACAGATCTTTTGTTCTTTTCTTAAGGATTTACAATAGATATGGTTAAACCGTTGATTTTAATTCCAACGCTGTCACCTAAAGTTATTCTATGTAACCACAGGCATTTTTTTTTTATTTATTTTTGACCTTTGCTCCAATAAGCAGAGCAGCGCCCAGGACATGCTGGATATCAAGATGCTAAGGGCCAACGCCTTCCAACTGAAGACCTTGGCTTTGCCTTTTTGGCCCCTGGTGGTCCTCATCTCCAGCTCCTCATGCTGCACAACTGCATGGGGGTGCTGCTTACCTTCCCGGTGAAGTACAACCTCAGTAACCCTCCCCAAATGCCCAGCTGGACGCAGTCAGGCCACGCTGGCCAGTGCGGGGCTCACTCGAGTCCTTGGCTGCTGCATTCTCCTGGACCGTGGGGCGGCGAGGCCCACAAGGCGGAGCTGGGGAGCCCGGGACAAGGATCTTGCCCACCTACGGACAAGGGGCAGGCCCAGTGATGGACTGATGAGGGGCCAGGCCCAGCCTCAATCTCAGAACAGTTCCAGAGGCCGGACAAGACGCCCCTCCCTCTGCCAAAGCAGCACCTAGCCAGGCCTCTCTTGCAGTCCACCCTGGGCGATCCGTGGTCTCTGCTGTTTCCGGACCTGGGACGATGGACTCTCAGAACCCCCGCCATCGTTGCTAGTGGAGGTCTCACACCTGCTCTTGAAAATCGCGAGAGAGCTGGCTGGCTTGGTTTGGGACCCCGCATAAGCCCTCCACCAGCAGTGACTGGGGAAGAGACCACAGAACCCTCCTCAGGTGTCCAAGCCCCCACTTTTCTAAGCACAAAAGACCAATAAAGCTGATGCTTCTCTGAAAACGTTTCCTTTTCTACATAATCACAAGTGTTTTTAGGACCTTCTATTTTGTTTCATTTGACTATTGGCACCATTATAGTATAAATACTAAAACACATTCAATTTCTGGAGCTTCATGATTGATAGGTGTTTAAATAAGTACCCTTTATTAACCATATTAAAAAATTATCTTTCAATTATTGGTCTTCACCATATGTATTTTTTGCATTAGCATGTTGCTTCTAGTAAAAATACAAAACAAAGAACAAAAGAACCTTGCTAAGTATTTTATTGGGATTGCAATTTATAGGTTAAATTGGAGAGAGTATAATCTTAAACGTAAGACCACTTCCTATTCTCAAATATTGTTTTTATTTCCATACATTAAGGACATATTAATCCCCTTCAAGATAATTTTGCATTTGGTTTTGATATTTAGCTCAATTTTACCATCTGAATTCATTAGATTTTGTTTTAGGTTTCTAGAGACTGTGCTATCAAGTAGGATCATTTTACATACTTTTTTAATTAGTATAGTTGCTTCTAGTGTGCAAAAATGATATTTTGAATTACAGTAATATGAAGAAAATTCATTATACATGCAGATCAACATCAATCAATTATAATCAATGTAAGTTTTCCACTGAACCCTACTTCATAATTTTCTTGTGAGTTTTTCTATAAACTGATAGAATCATCTCACTATATTTTAGCCTTTTTTTCTGTTATCATATTGCAAATCATTCTTTACTTTTGTTAGTATTTGTACATGCATTAGTTTCAAACTTTCTTTGTTCATATAATTAAGGTGAACTCTTAAAACAGAGTTGATTTGAGGTCTATTTCTCCAGCCCACAATGATTATTTTTAGTTTTGAACATATTATCTTTGTTACCATTGGTAGTTTCTCTTTTCCTCACAAATAGTATTTGCCTAAATCCTTAGTTTTCTCCCTCTCTCTCTCTCTCTCTCTTCCTTTTTCAACCACAAACTTCCACAACTGTGTCAATTTCCTCCCAAGCTGCTGAGGCTAAAACAATTTCCATCTTTCAGAAGACGAACTCCCGGAGCCCCTACCATTTTCCAAAAGGAACTCGTTGAGATTCAGACTTTATAGCTGCTATCCTCTGATCTTTCTTCACGAGAATCCTTTGCCTCTCCAAATCCAGTATGTTTCTTTCTTTCTTGTTGTTGTTGTTGTTACTCTTCAATTTTGAGGTGACATCCAAAATACTGGATGTACATGTATTTTCTCATTGGGCAAAGAAGTCAAAGCTGGATATTATTTTTCCTGAGAATCTGAACTACACTACTCCATCATCTTCTTATTAGTAGTATTGCTGTTCAGAAATATGAAGTGTTTCTGATGTCTGATCTTTGTATAAGATCCAGGGATTTATTTTTCTCTGGAAACTTAAAAAATCTTCTGTTTGTCTAGATTTCTGAAAATGAATGGTATTGTTCATTGGTGTTTGTACATTTCTTTCAAAATTTCAGGATCGTAACCAAGTGCTTTCATTCTGCTATCTCTGTTCTGGGACATTCTAATAAAATTTTCATTGATATCCCCTCTCCACCATTTTCCCTGTTCTGGAACTCTTACTATTCAGATATTGGTCTGCACTGTTTTTCATTTTAATTTTATTGTCACTTAGCTCTGATTTTCCATCTCTAGGCTTATTGCTTTACTTTCTAGGTTATGTTCCTAATATTATTTTCCATGTTATCTGTTGAGATTTTTATATTTGATATCATATCTTTATATTCCAAAGACAACTCTTTTTTCTATTTGAATTCACTTCTTAAAATCATATACATGTAGCACATAATATTCCTACATATGACTGCAACATTATTTCTACCCTATCCCCTTCTGATATTCAAGAAGAATGGCTCCATACGCCTCTTTGGAATCCCTATCAAGAGATGTAACCTAATTCCTTTTCCCTTGTAACGAACAGAATGTAGCTAAGGTGAGGCTGCATAATTTTCTCGGCTGTGTCAGAAAAAGTGGGGAAAAAAGTGAAAAAGTTACAGCCTTCTGTGTAACACTTGGACTACAGCCCTGAGCCACTGTGTAAGCAATCTAGCTGTTGTGAAGCTATCGGGCTTTAAGGAATCCCAACTATGCTTGGAGAGACCACAGGGAGAAGTGCAGAGACAGAGAGAAAGAGACAGATAGACCGACAGACAGAGACAGGAACTATGGCAAATAAGATCATTGTTGTTGTGACAAGTCATTACATTTTGTGGTACTAGGCAGCAATGGCTAACCAGAGAGTACTCTTTCATTTTTTGAGTGTAACATATATGCACTTCTATGTATGAACATTGCATTGTATATTAATGTATGGTAATATTACATAGCTGTAGAAGTTGTTTTATTGGTTTTTCTGTACATATTCTCTAATTCCTTCAAATTGTTTTTTCTATTTTTTTTTCTGCTATGGCTTATAATAACAGCTTTATTCAATATTTTGATGGGTAGTTTAACTAGATATATGTCATGGCCCGCAAAATTTTTTCCTCAGAAAATTTTATAAATTGTGCCATGTTACTCTACCATCCAATTTTTCTGTTGAAAAGTGTAGTCAGAATGTGATTTTTATTTAATGGTAGTAAAAAAATAAAAAGATATTCTGGGTATACTTAATCAAAAGATCTTGTCCTTTTGGTTTTGAAATCTTGTGATAATAGTTCTAGAAATTAAATAACTTCATTTTACTTCTTTAAGGAGTCCCTTCGATTTAATCATTGGTGTCTGACATCAGCTTTGGGTGATAAATATGTTGTTTAATATTTTATTATGTCTGCGTTTTCTGATCTTTGTTTTCATTCTGTGTGTGTGTGTGTGTGTGTGTGTGTGTGTGTGTGTGTTTTCCCTCTCTCTCCTTTACCTCTTCCTCTTTTTCTAGATTTACAATAGCTTATTAGACCTTCTGGATTTATTCTTGACTGCTTTATCCATATCACCCCTTTTAAAATTTGCTTTATTATTTGAAATAAAATTGTTTCAAATGATCCTTTTTATAAAAATTTCCTACATTTTTCCATTCTCTTAGAAAATACAATTTAATTATTCTAAAGTTCTTTACATTTCTTGTTTCCTCAGAGATTGATGCTCTATTTATTAAATGAGGGTCTTTTTTTGTGTGTGCTACAGGATTTCCTAAAGTGTTAGTGACAGTTTGTTATTCTTTTACATTTGTGTAAAAGGTTCATTAGAGGCTTAAATGACTTTTCTCCTTCCTTAAAAGCCTGACCGTTAAATGAGCATGAGGACAACACACAGCCCAAACAGTATCATCAAGCAGCCAAGTAGTTCCTAAGCAGGGCTTGGTAGCAGCTGGTAGGTTGGCTTGCCATGCTTCTGTAGATTTGGCTGCTAAAGACAACCAAGCCCAACAGATTTAGACACCGTATTACCCTAAGCCAAGCAGGCTGCCTAAACTTAATGTTTGTACTGGTTTCCCTTACTCCTCAAGTCCTAAGGGGATGATGCAGAATCATACAGTGGGTCTATGCTAGCTGAAAGACACTGAACCCAGGAAATCCCAAAGGAATCTCTAGTATTATACTTATTTCCCTGGACTAAGCAAATCCTTACTGGGGAGACAGAGAAAGAGAGAGAGAGTTTTTTATCTACTATTCTGAAATACCACTGGGGAGGGAGCTATTTTCTATTTGTACTGTTCTGTAATGTAAATTAATCTAAGCAAATTGGCTGTTAATATCTAGAAGTGAAGAAATGTAAGAGATGTATGAAAAGTTGTCTTCCGGGGCGCCTGGGTGGCACAGTCGGTTAAGCGTCTGACTTCAGCCAGGTCACGATCTCGTGGTCCATGAGTTCGAGCCCCGCGTCAGGCTCTGGGCTGATGGCTCAGAGCCTGGAGCCTGTTTCCGATTCTGTGTCTCCCTCTCTCTCTGCCCCTCCCCCGTTCATGCTCTGTCTCTCTCTGTCCCAAAAATAAATAAACGTTGAAAAAAAAAAGTTGTCTTCCAACAAGGATAGAATATGTCTATCGGGATTGAAAACTTCAAAATAAACTGTGCAGATGGGAAACATGAAGTGAAGCTCCCACCTCCACTACCAGGCACAAATATTAGTTATTAGTAGTTAGTAATACCCAATTTGAGAGCCATAATCACTGCTAGGAAGATATCTGATTGAATGTTTTGCTCATGCTGTTAGTAGAGGTGGGAAGTGGGGCAGTAGGAAGGAAAAGCCAATCCATGCATCTAACTGCTGAGGAGCAATTTAAATAATCACTGAGTCCAAACTAAGGTTGAAAGTAACACTTCCATCTCAGCTTTCTTCTCTACCACTCTTATTGCATGTTTTGTTCTGGTGATTGGTGTAGCTATCAATGTGACCTTTCCACTTTTAGTGGCCCATAAAATCTTCATAATTTTTTTCAGTTGAAATCTCTTCTATTCTCTCTGTTTGTGATGTGGGCATATCATTTCATTTTCTTCTTTTTCAGGTGGGAAAGGAAATAACCAAGAGTGAGTAGATTGCCAAGTTGAAGGAAAACTACCTGTAAAAAGGAGGGGACACCTGGATGGCTCAGTCGATTAAGCGCCTGATTTTGGCTCAGGTCATGATCTCAATGTTTGTGGGTTTGGCTCAGGTCATGATCTCACAGTTTGTGGGTTCGAGCCCTGCATCAGGCTCTGTGCTGACAGCTTGGAGCCTGGAGCCTGCTTAGGATTCTGTGTCTCCCTCCCTCTCTGTCCCATTTGTACTCTCTCTCTCTCTCTCTTTCTCTCTCTCAAAAATAAGTAAACATTATTTTTTTTGAAACAGTGCAATTGTATTGGATCAAACTGAAAGTATTTGCTCTAAATGCTCTACAAATAAGTGTGGTTTAAGTTACATTATTAAATAAAACAATGCATTCATTAAATATTAATATAATACAATATATAATATAATAAAATATAACAGGTTGTCAAGGTTGTGTTAACTTTAATTTTTTTGCTGTATAGAATGTTCAGATTTCTAGCACATTTAAAAATCTATAAAATCTTCCTCTTTGCTTGTTTGTTTTGTTTCTTAAATTCCACATACGAGTGAAATCATATGGTATTTGTCTTTCTCTGACTTATTTTGCTTAGCATAATACTATTTAGCTCCATCCATGTTGCTGTAAATGGCAAAATTTTATTTCCTTTTATTGCTGAGTAATAGTCCATTGTATAAATACCACTTTTTCTTCATCCGTTCATCATCACTCAATGGACAATTGGGCTGTTCCTACAGTTTGGTTGTTGTAGATATTGCTGCTATAAACATTGGGGTACTTGTATTCCTTTGATTTAATACTTTTGCATTCTTTGGGTAAATACCTAGTAGTGCGACACAGGCAAACCACAAACAGATTCTTAACTATAGACAACAAACTGGTGGTAGGTGGGGGGATTTGTGAAATAGGTCACGGGGATTAAGGAGTGCACTTGCTGTGATGAGCCTAGGATGATGTATGAAGTATGAATTCTTACATTGTATGCCTGAAACTAACATAACACTGTAAGTTAACTAAGTTGAATTAAAATAAAAACTTAAAATAAATAAAGTCTATAAAATGTAATTATTTTCCGGGATTAGCTCAACAAGCCTTCTGCATAAGGTTTAAATAAAATCACTAAGTCAGGCTCCATCCTTACTGAAAAATCTATTAAAGTTTCTTTTACTTCTAATGATTAAACAAAATTTTTGATCAAACTAGCCATTAAATAATAATTTCGTGGATGATTTTTTTAACTTAATGACTAGAAAATTACAAAGAATAGATGTAAAATATTAATAAAATTTAATAAAATAGTTAATACACCTTTATTAAAAAGCAGCCCACTGGTCTATAATAGTGAACAATGTATGATAGTTTATATGGCAGCATATATAGTGGAAACTAGCTGAGCAGAATTTATTCTTGTGTTACACACTGATGATGATTACACATTCACTTCTGTTCTAGAGTTGTTCATAAAAATATTTTTACATATACTCTCATATATGAAATGATTTAAAGCCAAGTTAATAAATTTTAATCTGAAAAGTTTTTCATGTGTTTTTATAAAAATTGTAACCATAAACTATTTTAAGGTATTCTTTTCAAGTTTGCTTAAACCACCTCATTTCCTGTGCCTAAATTCTATGAAAACTTTTAGTGTGTAAGTGTGGTGGTGATGTGATGAGGGGAGTAGATGGCTTTCTGTCGTTAGTACTATATCCTACAACTGTGAATACAGATAAAAGTGGGGTTATTAAAAATCTGTCACTTTTTTATTTTGCAATTACTTTCTGCACCTCAGTGTAGATGCTCTCTAGCCCTGAAAACTTCCTGAACAGGTAGAAATTTTCTTTTTTTTTTTTTTTTTTGGCATTACTTATAATTAGATTTTGTTACCAACTGAAAGTCTTGATATTTTTTCTATTTTAATATTCCTAGATACTCATCCTTATATCGCACCGTGTTCTCATTTATTTGTATCTCTTCTGTTTTTAGCAAAATAGAACTGATTGCTGGCTGAAAAAAAAGGGTTCAATATATTTCCATATAATTTCATGCTTAAGTTCAATTGTGATCCTCTCCACATAAAAATAAAGATAACACACCATTAACATTTCATAGCTTAATTTACATATTCAACGAAGTTGTTTGCTTGAATCCTTTAGTCATTAGTCAAGGGAAAAGAAAATGAGATGAATTTCTAGTCAGTTTAAAAAAAAAAAAAAGAAAGGAAGAAGAAGGCCTGAGGTTGCAGGAGGTATCTCCATCCAAAAGAACAAATAACTACTTCAGGTTCTGCAAGCAACTGATGATATTTCAAAATTCTCCCTGCTGAATTTAACAATTATTTAAAAATTGGTATAGTCACCAAACACAATAAGATTAATGGAATGGATTAAAGATGTAACTAATGATGCATATCAGTTTTCTCAAGCAAGAACTGAATTTAATTGTTTTTAACTCCTTTGAGAAATTATGACAGAAAACTTATATTTTGCTTAAAATGTTTAACCACCCCAGAATACAAGTTATTTGAAACAAGATGCGATGTATAAAAGTACTTTTTGTGCCTATTATAATTTTATGTAATATTAAACAAAATAAGCTTGGGGAAAAGACTGTATTCTTTAAATTGAGAATAATAAAATAAGTATATTTTAAAACAAAGACCATTTAAGTGTTGAAGATCTGTAAGATTTTCAGTAACGTTGAAAATTACTGTGTTTTGGAGCATTTTCTGTAACTTACCTAGGTTAATACAATGCTAGTATATTTTATAATCTCAGAACATTTGGTTATACAGAGATTACATACAGAATTTAGATAATTATATTTATATAGTAGTTCATTATAAGCTATGATCAGGATTCCAAATTTTCCAGAACAATCATAGTTTCAAATATTCTTCCAAACTATTATGTGTTTAGCAAGCAAAGTCACTATGACAGAATAATTATAAGAAATTAAGTAACTAATAAAGTTTATTCGGATGAAAATCTTAAAGATCATAATTAATTTGGAGAACTAATTTAGAAAACTACATTTTTTAAATTTTAGATGACCACACTTTATATTGAAAAGTATTCAGTCCTCAAATGGAGTTAGTATATATTTAAGAGATACTAAAATTCATGCCCTTTCTCAGAATATGCTTTTCAGACTGAACAAACAAAACAGTCAAAGTCAAGAAATGAATATATCAGCATAGAAATCCAAAGAGGAGAAGGAACAGAGAAGGAAAAAAAAAATCAAATACTATAAGTAAGGGTATCCAAATTATTATAATTTATAGAAGTTTGGTTCAATACACAATTACAAATATGTACACAATGTTAGAATCTGGGTTCAATATGGGGAAGCCTTCGTTTTACACTGCTGTGACCTGCTAATATGAAATGTAATATATCACATTAGTTATGGGACTATTTTATATTAACGTGTTTTAAGATCTGGGATCTTTTCTCATGTGCCTGGTCCTATCTAATTCAGTGTCCTGATTTCATTTTTTTTTTTAACTTTTTTAGTGATTTTTCTTTTTTTTTTTTAAATTTTTTTTTCAACGTTTTTATTTATTTTTGGGACAGAGAGAGACAGAGCATGAACGGGGGAGGGGCAGAGAGAGAGGGAGACACAGAATCGGAAACAGGCTCCAGGATCCGAGCCATCAGCCCAGAGCCTGTTGCGGGGCTCGAACTCACAGACCGCGAGATCGTGACCTGGCTGAAGTTGGACGCCCAACCGACTGCGCCACCCAGGCGCCCCTAGTGATTTTTCTTTTGTACCTTATCCTTTTTAACAAGCATTTTACTTAGGGTGGCTTAGTGGGGCAGAGGGCTGGTGGGGACTACTGCATGGTGTGAATTATTTGTTTTAACTTATCCCTTTGGTAGGACAATTATTCTTATAAAAACATTCACTTGATTCCCTACTTTGCTTTATTAGTGCACACAAATAAACATACTGTTAGGAAATAGGTATCATAGGAATCATTTTCCCCTTGTTAGTGTAAATACACAGATAAAGAAAATAGGCTGTGGTTGGTTATTTTACTCTTCAAGCAAATCATCCTACAAAAACTCAGGTTAGCCAAGCTGTATATCACAGCCAATTTTAGTAACGAATAGACATCTGTTGAAATTTATTATTTGGTTGTGACATTTTTAGTTAGAAATCTGTGTATACAAATGTATATCTCGGCACATAAAAGAAACATTCTTTAAAAAATTTTTTTTTTTAACGTTTATTTATTTTTGAGACAGGGAGAGACAGAGCATGAACGGGGGAGGGTCAGAGAGAGAGGGAGACACAGAATCTGAAACAGGCTCCAGGCTCTGAGCTGTCAGCACAGAGCCCGACGCGGGGCTCGAACTCACAGAGTGCAAGATCGTGACCTGAGCCGAAGTCGGCCGCTTAACCGACTGAGCCACCCAGGCACCCCCATAAAAGAAACATTCTTAAGAATTACTTTTTTTAACCAATGAATGCATAGTTACAATATGCATAAATTGACCCTAGATCAATATCCAATCAACACTTCTGTCAGACATTTCACTATTGGACTGATTTACACTGCAATACTCTATCTTGAGAAACGTGTTTATTGGAAGGGTAAATTCAAAAGGTTTCCGGTCAATTGAAAATATATCATGGGCAGGGAAGAGAAAAATAGTGTATTGTAAAAAAAGAAAATCTGTGGTAAAAATATTACCAGAAACAGATATATCTGACAATGAAACAGTTTACAACAATAATTGCTGTATTTTAAAGAAAAAAAAAATCTGCTTGCAAAATGATGCTTTGAGAACACAGTCTAAATTTCCTAAGAGAGAAATGTGATCTAGTTTAAAAGCACTATTCAAAAAACAAAGATTGAAAATTTTCTTTGGGAACTGTTTAACTGATAAAGTGGAAAAAGTTCTGTTTATTTTATAGGCCAGATTTCAGTAGCAATATCACTTTTGGCTAGAGAATAAATTGTATTTTCCATGATTTAAAGTGTGATTTTTAAAAATATTTTGTTACTTTGCTATCATTGCTCTTAAGTGACTTACCAGTTTTCATTATTATATCTCCAAATTGTGACCATCTAACCATTTGTGTCTTTAACTTAACATCTTTTGACGATTTTACTTTAGCAACCCATGATTGCAGCCACTCAGCTAAAAGCAAGATTTTCTTAAGGGCACCTCATTGGCTCAGTTGGTGGAGCATGCAACTCTTGATGTCGGGGTTGTGAGTTCGAGGCCCACGCAGAAAAGTAAAATCTTTGAAAAACAAAATAGAAGCAAGAGTTTCTTTACCTTTGCTGATTATATTAAAATAAAGAAATTCTGTTTTATTTGGAACTAATTCCAGTTCTCTGTGTGTGCGTATATCTCTGTGCAATATTCTACACAGTTCCTTTGGCTTAGATGTTTCTGGCATATTAAACAGGCCAGGAGGAAAATATTCTGGGAAAGAAGCACATGGCCAATATATAATTTTTACTTAGGCTGCTACTTCCATTTCTGAATATTTTCTTTAGACTCTTCATTTATATAATTAAAATTGGACTGAATTAAATATCCTGTTGGTCACAAACTATTGTGGTTTTCTCACTGATGTGCCCTAAATTGTATTAACACTGGATATTTGGATGTGGTGTGATGGATTTTTCAAAGGTTGCATATTCATTATCTAATTTTGACTTTCAAAATTACAACTTGCATAAATAGATGTTATTTTTCCCTTCAAAAATATGAAATCTAGGAGATTAGATCATGTTTTCAAGGAATCTTGACTGCTGATGTGCATTGAAGTTGAAACTCAGAATTCTTTCGTCTATAAATAGTTGTATTTTAAGAGTAAAGTAATTTCAGGTTGAAAATTTCAGGCTGATAAATTTATGTATTCGATAAAAACCCTACCCATAAAAATAAAGTTGCATTTTCTCTGTGATTTTTGTACATTTTACTAATATACTAATATACTATAGTTAAATAATCTAAGTTTCCCGGTAATATAGTCTTAGATTTGAATCCTAGCTATATAACTTACTAGCTAAATAAGTAGCTTTAACCTAGCTCCTCTAAGCTTCAGTTTCTGGTTGGTAAATAGAAATAGGAATCCTTGGGTCGCAAAACATTGTGTAAATTTTAGCATCTAAAGTGGCATAGCAATAACTGGTATGCACTATGGCCCCAATAAATGGTAACTAGTATTACTTTTATCATTTAATGTTCAAAAGTACTATGTGTATATATATATATATATACATATATATATATGTATATATATATAATATGTAAAGGTAATGCTGATATTATATATATAGTAAAATATTTATATAGAATATCTATAGTAAAAATATGAATGCAACAGAATATATGGAATTTGAAAGCAGAAATATCAGGGTGGTTAACATAAATTTCATATTATATCTTATTCACTTCATAAATATGTGTTTGGTATAAATTTGTATTCATTTCACAATCAAAAATTTTTTTTAAATTATTATTAGAGAGAGAGAGAGAGAGAGAGAGAGACAGCACAGTGAGGGGGGGGGGGGGAAGGGCCGAAGGACAGAGATGGAAAATCCCAGCAGGCTCCAGGCTTAGTGTGGACCTCAACTTGGGGCTCAATTCCATGACCCTGGGATCATGACCTGAATCCAACTCGAATTGGATGCTCAATCGACTGAGCCACCAGGCACCCATCAAAAAGCTTTTATTTTTTTTTTCAATATATGAAATTTATTGTCAAATTGGTTTCCATACAACACCCAGTGCTCATCCCAAAAGGTGCCCTCCTCAATACCCATCCCCCACCCTCCCCTCCCTCCCACCCCCCATCAGCCCTCAGTTTGTTCTCAGTTTTTAAGAGTCTCTTATAAAAAGCTTTTAAATATAAATAAATAAATAAATAAATAAATAAATAAATAAATACATAAATAAGAAAAACTTCTTGTTTCCAGTTCAGCCTATGAAAATCTTAGAAGTTCCCTCAATCTTAACTTTAACAAGAAAGCTCAAAAGATTGAAGGATCAACAGCTCTTCTTGGGTCCCAAAGAGAGGGTAAGACACAGGGTAGGGCAAACTACTGCCCTCAAGATTGGAGACAGAAAGGCAATCACAGGGAATCCACTTAATGAATCAGAGATTCATGAGCTGAAACCAACAAAGGAACCTGTGCCAGGGTGGCCACCGGGACTGTAATGGATGAGTGGATGGAAGTGCAGTGAGGACGACTCTGAGTTAAAACACCAAGAGGACGTAGTTATGGGGGAGTTTCTCACAGAACTGTGAGATTTTCCTCCAGGAGCTCCGGCAGGTTTCCACAGTAATTATCTGAGAAAAATCCCCTCCGGCTCCCAGCAGAGGAAGAAGAAAAAGAACCATTTTGACATATGCCCGTGTACTGCATTCTTCTTAGTAAGGCCTGCCCTCAGGGGAAACTAGTTAACAAGAGACCAAGTCGTCGGGGTATTAACAGGATCTAAGTGTCCCGGGAAGTGGAGATGCCCAACTCCAGTCAGCTCTAACCGTCCACTTGGGAGAATATAATCACTCAACACCAAGATATTCTAGCCATTCTGACCGAAGTGGAGGAGAAAAAACCGGGAAACATTTGGGAGGTTGAAAGTCCAGAGGTACAGGATCACTTATAGAATGCTTCCCTTCCCCTCACACTTCATCATCACATTAACAAAGGACTATGTATCCAGTGAATCACGTCCAGCTATGAAGAAAACAAACAAACAGAAATGCAAGGCATACTCTAATGCAAAAAAACCAAAAACAAAAACAAAACCACAGTTTGAAGAGACAGAGCAGGCATCAGAACTAGACATATTAGAGATGTTAGAATAATCAAAATGGGAATTTAGAACAACTATGATTAATAGGCTAAAGGATCTAATGAAGAAAGTAGACAGCAAGCAAGAACAGATGGGCAATGTAAGCAGAGAGATAGAAATCCCAAGAAAGAACCAAAAAGAAATGCTAGAGATAACAACAACAAAAAATGTCACAAAACTGAAGTTGCCTCTGATGGGATCATTAGCAGACTGCGCATAGCTGAGGAGAAAATCTCTGAGCCAGTATATATGAACAGAATCCTCAAAAATTGGAAAGCAAACACGAAAAGATTGGAAGGAACAGAACAAAATTATCCAAGGACTGTGAAGCAACTACAAAAGGTGTAACATGTGTTTAACTGGAATACCAAAAAAGGAAGGAATTTGACCTATGGAGGAATAAAGATGAGTATTATGTCGGCTTCTCCTCAAAAATTATGCAAGAAAGAAGTTAGTGGAGGGGAATATTTAAAGTGCTGACAGGAAAAAAAAAAAACAAAACTACCACCTAGAATTCTGTACCCTGAAATTATTCACTTCAAAAGTGAAGGAGAAATAAAGATATTCTCAAACAAAAATTGAGGGAATTTGTTGCCAGTAGACCTGCCTGACTGGCAAGAAATGTTCAAAGAAGATCTTTAGAAAAAAGGAAAATAGTATCAGTTAGAAACTCAGATCTACAGAAAGTAAACAACAGCACTGGAGAAGGAATGGGTGAAGGTAAAATAAAAACTTTTTTGTTTTTCTTATTCTTAATTGATCTAATAGATAACTTTTTTTCAAAATAATAATACCAATAATGTATTTGAATGTCTATGATTTTGCATATAATTCATGTAAATGTTTATGTGGGCTTATATATAAGTAAAATGAATGACAGTGATTATACAAAAGATGCATAGGAGAAATAATTATTTTGTTATAAAAATCTCATTATTTGGAAAGTGATACAGTATTACTTTTTTAAATTTGTTTTCAATGTTTATTTTTGAGAGACAGAGACAGAGTGTGAGTGGGGGAGGGGCAGACAGAGAGGGAGACACAGAATCCGAAGCAGGCTCCAGGCTCTGAGCTGTCAGCACAGAGCCCTATGTGGGGCTTGAAATCACACACCATGAGATCATGGCTTGAGCTGTAGTCAGATGCTTAACTGACTGGGCCACCCAGGTGCCCCTGGTACAGTGTTATTTGAAAGTGAACTTGGATTAGCTGTAAGTATATATTGCAAACTTTAGGGCAACGGCTAAAGAAAAAAAAAAAAAAAGAAGTATAACCAATATGCTAAGAAAAGACAGAAAATGGAATTATATACAGTTCTCAATTAAGACCAGAAAAAGTCAGAAGAGTGGAAGACTAAAATAGGAACAAAGAAAAATGGCAGCAAATAGAAAACAGTAAGTGATATGGTAGTATTAATCCATCAATATCAATAATCAGTTTGAAAATAAATGGTCTAAATCCGCCAATTAAAAGACAGAGACTGCCACAGTGGATCAGAAAACAAAACCTAGGTATATGTTGTCTATAAGACACTAATTTTAAATATAAAGACACATATAGATTAAAAGTAAATGGATGCAGAAAAATATACCATGCTTAAGCTAATCAAAAGAAAGCACTTTTAGTTAATATTAGAAAGGAGTAGCCATATCAATTTCAGATAGAGCAGACTTAAAAGCAATGGTGGTTATCAGTGATAAAATAGGGCATTACATAATGATAGAAGTGTCAGTGCTCCAAGAAGACAGAACGATTCATAATGTGTATGAGCCTAACAAGAGAGCATCAGACTACATGAGGCAAAAACTAATAGAACTGCAAGGAGAAATAGATGAATCTACTATCATAGAGACTTCAATATCCCTCTACCAGAAATAGACAGGATCAGCAGGCAGAAAACCAGTAAAGACAAAGTGAACTCAACAGCACAAGCAATCACCTGGATATAACTGATATCTATAGATATTTTATCCAGCAACAGCTGAATATACATTCTCTTCAGGCTAACATGGAACATTCATCAAAATAAACCACAATTTGGGCCATAAAAAAACATTTAACATTTTTAATAGAATAGAATCATACAACACCTGCTCTCAGATCACATTGGAATCAAACTAGAAATCAATAATAGGAATATAACTGGGATATTCCCAAAAATGTGGAGATTAAACAACCTACTTCTAAATAACACATACGTATAAGCATATTATGATAAACTTAATGAAATGAAAATGCAAACTTAATGAAATGAAAACATATTAAAATGTGTGGGATGCACTGAAAGCAGAGCTTGGAAATTTACAGCATTGAAAGTATATAGTAGAAAAGAAAAAAAAATATCTAAAATCAATTATCTAACTTTCCACCTTAGGAACTTAAAAAGAGAAGAGCAAATTAATTATAAAGTAAACAGAAGAGAAAAAGCAGAAGTCAGTGATACTTAAAACAAGAAGTCAATACAGAACATCAATGCAAAAAAAAAGCTGGTTTTATGACAAATTTCAATAAAATTCATAAGCTCCCACCCAGGCTAAGGAAAAAGAACCAAACGACACAAATTACTAGCATCATAAATGAAGAGGGGACATCATACCAATCCCATGGTCATAAAAAGTATACTAAAGGATACTATGAATAATTTCATGCCCACAAATTTGATAACCTAAATGTAATGGATCAATTCCTTGAGAGACACAATCTGTTAAACCTCACACAAGAAGCAAAAGAGAATCTCAATAGGAACATATATATTAAGGAAATTAAATAATTAATCATCTTACAGAGCAGAAAGGTTTGTGATTTGGTGATTCAGCCATCTGGCTCAAATGGCTCTACCAACCATTTAAAGTAGAAATTACACCAATTCTTTACAATCTCTTTCAGAAGAGAGAAGCAGAGGCAATACTTTGTAATTCATCTATGAAACCAGTATTACCTTAACACCAAAACCAGACAGAGGCATTATAAAAAAATGGGGGTCATATTTCAAAAAAATAAGTGTAAGGGGCATCTGGGTCGCTCAGTTGGTTGGGCATCCAACTCTTGATTTCGGTTCATGTCATGATCTCCTTGTTCATGAGATTGAGGCCAGCATTGAGCTCTGCATTGACAGAGTGGTGCCTGTTGGGATTCTTTCTCTGCCCTTCTCTCTGTGCTGCCATTGCTTGCTCTCCTTCTCTCTCTCTCTCTCTCTCTCTCTCTCTCTCTCAAAATAAATAAATAAATAAATAAATAAATAAATAAACAAACTTTAAAAAATAGATGTAATATCCCTCAAGAAAATATTATTAATCAAGTAAACAATGAATAAAAAGAATTATATACCACAACCAAGTGAAATCTGTACATCCCAGGTACGTAAGGCTGATCTAAAATTAAAAAATTTATTAAATAAAAAATGTCAAATAATTATATCAATAGATAGACAAAAGCATTTGGCAAATCCAATACCCATTCATCTTAAAAACTCTCAGTAAACAAGGAGGAGGGGAAATGTTTTCAACTTGTTAAAGAATATCTACAAAAAACTACAGTTAATGTCACATTTTATTTATAATACAAAACTCAAAGCTTTCCTCCTAGAAAGGATAATCCCATTCACCATTCCTTTTCAGCACCATACTGGAATTTCTAGCTAATTCAATATACAAGAAAGGGAAAAGGAAATAAAAGTATACAGATTAGGGAGGGAAAAATTGTCTTTGTTCACAGGTAACATGATTATCTACATAGAAAACTTGAAAGAATCAACAACAACAACAAAAATGGAACCAAGAAGCAATTATAGTGAAGTTACAAGACATAAGGTTAATATATAAAACTCAATTGTTTTCCTATTAATATCAGTAAACAAGTAGAACTAGTAACTAAAAACATAATACCATTTACATCGGCACCCCCCAAAATAAAATACTTAGGCATAAATCTAGCACAATATATACAAGATCTATCCATGTTCATGGACAGAAATATTGTTTATATGTTAGTTCTTCCCAACTTGATCTATAGATTCACTGTAATCCTTAATATTTATCCTTATTTAATAAATTCTGCTTGTAACAAATCTCCCATATCTGCCACCATCACCTCTCTCTCAGTAGAATGCACCTCCTTGCCCGGGCTCTGATACCTCATATTGGTTCGTCCAGAGCACAGATGGCATCCTTCTTCTGCTTACTCTGGTGTGCGTGCTGGGTCACTGTACATATGCCCACCTCACTCATCTTTGAGTCTGTCTGCCCACATCAGTTCAACTCCCTATATATGTTTCCTTACCTTGCACAGCCTCTGACATTCTACTTCTGGCTGCCATAAGAAAGGATGCTTGCTTACCCTGATTTGGTTCTGAAACATCATTCTGTGCAACTAAGACCTTTTCAATACTGGGAGTGAATGTCTACTTTGCTCTGTTTCAGATTTAAATGAATTGTCCAGGAAGGGAATGGAAGGGAAGGAAAAGAGAAGAGATGGGAGGTAAAATCATCTTTACTCAGACAACCTAATTGTGTAGAAAAACCTAAGCAATCTATTTTTTAAATGCTAGATGTGCCAAATACACTAATCAAGGCCACAGTATACAAGGTCAAATACAAAACAACTTGTACTTTTACATATTGGCAAAATACACCTGGAAAATTGACTAAAATTGCATACCTTTTATAATAACATTAAAGAACATAAAACACTTAGGGGAAATTGTAACAGTATCTATCTAAAATCTCTATACTTAAATATGCAAAACATTATTGACATAATTAAAAAAGTCCTAAATATATGGAAAAATATAACTTGTTAATAGACTGGAAGACTCAATGTTAATACCCCAACGACTTGGTCTCTTGTTAACTAGTTTCCCCTGCGGGCAGGCCTTATTAAGAAGAATGCAGTACACGGGCATATGTCAAAACGGTTCTTTTGTAATGTTTATGTCCCCTTCAAATTCATATGCTAAAGCACCCAGTTTGGCTGTACTTGGCAATGGGGCCTCTAAAGAGTAATTAGGCTTAAATAAGGTCATAAGTATGGGGCTCTGATCCTGTAAAATTAGTCTCAAAAAGAGAGCTCACTCTTCTTGCCTCCATGATGCACACCCTAAAGAATGGCCATGTGAGAACATAGTGAGAAAGCAAGTATCTGCAAGCCAGGAAAAGAGAGCTTTCAACAGAAACCAAATCTGCTGGACCTTGATTTGGGACTTTCAGCCTCCAGAACAGTGAGAAAATACATTCCTGTTGTCTAAGCCAACAGTCTATGCTATTTAGCTATGATAGCCCTAAGCAGATTAATGTAAGATGTGAATTCTATACAACTTGATTTATAAATTCAATGAAATCCAAATAATAGTATATTTTAAATATATATTTTTTGTGAGGGTAAGATATATATATATATATATATATATATATATATATATATGAGGGTAAGATATATATATATATATATAGATATATAGATATATAGATATACACACATATATACATATATAAATAAAAGTAACATGGGAGGCACCTGGGTGGCTTAGTCGGTTAGTCATCCGACTTTGTCTCCATTCATGATTTTGTGGTCCGTGAGTTCAAGTCCCGCATCGGGCTCTGTGCTGATAGCTCAGAGCCTGGAGCCTGCTTCAGATTCTCTGTCTCCCCCTCTCTCTTCCCTGCCCTGCTCCCACTCTGTCTCTCTGTCTCTATCTCTCTCTGTCTCTCTCTCAAAAATAAATATTCAAAAAAATAAATAAAAAAAGAAAGTAACATGGAATTGTCAAAAATACTTAAAATAAAATCAAAGTTGGTGCACTTATTTGATTTCAAAACCTACTTTAAAGCTATAGTAAGCAAGACAACATCAGAATGGCATAATGATATACAAATAGATCAATGGAGTGGATTGATCATTCATTATTAGACTACAATCATAAGGTCAACTGATTTTTGACTAAGGCATGACAGGACTGCAATGAGAACAGGAAAATATTTTCACCAATTTTTCTAGAACAAATGGTTCTCTATATGGAAAAACAACAGCAACAATAACAGCAGCAACAACAATAACAATAACGACAAAACCTCTTATTCATAAATTACACGACACAAAAATATATGCAAACCTAAACAGAAAATACAAAACCATAAATTTTCCAGAAGCAAATATAGAAGAAGAAAAACCTCATGACCTTACAGTAACCAAAAAATCTGTTAGATGGGAGGAAGTACTCAGTAAGCACTAACTATAAAAGGGAAAAAAAATATATATATATATAGAATATATAGAATATAGAATATATATGTAGAATATTCTATAGGATATTTAAATATATAATATTATATATAATGGACTTTATTAAAATTGAAACCTTTATTTCAACATAAAGAAAATGAATGGGCCAACCCATTCATTGGAGAAAAAAAAATCATTTGCAGTAACTATATATCTGCTAAAGAACGTACATCCACAATATTAAAAAAAAAAAAAAAAAAAACTCCTAGGAGTCATTTATAAAAGTCCCAAAACCCAATAAAATATTAGGCAAAATTCATAAAGATACCACATAAAGGTTTACCTATAATGGCTATTTTCCATTTTATTAAGTCATATTAAAGATACTCAATGTCATCAGTCATTAGGGAAATGCAAAGTTGTTCTACCACTATGCATTCTAAGGAATGGCTCAATTTTTAAGACATTAGCTGCCAATTTCATCCAGGAGCTCTCATATATTAGTAGTAAGAGTATAAAATGGTACATAAAACCCCTTCAGAAAAGCAGAATTTTCTCATTTACTATGTACCTAGTTCATGACCCAGAAATTTCACTTCTATGCATTTACAGGAAGAAGAAGAAAGAAAGAAAGAAAGAAAGAAAGAAAGAAAGAAAGAAAGAAAGAAAGAAAGAAAGAAAAGAAAAGAAAAGAAAAGGATAGGAAAGGAAAGATGGAAGGAAGGAAGGAAAACAAAAATTAGATGTACACAAAAGGTCCCGAATGCCCATCAACTGGAACCCAGATAAACAAATTTTGGTATGCTAATCCAATGAAACACCACTCACCAATAACTAGGGATGATTCACTGATAAATACAATAGCACACAAAATCCTCAAAAAATGCTCTGAGAAAAACACACACACACACACACACACACACAAAAAGAGTACCTGTTATAAATTCATTTGTATGAAATTCTAAATGAGGAAATACTAATCTCTGTTGGAATAAATCAGAACAGTGGTTGACTGTTGCTAACTGAGAAGGAACACAGAGAACTTTCTAGGGTGATGAAAATGTTTTATACTTCATGTGATTGCAGAGGCAAATGCATTTTTCAAAACTCATTAGACTACAGCTAAGGTGGTGTGATTTGCAAAAAAAACAAAAACAGAAACAAAAACAAATCAGTGTGATTTGCTATAAGCTACTTATAGCAGAAAAATTTGAAAACACCTTACTTGAAGAGATTTATTGAGAAAGTTTAAATAATGCCACGAACAGTATCTCCCCTTTCTCTAACTCTGTATGTGTGCATTTCTTTCCTTTGGTTTTTATTTTATCAGCTATGTTAGTATAGAATTATAGAATGTAATGGTATATCAGATTTGGTCTCACCCACATACTTCATTTTTGGTAATAGTCAAACCAGAAACCCAAAGAATTAAATGTTTCTCCATAATCATAAAGAAAATTAGAATCAGAGCATGGTATTCAATACAAATCTTGTGATCTACTCTCCAGAAAAATAGCTACTGTTTGCCTTACCTATGAATTTTTAGTTTTAGATTTTAGTGTAAGAAACTTAAAAACATTTTTTAATGTAGGCTTATTATAAAAAGAAATAAATATAGAATAGAAATCAAAGAGAAAAACATTGATGTATTGAACATATTACCTCTATAAAGGAATATTGGGTATAGAGAATGTATTCTCAGTTAACATTTAAAAAATAATTTAAAATGAATAAAATTTTAAATAAACACTTCAATTAAAAGATGAACAAAGCTTTTGGTATTCATTTTTCCAAAGATATACAGATAGCCAATAAGCCCATGAAAAGATGCTCACTATTACTAGTCCTGAGGGGCCTACAAATCTAGGGCCACAATGAGACCCCTCCATTAGGATGCCTATTAACAAACAGGAAAAAGAAAGTTTCAGCAAGGATGTGGAGAAATTGAAATACTTTTTGCATTGCTGGTGGGAATGTATAAAATAAATAATTTTAGGAACTTTATTAGCAGACTAATTTTTTTAATGTTTATTTCTTTTTGAGAGAGACAGAGAGACAAAGAGAAAGAGAGCTTGAGCGGGGGAAGGGCAGAGAAAGAGAGACATGATCTGAAGCCGGCTCTGTGTTGACAACAGCCTGATGCAGGGCTCGAAATCATGAACAGTGAGATCATGACCTGAGCCAAAGTCAGATGCTTAACCGGCTGAGTCAAGCAGGCACCCAAACATACTAATTTTAATATTCATGATGTGCAATGCTTTTTATACATATGCTAAAAGGCAACACATCCATGCCTCTGAACACTCATGGAGAAATTCTCAAAATAATTTCTATTGTCAAAAACAGATTTTCCTTAGAACCATTAATGTCATTCTAAAGTATTTGTGCACATTTATATTTAAAATGACTCTATACATTTTCCCAATTTAAATTATTTGTTGCTTTTATAAAAATTTAGTAGGCCTAATAAATTTATTTCAAATATGCAGTGTTTTCTTTCCCCCAAATCTTTATTCTTCACTGGGAGACACTGTCACCTCCGTGTTTGTTTGTGTGAGCAACTGGATGCTTTCCGTGACAATTTTCTCTCAAAATGTTCCAATTTTCTGTTGCATAGGAATCTGTTATTTTCTTAGAGACATTAATTTGTAGAAACTTCCGCATATGATTTTAATAGTGATAAAATATTTCTATTCAATTTTGTTTTAACTGAAAACAATAAGGGTTACACTTTGTTCTGTGGTCTGCGCATTGAGTTGCCAGCCCCAGTTCTGCCATGAAGGACAGAATGTGGCTCCAGCTGTATGAAATCTCCTTTGTGGATGGTCTCAACTTCAGAGAGCTACCCAACCCAGGTCACCATTTCTGAGGGAAACCCACATCCAGAATCTGATAGAGGTAACAGTAGAAGGATTTGGCCATTCCACTTTAATGAAGGAAGATTCTGGTAGAATATTTAAGCTCCTGAGACCCCATGAGGTGGGCTAAGGCTGTGGGGCGTGTATCAGTGACCAACTCTCAGTTCAATTCTAATTATTTTTTTCTAATATTTATTTAGTTACTTTGAGAGAAGGAGAGAGCACGGGGGGGGGGGAGGGGCAGAGAGAGTGGGAGAGAGAGACTACCAAGCAGGCTCCATGCTCAGCACAGAGTGTGACATGGCCTTTGATCTGACAAACTGTGAGATCATGACTTAACACTGAAATCAAGAGTCAGATGGTCAACCAAAGGCACCACAAAGGTGCCCTGTTCAGATCTAATTCTTACATCTCCCTTCACAAGTGTTCATGCCAAGGAACTCCCTAATACGCATTCCAAAAGGCTACATCATGCAACCCTCAAAATAGATACTACTTGGTTTGTTATCTGACTCCTGCAAATAATTTATACTACTTAAATGCTCTTGCATTTTATCTAATCAAATCTCACAATTTAAAACTGTCTTGAGAAATCTAGAAAATTTTGCTCATAATGTATTTGTGCTTCAGAGTTTTTACTTAATGTGCTTTGAGGCAATTTAAATTTTTACCAATTTTACAAGCTTACTTTTGTGAATGCTTTGAAATTATTTCCTTTTTTCCAAAGAAAATTATGACCTGGTTAGGCTCACTGTCGTGTAAGATGAAGAGTATGTTAGTAGCTGCTCGTTGGAAGTCCTGTTGGCTTATTACCCATTTTAATGAGGACTTGCTCCTGATAGTTTCTTTCAGAATTTGATGTGAAGAATGAAAAGAAACAGGGTCCATTAACTCAGTCCTCTTTTAGACATTGAGTATTACTCACAATGGAATTTTGCATCAGTAAAAATCCAATTTAGGAGTTTTTAGGGAGAACCAATTCTCTTTCACTTTATGCAGCATCCATCATAATCAGCATCTTTGGTAGTTAGTAGTGGATGTATGTATATACATACATGGATGTGTATTTGGAGATATATATATATATATATATATATATGGATAACATGGATATTCATATATATATAGATGTAACATATATATATATGCATGTAACATATATATATATATATATATATATATTAATTTTATGCTTCAGTGCATTTTAGTAGTGAGATTCATGATGAGCCTTGAAGATTCTAGAGACAAAAGGAACGATTTTAAGAAGTTAGAAAAGATGTAAGAAATAATAGGAACAGTTTAATTATACCAAGAGAATAAACAGACAAACTAAGAAGAGATTTGCTAATGCTAAAACCTGCAGGGGTCAGCAGAAAGAAAATGCCTCAGAGAAAGGAATATACGAGGAATTTTGTGTCAGGAAAATAAATGAAGTCAGAGGCCAGAAAAGCATTATTATTCAATTCTGAGTCAACATCAGTATAAGAACAATAAAGCAACTAAGAAATTCCATGAGAACTAAAGACAGTGGTGAGGGTCAAGTAGCAGGAAGGCAAGAAGGGGAAGAGATTACTAACATGTACTGAGTATTTACAATATGCCACAAAACATACTTAATGTATTGCATTGATTATTACATTCAGTTCTAATGATATCTTTGTGGGGAAAAAATGCTTCTATGTAATGGTGAATTGGCAAATCTTCAACAACCAGCTTTTCAGTGTCAGGAGGCCTGGTCTATAGTGCCTGCCAATTTCAGTTGCGTAATACTACCTGACACTTAATTTGAATTTATCACGGTGGCATCACCTGGCACGTACACATCCTGAAACATTAAAAACGGGCTCTGCAGGAAGGCGTGTGCTGGCTCTACACCACTGCTGCTATGTCCAGTCTGAAAACAAGACACTAATACATGTAATAAATCCAGGAAAAAGTAGACTCACACTTATATAAACTTTTCTGGTTTAAAAATTCATATTTTTACTAAACCAGACTTAAGGAAAAATGAAAAACCAAAACAAAAAACCCATTGTCTGGATGCTATGGAGGAATCACTACTATTCCAGAGCTCTGGCTGGGCCAGCAGTTAAATTCATTTGGAGCTTCAAAGGACCCAAGTGGTAGAGCTGGAGGAATGGAGCGAACCCTTCTCTGCACATCCAGAATGGAGTTTTTGAAACTTGCCTTACCACTCCAGTTAAAAAATAACAATATGTAGAGAAAGTCTCCCTCTTCCTTTTCAAAACACCTAAAGGAATTGAGGAGATCTAGAAGGCAAAACACCAGCCCCATCTTTGAAGAAACCAACTGATACCCTAAGGCTAGCGATATGCAGTGAATTGTAAATGGCAGGAGAAAAAAACACCAAGAGAGGATGCCCGGAGCTGAGGAGCTAGGGAAACACTGGTAGACTTCAGTTTGACAAAATATTTGATATTACATGACAAGAAAAAAAAATCAACACCCTCTTATTTACAAAAAAAAAAAGGAATGGCTATGTGGGTTGATGGCAAGAGTAAAGAAGCTCTGTTTTGACACATGCAAGACAGGGTAAAATGAATGAAACAGAATAGTCATGTTTGCAGGAAGTTATGTTAATATGAGAGTGAAAGAGAAGAGAAATCTACATTTTGACCACCAACATGAGTTGGCTGCAAAGAAGTAAAATCTAACAGACAAACAAAAACCTTGCCTCTGACTCACACCACAGCTGGATCTAGCTCGCATCATATTCACATAATCAGAGAATTCCTTGCACTCTTGCCTCTGCTTCATTTATTTCATAACAATAACTGGACCAGAAAAATATATATATTTAGTGATAGTTCAAAGGGACCAGCTCAGAATCTATAGAATTATACTAGAATAAGAAAAATAAGGAACAAAGACAAAACAAAACCAAAGAAATCAGGAACAAAAGATACATACAGAAAAAAAAGTCATCAGAAAATTATGATGAAATAGGCATGAATATTTTTACAAGGTAAGAACAATTTATACGGAATTGCCAAATATCATGCAGGTACTAGCAATAGTGTTTGCATTACTAGCAATGCAGGTAATGTAATAGTGTTTTTTTTAAGCCACATAAAAATGATAAGCCCAACATGCATGATAACAGGCATGGATTGTTAAAAACTGTCACAAGAAAATGTGTTTCTCTATAACAGAAGTCCAAGTCTCGACACAAAAGTTGATAGAAGATATTCCAATAACACAGAAATTTAAAATATAAACAGAATTCAGGAAAAACGAGAAAAGTAAAATGAAACAAAAAGGAAGGAACAGAGGAAGCAACAAAAAGAGAGTAGAACTTTTTATTAATGTAGTAAACAAAAGAGAAATCTTTACCAAGAAAAGCAAGCAAAATGAATTAGAAAGATTAAATAGACATATCTGATTAAGGCCTGATATCCAAAATATACAGAGAAATATGAAAATTCAACAACAAGAAAACAAACAACCTAAATAAAAAAAAGGCCAAAAAGAATTTAAAAGACACCTCACTAAAGATAAACAGATGGCAAATAAGTATACGAAAATATTCTTTACATCATATGTCATCAGGGAAATGCAAATTAAAATAGCAATGAGATACCACTACGCATCTATTGGAATGGCCAAAACCCAGAACAATGACAACACCCAAGGATGTGAAACAAAAAGAACTCTTATACATGTTGGTGGGAATGCAAAATGTTAGAGCCACTTTGGAAGACCATTTGGTGGCTTCTTACAACAGGCTCTTCTTGTGATATTCCAGCAGTTGTGTTCCTTGGTATTTACCCAAAGAAGTTGAACTTATGTCCACCCAATACCCACTCAGGATATTTCCAGTAGCTTTTTTTATAATCGCCAAAACTTGGAATAAGCCACAATGTCCTTCCATAGATAAATGGATAAATCAACTGTGCAACATTCAGACAATGCAATATAATTCAGTGCTAAAAAAAATGAACTATAAAGCTATAAAAAGACATGGAGAAACCTTAAGATGCATATTACAAAATAAAATAAGCCAATTTGGAAAAACTACATATTGTTTTATTTCAACTATATTACATTTGAAGAGGTACACTATGGTACAAAGATCCTTGGTTACCAGTGTTAGAGAATGGGGAGAAATAAATAGGTGGAGTACAGGGGATTTTTAGAGCAATGAAATAGTCCTTCTGATTCTGTAAGAGTGGATACATATTATTACATACATTGTCCAAACCCATAGGATGTACAATGTCACGAGTAAACTATAAGGTAAGCTCTGAACTTTGGGTGATTACAATGTACTGACATAGGTTCATCAAGTGTAAGATATATACCATTCTGATAATGGGGAGACTATGCATGTGTGAAGGCAGAGGTATATAAGAAATATCTGTGATTTGGCTGTGAATCTGAAATTGCTCTTAAAAATAAAGTCTTAAAAAAATTAAAATACAAAAGGAAATAAATAACAAGACTAACTTTACAGTGGAGATGCCATTTTAATCCAATCATCATACTTATCACCAGTATAATAGGCCAAATGGGCCCATGGAAATGAGCCAAATGGAAATCTTGCCCCACAGGATGGGATACAATGACAGCAGCATCGCTTGAGATTTCCTGCCAAAGATGCCTAAGTGTAGTCATGAAAAAACATCAGACAAACCCAAATTGAAGGACATTTTACAAAGGACCTGGCCGGTCATCTCCAAAAGTGTCAAAGTCATGAGGTCAAAGAAAGATTGAGAACTATATCAGAAGATAGAAGGAAAGCAAAAAAGCATGACAACCAAATGCAATGTATAACTGTGGGGTGCATCATTTTGTTATAAAGGGCTTACTGGGACTACTGGCAAGATTTGAATGTGGTCTGAAATAGATGTTTGTAATGTATTAGTGTTAATCACAACAGAACCATTAAAATAAGGAAATTGTGTAAGAGAATGGCTTTGTTTGAAGAAAATAAATGCTAAATTACTTGGATGTGGAATAAAAAGATGTTAAGAGAAAAAAGAAAAAGAAAAAAAGAAGTTGTTTCCAAGAAGAGAATCAGAGAGAAAATTCACACAACAAAAGAAATACACACTTTAACTTCACAAAAATAATCAAATAGTCTTATGTAGGAATATACATTCAAATGGCTAAATACAACATACAGTGGTAAAAATATATTGCAACTCATTAAAACTCTTAGAGACACCATTTTCAACGTTTATTTATTTTTGGGACAGAGAAAGACAGAGCATGAACGGGGGAGGGTCAGAGAGAGAGAGGGAGACACAGAATCGGAAACAGGCTCCAGGTTCTGAGCCATCAGCCCAGAGCCCGACGCGGGGCTCGAACTCGCGGACCGCGAGATCGTGACCTGGCTGAAGTCGGACGCTTAACCGACTGCGCCACCCAGGCGCCCCAGAGACACCATTTTCAAACGTAGTAGAGCAGTTGCTTAGAAAAACTTAGGTTGAAACAATTTAGAGTGCTGGAGGGAATATAAACAATACTTTAATAAAAGTAATAAATACAAGACAAGAAGGGCCCCTAGGTGGCTCAGTTGGTTAAGCCACCGACTTTGGTTGAGGTCATGATCTCACAGATCATGGTTTGAGCCCCGCATCGGGCTCTGTGCTGACAGCTCAGAGCCTGCAGCCTGCTTCGGATTCTGCGTCTCCCTCTCTCTCTCTGTCCCTTCCCCACTCATTCTCTGTCTCTCTGCCTCTCAAGAATGAATAAACATTTAAAAAAAATTTTAAAAAGAGACAAGATTCAGCAACAAAATATAATGGAAAATAAAAACCTAGACCAGTGAGTAGAACAACAGATCACAAAGCTATTTTTCTATGAAAATATGTCTATATGAGAAAACTCACTTTTCAGCTTTGTGGCCCATGTTGGGTATACAACTCAAGACCAAAATTATAGATTTAACACCCAAAATTAAACATTTAAAGGCAGATGCTCATATCATGAAACCGAAGAAAAAATGATCTTAAGCAAAACTTGAGGAATAAAGGAAAGTCAATGCATAAACAGTAAAGGTGAAGAAAAAACAACTGATGATGAGAGGCTCTGGCCACAGGCTGACCTTCACCGATATCTTGAGCCAGATTAAACTGTGCAGGTAGGGCGCCTGTGTGGCTCAGTCGGTTAAGCATCTGACTTCAGCTGAGGTCAAGATCTCATGGTTTGTGAGCTCGAGTCAGGTATTGGGTGAGCTCAATCCCACTCCAGGTGAATTCCTGCCTTGCTTCAGGTGAGCCCTGCTTCTCTCTCTCTCTGTCCATTGTGGGATTTTCTCTCCCTGCCTCTCTCTCTCTCTCTCTCTCTCTCTCTCTCTCTCTCTCTCTGCCCCTCGCTCACTTGTATCCTCTCTGTCGAAAAAATAAAAATAATATGAAAATAAATAAAATAAAATAAAAATGTGCAAATAAACCAGAGAACTCTAAGATAAAAACTTGAAAGCAGTCAGATAAAAATAGTCTCATTATCTTCAAAGGGGAAGCAACTGTCAGCTGATTTCTCAACAGGAACAATTCATTAATAATGCAGGAGGCAGAGAAATGTTACCTGAAGTGGTTGCCATTCTCAAATTCTATACCCACATAAATTGACTTTTTAACGCAAGGCCGGAAATATCATCAGATAAACAAAGCCGAAGATATCATCACCAGTGTATATATTAATAAATATTAAGGCAACTGATTCTTAAAAGACTGTCTGAGATGTAAAAAGAAATAGTGAAGAGAAAGCAAAACATGTAAGTAAATCTAAAGAAACAAGGAATATAAAAGACAAAGATGGCATAATTCATGTTGGAGATGAATAGCAGTAATGTATTCTGTGATACTTGTACAATCCAGCCTCTAGTTCCCTTTGTAAAGAAACTCTTGAAGATATTTTACAACAAGGAGAAAAGAGTGTGAGAACTTGTCAAGGCATTAAAAAAGATGCTCACTGTGTATTGAGTTTATGATGACAAGAATGCAAGCACTATTCAAGCTACTTTTTCTTAAAATAAATAAATACACTTTAATTCTCAGAATTTCTAATCTTTTAAATTAGAGCATACTCAATAATATTAGCTTTATCTTTTTTTCATTTCCTATAAATTTATATCAAATATTAGATGAACGTTTTAAAGCTTTGACAAAAATATAGCAACTCTAAAGTAATAGAAGTGTTGTAATTTTCCTCAATGATTATTAAGATCACACTACATGGTTTCATCTTGCATAGACATTTTTATGGTCCCATACTACCATGTGAAAAAAGGACTTTCTACATTAGTATCCTAAAGAAAACATGGACACAAGATCAACATACTTTGTGTGTGTGTGTTAAGGGACAGATAATAAATAGTTTCAACTTTGAAAACCACATAGAGTACCTACACCATATTTTTCCTCTTCTTTCTCTCTCTTTTTTTTAAAAAAACATAGCCTTAAAAACTTGCATAAATTAGGTTATGAGCTAAAAGACTACCATTTGGTTCAATTTATCCCACCAACCACAGTTTACCAACCTCTGCACTAAGACAACAAAATGAAGAGTTACGGCTAATAAGCAGAAACAAAAAGTAATAATATACAATTAGAAAAAATTCAATTTGTTCAAAAGGAAGTCTAAAAAGAGAAAACGGCAACAAAACCAGATGGTACAGATCAAAAACAAAGAGCAGGATGATAGACTCAAACTGAAAGATATCAATAATCATATTAAATGTAAATAATTTGAAAACCTCAATATAGAACTTAGAAGCGAAATTAATCATTTTGAACTTCTGCCAATAAAGTCTCTCCACCAGAATGAAGGATAATTGTAAAACAGGAGACTATTTTCAAGTAAATTTTTAATAGTTATTCAAACTGACCTGAGACAAAGAGATAAACTCCACCCTCAATGTATTCTCATTCTCAGTCTGAAAATTTACAGCAGTCTTTTGCGACATTTCTAAGAATTAATATAAGATACTTCCATGTGCTTTCATAGTCTGCATATTTGTTAAGACTCGAGCAAACTTTACATTGTTTTCACAAATCTTAATTGCTTATTCATTATCCTGTTGCTGGGAGTTTGGATTTTCCATTTGTTGTTTTACAAATATATTTCTATAAACATTTTTTTTTTAATTTTTTTGTAGCATTAATGCTTTCTAAATTGTACAAACTGGAATTATTGGGTTGAAAATATAAAAACTTGTAATTTATTATATATTGTCTAAAATATTGATTTCTGATCATTTCAATCAAATTATAGAGCTATCATTCACATGTACCTGTTTCGTATCAATCTGCCAATGATATTTTTACTTATATTTTCAACTTCATTTCTAAGATATTATCTCTCTTGTTTCTAAGGACAATTTTCACTTTTCTTTGTGATGACCTGTCGTCTCCATTTCTTCAATTATATCAGTTATAATTGAATTTAATTTCCCTATGTTGTTATCCAGTAGCTCCAATAACAAGTTAGAGTAACAAGTTACTGAGTTGTTCCTGACATGTATTACATGTAATTTCATGAGAGTTTCCTTCGCCTTTCAGAATTTCTCTTAATTCATTGATTTTTTTTTCTTTTTGTTGTCAGAGCCATGTGCTTTTTTGGGATTATGATATTATTTGACTTAAACTCTGGAAGATTAAAGCTTCTCACTGTTTTCATATTTAAAGAAATGTCCCCTTTGAACAGTATCTTGTTTTAGTGCTGGGGCAGAAAATACAGATTAACCTGGAATATTTTATGGTACTAGAAAACAAAAAAGTGCTCAAAAAACAAAATGATGGGGTATGTCAAAGGGCACAGGAGCCAATCTGAAAGAGCTCCCAGTGGCCAAATCTGAATGAATTCAAGCAACAAATTAAGTAACATTAGCTTGTAATCAAATACATAAAAATAAATACCCACATATCTGTCTGACTATAAATAAACTATCACATAAAACAACAAGAAAGAAGAGACACATTTCTCACACAGAACAATTTCAAATAATTTTGTAGATTCTATGTCTCAAGGATTTGGAACATAAGTGTTTGTCCCTTGAGTGTGGGCTATGCTTTAGTGACTCATTTCCAGAGTACAATATGGAAAGTGATGTTACACTGGAGATCTTAGGAAGATTTCAAATCAACATTCACATTATCAGTGATAAGTAATACTGAAAGCAAGTGCCCAGGCTATGACATGATGCTGAGAATGACACTTTACTTCCGTGGTCTCGAAATCCCCAAAGCCCATAACCACAATCTACACTTGAGAAAAATATCAGGATAGTCCAAGTGACAGACATTCTACAAAATATCCAATTAGTACACCTCAAAAATGTCAAGGTCATCAACAAAAAGAAATGCAAGAAACCTTCACAGTCAGAAGAGCATAAGAATATATGACAGCTAAATGCAGGATCGTCTCCTATTAGGATTCTGGAAGAGAAAATGGTCATTAGGAAAGATACAATGAAATCCTAATGAAGTATAGAGTGTAATTAATAACATAGGGGCTCCTGGGTGGCTCAGTGGGTTAAGCGTCTGCCTTCAGCTCAGGTCACGATCTCACGGTTCATGGGTTTGAGCCCCGTGTTGGGCTCTGTGCTGACAGTTCAGACCTTGGAGACTGCTTTAGATTTTGTGTTTCCCTCTCTCTCTGCCTCTCCTGCTTTCTCTCTCTTCTCTCTCTCTCTCAAAATAAAAAAAAATTAAAAAATTAAAAAAAATTATCTATACATACCATTCATTATTTGTGACAAACATATTATAGTAATTTAAAATCTTAATAATAAGGAAAACTGGGTGTGGAGTTAATAGAAACTCTCTATGCCTTTGCAACTCTTCTGTAAAAATAAAATAACTGTTAAATAAAATAGTGTATTTTAAAAAGTCTTTTTGGGACTCCTTTCTGCATTATCATTTTATTTTATTTTATTATCATTATCATTTTATTTCTTTCAAAGAAATATTTAATAGATGCAAAAAATGCAATTTAAAGAAACTAAGAAGGAAAGAGAATCTGAGTATCCTTATGACTGTTAAAGAAAATAAGTCAACAGCCCAAGTTTTCTTACAATAAAACTGCTGCATCCTAGGGTATTTTTAGTGAATTTTTAGTGAATTTAGCTAACATTCATGAAAGCAGTCATTCAATCACACACAAATTATTTAAGGTTATATGAATTGGTAACATTTTCTATTTCATTTTATGTGATTATCATAATTTTGATATCTAAATATGATAGGTATAGACCTAAAGAAATTTCACAGGGTGATATCTTGGATAAAAACACATGATTTCATAACAGTACAATTTTAAACAAAGTAAGAACAAATGGAATACAATAATAGAAAGCTATTATATCATTACCAAACATGAATTTTTTCAACTCTACAAGTTTAGTTCAAACAAGAAAAATCATTTAAGTCAATCCCTAGACTAACATACCAATGGGAAAATAAACAGTTCCATAGATACATAAATATATTTGATAACACTTCATATTCATTTATGATTTAAAAACAGAGCACATTAGGATGAAAAGGCCATTTTTAGTATAATAAAAATATTTTTTAAAACAACCCTAAGAAACTTCACAATTAATAACAAAATGTTGAACTCTTTTTAAAAAAATCATGAGCAAAATAAAGATGTTCTCTCTCAAATCATCTATTCAGTATTGCATCAGAGCTTTCTTCAGTGCAGAAAGACAAGTAAAAAAAGGTGTGTTTATTTTTTCCCCTTGATCCCACTAACATTATCTTCTGCCAGATACTGCTGCATACATTACTCCCTTCCATAGCAAGACTCTCTAAAGTTTCTGGCATGTACTTTCTCTAATTTTTCTCCCTTCATTCCTTTTTAAATCACTGTAATAAGAATTCTGGATGACCGTATCATTGAAAGCCGAGCATCAAGTTCACCTATAATCTCTGAGAAACTAAAGTTAGTATTCAAAAGTCCCAACATACTTGACTTTCCAGCAGCGTGTGGTACAGTTAATCCACACTCTTCTCCAAACATTTTCTCTACCTGTATTCTAAGACACTCCAGGCTCTTAGTGTTCCCTGCAGTTCAAGGAATGTTTATGTTCCATTTCATTTATCATGTGTTTCATCTCTCCCCCCACATCCTCGTCTATCTCACACATGTTTCAATATGCGTCTGCCCCTGAACCCGGCCCTGTGTCCTCTTCTCTCAGAACACTCAATTTCTTGATATCCTACAGTCCCGAATAAAAGCAAATCCATCTTTCCGGTTGCTTGGGCCAATTTTTTTTTTAATGTTTATTTATTGCGAGAGAGGGAGAAGGAGAATGTGCCCTTGAGCGGGGGGAAGGGAAGAGAAAGAAGGAGAGAGAGAATCCCAAGCAGGCTCCATGCTCTCAGCACAGAGCTGGATCTCAAGAACCTCGAGATCATGACCTGAGCTGAAATCTAGAGTTGGATGCTTAACTGAGCCACCCAGGTGCCCCTAAATTGTTTGAGTCATACACAACAACCCCAAAACTCCATGTGCACTACTGCAGAAATTTATGTTGTATCGACGTTAAAGCCAGAAGCCAGAATGAGATTTTTAAAACGTAATCCATGTAATGCCACTCTTCTGCCAAAAATTCTACAGAACTTCTTATTTCGCTCAGAGTACAAGTCAGACTACTTAAGAGGTCCTGTCTACATACTGTTCCCTATTGCTGCTGCAACAAATTATCACAAACTCAGTGGCTCAAAACACCGCAAATTAATTGTCCTATAGTTCTGGAAGTCAGAATAAAATCCAGGTGTCAGCAGTGCTCCTCTCTTACTGGAGGCTTCAGGGACCTCCTCACAGTTTCCAGATTCCAGAGGCTCTTTGCATTCATTGGCTTGCATCCCTTCCCTCCATCTTCACAGTTTTATCACCCTAATCCCTAGTTCCACTGTTAGGTCCCTTTACTGACATGCGCCCTCTTGCATCTGTCCCACGTGGGTACAGTGGGATCACCTGAATAAAGCAGGCTAATCTTCCAATTTCAGTGTCCTTTATTTCATTACAGCTGCACAGTCGTGTTTTACTATTTAAAATAACATATTCATTGGGGCGCCTGGGTGGTTCAGTTGGTAAACGTCAGGGTGTTGACTTAGGTCATGACCTTTCAGTTTTTCGGTGGGTGGTTTCGAGTCCCACATCAGGCTCTGCACTGTCAGTCACTGACAGTGCAGAGCCTGATTGGTTTTCTCTCTCTCTCCCTGTGCTCCTCCCCTGCTCACATGCTCTGTCTCTCTCTCTCAAAATAAATAAATAAACTTAATTTTTTTTCATGTCTATCCATCTCTGAGAGAGAGACAGAGTACAAGCAGGGGAGGGGCAGAGAGAGCAGGAGACACAGAATCAGATGCAGGCTGCAGGCTCTGAAATGTCAGCACAGAGCCCAACTGGGGGCCCGAACCCACAGTGGTGAGATCATGACCTGAGCCGAAGTTGGTGCCTAACCAACTCCGCCACAAATTCTGAGAATTAGGATGCGGGTATCTTTGAGGGCCACTATTCTGCCTACTATTCTCTATGAGATCTGGGCATCCCGTTACCTCTCAGACCTCCCCTTCTACCACCTGTTTATTGATTCCTCTTTTCCACACTCACTTCCTTGCTCTTCTTGGAATATTCACAAGGAACCTCCTGATTTGGAGAGTTTTCAGTATATATATATATATATATATATATATATATATATATATATATATATTCCACTGATAGCTGCTTAGTTACTTCTTTAACTTCCTCCAAATCCTTTGCTCAAATACCACCTTCTCAATGAGGAAATATCTGACCACCACCACCCACTATGTCTCATTTCCCAATATTCCTCCCCTTGTTTTTCCTTTTTTTTTTTGAGAGAGAGTGAGAGAGAGAGTGGAGGAGAGGGGCAGAAGGAGAGAGAGAATCTTAAGCAGGCTCTACACTTAGCACAGAGCCTGACTGGGACCTTAGTTCCACGACCCTGGGATCATGCCCTGAGCCAAAAATCAAGAGTTGGACACTGACTGAGCACCCCAGGCACCCCATCTCTTCTTTTCTAATAGCTCTCTTCATCTTCTGACATACTGTAATAGTAATATATTTATTATGTTTCTTTTTAATTTCCTGAATTTCCTACTAAAAACATGAGCTTCATGACATAGGATATGTTGTTATGTGAACTAGTGAAATAACAGGTGCCTGCTCCATAACTATTATGGATTTGGAGATGAACCAATCAATAGGAAAAAAAAAAGATGACCTAAAGAAACAATTGGTAAAATACTCGAAAAATGTTTTCACAAAAATGAAAGCTCACTGCTAATTAGGATAATGCTAAGTAAAATACCAGACTGGGGGCTGGGGGTGTTAAATAACAAAGTTGGGCATCCAAAGTAACAGAACTCTCATATACTGCTAGTGAGAATATGTATTGGTTAACATTTAGGAAGCTAATATGGAACTTTCTGGAAAAATTAAAGCTAGGCACACACTATATATATCAGCAGTTTTACTCCTAATTATATACTCTAAACTTATTCAGTATACATACGTATCAGAATGCATATTTAGATGTTCATAAGGGCATTATTAATAATAGCCAAAGCTAGGGGAAGGGACACTATTGTATATTCATTATTAATATTATCTCACTAAATCCAAACACCTTCATATAAAGAAATCCTTTACAAAATGGGTTAATTTTATAAACCTATTTGAACAAAGGAAAAAAGACACAAAATAATATATGAACTATAATTATACCTTTGGAAACATTAAAAAACTCTAGTATCTTGTTTAGCAAGGGCTACATACAAGTTCAAAGTATAAAGAAAAGCAAGGCATTATTAACACAACATGAAGCCTATCGACACCTTCATAAAGGAGAAATGTTGTTAACATACCCACAGAGAAAGTTTCATAAGGTAGCAATTTTCCATTTCCATTGATTTATATTCATTAAAGTGTATATACATGTTTTATTCAACTTTCAGTATGAATTACATTTGAAAATAAAAAAAAAAACTCAAAGGTCAGTTAATAGGAAGTTAAGGGTAAAAAAACTTATCTTGCCAGTATAAAAATTGGTAAAGGATATAAACACTCATTAAAAAAAATGGAAAACACTTTAATAAGCACATGAAGAAATGCTTATCATCACTTAAAATAACAGAAATATGTTTTAATTCATAAGACTGGAAGAATTAAAAGATGATGATGATATCGAGATATGATAAAATGGTGAAGAAGTACTCTCATCCACCATTGATGAACCATTTAGCAATACTAATTAAAGTATAAAATCGCTCAAGACTGCTTCAGCATCTCCACCTTTCATCTTATTCCTGAAGGTATGCCAGCAGTGTGTGAAATAACAGTTCATGTTATTATTAAATTATTTTTAATAACTAAATGCTTGCAAGAGGAAAATGATAAATTATGATATATCCACAGGAAACTATACAGAAACTAAATTTTTAAATAAATCCTTATTTACTGAAACTGAGAGTTCTCAAATTATATTTTTAAGTTAAAAAATGACATTATATAAGATTGCATAAAGTACATAGCCATTTATGTAAAAGCAAATCGTACATGTGTGGTTATATAGTTCTATAATGTCTCTTGAAATATATACCCACTGCCAAAAACCACCTGGTAAATGCAATTATTTCTTAGGAAGAGAACTAGGAAGGCCTGAGGATCATGGTGGGAGTCTTAGTTTTAACTGCATACTCTGTTTTGCCCTTCAAACTTTATGCAAAGTAAATGCATTATCAATTCCATATATAAATTAAATAATAAACACATAACAAAATAAGTTTGACACCTCTATAATGTAATAGAAATATCCCTGTTATCCATGCAGTTTTAGTTTTCTATTGATATCATTCTGAAAAGACAGTTAATATACTTATCATTATATTTTTTTAATGTTTATTTATTTTTGAGACAGAGAGAGACAGAGCATGAGCAAGGGAGGGAGGGGCAGAAAGAGAGGGAGACACAGAATCTGAAGCAGGCTCCAGGCTCTGAGCTGTCAGCACAGAGCCTGACATGGCACTCGAACTCGTCAACTGCGAGATCCTGACTTGAGATGAAGTCGGACGCTCAACCGATTGAGCCACCCAGGCGCCCCTATCATTATACTTCTTAAATAAGAATATAATTGTTTTCAGTGAGGTAACATACAGAATATTAACAACAAGAATATCATTATTAATAATGGTGTAATGAGGTGTAATGTTGGCTATTATATACTCTGGAGTCATCTCTTCTGGGTTAGAACTCCAGCTCTACAAGTTACTTGATTTGTGCCCTTAGAACACTTATTTAGACAATGAGGATATATTTTTCTTAATTATAAATGAGAGGTAATAATAAAAATATCTTATGAGGTTACTGTAATATTAAGTAATAATAAATAAATCAAATTTTACAGTTATCATTATCAGGATATATCAGTGTGTTTCAGATTATTATAAACTATATCTTATTTAATTCTCACATAAAAACATGTGTAATAATATTTACATCAATTTTTTTTTTTTTGCTTTCAGAAGCGTGTAAGTATTAGCGGCAAGAAAAGTGTTGTTTTTTTTAATTGTTTTACTTCTCTTGGTGATTTAAACGGCAGTATTCTTTTTGTTTAGTGATTATGATTATGTGTGGTGCTCACTGTCACCTTGATAGATATTTTCAATTCCAATTTTTAATAAGGAAAGAGAGCTCATCTGTTTTTGCACATTCACATCCTCTTTTTCCACATCATAATATCCTATCACTAGCTCTTCATCAGTTCAAAATATCTCTCATTCTCCACTTATTTTGTCTAATTGATAATATGCCTATGAGAAACTGCCCAACACAAAACTAACTGACTCCCATTTGCCTCAGATGATTACAGTAACTCTCTCCTTCGTCCACACGGATTTTTAAATTGTCACGCCTGTCTTTTGATTGAGTTTGCATTACACAACAAAATTAGTCACCTATTCTTTGCAGGTTTTTTTTCCCTCCCTTGTCTTCTATAATAATGCTAGTCTTGCTCTTCTTCCCCACCACCCCACCACCCCACTTCTCCTTGGATGTTCTCTGCCTCTACCTGTATGCTATTTGATTTTTAATCAAAAGTCATGTCCTTGATATTTGCTTTATCTATTTATTGTTTCCCTTCAGAAACTCAGACATCAAGGATGCAGAAACTGGGTCTGTTCATGATTCACAACTCTATCCTTCTGTTCTGCTAGACTCAGAATAGTCAAACACATATGTACAAACTAAATTTGTTGCTAGATTTGATGTAGGTTTGTGGTGAAATTGGTGTCAAGGAAAATTGCAAAACTCAGTGGTCTTGGAGTGTTTTTGGGTGTTTGGAAGACATAATACTGAACTGAGAAGTTCACTGATGGAATTTAAGCTAAACAGCCACCAAAATAGGAAATATTCCTTTAGAAAAAGGTCTATAATAGTATATGCTCTTACTTTGTAAAATTTCATACTTCATAAAATAATTTTAGTACTGGACTGAGAGTTAACATCTGAATTTAAAATTCTAAATT
Organism: Felis catus; assembly: GCF_018350175.1. Taxonomy (NCBI): domain Eukaryota; kingdom Metazoa; phylum Chordata; class Mammalia; order Carnivora; family Felidae; genus Felis; species Felis catus. Next base: position 219,515,168 of record NC_058368.1, on the reverse strand, counting down.
TAATAGTTTTATGTAATCCATAAACACATACAGTGTAGTTTTAAATGTGAAGTTAAAGAAGTGAAATAATTTTACTGAAAGAGGGAATCTGAAATTTACATAAAATGCCCTTTGCCTATTGTGGATTAGGGTTCTAAGGAGAGAACCAAAGGAGAGAACTATATTCCAAAAGAATTACTGCTCCCTTCTCTAAATTTAGCCCATCTATATAGAAACTTACATGTTCATACTGTTCTTTATTTTTGCTTTCAGTTGCAATTATGAGAAGCCATGGGACAGTTACCCAATTAGCATCACAATAATAATAATGGCAATAGTAATAATAATATTAATAAAATATTAAGGTTAAATAATATTGTTTACTAAAAATGTAGAAATTTAACTATGAATATTTAGGAACTCACTTCAGAACATTTATTAAAGTATTCACTCCTTTTCATGCTTTCATAAAAGGTAACTGAGAATCTGAATATATGAACATATACCAAGTGTGAAACATTGATGAGCAAACACAATAACATACATCCCACTTTTTCATTTTCTTTCCTGAAGAGAACATTATTCTTCAGTACAATGGGGACAGAATTTAATTGAATATATAATTATGTATTGTCTCCAAGAAAGAAAATGAGAGGGCTTTGGTAGAAATTCATAATACAATAATAATAATTTCCCATGCTTCATGACCATTACACATGCACCTGTTACTGATAAATTACGCTGAGATACTTTCTGCTGAGCAAATTTATGTGAGATTTAATACATTTTTCATCTACAGAGATTTCTCCCGAGTTTTTGTTAAAAATCTACTCAATTTTCACATAATCTTCATTATAAAGTAATCATGTTTCTTAAAAGTTTATATTTGAAAAAATGATGGGTTAAATTATAGTTTTAAATTTTTATTTGAATTTGAATATTTTGAGATAATAGGTAAGTTTTCCAAAACGTATTTGGCACAGAAAAAAAATTTTTAATCATTTTTTATTGTCATCAGTCTATTATTATTTTGAATGCCCTTCTATCTACTTCCAACTATTACTAGTCTTTGTGAATTCATTGGCCTAAAATCACAGAAAAAAAAACCTTTAGAAAATAAACCCATAATTATCTTTTTCTAAAATATATTCCAATAAAAGTAACTTCAAGGGATGTGACATAGGGAGGTAGATTTTAAGAGGTGCTATGTGGCTAACTGAAGAAACAGGAAAAGAGAAGAGATTTCTGTGGGGAAGGGCTAATAAATTAGTAAACATGAAACAGGAATATACAAAAGTCAGGCTGTGGTAGGAAAGAAAAGATGACAACATTCACAGCCTCTCTGGGATAGTAACTCAAGGGGGGAAAATGGGAGAATGAAAGGGTAGACTTTCCATAAATCCTTTAAGGACAATATGGGCAGTGGAGTGTGGTAAATATGTTTAGGTGGGGTGTGCGTGTGTGTGTGTGTGTGTGTGTGTGTGTGTGTGTGTGAGTTGTTTCATGAAGGTTATAAAATGAAGTTGTCACACGTATTTATGAATAACCTTTATTTTTTTAATTTTTTTAATGTTTATTTTTGAGAGAGAGACAGTGTGAGCAGGAAAGGAGGAGAGAGAGAGGGAAACACAGAATTCGAAGCAGGCTCCAGGCTCTGAGCTGTCAGCACAGAGCCCGATGTGGGGCTCAAACCCTTGAACTGTGAGATCATGACCTGAGCTGAAGTCGGACGCTTAACCAACTGAGTCACCCAGGCGCCCCTATATGAATAATCTTGATATTTGGTAGTATGTTATGCAAATAACTTCATGGAAGACTATAGAAAACATGTTATCACTACTACCAGTAAAACTTGTATTTAAAAGATGATTGTGGTTGTTATTTATATATGAGCATTCCATACTTAATTCCATTTATCTTGTAAATAAATGTCATTTATTTTTAACATGCAACATTTACCATTTGATGTTTTTCTTGAAAATGTTAAAAGGGACCCTATTTCCTAATATTTTAAATGAGAAAAAATATAATGCTCACACATTACATCTAAGCTCAAAACCAATTCTAAAATTTAGTAACCAAAGTACAGTAAAATCTGTATAATATGAATAACGTGCTATAATGTTAATATGTAAAATGCTTAAATCCATGTTACCTGATCACCTAAGGTTAATATGAATTAGTATGGCTTCTCTCTGTTATAAAACTTGGATACACATTCTTTTTGACAGCCTTTGATATCTTCAAATCATCTATGCCTGGTTTTGAAGTTTCATCCTCAATGCAAATGCATCTGGAATGCAACTCAACTACCTTCCTAAATACTGCTTTGTTAAAATATAGTGAGCTTTGAGGATGCAAGCATATTTTCCCTATGTAACTTCTGGCTGAAATATCATTGTATTGAAAGATATAAATATTGTATGCATTTTGAGAATTAAAAACCAAGAGGTGGTCTGCCTGGAAAACATTATCAATGTTACGCAGGCCAGGCTTCTATTTAAAAATGCTTTTATTACCTCTTGCTTGAGGATTAGTATAAGAAGATCTTAAGCACTCTAATTCAGATTTGTCTTATTTTGTGGTCTTTGCATATCAGATAAATAATGTCCTGATCCATCCAAAAGTCCAAATGTCCCCTCATCAGGAAGGTCTAGAACCACCTAATCTAAAGGAGTCTCTGCCAATATCTGTCCCATCATCCTCATTTACTTTCTTCCAGGACTTTTTCTATCTAAAATTGTCTACTGTGTTATTTGTTTCATGCCTCATTCTTTTAGTGGCTGCAATTAATAGGGTTCAAATAGAAAATAACCATATACCAACACTCTGCCTGCCCCCGCCCACTAAAATCAGATCTCTATATATTAAACAGTTAAAGGGTTTTCGGTTGTTGTCATTTGTTTGTTTGTTTAATGTAGGTCTTTTTTGGTCATATTTGGATTGTTTTTAAGAAATATTCACCTGGAATTTTTAGTGTCAAGAACAGTATTATTACAGTCATTAAAATATCCAACTCTCTGAAGATAATATTTAACATCCATTAAAATGTTTGCAATTTCTGAACTCTTATGTAGCATTTTCTCCACGTGCTCGACTCAGATCTGTTCACCCCCGGAAGACTGCAGTGGGGAGGTCAGGGCAGCTTCCTCTCTCTATTCTAGTTGGAACTACTCTTTCTCCCCTGTTACCAGGTTTGACTTGATTGTACCTACATTATTAAGGGTGAAAGGAACCTGGTCTAATATGGTGGGCACAGTTGGTATTTCTGGCATTCTGTTTAAGGTTAGGTTATTCTTTCATGGATCATGTTTTTTCAGTTTTTGGAAGATCTTTCTTCTAGAAATTTACAGTGATCACTTTTTATGAGGCATTGTACATCAAAAGAGCTCCAAAGAAATACAGATAAGTAAAAAATAAAAGCATATACCTTGGCTCTCCAATCTTGACTTTTAATAACATTGATTTATGTGATGCAAATCCCAAAATTTCATTTCCACTTTACTTACAATTACTGCAGAAATAGAACAGGGGGATAGTTGGCACTTATTTTTTTTTGTTGGTGGCTTTTGGGTTCTGTGCTCTCTCAGAGATTAAAAGAGTCCCATAACTTCCTGTTAGCTTTACTTATTATTTTCTCCTTCTCTTAAAGGCAGATACTTCGTGAGCAGATAAATTATATTTTCTCTACTATATGCTTAATAGGAGTAATTAATACCTGAATAGTGGGTCTTCTAGATATTTACTGAAAGAATGAATGCATACTTCATTTTTAGGGGGTTTGTGGAGCCCATAAGTCTACAGAAAAGGGTGATTAAGAGGCTGGAACCAAATGCATGACTTCAAGATTAGATAGGACATGAAGGAGAGGAGATCTTAAGAGAAGTCCGTTTCAGAAAGTGAATACTAATGGCAACTCTGGAAGGAAGAAATAAAATTACAAATGGGAGCAGGTTCAGAAGCAAGAACCCAGAAAGAACTAAAATAAAGATTGAGCTATTTAGGAAAATGTAAAAAAACTGGCAAACTAGGACAGTATTTCTTGATCTTAGCACACTTGATGTTTGGAACTAGAAAATTTTATGGAGGTCTGTTCTATACATTGCGGGTTTTAGCAGTAAACTTGGATTCTGCCAACTAGATCCCAGTAGCAGCCCCTTTACTGCCACCACCTGATGGTTTTATTGTACCAAAAAATGTAGACAGTTACCCTAATTATTTTTAAAGTATTATTATATTTTCACTTCCTGGAGTGAATTGTCTTACTATGCTCACTCAAAATCAGGTTATTATTACCCAAATATGTTATTAATTTTTTGGCGTGTTAGGGGTTTTTCTCAGTATCTGGTTTTGATTAAAAGTCTAATTTTAACATGCTCTTCCCCACTTGAGAGTAATTATTATATAAAATGAATACAAAATTTTTGTAGTAAGTAAAATTAGTATTTCTTTGACCACTGTTTATCTGTTACGGCTTAAACTAAATTCAAGAGTATCTAAGTTTTTTTTTGTAGTTTAAATTCATGTTAATTAATAGACAGTGTAGTATAGATAAGAGTATCTAGTTTAATGTCATTATGTATATTGTTTGAATATTTGGAACCTAGATATTTGAAATTATTTGTCCAGGGTGACTGAATCAGGCAATAAGAAACCGTGATTAAAAGTCATACTTAAATAAAAATAGTTTATAGTTATAATGATTCTCAAATCTTAAATTGGAAAAATGTAATATGTCTATAGAAAGATGCAAAATGAAAGCAACATAGTACAAAAGTAGATTACTTGAAGTTCAAATATAAACCCCTTGCTATGGAAGTTAAAGCGAGGGGACATGGTGTTATCCTATAAAGGAAACTTCTTAAAGGCAAATTTTGTTATTATCTCACTGAAAAGAAAAAATAACTTAACGACAATTATATTTTGGTTCAGGATGTATTTGATTGAATGGTTAGAGGAAAATGTGGTTTGATCATCAAGAGCTGAACAAAGAAATGCTTTGAGTGAGTTCATTATTGGCTGGCTTTGTTGTTTTTTGTTTGTTTAATTTTAGAGAGAAAGAGCCAGACGGGGGTGGGAAGGGGTGGGGAGAGAGAGAGAGAGAGAGAGAGAGAGAGAGAGAGAGAGAGAGAGAATATTAAGCAAACTCAGTATGGAGACTGATGCAGGGCTGAATCCCACGACTCTGGGATCATGACCTGAGCCGAAATCTAGAGTCAGGCGCTCAAGCAACTGAGGCACCCGAGTGCCTCTTGGCTTGGTTTCTTAATAACAGTCATGGCAATGACAATTTGGCGACTGATCTATCTCTTTTTCTTTCTCTCTGTTTATTTCTTCTTTTTTTTCTAAATGGATTTTAAAATTCTCATATACTTTATAATGCAAAATATTATTAAATTAAAAATGAATATATAGTAAGATGAATATATTAAAATTAATGTGGATAAAACTAACATATATAATTACATAACATGAATATATAAATTAAACCATTCACATAATCATAGTTTGATTTCATACATGAAAGAATGAAGGCTAAGAGAAGTAGGTTGATTTAACCACTATGAGAAAAATAGTAGTAGAAACAAGGTTATATCCTAAGTCTTCTGATCATTGATTACATGCTTTTCCTTCTTTTTTAAGTGTATTTATTTATTTATTTATTTATTTATTTATTTTTGAGAGGGAGACAGAGTGTGGGAGTGAGGAGGGGCAGAGAGAGAGGGAGTAGAGAATCTCAAGCAGGCTCCACACTGTCAATGCACAGCCGGACACAGGGCTGGAACCCACAAACCATGAGATCATGACCTGAGCCAAAACCAAGAGCCTGTTGCTTAACCAACTGAGCTACAGAGGCTCCACAATTATATGATTTTCCTAAGCTTCCCTCAGCTTTTACCCAATGAGAAGCAATAGGTTTTTCCCTCTGTTTCCCTTAATCAGTAATGGGGTTTTATCTGAGAAATTATATACCAATCTATTCTTTATAGGATTTGGTTGGCAAATTGTGTGGTATTAAAAAAAAAAAAGATTCCCTCTTCACGCATGTGCTTTCAGTCTTGTCCTCACCCTATCAGTGTAATTCTCTCCATTTTCTTATTCTGAGCTTCTCAAATATTTCCCACTACAATGGGGTGTCTATCATTATCTTCCATATGTCAAGGAATTAGAACATGTATTACTAATATATCTAAACCAACCTAGATACATCATTAAGCATCAATGTTACATTCCTACTTTAAAGGTAGTAAAAACTGGAAGTGAAATTTCTGAAAGAAAGGATAAATATGTATTAGATTTACTGTAAGTACTTTTAGAAAGAATATTTAGGGAATTTAAAATGTTTTATATCCATCGTAGTATATGTTTATTAAAATATTCTATATTGCACATTGCCTTTTTGACATCTGCAAATCTGTTTATATCTAAATAAGATTTTTAATTGTATAAGTAATTAATGCAATATAAATAATAAGTAATTAATGCAAGTACTATACTATAGAAAAGGAAAATGTTTAAATAGCTATTTCACAGGTCATGACATGAATAAATGATTCAAACTACAAAGTGGTCCTGAAATATAAACCAAAAAATAGATACTCTGGGCATTAGAAGTAAGCTTATAGCTACAGAATCTAATAAATTTCTGTTGATCTAGTAATTCAGCACATATTACATAGAAAGGAACTAGTGGACACATCCCATAAATTCCTTATGTTTGTTCTTGTTAAAGAGTTTTCTGACTTGCCTTGTTCAAGCAGAGTAAATAAGAATAAAATTTGGTTTGTATATCAAGATGCATATACAAGTATTACCAGTTTTAATTACCCATAGGGATTTAAATTCTAGACTAGTCCCCCCCCCCCCCCCCCCCCCCAAAGAACCGAGCAGGACCAGATGATTCTGGGAATTCAATCCAGTGCAACTCAGGTCAATTCAATCAATGAAATATTAAGCTCTATTCAAAGAGCCAAAGACAAAGTGAGGTGTGAAGTATAGGACTTGATCTCAAGGTGTTGACACTCTTCTGGGAGAGAACAAATGAAAGTGCATAAGAAGTCACTTGACTATCATGAGAGAGTATATAATGCAATGGTAATTTAATTTACCAACACTTATCAAATCCTTATTAAAATGCACTAGGTAAAAGAAAACACAGGCAAATAACCCAAATAAGCTCTTTGTTCAGGAAGAACCAAAGGAAATTATTTACTGTATAGTTTCTTTGGTGTAGATTTCTGTTATTATATTTTCATGTGGTTGCTTTCATTAACTAAAAGTTGCCTATCACAACAACCATAAAATGTACCTTAACCCACTGATCTTGGACACCCAATCAGATGCGACCTGTGATAAGTCTGCTACCGTGTGCTTTCTGGTAATACTGCTCAGATTGCTGCCACTTTTCCTTCTCCTTATAATTGATATAACATTTAACCTTTAATGTCATCGATGCCATATTGCCAGACATTTAAAGATGACCGAAATAATTGGAACATGAAAAAACATATCAAAGTGTTTTAAAATCAATGAAAAAATACTTTACATAACTTTTAAAAATAGTTTTTCTTAGAGGATTAAAAATTATTAGCACATTTTAATTGTTTGGATGAAGCTATTAAAGTTTAGGTTAACGCAAAATTCTCCATCACGGTAATGTATCTATCATAACTTTACAGTGTTAACATAGGATGTATTAACATGTGATTATATTTACTTTTATCTTGCTAGTGTTTCCCTTTCTTCTTTGATATATTTTCATACTGTCCATAAAAATAATAACCATGCCTATTAACACAAAACCTTTCTTAAGACACTAACTTCTACTACATTCAGATAGTGCCAAAAAAAGAACACTCAAAATGAATAGAAGATAGTTCACACAAGCATTCATTGTTACTTTTCGTTCGACTCTCAACCACAACTAATTTTCCTCACTTTTATAAGTGAATAGAGTAGAAACTTGTCTCTGTCCACATATCGCAGTAAGTAAACCACTTCTGCCTGCTTGTCTTCTATGTATTTTCCTTTATATAAATGTGCCCACAGTGAGACTTAAGAAAAGTAAATAACACTCATATCTGAAATAAGTTTTCTTATAAAAAAGCTATTTTTTTGGCCTTAGGTCATATTTTTAATGACATTTGCTTTCTCATTCTATAGAATATTAAACTACTTTTAAATGTCTTTTCTTCCCTGTGAAAATCAAGAGCAATGGGAACCATTGCATATGTATCTATCTATCTATCTAGTCATTTCAAGTAGCCAGATTGACGTATAGTTTTCTCACTATCATTGATTTCTGACTACAAATTCTAAAAGCGTAATTTTAGTACTTCTTTAATCCATGAGGAAATGGACAGAATTAATTCTATCAAGTGAATTTCTACCTTTACCATGCTGTATTTATTTATTCTGTGGTTTTTCAAATTATAATTTCTATTCCATAAACAAAAATTGCTTTATGGATATTTAGAGAATAAAATTTGTAAGAATGATGATCTTGATAACCTTCAAATTTTCCTAAGACATGTAAAGAAAGAATGTAACTATTTGCCATTTCAGTGCAAACTTACCTTGCCCACATATTGGTAATCAGATCCTGTGTATTCCTCCAGTAAGAAAAATTGATTCCACATCCACCCACGTTTTTGACGATGCAGAATTTTGCCATCACTCCTAGGTACACGTGCACCTAAAATTCTTTGCTGGGGTACAGGAGTCCTTCTGAACATTATCTCTGGAGAACAGAAATGTGGCAGGCATACCCAGAGTAGAAATAGTAGCAAAAATTGGTATATTGTCATAGTTCACTTCTTGAAAATTTCCAACGTGGATGAAGAGAAAGCAGTCCTGTTTTATTGAGTTGAATTTTACTGTGTTTCAACTGGTTTCCAACATCTCATCAATGTTTTGGACATGTTTCCAAAAGCTTCAAACAAAAGAACAAACAAATAAAAAAAAGTCAGTTGAAAACATTATGAATGTTACCTGTTACCTTAAATATGAAATTGATAAAGAATAGTAGCAAACAAAATACCTACTTTCCTGCTGTTTTATAAAATAATGATTACTTTTGGAAGATATTGCTTGTCTAGTAACATGTCAGCAAATTATGAAAAGATCATGGTAAATAATGTCTTTCAGACAAATTTTAAGGAAGGGGCATATTAAGCTTTGTTTCTTTTTTCTTTTGTGATTATAACAGTTTTCAGGAATTATGATCCCTGTATGGAGTAGGGATGAAGTTAATTTTGCACATCAATTTTTTCAGAGTAACTTAACATAAATTAAAAAAACTGAAAACAAAATATTGATTTAATTAAAGCTACAGAAAACATGCATCTGTTGTGCGATACAATGATATTTGAATGTTTTTAAACAGCAGCAGTTTCTTCCAATTTAATTCTGCTCAAAGGTAAAAGCAATATAAGAACAAATAAAACACTTGAAGTGCCTTTAGCTGAAGAGTTCTCTCTTCCCTCTTAAAGTAGAAAAAAATCACTACTAAAGTAGATCCATTTGTAATATAATTCATACTACTGTGTAGAGGGAGTGAATGACATTGTCAGCTGTACTCCCACTACAAAAGTTCTGAGTCTAGAACTCCACACTGCCCCAGCCTGACTAGGGAGGGCCATAGATTCCAGGCTGCTCTCCACCTCCCTCCCTCTGCTTGCTTCCTCAACCCAGGTAACCCTATTAAATATAAATCAGATTAGGTCACTTATCTGAACAAAAAACTCACATGAAGTCTCCTCTCACTTTGATTAAAACCCAGTGCCTTACAAAAACCTACAATTCTGTACTTGATCTCATGACTACTGGTCACTTCTCTGACCTCATATTTTACCCCAATCCCCCATGTCACCTCCCAAAACGGACTCCTTTCCAGCCAAAGTGTCCTTCTTCTTTCACCTTGCAATACACTTCATATTCTCCTCTCCTAAACTAGAACTTTCTACTTTTTCCTTCTATTTGTAATGTTTTTCCACATAGAGGTCCACTTGGTTAGACTTCTTGCCTCCTTCAGGTCTTTCTTGAATCCTCCCCTAACATTCCATATATACCCATATACTATAAGTGCTTTATTTTATTCGGGATGCATTCTGTCTCCCTGCTGTAATCCCATGGGTTGTTTTGCTACTGTATAACAGACTCTTACAGCAGATGATCAACAAACATTTTAATTGAATAAATGAATATATTGTAAGTTGATTAAAAAATCTGAGTGCCATTCCTCTTTCTATGTAGTTATGCTCCAACACTTATGTATGGAAATACATTTTTGAAATCATAATTACTTTATTTTATTCTTTGTTTATATTATTGTTAATCCTCACAATCTTGTTTTTATTTTAAAATCTCCTCTATAGATTGTTCTTTGTTTCCTGTTAGGTAAGGATTTTATTTCAGAATAGGATAAAACATTTCTTATAAAAAAGTAGTTTTGGTACCGAAGGATTGAGTTCCTTTTCTCTAATATGGCAAGCATTCTAAGTCCTCCAGCATTGACACTGACATTTATGCTTTCATCCACAATAATCTGTTAGCAATCTGCTTATTCTTTTCGGTTTTCTTTTATTAAGAAGATTTAAAAGTTAATGCAAACATGTTTTACAAATAAGATTAATGGTGAAGCAGTATTCCCTTGAGTGTATTAAATGACAGTGGAGTTCTCTACAGCATGTGAAGCATTCAAAATGACAGATGTAAACTGTATTAAAAAATCATGTATTGCTATACTTGGAGTATAGAAATTATCTGATACATAAAATGATTTTACCTTACAAAGCACTGACATTACAGAAACTTAAATTGATTGGATTCTAAGTAATAGGAACATTTACCAAACCAATGTTTGTCTTTTTATGTAACAGGGCATGATAGATAATATTTCCAGAAACTTTCACTGTTCCTAAAAATTAGAGGACAGTGTGTATAATTTACTCTATCTACTTTCTGTGAAAGCTTTAACACTTATTGAAGCAACATTCTCATTTCATCTCTTTTTTTCATTTTAAAAATATATTCCAGCAACTGTAAGATATATTGGTAATCATTTTCAATGCAATTATAACTATCTATAATTTTAAAAGTTTAAGCATCAATATTTTGGGGAATAAGTAGGTGGAGATGATAACTGTGAAAATTGCTAGTAAATAACTGGAGCTCTACCTACGCATGGAATTTTTTTTTCATCATTTTTCTGGTTTCCTATATGTTAAAAAATATATTTTATATGAATTAAATATTTGATAAACCATTTCAAATGATGACAAGATTAAATAAAATTTTTAAAAGCAAAAGTTTTAAACTTTTTTAATGATTTTTTAAATTTATTTTTGAGAGAAAGAGTCAGAGAGCAAGCAGGGAAGGGGCAGAGAGGGACACACAGAATCCCAAGCAGGCTCCAGGCTCTGAGCTGTCATCACAGAGCCTGATGTGGGGCTCAAACTCACAGACCACAAAATCATGACCTGAGCTGATGTCTGATGCTTAACCACCCAGGTGCTCCCAAAAGTTTTAAATTTTGATTATTTTGATTTATGATTTTTTTCCTTTATTCGACTGGGCTTTTGGTCCCATATCTAAAAATCTTTGGGGACACCTGGGTGGCTCAGTCAGCTAAGCATCTGACTCTTGATTTCAACTTAGTTCAATATTTCATCTGTCCCTCCCCTGCTTGTGCTTTCTCTCATTCTCTTTCTCTCTCTTTCTCTCAAATAAATGAATAAACTTAAAATCTATGCCTAACTTAAGATCAAGAAGATTCATCTCATGTCTTCTTTTCAAAGGTTTATTGTCTTAGTTCTAACACTTAGGTCTATGATCCAACTTGAATCAAGTTTTGTATATAGTGTGAGATATGAATTGAAGTTCTTTGTTTTGCATATGAATATCTAGTTTCCCAAGCTCCATTTGTTGAAAAGTCCATTCTTTCTCCTCTGTATTGCCTCCGTGCTTTTGTCAAAAATCAGTTTGTCTACATATGTGTGTCTATATATGTCTACATTTGCATTTTATATTTAAATTTTATAATTACCTTGAAATTTCTATATAAAAGCCTGTGGGGATTTGACTGGGATTGCATTGAATCTTTAGATAAATTTGGGGAAAATGGCCATCACAGCAACATTGACTCTTCTGACCTAAAAACCCTATATATCTCTACATCAGTGAGTTCATCTCAGTAATGTTTTAGAGATTTCAGTGTACAGATCTTGCTTACTTTTTATCAAATATTACCCTAATATTTTCATATTTTGTTGTTATTTTTCTTTCTAAACCACTTTATTGAGATATGATTGAGATACAAAAATCTGTTCATGTTTAATTTATACAACTTGATGAGCTTGAACACTGTTAAATTCATTACTTAATAAGGATTTTAAATCATTAAAATATGTTTAAATATATTTAAAAAAAGACAAGCCAACAATATATAATAACATTATATTTGGTTATAGACATATCTAGAATATACAAAGGATGCTCAAAATCCAAAAATCAAAAAGCATAAAGTCCAATAAAAAATGGGGAAAGTATTTGAACCAACATTTTTACCTATAGAAAGCAAAAATGTACATGAAAAGGTGTCCAACGTTGTTCGTTATCTGAGAAATGCAAATTAAAATGACTAACTATTGGGGCACGTAGGTGGCTTATTCGGTTAAGTGTCCAATTCTTGATTTCAGCTCAGGTTATGATCTCATGTCTTAAGGTGGAATCTCAGCGCTGCTTAAGATTCTCTCTCTCTTTTTTCTCTTTTTCTCCCACTGCCCCTCCCCTGCTTGCTCACACACTCTTTCAATAAATAAATAAATAAATAAATAAATAAATAAATAAATAAAGTGACTATTACCAAGTATTAGTGAGAATGTGGAGGAACTAGAACAATTCTACACTATTAATGGGAATGTAGTTATATAATCTCCTTGGAAGATAATGTGGTAGACTGAAATAATGACACCTCAAAGACATTCACATTCTAATCCCTGGTACCTGTGGAATCTGTAAATATGTAAAAGGGACCTTGCAGATGTTATTAATTGAACAATTGTAGAGATTTCAAGAGAGTATTTTGGATTATTTAAGTGGGATCATTGTAATCATAAGGATCCTTGTAGGAAGAAGGCAGGAGGATCAGAGAGAATAGTAAGAGATAAGATCACAGAAGCAAGGGGTCTGAGTGCCCTGAGCAAGAGGGCAGCAGCCAGCACGCAGGAAGCTTAGAAACTATAAAAGGAAAGCAGTGGATTCTCCCCTGTGGCTTCCAGATGGAACATGGCCCCTCGACACCTTGATTTTAGACTTTGACTTCTAGATATGTAACAACATAAATCTATGTTGTCCTAAGTCACTTGGTTTGTGGTAAGTTGTTATAGTAGCAATAGGATTGGTAGATGCTTAAAACAGTAAAAGTACATCTACAATATAATCCAGTCTTCTGCTCCCAGGTATTTATAAAAGAGGGATGAAAGTATATGCTCATTTAAATGTTGTATATGAATGTTTACAGAAGTTTATGGATAAGAGAAAAAACCTGGAAACAAGCCAAATGTTACAGGTGAATGGATAAACAAATTAGAGTATATCTGTACAATGCAATGTTACTAAACAATACAAAAGAATGATATTTTTTGGTTTCACATGTAAGGAGCTTGAAATTACCACTCCAAGCTAACACAACACAAACTTGAACAGATTAAAAAACCAGCAATTCTTCTTGGATCCATAAGAGACAGAAGGACTCTGGGCAAACTACTGCTCCCAAGATTGGAGAGAGAGACATGTGAATAGAAGGAAACAAGGCTTACCAGCAGAGACTCAGGAGCAGAAACTATCTTAGAACCAGTAATGGTAGAGGAAAACTGAACTATAATTGACAAATTAATGGAGGCTTAGTGCACACAACTCTCAAAATTAACTCCAGGAGACACAGCCATGCTGTTTGGGGAGGTGCTCCTCAATACTTGGCGATTTACCTGTGGGGGACTCACCAGTTTCCTACAGTAAAATGTCATAAAAATCCCCATATGCTTTCAACGGGGAAGGAAATATTTTGAAATGCCTCAGAACACTGTGTTCCTAACAAGGTCTGCCCTCAGGGAAACTAGTTAACCAGAGCCTAACTTGGAGTATTATCAAAGCCTAACTGACCTGAGGGAAGGGAAATACAGAATTCAATCCCATATAACCTTCAGGTTTCTCCTACAGAGGGAAAAAAATGAGAAATGCTTGTGAAGTTCACAGTATAAGGGCATAGGTTCACTAAAAGACAGTTACTAATCAGAGGCTATAGAACGCTTCCCCCGCCCCACACTTAAACATCCCATTACTACAGGACCATTTACAGCAGTTGCATTTCCAGTACAATATATCCAGCTATCAAGAAAAAAATTACAAGGGATACCAAAAGGCAAAAAACAAACAAACTGGAGAGACTCAGCAAGCATCAGAATCAGACATGGCAGGAATGTTGGAATGATCAGGCTTGGAATTTAAAGTAACTGTGGTCATAAGTAAACATAAGTAAAGAGATGAAATCCTAAGAAAGAACTACAAAGAAATGCAAGAAATAAAGAACACTGTCACATAAATGATTAGGCTCATTAGTAGACTGGACATGGCTGAGAAAAGCATCTTTGATCAGGAAGATATACCAGTAGAATCCTCCAAAACCTTACACATCCACCTTATATATTTGTCTAAACCCATAGAATGTATAACACCAAGAGTGAACCATAAGGTAAACTATGGACTTTGAGCAATTGTGATGCATCAATATAGGTTATTCCTTGGTAAGAAAATATACCATTCTGGTAAGCAATGTTAATGGGAGAGGCTATGTATGGGGGGGGGGCAGTGGATATATTAGAAATCTCTGTTCCTTCCTCTTAAATTTCTTGGAAACCTAAAAATGCTGCAAAAAATAAACAATTCATAAGCACACACATAAAATAAAAATAGGGAATTGTATGAAACAAACCAACAGTTAATTTGTCCCATGTAAATTCTTCCTGGGTGTGGTCTATGCAGCTAGAAACCCAGTTTTAGACTTTTCAAAATATTGCTCTTTCATTATAAATACCACAAATAAATATTCTTTCACTAAACTCAAAATGTGGAAACTCTTTGACACTTCCATTAATTCAAGCCCATCTCCAACATAGTCTGTCAATATATACCCGTGTTTTTGTTTTCTTCATAGTGGTCATCTTTTTTTTTTTTTCTTCCTATTGTATGTGACAACACACTATTTTACTTATTTATTTATTTATTTTTTTATGAAAGAGAAAGAGAAAGAGTGAAAGTGAGCAGGGGAAGGGAAGAGGGACAGAAGGAATCTTAAGCAGTTTCCACACTCAGCAGGGAGCCTGATGTAGGGCTGGGTCTCACAACCCTGAGATCATGACCGGAATCCTAAGTCAAAATTAAGAGTTGACTCTTAACCAACTCAGCCACCCAGGAACCCTTATGTTTTTTTTTTATTTTTTTTTATTTTTTGAGAGAGGCAGAGAGCAAGTGAACCAACACACTATTTTATGTTATCATTTCATGCAAAAAATGGTTTCCTTAACCTTCATTTTTTTTACTTAAAATATATCCTGCGGGGTACTAGCTAAATTAATTTTCCAAAAACCATTTCACCCTGACCCAAATCAATTAAAAATTTTAAATATATCTAACTACCAGGATAATAACATGGAACCAAGTGATATTTTAAAAAATATATTTTTTTACATTATTTCTGATTGGTTATTTAGTTTCAAGCCTGATATGTAACTTTTTATGTACATAAACTACTCCCTCACTAATACATAATTCTGAATCTTGTCTAGGTATTTATACTTTATTGAATTTCCCTCACTAGTGAATTGTTACTGTGTATATATAGGTGTGTAAGTAAACATTTCTTTTTTTTTTAAGTTTATTGATGCATTTTTGAGAGAGAGAGAGAGAGAGAGAGAGAGAGAGAGAGAGAGAGAGAGAGAGAGCGCACTCACATACAAGTGGGGGAGGGGCAGATAGTGAGAGAGAGAGAGAGAGAGACATGATGCCTGATCCCCAAAACCATGAGATCATGACCTGAGCTGAAATCAAGTCAGATGCTTAACCAATTGAGCCCAACTAGGCACTCCAACATTTCTTGAATTAAGTAAAAAATATGTTTTAAAAAAGTCTTTCTGAATCGGTTGGGTTATTTCTGGTGAAAAATAAAGGCTAAAGTTTAGAATATGAAAATATCACTTAAGGGAGCTATACTTGTAAACGGAACTATAATTAGAAGGAATCAAATGGGCTGAGACCAAAGTTAAACTATTTCTTGCCATGAAAATGCTAAAAATTAATGAAATTATATAATTTTATTTCCAGTTAATAAATTTATTTTCAAGAAGCCCTTTCAAAACCCCAGTAACGTATTTTAATCTCAAAAATAATTTCACATGAGTATCACAAGAATCATTGAACCATAGCTGAGCATTCATTCTGCATTCCCACAATTCCTTTAGACCAGTGCTTTGCAAACCTTAATGTACATTTACATCTCCTGGGGCTCCTGTTAGAAGTCAGTGTTCTCATTTAGTGGGTTTGGGGGGGGGCACAATACTCCACACATCTAACAAGCTCCCCTGTAAGGCCAATGAGGCTGGCCTACACACTTTGAATAGAAAAATCGAAGGACTCTCTAAACCTAAGTCATCTTCAGAATGTGTTTATGACTTTCCCCTGTTTAATGACTCACAGCTCAGGTATGTGTCCTGTTACACTTTCAGGAAAATCAAATATAAGGTGGTTATTGCGGGAAGATAATGATTATTTCCAAATAATCAAGTTTATTCCAGAATTTTTTTTAATCTGAAAGATCTGTTTGATTAAAGTCAGTACACTACAGCAATTATTCTGATCACGCTACAAACTCTGTTTTCCTTTAGATTTACGTTTTCAAATGTTTGGATTTCATTTCATTTTTACAATCACAGAGTTTTCATTATTCTTCTAAAATATTTATCAAAACCATTTTTCTCTAAAACATATTAATTTTATTTATATGTGTAAGCAGAGAATGGCAGATCACAAAATATAATAGACATTTTGACTCATCTCAATAATTAATTAGGTCTCTACACATCACAGATGATCCATTAAGCTGTAATCCATCCTTGGTTAATAAAAGGAATTAGTCATTCTTCAGTCAGCTGATTATGTTAAGATTTTAATGTACCATTTTCCTAAATTTTCTTTAATTTTGCCATTTATAACAATAGAAAATCCTGAAGATTATTAAGACCCAATCCAAGGCTCTATGGATGAATAATTTTAATCCTTTTAGAGGTTTATAGCATCAATACAGCCTAATGAAATTTCAACATTGAGAAAGAAAAGAACATTTTTCAGGTATGTTTATACAATTTAAGTGAGCCAGCGCATACTAAATACTTCCTTTTTATGCATCTGATACCATTTTATGCATCTAGTAAAAAGCACTATGTGAAATAACTGAATCAAAGCCCTACACTTAGGACTCAAATAATATGAGTCCATATGCTTAATCCTATTTTCCAAGCATTCATTACACATTACCTACTGTGCTCTAATGTCATAGGAAATATATAATTCTAAATTGAACATTTATCACTCTATTTTAAGTATGTGTTTGCATATGTATCTCTGTTTAGATTGTAGGTTTAAAGCATGGTTTTATGTCTTGAATCAAAAGTTACACATAAATGGATTGCACAAAATATTCAATAAATATTTTTGGAATTGAATATTATTATTCTAAAATATTTCAATGAGAAGGAAACGATTTATTTTTCTAAAATGTACAAACATGGCATCAACGACCATTTGTACCATTTTAGGCTCATATCTTGTTTATATACAACATCACAGAACTCACATAAAACATCAGTCAAATAGGAAATCAATATATGATTTTTAAATGAAATATGTAACACAAAGTATCAGATAAGTTATCAAACATTGCTAGGAATGTTACAAATGCAGACAGAATTCCAAGAAGCTCCGATCCTTGTTATTCTTCTCAGATTAAAATTTCCCTCTAAGCAAAGCCCTTTGAAATTAATTTTATTTCCCCAGAATGTGACCTGCATGCAAACCAGTAATATACTTCTCCAGCTAAGCCACATCTAACATTTTAACATGATAATTAGCAAAAACAGACAAAGCACACAAAAACGGGGTGCAGTGGGTCGAAAAAGCATGTGGCAGGAGTAAAGAGAAGCATTGGTGAGACACATAAGTTAGTGTGGCCATTTTCTCTAAGATTCCCACTAATAAGCTAAAGAATAGCACCCAAGAGTTTTTGCTTCACTCTCAGCAGCCTTTGTAACTTCAGTAGCGACTGTGACAGTCCCAGATGTAACGTGATCCTCGATCAAGTTAGCAGTGCTAATACAGCTGTGACATTACACCTGCTGCTTCCTGGAAGTCTCATTCTACTGTAGCTAGGATTTATTTCACTGTGTGGAAATTGGTAGCAAGAATGCTCTCAGGGTAACTTAAAGATGTTAGGATAAAACCCATCTGGTACCCAATTTTCTTTGATCCAGGGCTTAAACTGCTTCTGAAAAGCAATGAATGAAGAGATGGGGAGAAAGAGCTCGAGAATTTTATTAGGAATTCCTTACCAAGGTAGGGTGTCATTCCTCATTTAATGCATTCTTGGAAGAACATCAAGGAAAAACTTCTATAGCTAGAAGGAAAAACCCCTTAAAGATCATTTCCTTTCAAAGTTACTTATGTGAAGACCTGTGCATGTACGAATAAATAGCATGCAAATAATCACAACACACTTCAGAGTGTCCTACCATGTGAATGTGTAGTATATGCACTAAATCGGGATTTACTATACAGCAATCTGTGTTCTTGCCGGTAAACCTAAAAGTGCAAAGAGACATGACATTAATTTGTAAAATTATTCAAAGGTACAAACGTGGAAATATATTATCGGTCATAAAGATATACTTAATTTATAAATATAGTGGATTACATGTGGATTAGCACAGTCATCATTAGATCTTTTTGGCATGCATTTATGAGATGGTCAGGCTTAAATAAAAGAAGCAGACACTTTTATCAGCACTAACTTTTAATTCTAATTATGCTTCAATATTTGCACAATACTAAGAAAGCCCATTTGTAGATAGCCTATCTTATCTCTATTATGGAGGCCCATTACATAAAAAAGGATTAACTCCTAAATTATGCATCTGTAGCTGAAATATAAAATTGGAATAGTGTTGCGTTAAATTTCATTTTCTTGGGGGCAGAAAGGGACTAGATTGTAATTTATTTTCTATTTTTCATAATGCTTGGCTCAATGTTAAATAGTACTTTCATCATATATTTCAAACTGAACTAAAAAGACAATAAAAGGTTTATTTCTTTATTTTCTAATACTTATTCATGTTTTTAAGTCTTAAAGGTATCGATGCTTAAGTATGCACTCTAAGACATAGTGTGAGTTTTGTAGATACTTAAAATATTAAGCTATATTATAATAAGCATCCCAATGCACTAGGTGTACCAATATTTGCTTGTGGATGTATTTTTTTCCCACACATTTCAATGGACTGTGTTTAGAATTTTCACTGTGTCGATGCAGTCACTGAGGCTCAGGATTGTTCTCTCAGCAACGTTCATGGAGCACTGTGTGCCATACATTCTACTCTGTGGAGGCTGTCAAATGTGAACAAAGCTGAAACGATTCTCACTATCTAAGAATTAACAGTGTTGATGGGTGAAAAGAGCCCCGAATGCAAACATGGAAGCTCTGAGAAATCTTTTTGCAGGAAATCATATCGTAGATGACACACAGGGAAGAGGAGACAGAGTGCAATCTTGTGAACACTTGTGCATTATTGTATGCAAGCATGTGCAGTGGTTAAACTGAGTTCTGGCCACATAGTGGGATGGAATTGTTTTCCATGAATTGGAATGACGGATCATGAATATGCAATGGGTCACAAACAGGGAAACGACTGTACAAAGCTCATGTACAAAAAAACGAGCATGATAAAATGGAATCATTTCATTTTTATTGTATGACATAATTTCTTAAGATGTCTAAGCTCAAACCTAAACTTAGGTCCAGGCCTGTTATAATGCAGAGTCCAAGCCATCTAATTCTTCAGCCACAGCCTTCTCTATCTTAGCCAGGTTGGTCTTATGACTTCCATGGGCCCCTTGAGGACTTTTTCCTCCATAAAACATAACAGCAAACATATTTTACAATGGCATTCATATAAGGACACATATTAATATTACATATTAAAGAATTGTCTTTGATATAAAAGTTTACTTTTTGGCTCTGATTTTAAAAGAAATAAAAACACCTTCATGTTTTGGTCACCCCCCCAAAGTAAGGGGGACCTTAAGCTCTGGGCCTACTGTGCCTAAGGGAGAAATTACACCTGGCCTTAGCACAAACATATGGGTTAGAGCCCCATGTCCGGCTCCGTGATGACAGTGCAGAGCCTTCTTGGGATTCTGTCTCTCCCTCTCTCTGCCCCTCCTCTGCTCATGCATGCTCTCTTTCAAAATAAAATAAATAAACTTAAAAAAAAATAGTATTACTGTCAGCACAGAGCCCGGCATGGGGCTTGAACCCATGAGCCACAAGACGAGTCCTGAACTGAAATCAAGAGTCAGACACTTGGGATACCTGAGTGGCTCAGTTGGTTGAGCGTCAGACTTTGGCTCAGGTCATGATCTCGTGGTTCATGAGTCTGAGCCCCACATCAGCTCCTTACTGTCAGCCTGTCGGCACATAGCCTTCAGATCCTCTGTCCCCCTCGCTGCCCCTGCCCCAGTTTTGCAGCCCCCCAAACAAAAAAAGAGTCAGATAGTTAATCGACTGAGTCACCAGTATCAAGTACTTTTGAACTGAGTTTCAGAAATAAATTTTTTCTCCCATAATTTAATCTGACAGAGATGGAAACAGTTTCAAGAGTAATGTTATACGATGTGCTCGGTCTCCAGTAGTTTGTGTCATAACCAGAAATACAACTCAGGTCATCCGATTTCCCTTGCACCGTTCTGAAATGTCTTGCATAATTTAATAATGAATAGATGTTATCATGATTAAAACTTACACTGAAATACTGTTATCGAGAAGACATCCTGGCTAGCTTCCAGTTTGCTGAGCACAGAAAAGATGAACTCACTGGAGTGGGGAGATCTGACACCACGGAAGTGTTCTGAATTACAGACCACAAAAGTATGTGGACATATACACATTCCGGATACAGAATATTTATTAAAAATGCCAGCAAAAATGTGTTTGGACATGTAATGTCCACACATTGCTTTGGACTTAAAACGTATGATTGTCATGTTGAATTTTAAGTATAAAGTCGCTATTCAAGTCCCTTTGAGAACAAAGGTTCAGTAGCAACCCTTCTTTTTAAAGAATTATGTCTTAAGGAGGAAAGTTGGAATTGATGGCAAAATAGTTAATAAAAATAATTAACAATTTTTCTTTTTTTTTTTAAATTTTTTTTTTTTTAACGTTTATTTATTTTTGGGACAGAGAGAGACAGAGCATGAACGGGGGAGGGGCAGAGAGAGAGGGAGACACAGAATCGGAAACAGGCTCCAGGCTCTGAGCCATCAGCCCAGAGCCCGACGCGGGGCTCGAACTCACGGACCGCGAGATCGTGACCTGGCTGAAGTCGGACGCTCAACCGACTGCGCCACCCAGGCGCCCCAACAATTTTTCTTGAAAGGTATGGCTACATTTAGTCGTTTCTGTCCCCTACTCTAACTTTACACCCTGTTCCTGGCCTCATCACTACCATTCAATTCCCTGCTATGCCTCTTGGAATTCCAACTGAAATACAGCTCTCAGTCTTTCACATGATAAGTTTTATGACCACCTACTTTTTTTTAATTTTTTTTTAACGTTTATTTATTTTTGAGACAGAGAGAGACACAGCATGAACGGGGGAGGGTCAGAGAGAGAGAGGGAGACACAGAATCTGAAACAGGCTCCAGGCTCTGAGCTGTCAGCACAGAGCCCGACGCGGGGCTTGAACTCACGAACCGCGAGATCATGACCTGAGCCGAAGCCAGACGCTTAACCAACTGAGCCACCCAGGCGCCCCTATGACCACCTATTTTTAAAAGTTTTGGTTTTCATGTATGTATATCTGACTTTTTTTTTTGTAGTATAAACACCAATGGAAGAAACACATCTGTAATTATTTTTAACCATTAGAAAGTATTACAGTTTATAAGTCTGCTTTACTGAATCATTTGGTGCTTAAATCCAGGGTAATACCAAAAAAAAAAAAAAGTCATATAACAAAAATCTACGCTTACTGAAGGCAATGAAATTGATAAGCTTTCAGATAATAAAGGAGATTATTCACTGGTCCCTGAAACAATTATACACTTGACCCATATTCAGTCACGATCACTATGAGAATCACAAAGATGCTTCATTTTAATAAGAATTAAGTGAGTTAAGATCAGTGCCAGAAACAAAGTAGTACATCTAAACTCTGGACCATTAAGACATAATCTATAAAATGACATCTCCTCAGTTAACTGCAAACGACTGTTTCAAGCTGAATGCTGTTTAGCATTTCCTAGCTCCCTTGGATACTAGGTATATCTTCTGTATATAACCCCTTCCTGTGTACATGACACCTTCTGATTTTCTGCGTGGGATTCTTTTTACATGGTGTTACTTCCTGACTTTTTGATTACTCCTCCAAACATGCATTCTGCATCTTAGAAAAAGGCATGTTTTTATTGCTTTGTGCATTTGTGCGTGTGTTTGTATTCTTGTGTGTGAATAGTTTTTAATGGACTGAGTTAATCAAAGAAAGTATTATCTAGCTTGTGTTTCCATTTGAGGAGATTTTAACTTATTTTCCTGCCTCCCACCACCACCAACAAAGAATCATAGATACCTGGGGGTGGGGAGGTGAGTGGGACATACAGAAAGGAAGTTGAGTGGAGATTGAGTTTTCTCACTTTTATTTTCTCGTAAGTCAGTTATGGAATGAGAATAAAGGGTCACAAAGAAGGCATATGCCTCCAGTCCTAATTTCTTAAAATGGAAGACTCCTGTATTCATTCAACATTTCTCCTGATTTCTTTTTGTAAACATTTATATTCACCTTTTTAAGCACAACACATTGATCGCTTCCATAACTTATCTTGGATGATAGCAGTTTCATTTGATGATAAAACTCTAAAACCTAGCTGGTTTCCATTCTTAAAATAGGAGTAGGACAACTACAAGGGAAGAGATAAAACATCTGTGGTATACCCATACGAACAGAGAACACAGTGTGGTGGGAAGCACAGCACTGTGCATAAGTAGAGATATCAGTTATATCAGGTATATACACACACGCACACACATATCAGCAGTGGACTCATACGTCTAATACTGAATTTATCTTAAAGTTCCACAGCATTGGGAAAAGGATGATAAAACTATATGACAAGATACACAAAAACTAAAATATCATTTAAGATCATATAGTTCGTAGCGGTCCTTTCCAATTCCATCCCCTCAAATATTGTATATGTCTGCTGTGTAGTGCAAATGTGCATTCTAAGTTTGCAACTGCAAAGTGTGATTGCAAAATCACAATTGAAAACAAATTGTGCCATCGGAAGAAATAAACCAATACAGGGAACTAAAAAAATAGCTTTGGTAGACTTTACATAGTATTTCATTTGCTAAAGTCAGTATAAATAAAGTCTATAAATGTAAAGAACAAAGTTCTAATTTTGATTTTTTAGTTTGATTAGGTAGATTTATCACCATGAATAAAACTGATAATGAAAACTATAGTAAGCTTATAGTAAATTTCATTATATTTTTAGAGTTAATTATCAAATAAGTAAACTTCCAAACACTATGAAGCCTAGTATCTTCACTTGCCCTGTACCAGAATGGTAACAAAGTACGAACTGACTACATGTGATATAAAATAAATTCATCTTGAATAGTAAGATAGAGATAGGTTGAATGTAAAAGAATATACAATATTTACCATGAGAACACTAATTATAAAAAATATGGACTGGCTAAATTAACATCAGATAACGTAGACTTCAGAACAAGGAATATTACCAGAGAAAAAGAAACTATATAATGAAAAAGGGCCAATTCACATAGAAAATGCAACAATAATAAATGTGTAGACAGACTTCAAAATACATTAAGCAAAAATTTATAAACTGATAAACTGAAAAATTTATAAACTGATTTATAAAAAAAAATCAGTAATTACACAATTACAACAGGGAACTTTAACATTCCTCCCAATAATATCAGCAAATACTTTCTTTTCAAATACACATATAAGATGCAGTGAGAAGGCCACATTCTGGGCAGTAACATGAGTCATAGTATATTTAAGAAGACAAATTATACCATATTTCTCTAACTATAACAGATTTAAATGAGTAACTAATGAGAGAGAAAAACCTGACTATCCATAAATATTTAAAAATTTAAAAAACTGTTAGACCTAGGTCACAGAAGAAGTACCATAATAGATTAGATTAGATTAGATTAGATTGGATTAGATTAGATTTTTTATTTTAGTTTATCTTACTTTAAATTTTTATTTAAATTCCAGTTAGTTAACATACTGTGTAATACTAGTTTCAGCTGTACATTCTAGTGATTCAACATTCCATGTAACACCCAGGGCTCATCACAAATGCACTCCTTACTCTCCATCACCCATTTCACCCATCCTCCCACCTATCTCCTCTCTAGTAACCATCAGTTTGTTCTCTATAGTTAAGAACCTGTTTCTTGGTTTGCCCCTCTTTTTTTTTTTTTTTTTTGTTTCCCCTTTGCTTGTTTTGTTTCTTAAATTCCATTTAGGAGTGAAATCATATAGTATTTGTCTTTTTCTGACTGACTTATTTTGCTTAGCGTGATACTCTCTAGCTCCATCCATATCATCACGAATGGCAAGACTTCCTTCTTTTTCATAGCACTTTCTAATCCATTTATCAGCCTATGGACACTTGAGCTATTTCCATAATTTGGGCATTGTTGATACTGTTACTACAAACACCAGGGTACTTGTATCCTCTTAAATTAGTACTTTTGTAATCTTTGGTTAAATATCTAGTGGTGCAATTGCTGGACCATAGGGTAGTTCTATTTTTAACCTTTTAAAAACCTACATACTCTTTTCCAGAGTGGCAGCACCAGTTTGCATTCCTACCAACAGTGAAAGAGGGGTCCCCTTTCTCCACACCCTTGCCAACATTGTGTTGATTTTAAACTTAATAAAATTTAAAAGCCAGTATATTTCAAAATTTGTAGGATGTCGCTAATAAAGGGCTTAAAGGGAAATTTAAAGCATAACATATCAATTTCAGTAAGGAAAAACATGTCAAATCAATTAAGCTTTTTTAAAGAGACAATTAAAAGAAGAATTCTTCTTAAATGATGGAGACAAAAGAAATATATATGTAATAACTATATATTTAATATAGATAATGATATATTTTATTAAATACATTATGTCTTTTATAAGAAACATAAAAAATGAAAAGAAAATTCATAAACTTGGGGAAAATAATTGCAAACATATATGTGATAAAACATTTTCCATAATACATCAAAAAATACCAAAGTCAATAATCAACTCACTTAAAAATGGGCACAGGCTCCACAATTACAACAGCATACATATGCCAAATAATCACAAAAAGAGATGTTCAACATCAGTCACCATTAATAAAAATTTGAAAAGTAAAAACACAATGTTGACCACTACACTACATTAAATAGCTAAAATAAAATTTCAAAAGACATTAACAGGTGCTGGCAAGGATACAAAGTAAATCAAACTTCTATACTTTGCAGATGGTAATGCTGCATATTATAGCCACGTTATTTATTTTTTAATATGATATTTATTGTCTAATTGGTTTCCATACAACACCCAGTGCTCATCCCAAAAGGTGCCCTCCTCAGTACCCATCCCCCACCCTCCCGTCCCTCCCACCCCCCATCAACCCTCAGTTTGTTCTCAGTTTTTAAGAGTCTCTTATTGTTTGCCCCCCCCCCCCACCGTCTCTAACTTTTTTTTTTCCTCCTTCCCCTCCCTCGTGGTCTTCTGTTAAGTTTCTCAGGATCCACATAAGAGTGAAAACATATGGTATCTTTCTTTCTCTGTAAGACTTATTTCACTTAGCATAACACTCTCCAGTTCCATCCACGTTGCTACAAAAGGCAATATTTCATTCTTTCTCATTGCCACGTAGTATTCCATTGTATATATAAACCACAATTTCTTTATCCATACATCAGTTGATGGACATTTAGGCTCTTTCCATAATTTGACTATTGTTGAAAGTGCTGCTATAAATATTGGGGTACAAGTACCCCTATGCATCAGCACTCCTGTATCCCTTGGGTAAATTCCTAGCAGCTATTACTGGGTCATAGGATAGATCTATTTTTAATTTTTTGAGGAACCTCCACACTGTTTTCCACAGTGGCTGCACCAGTTTGCATTCCCACCAACAGTGCAATAGGGTTCCCGTTTCTCCACATCCTCGCCAGCTCTATAGTCTACTGATTTGTTCATTTTAGCCACTCTGACTGGCATGAGGTCGTATCTGAGTATGGTTTTGATTTGTATTTCCCTGATGAGGAGTGACGTTGAGCATGTTTTCATGTGCCTGTGGCCATCTGGATGTCTTCTTTAGAGAAGTTTCTATTCATGCTTTCTGATCATTTCTTCACTGGATTATTCGTTTTTCGGGTGTGGAGTTGGGTGAGTTCTTTATAGATTTTGGATACTAGCCCTTGGTCCAATACGTCATTTGCAAATATCTTTTCCTATTCCTTTTAGTTTTGTTGATTGTTTACTTTGCAGTGCGGAAGCTTTTTCTCTTGATGAGGTCTGAATAGTTCATTTTTGCTTTTATTTCCTTTGCCCTTGGAGATGTGTTGAGTAAGAAATTGCTGTGGCTGAGGGTAGAGAGGTTTTTTTCCTGCTTTCTCCTCTAGGGTTTTGATGGTTTCCTGTCTCAAATTCAGGTCCTTCATCCATTTTGAGTTTATCTTTGTGAATGGTGTAAGAAAGTGGTCTAGTTTCATTCTTCTGCATGTTGCTATCCAGTTGTCCCAGGACCATTTGTTAAAGAGACTGTCTTTTTTTCCATTGGATGTTCTTTCCTGCTTTGTCAAAGATTAGTTGGCCATACTTTTGTGGGTCCAAATCTGGAGTCTCTATTCTATTCCATTGGTCTATGTGTCTGTTTTTGTGTCAATACCATGCTGTCTTGATGATTACAGCTTTGTAGTAGAGGCTAAAGTCTGGGACTGTGATGCCTGCTGCTTTGGTCTTTTTCAAAATTACTTTGGCTATTCGGGGCCTTTTGTGGTTCCATATGAATTTTAGGATTGCTTGTTCTACTTTCGAGAAGAATGCTGGTGCAATTTTAATTGGGATTGCATTGAATGTGTAGATAGCTTTGGGTAGTATTTACATTTTCACAATATTTATTCTTCCAATCCATGAGCACAGAATGTTTTTCCATTTCTTTGTATCTTCTTCAATTTCCTTCATAAGCTTTCTATAGTTTTCAGCATACTGATTTCTTACATCTTTGGTTAGGTTTATTCCTAGGAATTTTATGATTCTTGGTGTAAATGTGAATGGATCAGTTTCTTTATTTGTTTTTCTGTTGCTTTATTATTAGTGTATAAGAATGCAACTGATTTCTGTATGTTAATTTTGTATCCTGTGACTTTGCTGAATTTATGTATCAGTTCTAGTAGAGTTTTCGTGGAGTCTACAGGTTTTCCATGTATAATATCATGTCATCTGCAAAAAGTGAAAGCTTAACTTCATCTTTGCCAATTTTGATGCCTTTGATTTCCTTTTCTTCTCTGATTGCTGATGCTAGCACTTGCAAAACTATGTTAAACAACAGCAGTGAGAGTGGACATCACTGTCGGGTTCCTGATCTCAGGGGGAAAGCTCTCAGTTTTTCCCCATTGAGGATGATATTAGCTGTGGGCTTTCATAAATGGATTTTATAATGTTTAAGTATGTTCATTCTATCCCGACTTTCTCGAGGGTTTTTATTAAGAAAGGATGCTGAATTTTGTCAAAATTTTTTTCTGCATCGATTGACAAAATCATATGGTTCTTATCTTCTAATTTTTTAATATGATGTATCACATTGATTGACTTGCGAATGTTGAACCAGCCCTGCAGCCCAGGAATGAATCCCATTAGATCATGGTGAATAATTCTTTTTATATGCTGTTGAATTTGATTTGCTAGTATCTTATTGAGAATTTTTGCTTCCATATTCATCAGGGACATTGACCTATAGTTCTCTTTTTTTGCTGGGTCTCTGTCTGGTTTAGGAATCAAAGTAATGCTGGCTTCATAGAATGAGTCTGGAAGTTTTCCTTCCCCTTCTATTTTTTAGAACAGCTTGAGAAGGATAGGTATTATCTCTGCTTTAAATGTCTGGTAGAATTCCCCAGGGAAGCCATCTGGTCTTGGACTCTTATTTGTTAGGAGATTTTTGATAACTGACTTAATTTCTATGCTGGTTATGGGGTCTGTTCAAGTTTTCTGTTTCTTTCTGTTTGAGTTTTGGAAGTGTGTGGGTGCCCAGGAATTTGTCCATTTCTTCCAGGTTGTCTAGTTTGTTGGCATATAATTTTTCATAGTATTCCCTGATAATTGCTTGTACTTCTGAGGGATTGGTTGTAATAATTCCTTTTTCATTCATGATTTTACCTATTTGGGTCACCTCCCTTCTCTTTTTGAGAAGCCTGGCTAGACTTTTATCAGTTCTGTTTTTCAAAATACCAACTTTTGATTTCATTGATCTGCTCTATAGTTTTTTTAGATTCTATATTGTTTATTTCTTATCTGATCTTTATGATTTCTCTTCTTCTGCTGGATTTAGGCTGTCTTTGCTGTTCTGCTTCTATTTCCTTTAGGTGTGCTGTTAGATTTTGTATTTGGGATTTTGCTTGTTTCTTGAGATAGGCCTGGATTGCAATGTATTTTCCTCTCAGGGCTGCCTTTGCTGCATCCCAAAGCGTTTGGATTGTTGTCTTTTCATTTTCATTTGTTTCCATATATTTTTTAATTTCTTCTCTAATTGCCTGGTTGACCCATTCATTCTTTAGTAGGGTGTTCTTTAACCTCCATGCTTTTGGAGTTTTTCCAGACTTTTTCCTGTGGTTGATTTCAAGTTTCATAGCATTGTGGTCTGAAAGTGTGCATGGTATGATCTCAATTACTTTATACTTATGAAGGGCTGTTTTGTGACCCAGTAGGTGATCTATCTTGAAGAATGTTCCATGTGCACTCGAGAAGAAGGTATATTCTGTTGCTTTGGGATGCAGAGTTCTAAATATATCTGTCAAGTCCATCTGATCCAATGTATCATTCAGGGCCCTTGTTTCTTTCTTGATCCTGTGTCTAGATGATCTATCCATTGTTGTAAGTGGGGTATTAAAGCCCCCTGCAATTACCACATTCTTGTCAATATGGTTGCTTATGTTTGTGAGTAATTGTTGTATATATTTGGGGGCTCCCATATTCAGTGCATAGACATTTATAATTGCTAGCTCTTCCTGATGGATAGACCCTATAATTATTTTATAATGCCCTTCTTCATCTCTTGTTTCAGCCTTTAATTTAAAGTCTAGTTTGTCTGATATAAGTATGGCTACTCCAGCTTTCTTTTGGCTTCCAGTCGCATGATAAATAGTTTTCCATCCCCTCACTCTCAATCTGAAGGTGTCCTCAGGTTTAAAATGAGTCTCTTGTACACAGCAGATGGGTCTTGTTTCTTTATCCATTCTGATACCCTATGTCTTTTGGTTGGAGCATTTAGTCCATTTACATTCAGTGTTATTGAAAGATATGGGTTTAGAGTCACTGTGATGTCTGTAGGTTTCATACTTGTAGTGGTGTCTCTGGTGCTTTGTGGTCCTTGCAACATTTCACTCACAGAATCCCCATTAGGACTTCTTGTAGGGCTGGTTTAGTGGTGATGAATTCCTTCAGTTTTTGTTTGTTTGGGAAGACCTTTATCTCTCCTTCTATTCTGAATGACAGACTTGCTGGATAAAGGATTCTCAGCTGCATATTTTTTTGTTCGCCACATTGAAGATTTCCTGCCATTCCTTTCTGGCCTGCCAAGTTTCAGTAGATAGGTCTGCCATTAGTCTTATAAGTCTCCCTTTATAAGTTTGAGCCTGCTTATCCCTAGCTGCTTTCAGAATTTTCTCTTTATCCTTGTATTTTGCCAATTTCAGTATGATATGTCATGCAGAAAATCTATTGAAGTTACTTCTGAAGGGAGTTCTCTGTGCCTCTTGGATTTCAATGCCTTTTTCCTTCCCCAGATCAGGGCAGTTCTCAGCTATGATTTGTTCAAGTACAACTTCAGCCCCTTTCTCTCTGTATTCTTCTTCTGGAATTCCTATGATACGGATATTGTTCCATTTGATTGCATCACTTAGTTCTCTAATTCTCCCTCATACTCCTGGATTTTTTTATGTCTCTTTTTCTCAGCTTCCTCTTTTTCCATAATTTTATCTTCTAATTCACCTATTCTCTCCTCTGACTCTTCAATACGTGCTATGGCCACCTCCATTTTATGGTGCACTTCATTTATAGCATTTTCTAGCTCCTATTTCTTAGTCCCTTGATCTCTGTAGCAATAGATTCTCTGCTGTTATCTATGCTTTTTTCAAGCCCAGCAATTACTTTTATGACTATTATTCTAAATTCTTATTCCGTTATATTGCTTAAATCGTTTTTGATCAATTTGTTAGTTTTCGCTACCTCCTGGAATTTATTTTGAGGAGAATTCTTCCGTTTCATCATTTTGGGTAGTCCCTGGGGTGGCTCCCAACTGCAGGGCACTTCCCCCGTACTGTCCAGAGTAACTTGTGTTGGTGGGCGGGGCCACAGTCAGACCCTATGTCTGCCCTCATCCCACTGCTGGGGCCATAGTCAGACTGGTGTTTACCTTATCTGCCCCTCTCCCAGAGGCAGGACTCACTGTGAAGTGGTGTAGCCCCTGTCTGGGCTATTTGCATACTGCCAGGCTTGTGGTGCTGCTTTGATGGGATCTGGCCAAGGGCAAATTAGCCAGGGTGGATCCACAAGATGCACAGGGGCGGGAGGGACAGGCTTTGCTTGCTTTGCCATCAGTGTTCCCTGGGGAAGGGGCCCTGCAGCACTGGGAGGGAGGCAGACCGGTTGGAAGGATGGATCCACAGAAGCACGGTGTTGGATGTTTGCAACAAGTTCGGTGACGGGAACTGGTTCCCTCTGGGATTTTGGCTGGGGGATGGGGGAGGGAGATGGTGCTTCCCAGCACCTTTGTTCCCCACTGACCTGAGCTCGGTCCTCCTGGGCTCAATACCTCTCCCTCCCAGTGTCCTCTCACCCTCCCACTCTCTGAGAGCAGAGCTGCTGACTTATAACATTCCAGATGTTGAGTCCTGCTGGCTGTCAGAACTCACGTAGTCCTGCCCCTCCGTTTTTGCAAGCCAGACTCGGGGCCTCTGCCTTGCCCAGCAGGCTGCCCCTCCACTGCCCTGGCTGCCTCCCGCCAGTCTATGTAGCGCGCACAGCCTCTCCGCCCTTCTTACCCTCTTCCATGGGCCTCTTGTCTACACTTGGCTCCAGAGAGTCCGTTCTGCTAGTCTTCTGGCAGTTTTCTGGGTGATTTAGGCAGATGTGGGTGGAATCTAAGCGATCAGCAGGACGAGGTGAGCCCAGAGTCCTCCTACACCGCCACCTTCCAGTCTTTCCCCAATGCCACCTTTAAAGAGGGACTTCACTGGAGAGTTCAGATACCCCAAGCAGTGCCAGTGACAAGATTACAGCTGTGGGGTGTGATGAGCCCACATACAAATTCTACACTAACACTCTTTCTTGCGGGCTCCTTACCATTGTGGAAAGATTCATTCATTCAATAATTCACTTACTGAACCCTGTGCTGGGGGCTGGGACTGCCTATAGCCACTTTAGAGAAAAAAACGAGGTTTCTTAAAATGTTACACATGCACTCATCATTTGATCTAACATTCTCATTCTAGGTATTTGTTCAGGAGAAATAAACATACTTGTTCACATGAAACTACAGTATATGTAAATGATTAAATAATGATTATTCATTATTCTTTATCATCAAAATCTGGAAACAGCTTGAATGTCCTCAAATGCGAGATGGACAAAGACGTTTTGGTGCAACCATACACTGACATGCTCCTTGTCATTAGGAAAGTAGGAACTATTGATATAGCAACACGGATTAATTTCCAATGCATTATGCTGAGTGGACTTAAAATCATATATAGTGCGTAACCATGTATATGACATTTTTGTCATATTTTCAAGTTTTCATTCTTGAAAAAAGAGAAGTATCGAGACTCAAAACACAAAAGATTAGTGGTTGCAGGGACTTAATCACCACAAAGTGACATGAGGGAACATTTTGGGGAGATGGAAATGTTCTCTATCTTTTCTGTGGTGGTACTTACACGACTGTATACATTTGTCAAAATTCATAGAATTTTACACTAAAAAGGATCAGTTTACTATATGTAAATTAGACCTTCGTACAGATGGCTAATAGGTAATGAAAAGATGCTCAACATCACTAATCATCAGGGAAATGTAAATCAAAACCACAATGAGATTTCACCTCGCACCTGTCAGGATGGTTATTAAATAGGATAAATTTCATTTTTCAAAAAGGATATTTAGCTTCATTGTACTTACCTTTATCATATATTAAACATTTTAATAATTTTAAAAGCATTAAGAATGTATACTTTTATAAATTATCCAGAAAACTAACTACGACATACTATTTATAAATCTAAAGATGGCGTATTCCAGGAAAGGTTTATCATTTTGAAATTTTATTCAGATCAGTGGCTCCTTTATTCTCCTGAGACATCGGTGGTCCAAAGAAAAAGAGGCACTAAATTATATGCCCCATCTTTCTTCCTGTTATTCTTTAATTCTAGCTAGTTATCAGTTGTTAAAATAGACTAAACCTAACACCTGAGGGGTGCCTGAGTGGCTCAGTCAGTTAAGCATCCGACTTCAGCTCAGGTCATGACCTTCAGCTCAGGTCATGATCTCACGGTTCGTGAGTTCGAGTTCCACATCCGGCTCTCTGCTGACACTTTGGAGCCTGTACCTTGCTTTGTGTTCTGAGTCTCCTGCTCTCTCTGTCCCTCACCCATTTATGCTCTGTTTCTCTCTCTCAAAAATAAATAAACATTAAACCTAACACATAAGAGTGTGCCATGTATATTTTTTAAATCTACATAATCTCACCAAGACTTTATAACCCTAGCTTGGCCTTATACTCACAGTTTCAGAAAACAGGGAGCCAGTGCAATAGTGCATAAAATATTAGGGCTCTGAAAGCCTGTGCCTGCTTAGAGGAGTGTGTAATTTAATAAAGTGTTTATCGATGTCAGCACACTGGCACATCACACTTGTGTCTATGATGGAGCCTACAGCACAGAGACTCCCACTGCTAATTAGATGACGGAAGGAAGATTACATTTTCCCTTGGAGACAGATGCAAAGGTGCGAAGTTATGCTCAGAGGGATTTAGATTTACAAGTATTTGATGGAACAGGACAAAAATAGGGAAGGGCACATTTTAGGGAAAGGCAACTAGGGAAACAAACTCGACAGAGTTGCATTATAAATAAGAACGAAAGTTATGAAAGATACCACCAGACTTCTACCGTTCCCACATTATTCACGTGCAAATTTCTAACATAAATTACAAATGAGGAATAATATTTTTATGATTCACATGCTAGCTTTCTAAAACTTTCTTGTGAATCCCAGAGAAGTTCAAGAGCTATGAGTTAGAATTCCATATATTGTATTTTACATCTTGCTCTCTAGGGGTGCCTATTAGTTATACCTTTCCAAATGATATCCAAAAAAATAAAATTAATAATTTCTTGAAAGGAATTGAATTATGAATCATTCACAGAGCTAGGAGAATTTTTCATCTGAGATCATACAAATGGAAGTTTTGTTAATATTGAAGCAAAAGCAAATACTCTATGATGATTTTCATAACAGTGTTTTATTAATACTTTAAACAGTATATCTCAGCCTGACCTAAATATTAAGATTATCTTGTGATAAAAAATTATCAACTCAATATTGTAAAGGTGATTTTATATTTAAAACAAGCCTTCTTTTGGTTTATTTTGTTTTTATTTGATAATATCAACCTGGCTATTTTAGCTCCCTGACAATGTTTGGATTCTTCAGTTTGCTACTGAAATATCCTTGTCAAGAAATGTTAGTATTAGGAGGAAGTACACTAAACAGTGTATGTGACACAATATTTTGTATTTTTTAATAACATAGACATATTCTTACAAATAAACAGATTGCAAATCATCCCATTTTAAACCAGTGGTAATGAGAAAAGATACAGAATAGTAATGGATTCTGTTAGCATAATGAGCCATCTTTCTTGACTTTTCTTACTACCTGTAAACACAATATGTTGTTCTTTAATGGCTTCATTTACTTATGATCTGAATATTTTAGCAAAAGATTTCAAAATAGAATGTATTTGTGCACATCACATGGTCTCAGTATTTGTGAAAAACATTTAAAATCTTTGTTATCTCATCACTTGATCAATTCATTCAATGAACAGCTATTTAACACTTAGTATAAACCAGATGCTATAAAATACAATCAGGATTTAAAGTACAACACTCTTTTAAACAAGCCTAATGTTCAAAAGGAAAAAAGAGATATTAACAATATAAACTGAATATGCAGCTTTTTAAAAGTTATTGAGGTTTGTGCATTTAAAGAATACCTCATGACACATGTTGCTAAATGCTACCCCCAATTACTTTAACACCGTTCTTTGTGCTGGAAGTTTTGGGTGTTAGGCTCCAAGGTTTGGATAGAATAAAGTTGTGTTCTTTAGCACTGAGTTTCCAACTGTATTTTCTTTAGTATATCTGTAGAATAAATGCCTTGAAAGTCAGTAATTGTTGAACTTGTAAAGCTTTACCTCAGAATGGAGAGAACTAAGGATAAAATGCAGAATTCTCACTCCACTGGAAAGGAGGAAATCACTTCGAATTCTGAAGAAGCACTCTCAGGAAAACAAACAGAATGGCAAGTGGTCAAAGACATTAGGCTCCTGACTCCTGATAATTTCTTCCTCTTCTAGGCCTCTAGTCTACACCCTTAAGGTGTGGCTGAGGACTGGGGAGGAAGAGTTAGAGGCACAGACTGGGTGGTAGATAGAAATGGCTGATGAATGTGCCTGGGTGGGTGAGTGGGAAGGCAGCCTGACAGAACCCTATACAATCGAGCATGTTCTGAGGAAGTAATTCGTGAACCAGAACAAACATTAAAAGGGAGATTAAGAAAAGACAAGGAAGTGAGACCACAGATTTCAGCCACAAGATTATGATAGGATCCTACCAGACAATCATAAGGCAACCATACTACATCAGAGGCCAGAACAACTCTGGGGTTATCTACCAAAATGATCATCCCTCAAATAATTACCGTGTAGTTTCTAAGGACTAGGTATTTTGCAACAGAGACCAACAGGTATCCCAGATCAGACACTGCCACCACAAGACTATGAGAGCAACCCTACAATGTTCTGCTTTCTGATCTCCCCTACTAGATTCTTCCCCATACACACATTTCTCAGCCTGGCTTCAGCCATCCTCACCACTGCTGACCATCTCCTAATTCCCCTGGTCATCTGGCTTTGCCTCCATGATCAGGCACCCATCAGAATTACTAATCACACCACTAGCTGTCAGACATCTGTTCATCTCTTCCCCTACCAGTCCAGAATTCAGGCCGTAACATTCGGTAGGTACTATAATGGAAGACAGTGGTGTGGAGCAGAAGAGCAGGGAAGTGAACCCATTAAAAGTTCTCAGCATCAGGGTGCCTGGGTGACTCATACAGAGCCCGCTTTGGATCCTCTGTCCCCTTCTCTCTCTGCTCCTCCCCTGCTTGCTCTCTCTCTCAAAAATAAACACTAAAAAAATTCATTAGCATATTTTAAGGGGGTCTTGGAATCAGAAATATTCCATATTGATACACATACACTGGACATTTTTAGCTAGCTGATCTTTCTTTGTAGGATCTAATTTTATCTGGAGATAGTCCTGGGAAATCAAATTTCATATATGACCATTTATTACATTTCAACCACTGAGCAAGGTACTTTCACAAATGCTGTTAATTCTTAAAAAGCTGTGAATTAGATTTCTAATTATATAAATGGGAAAAATAAGGCAAAAATACTTAAGATGCCTGTGTAGGGCTATAGAAAATAACATCATCTTAAATAACTTCTTAAATAGAAATTGAATTCTTTAATCTTAATTTCAATATACAAGCCATTTTAAAAATAGTCCATTTAAAAATTGCACTGACTAGGGTCATCTGTATTTTTACTTCCGCTATTCTAATTGCAGTTGATTAAATTTAGAGGTAGATATTTAAATATTAATATTTTTTTCATATTATAAATATGAATGTTTGGCCTCTATTTCAAAAAAAACTTATGAATAAAACATTACTTTTTCTCTGAATGGCAATGTTAAATAGCTCTACCAACTGGAATTATGATCCCTGAATATAGACATTATATATTGATTTAATTTATTTCTGGTAAAATCTTCATACTAGCATCAATAAATACTTCCTGGCAATTTTCTCATCCTTAATTTTATTTTCTTCAATCCAAATACTCAAGAAGATTGTAAGAGCCTGGGCTTCTGTGCATTTAGGGTAGGGAAGAAAGGTGGGAAATGATAAAGAGGTGTAGAAATGTAAACGGATAAGTGTACTGAAGAAAATAGGGATGCTGTCTCTTTAACTGATTTCCTGAGACTCTAGCAATTGTCCCCTTTGCCCTCACGGAAGGATCAACAACCAACATTTATTAGGAGAAAATTTAAAAAGAACAAAAAGCCTCTGAAGGGCCAGCATTGGCTGAGTGACTATTATGGGCCAGACATGTTTCTATATAGTTTAAATACTGTTTCTCATTTCAGATTATTTACTGTTCTGGGAACAGACAAACTACTTTGTTTTTAATCCCTAGGACCTAACATGGATCCTTGTATATATAGTCACTCAATAAATTATTGAAAAGTAAGCTATTATTTTTCCTTGACAGGATACCCACAACTAGATCATATAAAGTATTAATCGCACTTAATTGATAAATCACACAAGTCTGAAGAATAACATGTCTCAGGCAACATAGCTAGTAAGTGACTAAGATTTTAGAAGAGTCTCTTTCTTTCCTCTTTATTATCTGATTTTCTAACAATAGACTGTTCATACCGTGTAAAACAGCAATAAACATAGTTATGGAAGAAAGTATAAAACAGAATCACTAGAAACATTTAAAAATTCCTGTCTCCTATTTCTCAGCATAGATTTTCATTAATTGTGGTAGGCAAACGTCTAAGATGGTCCCCAGTGATTCCTTCCTCCTGGCATTCACAATCATGTGTAATCCCTTTCTCTTGAATGTCAAGCTGGCCTAGACACTTGCTTCTAACCAAGAGGATACAGGAAAGGTGAAGAGATATTAATTCCAAAGACTGTGGCTTACATCTTGCTAGCAGACTCTCTCCATTGCTTTCTCTATTTACATGTTCACAAGAAAGCTGCCATGTTGGAGAGAATGATGTGACGAGGAACTGAGCCTGGCCCATGGCCAAGAGCCATCAAAGGACTGAGGCCCTCTGTCCCACAACCTGTGAGGAACTGAATTCTGCCAACAACCATCTATTCAGTCCCTCTCGTGGCATCTTTGTAGCCTGTGAAGGATCCTAAAGCAGTGGATCTAGCTAAGTCATGCCCGGATTCATGACCCACCACCACTGTAATATAATACAAGCATTTTGTTTTAAGCAGCCAAATTTTCTGACAATCTGTTTCATGCTAATATATAACTAATATTATATTCAAACAAATCAATTTTTAAAAAGGATCACATTTTCTAGAAAAAAGTATCAGATGCTTATGATCATGCAAATGTATGTAGTAAAGGGACAGAGTGACCAAAGGCCCACTGGAAGTAAGAATAGTTTCCTGAACCACAATAAATGTCATATTTTATACGGTTCCAATTGCAGTAAGGTACCACAAAAAGAAAATCTTTCAAAAGGCATAATTTGTTTTCTATATGCCCCATTTCCTCTGACCTTAACTCATCAATTCAAAGATGAATTTTTTTTTCACATTGTACCACCTTTGAATGTAGAAAACATCTTTCAGTTAATGACACAGTTCAATTAAAAGAAGTTTAGGGGTGCCTGGATGGCATGTTAGTTTAGTGTCCTAAGGTTCAGGTCATGATCTCACTGCTTGTGACTTTGAGCCCCGCATCAGGCCCTGGGCCAACAGCTCAGAGCCTGGAGCCCACTTTGGATTCTGTGTCTCCCTCTCTCTCTGCCTTTCCCTTGCCCATACTCTCTCTCTCTCTCTCTCTCTCTCTCTCAAAAATAAACATTTAAAAAATCCATAAAAAAATTTAAAAAGAGATTTATTCTCTTATTGACATAAAATGACAGTGCTTATGCAACTGATAAACCACAATAATTATAAATGTGTTAATGGTATACATTTTAAATACTTCTTTGTTATTGTTCTGCAATATTGGAAGAAAAATCAAGGTTCACAAATACAATGGTTTTTAAAAATTCAGAAGTCATTGAAGAAAATATACGGCCCTCAAACTTGTACACGTTTCTTATGGTAGTTTAAGAAGTTATTTTTTTTTTCATTTGTTTAAATTTATTGGTGTGATTCCTTTTAATCAATATAGTGAAATCGGTAGGACACTAATTGAACTTTGGAAATGTAGGGTAGTTTCTTAGTCATCAAAAATGTATATGGTTATGACAACTTCTGATGGAACATTACATTATATTTTTGAGTCTTTCTAAAAGGGTGATTGAATCAGGATCGTGCAGTACCTTATTTGTAGACATGAGAAGACACCCCTTAGAGATGTAGGTCACATCTACTATTCTTGAGACAGGCTGCAAGAACTGACTGGATATCATTGTCATCATCTAAGATAATCCTAGAGCACTTGCATACAGAAAAAAATGTAAAGAGTATAATGTAATTTTTCCATTATGTTCATTCTATCTAAACTGGAGGTATTTGGTTCTTAAAATTGCAAATGAATAATTGAGGTGCCCATCAGCTCTAGAGAATGTGTGGAAAGAGGCGTATAGCATTGAACTGTTCATTATTTCATATTTTGACTATAGCTGTGGTGAGTAAAATCACCTTAAAAATAAAAA
This sequence comes from Felis catus, assembly GCF_018350175.1. Classification (NCBI taxonomy): domain Eukaryota; kingdom Metazoa; phylum Chordata; class Mammalia; order Carnivora; family Felidae; genus Felis; species Felis catus. Next base: position 219,475,786 of record NC_058368.1, on the reverse strand, counting down.
CTCAGGAAAAACAATGCATTTGTATTCTCTGCTGTAAATATATCTATGAGCAAGTGTAAATAACTAGGTGGTTGATAAGACTCATTTTTACAGTAGTATGATTCACTTTTATAGCCTTCCTAGCAAAAAAAGAGATTAAATCATCTTTATTTTCTATGTATCCTCTTACTTTCCTATATAGTAGTTTTCAAAATTTTGTTCATTGTTTTCATTGTACTCTCTGCTGTATTCTTTGGCTTGCAAGCATCCTCTTCACTGAAAAATAAAATGAAATACAGCTTTCATTTAGCATAAAAATTCAAGGAAGTCCTTGGAAGTATTTGAGGCAGCTTGTGAAGACATTCTCAGTAAGCAGGAATCCGGACAGGGTTGCAACACAGTACATTCTGGCGATTGTTTCAGGCTTTACATATACTAATTTGGGGGCACATAATTTATTGGTAATTAAAGAATCAGTCCCTTACGAAGATACCATACATAATACATATGAAAGGTTCAGGCTATTTTTTGAATAGAAAGAATTTACAGAAAGGCCTTTTTGAACTGGGAGTCTATTGCTCTCACATCCCCACTGAAAACACCTTGACTCAACTACTCATTAAGTAGATGTTTGTTGAGTGAATCATTTGCTTATGAATAGAAAAATTACAAATGTAACTTAAAACCTGAGGAATTATTCATTTGTAGGGATACCTAAACACCAAAACTAACAGATGGTCTCTTGGACGTGAAACTATGCATTCTAGAAGAGTATGGCTGAAGTCAGATCACACAGCTAAGGAACATATTCTTATAATTGTGATAGGGTATTTTCTGGTTCTATTGTGTGGTTGATATTATTAAGTGGCTATAATACAGACACGGTGGATCTGACAGTATTAACAAAATAATTAGTCACTACTCATAGAACAAACTGTGAGTTCTAAGGAGAGGCCATATCACAGCAATGGAAATTTACGAAGTAGGAAAATGTAAACAAGTATAGATACAAGGCATGTTCGAATAATGCGATGTGGCATAATACAATGTGCAATACATTCACTTTCTAAAACCTTAGAGAAATAGAAAAATATATTTTACTTCCAAGAAATTAATTCTAGCTTGCACCCTTTCAATGGTAGTCACACTTCCTCCCGATTATATGGTATAGAATTTAGACAACTTAACTTTGGAACAGAAAAAATAAGGATCATGAAACTATAGTGTCTGATCCCAGGGTAATTGAGGATGTACACACTAATTTTAAAAATTCTAAATGATAGAGGGTTGGGGTGCCTGGGTGGCTCAGTCGGTTAAGCATCCGACTTTTAACTTTGGCTCAGGTCATGATCTCATGGTTCTTGAGTTTGAGCCCTGCATTGGGCTCTGCTCTGACAGCTCAGAGCCTGCTTGAGATTCTCCATCTCCCTCTCTCTCCAGCCCCTTCCCCACTTGCCTGTGCTCGCTCCCTCTTTCTGTCATAATAAATGAACTTAAAAATAAATAATAGAGGGTTGATAAATTAAGTATTTGGTAAAGGAACCAGCATGATATTGCAGAAGCCAATGAAATGGGTGAGGAATCGATCACACTATGTTTTCTCTGCCACTGCCTCTCACAACTTTCTCATTGTTGAGGCCACCATCTGATGAAGCTAGTTTTGTTTTGTTTTTCAGACACAGTAAAGAGAGAACCAGGCACAACTATCAGGCTACTGCTGTCTGCAGTAATTCTCTGTGCCAACCAGACTGATATTTGGGGATGAATTCTGGGCACTATTTAAACTGAGGCATAGCACAAGATCCGTATTTATCTCGGCTTTCATTCTTCATTTTGCCACCTGCTTGCTCATTGTTTACCAGCCACATCCAAGAGAACAGGGCTTATTTTTTTAATGTAGTCCCCTTATTTTCTATTGCCTAGAATAGCAGCTGACAAAGATATACAGGCTTTGGCTTCAACCATCATGCCATCTTCAACTGCAGGAATTTAGCACCTGGAGGCATTCACGTGTTCTGATGTCTCCAGCGAGTGTAGCCACTGAACCAGTCCATTTACGAACACTCTTGACTATGCTTTTTTCTTCTTTTCAAATTAAATTGAGGTACACTTTATATACAAAAAACGCACAATTTGATGTATGCATTTTGATGAATTTGGATATATGCATATACCTGTGATATCATCCCTGCAAACAAGGTAATAGACACGTCTCCCACCTCCAAAAGATTTTGTGCATTCCTTGTCTTTGTGTGTGTGTGTGTGTGGTGGGGGGTAAAAACACTTAGCATGAGATTTACCCTTTCAAAATTGTAAATGCGTAATGCAGTGTTGTTAACTATAAACTCTATGCTGCACAGATGTCTAAAACTTTTTCATCTTCTATAACTGAAACTTCAGATCCATCGATATAAACTCCCAAATTCCTCTTCCCCACATCTTCTCAGGTTGTCCTTTACTCATAATGCATTATAATACTGTGCCTGTCTATTTTCTTAAGTCATCTCTCATCTATTTCTCTTGGTTGGTTTTCTTCTCCTTCCATTTATTTCCACCAACACATTCAAGCCCGCTTCTGCATCAGGATCTTTACACCTGCTGCTCCTTCTGTGTGGAAAGCGCTTTGTTCACATCCCGCATGTTTCACATTTCAACATTTCTCAAGTCTCAACTCAAATATCACCTCCTCAGAAATTTCTGACAATCTCACTCAAAATTTGGCCTCAAAGACATTCTCATTCACCTCACTCATTTCTTTTGTAGATTGTATCACACAGTGATATTATTGCTATTTCTATCTATTGTGTAACTGTCATCTATTCCTAAAATACATTCTACATGAATACAGCAAACTAGCATTTATTGTTTTTTGTTGCAGCCACAAACACAGAGCAGTACTGAACTCATTGTAGGTCAATATTCTGTTAGCACAAATCAAATGAAACAAAGAATGAATGAATAACTTAAGTCTTTCTAAGACTAGAGAGCTTACCTAAAACCTATCATGGATTTTGCATCTCCTAGTGAATATCAAGCTCCAAATAATTTAAAACATACCTCTCGAACTTTCACTTGACTTCCAGGTAGAGTTCAGATTCTCATTTTCAAGCCTATCCATTAGACTGACTTTGTTTTTATTCTGATTATGCCATAAAGTAATCCATATATGTAATTCAACAAAGTGATGGTGAGCAGGCCATGTGTTTTGGAAATTATGCCTTGAAGCATAAAGTGGTCCTTACCATGATTAGCCATAGCATATGTTTATTACCCAAATCTGTTGGCAATTAGAGGTTATGATTTTGGCTCTAGCATTTGTAATTTTATCTTTCCACATTTTCAAACTAGCATGCCTTCTGTTACTTTAAATTATTCAATAAGAATCATCCTCTTTTTATGCAATGTTACCCAAAATTATTTGATCTGTTATGCTTTTTTGAAAGGAAATGTATATTCCATGACATTGCATGGGTTTAAGTCTTTTCAGCAGGTTAAAAAGAAGAGAGAGGTCTATGTGTAGTAATTTTCAAGAGATACCCAGGTTTAGTGGGGAAAAAAGTAGACTTCAGTTATCTGAGTTTTCTGTGGCAAAGACCAAGTAATACTTAAATGTTCATTACGTAAGTCATTAAAAGAAGGATTCATGTGTGTGTGTGTGTGTGTGTGTGTGTGTGTGAGTGTGTGTGTGTGTGCGTGTGTGTGTTAATGAGAAAGGTTAATGAGAATTAGGAGTTGGTTTTTAAGCAATAAATTTGGATTATAATTAGCATTGTGTTTTTCAAGATTTCTTGCATTTTTAGGAAATAACTGAGTATGGCTTCTACACTTTGGGATTTCTTAAAGCTAAAAACAACAAAAAGGAAGAAAGTATTAAATAAGTAGATATAAAACAAATAGTAGCATTGATAAATGTGAATGAAGTTAGTACAAAGTAGGGGCTATTCCTAGATTGCAATTATTTTGGAAACTGGACATAACTAATACTCTCTATATTAAAAAAAAGTATCATACAATCAACTGTTCCTGTTCTGTGAAAATTTAGATGTGGAACAAAATAAAATTTATTCTCCAGAATGTTTTAGTAGGCACTCAGATGCATTCATTGATTCTAGATAAGCAGGAGTCTCAAATTCATATCTATTAAACCACTGGACTAAGTCCAAATTCTTGTGTTTATCAGTTTGCATGTCAGCTAAGGTCATGCTCTGGAATGACCATAGATTATACTGGTCCTCAGAGTTCATGTGTTATTTTTCCTCTGCCATCTATATAAATATATCTTCTTTTTTTCAAGAATATCCAAGCAAGATAGTTATTTGAGAAAAACACACATCTCTCATTATTATAACTCCATCGAATTTAATTATCTCATCCTTTTAAAACACGTATCCCTTTAGTCAAAAATCTTTGCATGGTTAGCACTGTAAAGGAATGGAAAATCCAGCCTCTTGAAAATAAATCAAGTTGAATTTATGATGAATTTATATCAGACTTTCTTGACAGAAGCACTGCTGATATTTTGGACTGGATAATTCTTTGTTGTGAGGGGCCATCTTGTGCCAGGTAGGATGATTAGCAGCAACCCTGGCCTGTATTCACCCAACACCAGTAGCAATGACACCCTGCTCAGTGGTGACAGACAAAAATGTTTCCAGATACTGCCAAATGTTCCCCGGGGAAGTAGCAGCAAAAGGGTCCCCAGTTAAAACCACAAAATTGTAACATCACCTCTAATATTTATATTTAGATGAATAATTTAATTAAGCACTGAGAGCAAACCCTAAAAAATGTGCAAGTTTAAAGGAAAAGGAAGACTGAAATCAGGAACTGACTGAAGTCCTGAAAAGAGGTAAGCATTGGGCATATGTTTGCTAATTAATCTGTATGCAAATATAGAATGTAAGTCGTTTTTTTTTTTACAGGATATCATTCTGTTTTCCCTTTCTAAGCTATTTTCATAAAAGCTTGAAGTGCAAAATGACTTCAGAGTTAATCTAATCCAAATCAGTAACTTATAAAAAATATATACATATGTCATCAGACAGGTAAATTATTTCTCCAAGGGTTCATACTAGCATAGCTAATCCAATAATCCAAAACTCCAGAGTCCAGTCACACCAAATTCCCTAAAACATTCCGTATACCTTCAGGCATACATTTAGGCTTTCTCCTGCGTCACACTGAACCAAAACTCAGGAAAATATCAAAAAAAAGCTCCTTTACACTAAAGTATGTGATTGATATGGCTTAGTAAATTCTGTAATAATTGGCATAGAGACAGGCTGGAAAACATTGGCAATTGAGGAATATGGAAATGGTAGAGACAAGAATAGTGGTTCAGAGAAGATCAAAAAGTTGCTTTCTGTAAGCGATAGTATACAGCATATATCTGTTAGAGTTTTTATCTTAAGAGTCTGTCTGACCATCTATCTTTATCCTCACCTTGGTTTTCAGTAGAACGCATTAACTCAACATAGTTTTTTGAAAGAAAACCTTCATTTTTGGTTTGGAGGCAATAATAACAATAAAATATTTGTGGTATTTTCGATGACTTAGTGATCTTAGCTATTTGATATTTCTCAATAGGTACATTACTTCCCCACATTAGAAAGGGAACAGTTGGTACTAATTTAAAATATGGGGCGCCTGGGTGGTTCAGTTGGTTAAGCGTCCGATATCAGCTCGGGTCATGATCTCACGGTTTGTGGGTTCAAGCCCTGCGTGGGGCTCTGTGGGGACAGCTCAGAGCCTGGAGCCTGCTTCAGATTCTGTGTCTCCCTCTCTCTCTGCCCCTCCTCCACTCACACTCTGTCTCTCTCTCAAAAAATAAACACTAAAAGGGGTGCCTGGGTGGCTCAGTGGGTTAAGGGTCCAACTTTGACTCAGGTCATTATCTCATGGTTCCTGAGTTCGAGCCCTGCGTCAGGCTCTCTGCTGACACTTCAGAGCCTGGAGCCTGTTTCAGATTCTGTGTCTCCCTCTCTCTCTGACCCTCCCCCATTCATGTTCTGTCTCTCTCTGTCTCAAGAATAAATAAATGTTAAAAAATTTAAAAAAATAAACACTAAAAAAGTAAATAAAATAAAATATGGAAAAATACATATATTCAGCTAAATTTACCGATGAAACTAATTGATTATTTAAAATACAATTGGATACTCATAGCATAAGTATGCTAACATAAATTCCAAATGACTTAAAGTATAAATGTAAAATCGAAGTTATCATTTAATATTTTTCAAATCTCAGAAGGAAACAAAAAACTGGAGAGATATCCAGCCACAAATTAATGGAAGATGTTACAAAGGAATAATTAAACAACCACTTCTAAGTCTTGATTTCCTCCTTCTGTTAGGGTAATGTATCTATAGTCTCTACCATGTACCTCCAAAGAGGAGAGCCTCCTTGTTGAGTTAATGCCACCTATATCCCCACTCCATCTTGGCCATGTAATTTGTTTAGGTCAGCTGACAGGCAGCCCCAGGAGCAAGAGGACTACTAACACTTTGTTTTGCTTACATAATAACATCAAAGAAATAGTGGACAAATATAAGCTTTGACTATATTTTCAAATATACATTAATTTTATATCAGTAGGAAAAAATAATTTTGGTACTTTTTGAGAACAAAAACAAAACAAAACAAAACAACAACAACAACCCCAAAACAAAACAGAACTTAGGTTCCTGATGGAATCTAAATCAAAATGAATTGAAAGGAAATTATAAAAACATCACACTGCTATTATAGACATGGCCTTTTAAACAGTCTTTAAAGAAAAACTGAATACATTAAATAAGGCAAAAATACAGTCAATGTAAAAGCTATAATAATAACAAATGTATATATTTTGATGGACAATGTGAATATTTGGAAAAAATACATGCAATATATAGGACAGAGGATTTGATACCTCTAAGGGACAAAGTACTTTGACAAATTAATTTAAAAAAATGAGACCCTCATAAAAATGAGTAAAAAAATGAATATGCGATGCTTCCCCAAAAGATAAGAATCATTGTATTATATATTTGTCACTATTTTTGCTCACAAGTCTATTTCAAATACCTTTTCAATGTTGATTGAATGTCCTGCCTTTTAATTCCTGAATCCTAAGAAAGAATTCCAAAGAATAGATTTCTTAGCCCCCTTTGCAGTTAGAAAACCCACATGTGAGTTTGACTCCACAAACCTGATGCATCACAAATTGAAATGATACATAAATTGGTAGAAGTGGTCGCAGCCAACAGGACCTCAGGGCAATAAAAGAAATGTTGACTCTGTTAACAGGCCTGGCATAGCTTATGGCTCTAAAAAAATTCCAGATGAAATTTTATCATCCCGTGGTCTGCAGTAGCAAAACAGCTAATTAAATCATGACCTATGGTAACCTAGAGTAAAGTGCTCACTGAGCACAAGGCTTTGAGGAATCAGGTGGCTGTTACCAGAGAACAATATAAAAAGCATGAGGAATGTGTGAACTGTAAAAGAGTTGATTGTTTCAAATTGTACTGACAGCTTAAAGAAGAATAACAAGCTCAAAGCTCTGATCTTGGCTCAAGGCACAGAGAGAAACCATGGGAATTTTATGACTAATAAAATAACCTTCTATCATCTACAACTGTAGACCTAAGGCAGAGCCCTAAACTCAAAAATGTGATCCCGTCAATTATAAAATTGTAAGTTGGTTGTCTACACAGTCTCATTACTACCACAGTATGAAAACTAGTGAATTAATTGAGAATAAGATTCTGAATATTGGAGTAGGGAAATGTGATAGGATCCAGATGGCTCAGTGGCCCCAAACTCCCAAATATCCCTGATCATGGTTAGCAAAAGCAACCCTTCCTTCCAAGTGCGATAAGGCCCTTTTTGCTTTTGCTTAAAATCCAGTAAGGATCTCTTTTGAGAGAGTTACTTTACAAGGCAAAACTATTCTTATTATGTTGATCTTCCACCATGTTTAATTACCTCCTAATCTAATTTAGAATCAGAACCCAATGTGCCCAAGAGAGATAATTACAAACTCAGATTTTAGAAGACATGATTAATCATGAAAATATTGCAAGAATTGTTGGATTTGTATTAGCAAAAATCTAGAAAATATATATAGGATTAAGTTCTGAAAGTAATAAACCCAAGATTGCAGAACATTTTATAATGCAACATTTACTAACATGGTTGCCCTTCCCGTAAACTTTAGAATTATTGTGTTATTCTCAACACATGATAATGGGGTATGTTTTGTTGCTTTATTAGCTAATTAAAATATGGACTTAATGACGACTATGAGATGCCCAAAACTCTTTGCTATTTTGTATATAAAAAAGATTCATTTAATTAAGGAAATGACAATGGTAGTTTATCATGTGTAATTCACTCAGTTGACTCTTTACATCTCTTAAAAGACAATGAAAAATGCTTTCTAACGTGGGTATTAAGAAATATAGATTATAGCACATCAGCATCTTCCAAAAGTCCTGTAGAGGTTGTTCTCTGTTAGCTAAAAATGCTACTAACGGATTTTGCAGTTAAAAAAGCCTACCTATATCTATGGGCATGGATGAGACCCTTGAGTATTGAGAGTAAATAATGCCAATGGACCATCAGATTCAAGATGTAATTTCTGTAATTAATAGTGGTATAAGAGAGCATTTTTCAGTGACTAAATGATTCAGTCTCTAGGAGTGAAATAGATGTATAGCACTCCAAGGTCTACAAGAATTATGAAACTGAGAATTCTTTCAGTTGGTGAGGCAGAAAAAGGATGCTCTAACAACAGAGATTTGTCTCTTCAGCCAAATTCCAGAACTGAGTCACTTCAAAGACTCAGAATGATTATTTGACCACACCTAGATAATAACCATGGTAACAGCACAAATAGCTTCTACCTAGATTTTCCAAATGAGACTTTCTGGGTTAACTGTGAACTGGGTAGACAGAAATAGCTAGACATTTTGAGAATGCTGATAAAATTTTCAAGCTTATCAAAGTACTTAGGAACCTAAAAATTTTTCTGATCCACTACCCAGAATGAGGACAAATGAAGTATTAAAATGGACTTTTGATCTAATTTCATCTCATGATCAACTCAGTGAAACCTCAAGCCTATCCAATATCAATGTACACAGTTTCTGGGCATATTATTGAAATGAACATGCTCAGAAACTAGAAGAAAATCTCCAAAAGCTAGCTAGCTTTCATTCGTTTTTACTTCTTCTTAAGTATTTCATTTTTTATTCAGATTTTTTTTTACTCCACTCCCACCATGTACCTCAAGGAGAGACTTAACCATAGCCAGCTTTACAAGTTCCAGTAATCCCATGCCCCTTGTTCCTGACTGATCCAATGATAGAATTCTGAGAGGCTCTCTTCAGTTATTTTTATGATAGATCTGCCTCACTCTCCCGTTCTCTCTTTACCACCTATGGCTATTTTTTGCAACCATAAGGGGCCTTATTACTGGAAGAATTCAAAACTGTGAATGAAAGTAAATAGAGCCAGAAAGACCCAAGTTTTTAAACAACATAGAATTCCTATATCTGTGGTCTTCTAGTTAACTGAACCAATAAATTACTTTAGAGATAGAACTAAATTCACTGGCTGTTAGTTCAGTAAAATTTGCAAACAAAATCACCCTTTCTGAGACAAGCTGTGGATGTATAACTGGAAATAAAATGGTATTTGTCAGGTTAATGCTCTATACAGGATAATGTGTTATAATTATGTTATTTATGAAATTTTTTCTGGTATGGGTGTTTAATTTTTTCTTGATGAGAAAGCAACTTTTTATTAAAGAAAAAGAATTCTGGCCATCTTAACATATTAAATGTGAAAAAAAATGTGAAAAAAACACATCATGATACTCGCTTGGCAAATGTGAGATATTTCTAAATAAATTTCCAGCAAAGATGTTTAATGATTATTTCAGTGCAGTTTATAGTTCCTGAGAATTTACAACTTGACTCTCTAAGGGCAAGTTTTGTTACAGGTAATATCTTATTCATTAGAACCACTAAGACATTTCATGAGGGTTTTAAAATTTATCAGTGGAGTCACTTACCTATTAATATTGTATCACAGATTTTATTTGTTATTTGAAGGTTTTAAATTAGTTTTTAAAAAGGCATAAGAATTTTAAATTTTGAATATTCAAATCTTAAATCTAAACCACAAATTTACCCAGTGAATGGTTTATAACTTCACTAATATCATTCATAAAGATAGTATACAATTCTGGGTACTTCAAGTTAAATAATTTATGCCTATGTTTTCTTTTTAAAATTGAGGTGCTCACAAATAACTTATATTCAATTTCATAAAAGAGGGTCTAATTTATATCTTGCTAAAAGGTATAAACGGGTGCTTAGAGTTACCTTTTATGTGTTCATGCACTTTAAATTTAAAGACATAAGTTAACACTTGCATAAATATTTAAGGATTAGGAAATTCACATCACTATTGTATATACTCTCACTGATTCAAAAATAAACCCATGTTTTGGGTTAGTTTCAACCTTGACTGTTTTATTAGATTGCTGAACAATTCTATAGAACATACTAAAACAAGCAAGAATAACAATTATAAAAAGTAATATTTTGACAGAAGCTCTTGAAGTCTGCAAGTAATTCAAAATTTAAAAGTCAAGAAAACATTTTTAAATTCATATTGAGGATGATTAAGACTATAGGAAATTTATTTTTGACACTATGCAATGCCTCTAGATACTTCTCAATATATCATTTGGTTTCAATATAAAATAACATCTACAAAAGAGAAAAAAGTCTAATTAAAGAAGATATTCCTATAGATACTGAGTTTCATGCTCAGGAATAAACATTTGATTAAAGCATTATAGTGCTTAAGTATTACTTAGATAGCTATACCATATAACTTTTTTTTTTCCATCTATAATTCTATAAAGTGGTCAGCATCAGTTAATGGATCACTTGTGTAAACAGTTAAATCACTCTCCGTTAGATGAAACCAGTACTCCCTTGAAAACACTATGTCAGAAGAAAATTAAGGCCAGTGTTTAAAAGATATAGTTAATACAAATTTGGAACTTCAATAAAAGTATAAAGTTCAAAAATGAAAAAGGGTTTCATGCTTGCCCATTTAATATTTGTGCAGAAAAGATTATAATCATATGAATCTTAACAGTGACATTTAAACAAAGTAAATATTGAAAATATATAAAATGTAAGTGGGAATGAACCCCTCAGCAACTAGCTTTACATAATTTGCATGTTCCACCACAGTTGTCTCCTTAACTGTTTGAACTTTTGCTTTATAACTAACCAGCCTTCAGTAACATTCCAAACAGTGCAGTTTCGAGACACCAGAAAATTATAGCCACCATGCCCGTGTTAAATTATTTTAACTCAAAATTATCCAAAATTATGCTTATAATAATAGTTCATTTTTTCTGAGATGGGATCTTGAATGAACATATGATAAATCACCTCATGATCTGTATAAAATGGTTGAGGAGGGGAACAAACTCCTACCAAACAAACATTGAGATTGCACACTGATGAATTGGGGGCTGTGACCTACTGTTGAAGCAGTAGCAGGAGATATAAGAAAAATCACATAACATTTTTGATGATGGTATATAAAATAGGGGATGGAGACACACTGATTGCTAAGATCCTGCTTGGTCTCTATAGACTGGTATGGTATAAAATTTACCATTGAGATAGACTGAGTGGCTTACATAACAAACATTAATTTTTCATAGTTCTAGATGCTGGGAAGTCAAAGATCAAGATGCCAGAAGATTCCATGTCTGCAAGGAATCCGCCTCCTGATTCATAAGTAGCTGTTTTCTTGCTGTGTCATAACTTGATGAAAGGGTCAAGGGAGCTCCCTGGGACCTCTCTTACAAGGGCATTAATACTCTTTATAAGGCTATGCCTTCCTTATCTAATCACCTCTGCCTGCAAATTATAGCAGATCTCAATTCTAAAACTATATGGCTCTATGACCAAGATCCCAATTTAAAGGTGCCTAACTAGGTTTGTAGGTATATTGATGATGATAAAATAATGTCCTTATGAATCTCCTCAAAAAGTTCTAAATCTGCTATGGTCTGAATATATATATATATATATATATATATATATATATGCTTCTAAAACTTCTATCTAGCTTATAAATTCATTATAGTTTCTTATTTATCTTTTTATCCACCTCCATACCACTGTTCACACATCTAAGACATAATATAAGCTCAATAAGTGATTATGGATTGATTGACCCTTTTCACTGAACATTAGAAACTACCTCCTTAAGAAAAAAAGAAACAAAAACAAACAAACAAAAAAGAGTGTAGCATACAGCATCTTGGAGAAGTTTTCACATATACTCACAGCCATTTTGATATTTTTCCTTCCTCCCACACCCAAAGAGAAAAACGCTGAAAATGTTAAATTGAAATAAATTTCACTAAATACAAAGGGTATAATCTTCCACTATCAATTTAACCCTTGATCTCCCCAAAAACTATTCACTCAAAAGATTAATATTTTTAAGCATAAGAAATTCTTCCTAAACGAAAATTTTCCAGGACACTAAAAATTATAAATATTTCTCCCTTTATGTCTTTAAATAGGAAAAAAAAAGTATTTTATTAGAAAGTCTATCAGAATATAAAGGTTACATATTGGTAATATTGTATATTGATACATGGGATGTTCATTGGCATATAGAAACAAATTATGTCATGTTTCATGTTGAAATAAAATTTTATAATATACATAACATACAGTAAAACCTTGGTTTGCGAGCATAATTTGTTCTGGAAACATGTTTGATGCTTACAATCCAAAGCACGTGTATATCGAGGCAAATTTTTCCCTAAGAAATAATGGAAACTCAGATGATTTGTTCCACAACCCAAAAATATTCATATAAAATGATTATAATAGGGTAATATAATACAAAATAATAAAGAAAATACAACATATAAAGAAAAATAAACAAATTAACCTGCACTTACCTTTGAAAATCTTTGTGGCTGGTGTGAGGGAGACAGGAGAGGGGAGGGTTACTGCATAGCAGGACTTTCACTATCACTAACCGAATCACTGCTATCTACTGGTTCAATGGAATCTTTTTCTTTTTGTGCAACTTTAACAAGGAACCTATCCAATGACCTAGAATGAAGCAAAGCATTCCTAAATTCACTCTTTTATGGAAAAGCAAGACTGTCCACAGGTGCTTTGAAGTGACAAAAAGTACACTAATGCCAGTTGTGGGCACCTTCCAATGTTCCGAAAGACCACTGACTTCTGCCACACATCTCATGGTCTGAGACCGAGCATCCGAACATGGGAAACAATCCCCCACAGTCCCCCAGCAAGCGCGCACAAGAGAAGAACCACTGGCTCAGTTCTGATCATGTGATGTTCGTCATCACATACTACTTGTATGGCAAGACATCACTTGTTTATCAAGTTAAAATTTATTAGCAATGTTGGCTCATCTTGCAAAACACTCACAGAACAAGTTACTTGCAATTCAAGGTTTTACCGTATTTGAATATGGAACCATAAGTGCTTTGGGAAAAGGTGAGGCTGCCATTGTATTTCTTCTCAACAGTATGCATGAAAAGAAAGTAAAATACAAACTGGAATGTTTGAAAATAGTGCAGAAAGTGTTAATAGTTCTACACATGCAATCTGATATTACCTGTCCACACATTTTAATATGTTTATATTAATGCCTGTATTTTAAAATATAACAAATATTGCAAGAGAAATCAAATGACCAAAAATCAGACTTTAGACATGTCAAAAAGCATTGCATATGCTTCAGATGTCTCTCTTAAAAATCAAAATAAGCTTCATCCTAGCTCTTCTCTTTCTTCTCCCTCTACCAATATAACACTGCCATAAAATTAGTGTGTGTGCTTTCATGCATATTTTTTCTATTTTTTCCAAAATTTATATATCCAAAATTAACATATAATTTAATTTTGTATTGTTTCTACTTATATAGTACCACACTGGACTTTTTAAAAATGATTTTTGTTATAATTGAGATTTGTTCATAAAAAAGGAACATTGTTAGCCGTAAAATGAATGCAGTATACTTACATGTATCAGCCTAAGCACTTCTCAATAAAAACCTGTAAGTTCCTTCCTTTTCAATTTTACCTTACCGACCTCAGACATAAAGCTCTAATCTCTCACAGATGTTAACATATTCATTTTTTATCACAGTAAACATAAAAAAAGTTTTTCTAATATTCCTGAACATAGATTTTTCCTTGTTTCCTTTGTCAGACAGCTCAAAATGAAGCAGTTAATTGTTTATACTTACGACATTTTGACAAAATTATATAAGTTAAAAGAAGACTCCATATTGTTTTTAAGATGTAAATAACCTTCCTCAACAATCAGACCTCAAATACACTGAGAAAGAGTAGTACTAAGAAGCAAAGTTGTTCATTCTGTCTAAAATTAACAAGGCTTCATTATGAATCAATTAAGATGAGAAAAAACTTGCATAAGACATATAAAATGTGATAGAGTTCTTTTTGTTCTCAAAATCTGTCCTCTGAATAAAGGAAGTTCTCTAAAAATGAAGCAGCACATTAACATTGCATTTGATTTAAAATCATATAAATCCAAGTATTTTTTTTGGCGGGCGGTAAGGACAGAACATATCCCTGTCAAGGTTGTACTTTCCTGACCTTTATATATTGTTTAAAATTACTCTAGAGAATCAACTCTGAATAGGCCAGTTATATATGACCACACTTATGGGGTGAAGCAGATTTTTTTCTCCTCTCATTGCCACAGTTTTGTAAGTCGTGCCTGTACCAGTCAGTATTCATATTGGACATAAAAAATGTTGACAGAAGAGGTGCAGAATAAATATACAAATTCCAGAAAACAGCAATCAATTTAGCTGACTGACTAGCTCTGGACAGTTTGTTTTAACTTTTGAAGGTTTATGGAAAATTCTTTTTAGTTTCATCTTATCATCAAGGTCTAGCTGTCAGCATAATATACAAGACATTTGGACCTATCTGCATCCAACTTCATATTTTGAAGTTTGAAACTGGGGTGTACCTGCCAACATGCAGCAAATACTGGGATGCAGTTTAATTCAGGAAGAGACCTCCTTCATCAGCTGTCTACTCAAGGACAGTCGGAACTGCCAGGTCAGGGGAGCCACACCTGGGAGTCCACAACTGCCCTTGCCCACAATACTGAAGGATGTCAGAGCGTCAGTGGGGAGAAAGAACACCAAAGAAGTGATCTAAGTCTCCTTGCAATCTCCAGGATTGGTCACCATCTAGAAACCCTACAGAATCCCCATATTCATTCACTTGTTTAAACATTCAGACAATGCATATGAATTGACAGGACACAGCTAAATAAATCAAACGATATTCTTGGCCAGTACTGAGCTTACATTTTTATTGGAAGGATTCAAACAAAGAAACAAACCTAATAAATAAGTCATACAGCAGAAGCAAAACAGGCAAGTTCACTGTCATCAAGAACCTTGATTTCATTGGGAGGATACCAGCAATAAACAAATGGAATAAGTAAAATATATAGTATGTTGGATATGAGAAATGCTTAGGAAACACCGAAATTGGAAAAATGGAAGTGTTGAAGGATTTCTATTTTAAATTTTATTTATTTATTTAGTCAGTCAGTCATTTTGAGAGACAGAGAGACAGAGACAGAGACAGAGAATCTTAAGCAGGTTCTACACCCAGTGTAGAGCTGATGCGGGGCTCGATCTCATGACCATGAAATCATGACCTGAGCTGAAAATAATAGACACTTAACCGACGGAGCCACCTAGGCACCCCCTAGGATTTCTATTTTAAATAGGGATATCAGGGAAAGCGTTTATGAAGGGGTCGGGTTTGCGTAAAGACCCAAAGGAAAGAAGAGTGAATCTGGCCTCATATATACACACATAGATAGATGTATGTAAAATACACATGTGTAAAAATCAAATATATCAAATAGATATGTATAAAATAGGTATGTGACATATATACATATTTTATATGCATATATGGAAACATTTCCAGAAGGGACATAAAAATTCAAAAGCTCCACCCAATGCAGGGGCATAATAGAATGTTACATGCTCAGCTAGAAACCAAAATGGCAGAGGTGGTGTGTCAGCCCTGGGAAAGCAGGAGATGTGCTTGGAGAGAGAATGAGAACCAGACCATAGAGGGGCCTCGCCAGTTCTTGCAAAGTCTTTGGCTTTTAGGCCAAATGAGGCATTTGCACACAAGAATGACATGATCTCACGTACCTGGGCTGAGATTAGTTTGAGGTGGAGCAAGCATGGAAACAAGGAGATCCATGTGAAGGCTACTCAATTCAGTTAGAATTAAGACTCCAGAAAAAACGTCAGTACAATTCTACAAGACACAGCTGACTTTTAACAAAACATTCATTTAATGTGGTGAAATTTTTTCAGCTTTTGAATGTTGTAGGCAAGAGTACACTTGGTGGATGAATAATACACACACACACACACACACACACACACACACACACATATACATCATGTGTGGGCTTTGACAATTTGCAAGGAAGAAGAAGATAGGAACATGAGGGAAAAAGGGACATTCTCCTAGCTAGCCGTAACAGACTCAGCTCTGTTGATATTAAAAGATCTATTCTGATAGGCTGTGAAAATTTGGAATGCATTAGGATGGATGAGAGTGTGCAGAGTCAGATATGTGTTTAGCCAAATCACTCTTACTTCTAATGAGAAAATGAATCACCATTCTTAATCCCTGTTAGTTTTGACAGTGATGATCACGATGTATTTTAAGTCTGCTAATATAAACTTTTGGATACACAGGATGTCTTACTCTTCTGCAGGCGCCCAGCACTTAAAATTTCCAGGACAGAGGAGACATATATTCATGGCGGTAGTATGGCAGCTCTCAATATTTCTGAGATACCAAACATTGCTTCATGTATTGTAATTACAAAGACATAAAAATACAGGTAGTTGGGGCGGGGAACCCTCTAAAGTCACATTTATATTTTACCCACATCCACATATTTTTTTAAATATTGCTTTACCTAGAATCATTCCATTTTGTAAAACTCAAAGAAATGAAAAAGATAGAAATGTACCAATTCAGTTATTCCCATTTCAAAAAAAAAAAAAAAGGATTTTGAGACTAAATAAAGCTTTGCACTTGCATATTTGACCTTAGTTCTGGCACTTTCTAGGACATACAAAAATGTGAGGTAGCTTCAAAGAGTGCTGTGCTCATAATGCCAAGTATATGGAAAAGAAGAAGAAAAATGGTATGGCTCTTCCAGAAATGAGTACTATTTCCCCTTTCCTCTGTGTCACCCAGGAAGAAGATACAGGATTGGGAAATTAAGTTACCGGATCAGGGCAGACTCTTCATGTTCATTCATAGCCAACTCCGTGCCAGCGGTTCCTGCAGATGCAGGGAAGCCAGTCAGGCACGCTCCCGATGGGGGAACTAGTTTTATTTAACAGTCGTGAACAGCTGGAGAGCACACAGCTAATGACCGCTTGAGCATGAAAGTGTCTAATGACTGCATATAAAATATGACACGCGATAAGGATAAAAGGTAATAACAATATATAAGAGAACAAATGTGCAGTGAGTGACAGCCCAAAACATGTAAATCGCATAACAAATTTTAAAAGAGAATGTCATTGCAACGTGCATTCTTATAATAGAGTATTTCTTTCAAATCAGAAATAATTTAAACAATCAGAGAACTTCTCTTTTCAAATACCTCAAAGTTACGTGAAAGGAAACTGATGCAAAGATAGCGGCAGAGAATAAGAAAACCCCAAACAGAGAGATTTACAGATCCTGCAGGAGCTGTTTCAATAGCATTTAAGCATCATGTGAACAAAAATATTTATGAAATCAAACAACCCTCTGGTCAGAGTATCTCTTACCTTGCAGAAAAGGAAAGCTATCAAAAACAAAGTAAGCAGAAGGCATTGCTGAATTCCAAATGCAAGTGAAGGGTGAGCTGTACTTTTAAATAACCGCATATATGTTTTTAGGGATTTGTCTCACAGCATGTGCCTTTTTTTTCCTCTTCACAAAACTGTCAACTGTATCAGTGATGAAAATGAAAAATGTATCACTCAAAACTATTTTTTGCATTTTCTGAACTGTACCTTATCTAGTGAGAAATGAAAGTTCTCTCTTTTTCCCTGCAAAATACATTTCTATAACATTTCTTCATGATCACAGTAGAACAGCAGGTTGAAGGAAAAAAACAGGACATCGCCAGATACCCACACAACAACTGTTTTTCAGAGAGCTCACTAGGTGCTCCAAGGTACAGGAGGGACCAAAACCCCGCCATCAAAGAAGCAGCATCCTGTTGAGAGGAAGGAACCCCTTTTAGACTAGTAACACCCTCCTCTGCATTGTTTCCTTCATAGCACTTATTACCATCAGCCATATTAAATATTTTTGTCATTTAGATTTTTCTTGTGTGATCCCCACCCTGAAATTCCATGAGGTCATAGATTTTTATGTATGGATTTTTGTCCCACCGCTTCATTCAATATATAAATGAATCAATATAAAGTTACCAACTATTACTGAAAATTATTTTATTGAATTGCAAGTAAACAACCTAAAGAGAGAGGGAGGAAAACATAACTATTTCTGAGACATTTAAACAAAGCTATAATGAGGTGACACGAGACTGAAAAGAGTGGTCATGGGGGTATGAGAAGGTTTCTATGTTAGTATATCAAATTATGTGGCTACCGTATCAATCACTACACAAAGGTGAAATCTAAATTATTTCATTGTTAGTCCGGCCTCGTCAACCACATCCGAAAGTATTTTTTTCTTTTTTAAAAATAATTTGGTAATTTCATTTCTCAGATCCTAACATCACAAAGGAACTTAGAAGTCAATGCTTCTAAATGCCCAATTTTTGGTGGAAACAAAATAAACGCAGGAAGTATAAAGGCATGTGTTAAAGATCCCTTGATTGGTGGAAAGGGCGAGACTGGAACTCATATTCTAAGATACTCACTCTTTGTGTTATGAACTTCTATGATCCACTTGCCTGAAGGTTCTCACACAATGCTGACTGTGTTACCTCAAAGAAATATAGCAAAGCTAGAAAATGCTCACAGAGAGACAACTAAACTATTGTTAAAGAAATGGAGCAGCTTTGTATAGGAAGACCTTAAAGATTAGAATCTTCAATCTGGATACTCTGACATCTATTAAATCATGAAGAAGGTTGGTAGTGTGAAAGCCAAGCTATCCACAAACTTCAATTACACAAGGTCTAAGGGCATCCTTTGAAGTTTAAAAGAGATAAATTTAGGACAAATAATGGGAAGTGCCAAACTACTTTATTTATTAGATAGAGTGCTTATGGAAGTAACACGGGCTGAAAATATAATAGGTTCATAAAAGGTTTAGATAAAAAACATACAATAAATCAATTCTAGACTATTTAAGGGAAGTGGCCCAATATACCATTAAAACTGCTTTTATCTTTGTCAAAGTACATACAGGGCTCTTCTTGTCTTTAGTGATACTTGAAGTGATTGAGCTTGAACATTTTCACACCAAAATTAAAGAACCACGTGTCTTGGCAACATGGGCTAAACAGTAAAAGTTGATGTGCAGCAGAGCTCTACACCTAACTAATTCTCAATAGTTCACTGTTGACTGGATTAATTTCCCACAGTGAAGATAAAATTTCCAAATGGGACCATTATGAAAATGTGATTTGATATACTGAACTCTCTCTGAGGCTGCATCGTCTCCGAATGTTTGGATTAAATCTCTACATTTAGCAGCAAGATCTGTCTGATTCTGGAATATATACTTATATATATATACAGACATACAAATACACATATTCACAAATTCATAAACATGAAAACATACCAAAGGCTATTTTTCTACCAGATATGCACGCTAGGTTTTGGGACACAGAAAGCTCTATTTTGAAGCCTCTTAGTCTCTTGGTGTTACATCCCTAATATCATGAGGTCTAACACATTTTAAAATGTTAATCTTAGCTGCAAAAAAAAAAATCACCGTGATATATTACTCTCACTCAACAACTAAATATTGAGAGATAATTTCAGATTTATTCGTGAACTTTTAGGTTGAATTGACTTCTCTTATCATAATTCCTGCTGCTACATTGATGTGAATAACTTGTAGAATAATGTTACTGGAACATGTATAAATTAAGCATGAGATTTTTTGGTGAAATGACAAACATTTGTACTTAAACTATAACACAAAAGTAGTAATTACAAGCAAAACTGACAAAATTCATAGTATTCAAATTCATACTAATTCTATGCAAGGGATTATTTTGGTTTACAACAACTAATTGGTTGAGTGTGAATATGGCACTGAGAATTAACATGGAAATTATTTAGAGATTAATACATACAGAACAAAGTAGGGGCACCTGGGTGGCTTTGTTGGTTAAGCATCCACCTCTTTTTTAAGTGTTTATTTGTTTATTTCGAGAGAGGGAGAGAGAGAGCATAAATGTGAGCACATTTGAGTGTGGGAGGAGCACAGAGAGAACACAAAAGAGAATCTCAAGCAGGCTCCACCCTGTCAGCACAGAGCCTGACATGGAGCTTGATCTCAGGAATCGTGAGATCATGACCTAAGCCAAAACCAAGACGGATGCTTAACCAAATGAGCAACCCAGGTGCCCCTAAGCATCTGACCCTTGATTTTGGCTCAGGTCATGATCTCATTGTTCATGGATTCAGGCCAGCACTGAATTCTGTGCTGGCAGCATGGAGCCTGCTTGGAATTCTCTGTCTCCTTCTCTCTGCACTTCCCCTACTCATATTCTCTTGTTCTCTGTTTTCTCTCTTTCTCAAAAATAAATAAATCAACATTAAAAAAAGAACAAAGTAAATTCTTGATTCACTTTTTGCTATGCGGCAAAACTTTCAATTAATTCAGATAATTCATCACAATATCATTTAAAGCTCACTTGGAAAAACCCATTAGATATATAATATTTCTACCTCTGTTCTTGCTTTAGAAACCTAAAAGAAGCTCAACAGTGACAATGATCACAATGGAAAAGTGGGTCCTGGAATAACATAAGAGTAATTTTTTTAATGTTTATTTATTTTTCAGAGAGAGAGAGAGAGAGAGAGAGAGAGCGAGCAGGGGAGGAACAGAGAGAGGGAGACACAGAATCTGAAGCAGGTTCCAGGCTCTGAGCTTTCAGCACAGAGCCCGATGTGGGGCTCGAACCCACAGACCGCAAGATCATGAACTGAGTTGAAGTCAGATGCTTAACTGACTGAGCCACCCAGGTGCCCCAAGAGTAATTTGTTACAAGATGGGTTTTTTTTTTTGCTTTAAGTGTATGATTTTATTAAATATATCCATACTGTCATATAAAAGTTCACAGTTTTCTTTTTTTTTAATTTTTTTAACGTTTATTTATTTTTGAGACACAGAGAGACAGAGCATGAACAGGGGAGGGGCAGAGAGAGGGAGACACAGAATCTGAAACAGGCTCCAGGCTCTGAGCTGTCAGCACAGAGCCCGACGCGGGGCTCGAACTCACGGACCGCGAGATCGTGACCTGGCTGAAGTCGGACGCTTAACCGACTGCGCCACCCAGGCGCCCCTAAAAGTTCACAGTTTTCAAAATTCATATAGCCTGAATCAAGTTTGAAGAACATTGGTTTATATCACAATCTCAACATGGTTTGCTAGTAATTAATTTTAAAAATATATAAAATTCCTCTTAAGGTTAGAGCCACATGGGAAAAAAAAATGTTATTGAGAGTTTTCTTGGTAATATCTGTTCAATTTACTAAAGCTTAGTAAATGGTGTTTATATGTACATTCACTTAATAGTTTTTTTTTTCCCCTCTTTATATAAAGACAACGAATGAGTTAATTTATGCTATAAAGATCAATTTAAGAGTTTGGAATCTTTCATTTCTCATATTCTCAGTAGGCTTCATGATGACTGACAAGCTTTTTTAAACTAAATATTGTTTTGAAAAATTAGTTCATATTCATAATACTTTCTAATAAGGTACAATGTATCGATTAATGTACAAGGTACAATGAAGATGGTTTTCTAACTACAGACACATGAATTCCCTTACCCAATACCCAGAGGCAACCATTGTGGCCATTTTTCTATGTCTACTACAGAAATATCCTACATATGCTTCAGAATATTATTATATGCCTTATTTCTCTAATTGGAGGCATTAAAAAAACTACAATATAATGTTGAGAATGACATGATATCCATAAGGAATTTATGGTTACTTTTGTAGGTTAGATATTTTAGTAAAACTTGTTCTATGTACAATGCAAGTTTTCTCTTCGCCATGACACAATTTATGAACAAATTTTGATAATTCAATTGTACATATTAATAAAACAGTGCTTAAAATATGGCACATTTGCTGTACTATTACATGTTAAAACCCACTTATTTTTAGTCCAATGTTCTCACTGAAAAAGAAACAAATAAAAATAGCCATTGGCAAATAGAAATTTTACAAAAAGGAAAACAGGAGTAGAAAAAAGTAGATCATGTATTTTCTCCTTTCAGGAACGCATACATGGCGTAGGTAACCAGGGGGGAGATGGTTAGAATCGAGGGGCAGGGGCCATACTAGAGTTTGCATTCTGGCTCTCAAACGTACTCGCTTTGTGCTTTGAGAAAGTTATCTACCCTCTCTGTGCCTTGGTTCTCTCATTTTAAAAATGAGATAATAATATTATTCATAAAAAAAATTCGTCTTTAATGATGATAAAGAAAAACCCTAGATGTAAATCACTCTGAGCAGTGTCTGACACTTAGAAAATTCTCAAAAAATGACAGTTATTGTCAGTATGAGGCTTATTAATATTTAGCCATTTGCTTTAAAACTTTTTAATAACAGATCTAACATCTCCTACAAATAATCAGTATTAGTGAAAGAACTATGGTAGCTTTATTATATAAAGAATAAGCAGTGTGTATCATACAACAGTAGTATATTACATGTATTACCTCATTTAATTATAAAAAAATAAACTCATGCAACTGTATTGCCCAACTTTCCATTTTATAGCAAGGAAAACCTTTTACTACTTTGATAGCATGGTAGAAACAACACAAGGATGGGAATTTTAAGACATAAGTTCTACTTTGTGTTTTGCCAATAACTGACTATGAGATTACGAACAAGTTGTTTTCTTAAGAAACACACATACACACACACAAATGGGCCTCGACTGAAGCAGAAGTTTTGAAA
The DNA here is from genome assembly GCF_018350175.1 of Felis catus. NCBI lineage: Eukaryota > Metazoa > Chordata > Mammalia > Carnivora > Felidae > Felis > Felis catus. The sequence goes on along the minus strand of NC_058368.1, from coordinate 219,452,506 downwards.
GGCTGTGTGATACATCAAAGATGCTAACTCACTAGTGGCGGCATCAGTGGTTTCAATAGCTTTGGAACACCAGATCCCATGAGCAAACACAGACTGGAGAAAACGATGCTTCCATCAGTAGTAGAAGACACCAGAGAGCAACCAGGCCACTGGGAATGACGTATGGAGTGGAGGAAAATCACAGACATGATATGGTAACGCAGGGCACACCAGTGTTTGAGGGCACATACAGGAAAACTGCTGGTGGTAGAGAATGGGCAGAGGCAGACATACTATTTATTAGCATAATTCCATTAGCACTTTCAGGCTGGCTATTAGTTTTGGTTCACTTTGAAGCACTCCACCATGTGAGGCATTTAAAATGTCAAGCATAATGCTCAATTATTTTTTTTTTAAGTTTATTTATTTCGAGAGAGACAGAGAGCGCGAGTGGAGGGGCAGGCAGAGAAGGAGACGGATAATCCAGATCGGGCTTCGCGCTGTCAGCACACAGCCTGACACAGGGCTTGAACCCAGGAACCGTAAATGCATGACCTGAGAAGAAACCAAGAGCCAGCCGCTTAACCAACTGAGCCACCCAGACACCCTATGGTTAATTTTTTTTTTTAATTTTATTTGTTCCAATGAATTCAGGGTAAAGTAATATTTCCTTATTTATATTAGAGAAAGAAAGAGCAAGAGCACGTGCATGAGCAGGAAAGAGGGGCAGAGGGAGAAAGAGAGAGAATATTAAGCAGGCTCCACGCTTGGCACAGAGCCCAGCTCGGGGCTCAATCCTACAACCCTGGGATCATGAGCTGAGCTGATATTAAGAGTCAGACACTCAACTGACTGAGCCACCCAGATGCCTCAAAGAATATATGTTTTTTAACAGCTTTAAATTAGTACACCTTTTGTGAACTTTTTAATCATGTCTGAACCCTGTAATTTGTTTGCAAGTTTCTTCATAAATATAGTACTCTCAGATTAAACACAGCTTTGTTCCTTAGCGGCCAACCAATCTTCCATGTCCATTCCTGTTTTTGCTCCTAGTGATAAAAATGGTGAACTGGCTGCTCTTTGCACACATCGTATACATCCTCCAAGCAAAGGGAAAATAACAATTCTATCCTCCCCATTATTTCACCTTTTAAACTTATACTAATGATTCCTAAAACCTACTGCTTTAGAGTCATTTGAGTGCTTAATCATACACCAAGTACTGACGGTTCTACTTTGTTTCTCAGTAACATACTGCATCTCTTACTTTTTCCATTATACTTATCTCAGTGTACAATACAAAGCTCTGTACATAATAGGCGCTTAAAATGACTATAAAGCAAGAGTCAATTAGAAAAGAATCAAATAAGAATTCGTGTATCTTAAAATAAGTAACGTCTCCTTCATGGTGGTTACTTTCAAGAAAAAATACTAGTTATTTTCAATGTATTTATGAAACTTTCCCTTTTAAAACCGGTTTGTGATCAATTTACGGCTCCAGACATAAACACATCACAGTATTTTCTAGTTATAATGATTTCTCTGGTGTGCATATTCAAATCATTCAGGAAGAATTTTAAAATATGTAAGGCCAGGGACACCTGGGTGGCTCAGTAGGTTAAGTGCTGACTTTAGTTCAGGTCATGATCTCTTGGTCCATGAGTTCGAGCCCCATGCAGGGCTCTGTGCTGACAATTCAGAACCTGGAGCCTGCTTCAGATTCTGTGTCTCCCTCTCTCTGCCCCTCCCCCACTCACACTCTGTCTCTCAAAACCAAATAAATGTTGACAAAAATTTTAAATATGTAAGTCCATACCATAGCTCCAAAAAGTCTAGGGTGGGGTCAGTTGTGCATATTAAATGAATAAGATAATAAATTAATCAGTTTGAGGGAAAAAAAAACTGCTTTAGGGTTCATACTTCTAAAAATGAAAATTGCCTTTTGTTAAAGGAGAGATAGTGAATATCGTCCACTGGAAAAGGAAACACCATTTGTGTCCTCAAAGACTTAATCTTTGAATTACTCTATGGTAGTATGTTTATCTTTAAATTATAATCCACAGTATATGTTCAACTTATGCATGAGTTTCCTTATCATACATTTGCTACTATGTGGGAGTTATGGAGCTAAGCATTGGTGTTGTAGATAAAAATCAAAACGATCCTGGATTTAAGAAAGTAATTACAGGGGCCTGGGTGGCTCAGTCGGTTAAGCGTCTGACTTCGGCTCAGGTCATGATCTCACAGTTTGTGAGTTTGAGCCCCGCGTTGGGCTCTGTGCTGACAGCTCAGAGCCTGGAGCCTGCTTCAGATTCTGTGTCTTCCTCTCTCTCTGCCCTCCCCTGTTCATGGTCTGTGCCTCAAAAATAAACACACAAAAAAATTAAAAAAGAAAAAGAAAGTAATTACATATAAAAAGGAAACAAGGCATACAAAAAAATAATTCAAGACAGATGATGACCCATAGTAAAAGAGAGGTGTAAATAAAGAGTTAAGACTTTTCTAAAGCTAGGGAGTCTGTCTAGCAGGGGAATCAAAGAGTATCTCAAGTAAAAGCAACACCTGAAGCCTATCTGAATGGTAAGAGGTTTTGTAAGCAGAACCTGGAGGCAGAATGACCAATATAAACAAAGCTGGGTAGATGCAAAATAATAATAATTAAATAATGCATAGAACAAGGAGAATTCTCCTAGAACTGAGAGCTGGTCACTTTGTATGTATCGAGGCAAATCACTAGGTGTGGGCAGGGTGGGGGGATGCTGAAGGAGCTACAATGATTTAAAAGAAGAAATAGATCAGATTAGGTTAGAAAATTTGAATTTTACCTAGCAAGCAGTAACAACTCTGGTAATATTTATTAGGAGTTTATAATTGCAAAACAAATCTCCAAGTGTATAAGCACAGTTTCATTTAATCCTTTCAGCAGGTTTAAGAAGTAGCCATCATTATCCCATCTTCCAGATGAGGAAACCCAGCCTTAGCTAGATTAAAAACCTTGGCCGAGATTTCCAAGCTCTTTGGTGACGGAAGTAAAACTATGTTGATCCATCCGCTCAACTCTGGAGTGAGAATAATTTACCACTACTTGATAGCATCTGTCAAAACAGAGATAAGCAGGAAAACTTGCGAGCTAATGAGCGACACGGCTTTATGGGTTTCCCTTTAGTTTCATCTCTGAAGCAAGCCTTTCTTAGATTCTAACATTGGCATATGCCCTCATCTTTAACTTCATAGTACCCTGTGCTTATACTGTTCCTTGCAGGCATCAGATTATTTGTAATTTTTGTTTTGATTGTCTCCTGGAAAATACCAGAAGGCATTCAAGGTGAGAAAGTTTGAATATCACTTATTTTCCATAACATCTCGGTATCTAATTTACTGCCTTCTTCATAATGAAATATCAATGATGATTAGTAAATGAATAATTACATGAAAAATGGATTAAGAAAAATATATTTTAGGAAGGACTAGAGCAGGGAGAGAGAAGATCACCTAGGGGATTTTGGGATTTGTACATAGCCATGTCTCTTGTTTCATCAGTTTCACCTTCAATAACAAATTAAATAATGAACAATAATCAAATAACATCTTTCAAATTCCCCTTCATCTCCTCTATGATTAAATTGCCATGTTCCCTTATCCACATTCCCCTAAAGCCTCATTCATCCTACAAGCAAAACACTAAATAACTATAAGTGTATTTACCTTTAAATGTTGCTTTTTTTCTACCGGATTTTCATCTCATTGAGGAAGGGACCAAATTATCTATAACTATTCCCCAGGTTCCTAGCAAACCTCATAAAACTCTAAAAAATATGGTTGTACTGAGAAGGAAAGATACAATTAGAACCTCTTCTGTATTGTTGCATTGGAATTAGGAAAAGTATCAATTTTATAATTTTTATAGAGTTAGAATTAAAAAGGTTCATCAAATAATCATATTGGGGTGGAGAGAGTTAGATTTACAAACAATGCATTTGCCCTAAGTAAAAGTGATTTTAAAAAGTTTAAAAATGGTCTCAGGAATGATGATTAATGATAATACACAATTATCTTGGGTAAGTAGGTATACTATGTTTTAGACTAAAATTGAGAAGGAACTAGAAATTTTTAGCTAAAAGTGTTTGGGGTGTTTCTTGGTTTTTACTCACCAGGGGAGATGTTTTTATATGTTTTCTTTCTATATTTATGATTATCCATTTACTATCCATTCTGAAAAAAAAAAAAAAAAAACTTTGTCCAAAGCAATTGCACAAAATGTGAATATAACATCATCCAAAGGTTTTATCTAAATTTTAAACATTTCTAAACTCTTAAACACAATATTTCAATTTGTCTCCATTTTGGATTATAATAAATGCTTTGTAGGCTTATTTTAAATAATACAGTGTATAGCACTGCAAAGAAAAAAAAACCTAGCAGTCTTTTGAGAATAAAAGCAAATCAATAGTAATATCTCTTAGAATAGAAGCACTTTCGTTGACAGAGGGAACATAGCTTAATGGGAAGCAAAGTAATCTTTGTTTTCAGTCAGACTATTGGGCTGTGCATGAGAAATGATATGCTCTGACCACTTGTTTTACATTAAGAGGCAACCTGACATGTTCAAAATAGAGACAGAAAATGATTTGTTTTATAAAGACGGACAACTTAGGGGCACGTGGGTGGCTCAGTCTGTTGAGCACCTGACTTCGGCTCACGCCATGATCTCAAGGTTCATGAGTTAGAGCCCAGCATCGGGCTTGCTGCTGTCAGTGCAGAGCCTGCTTCCGATCCTCTTTTCCTCTCTCTCTCTCTCAAAAATAAATTAACATGTTTAAAAAAATAATAAATATGGAAAACTTATGGCTTTAACACATAACAGAGAAAACCTTCATAAGATTATTTTGTAATTTTATGAGTTTGTCTTCGGTTCCCTTTGAGCTTTATTCTTTTAATTAATTATCTCATTGACCCAGAGAGACAATTCAGGACCTGTTCACATTGTGGGCTGTAAATGTGACTAAGCTTTCGCATGTCCAATGTTGGAACTGAAGTCTTATGCAGGTGATGATGCTGCTGATGAAGATGATGATGATGATGAACAGTGTTACTTTAGTATGATAACATAAATGTGTCCAGAGAGACAGGCAAATAGAAATAGAGAAAGCTATAGATACAGCTCTAGATATAGAAATAAGAATTAAAGAAATTTTTTGCTACGGGCAATGTGGAAAGAAAATGTTTTCTAACCAAACGGCTTCGTTTTTACCTGTAGAGAATAAAGTAACCAATGAGGAGTAAGACCATATAAGCAATCAATGCCTGTTCCAGATTTTAAAATCTAGAAGTGCTTATTTCTGGCTTCTAGAAAATAATTGTATTGTTTTGTTTTTAAGTGCAGGTATTTTCTTTTGAAATTACAGGAGAAGCAGTAACTATGGGTACTCTCATGCAAGTGTGTTAAGTTACAAAAAACCTAGTAAAAGAGGTTTCACATTTTGTGGATAGGTACTTTATGCCACACAAACTATAAATTATTCTAATATTTATGGAGAAATGAAAGCAAAAAAAATTGTCTCCCTAAATTTCCAATGAGCTCAGTTCAAAAACACAATCACAATCATTTGTTTGCTTTCTCATGCAGGCTACATATTTATGTTAAAGTTTTACAAAACTCAAGAGTAACAATAATGCAGCCCCTGGTTTCTTTGTGCTATATACCAGAGGATGCTGGAAGAAATGTTGCTTGAGAAAGTTAAACATTTAAGGAGTCATTAGAGTTGACTTGCAGTGACACAGTGAAATACAGTTTAAGTTAAAAGTTATATCTTACTTTGGGGCATCTGGGTGGCTCCTCGGTTAAGCAACCAACTTGTGATTTCAGTTTAGGTCATGATCTCACAGTGCGTGAGTTCCAGCCCCACGTGCTGGCAGTGTATAGCCTGTTGGGATTCTCTTTCTCTCTCTCAAAATAAATAAAGAAACTTAAAAAAAAATCTAAAAAATTATTTATTTCCTCAAAAGTGTTGTTTAAAATATTTTATTTACATTTTTTCAAAACGATATTTTTACAACCTCACACTGATATATAAAAATTAAATTGAATTAATGTAAAAATGATCTATTTTTAGTACTACTATATAGCCCTTATGTTCATATTTGTTTCTTTTTTCTTTTAATATTTCTATTTTAGGGGCGCCTGGGTGGCTCAGTCGGTTAAACGTCCGACTTCGGCTCAGGTCATGATCTCACCATCCATGAGTTGGAGCCCTGTGTCAGGCTCTGTGCTGACAGCTCAGAGCCTGGAGCCTGCTTCACATTCTGTGTCTCCCCCTCCGTCTGCCCCTCCCCTGCACACTCTCTGTCTCTCAAAAATGAATAAACGTTAAAATTTTTTTAAAATATTTCTATTTTACTTTTTTAAAGTAGTCTCCACAACCAATGGAGGGGCTTGAACCCACAACTCTGAATTCAATAGTCACATGCTCTACCTACTAAACTAGCCAGGGACCTCTTTCATTGATTTCAATGCTTCCAGGTGTAATGATTAATTAGAAAATAATCTGGGGGCGCCTGTGTGGCTCAGTCCGTGAAGCGTCAGACTTTGGCTCAGATCATGATCTTGCCATTCAGTGTTTGAGCCTCACATAGGGCTCTGTGCTGAGAGCTCAGAGCCTGGAGCCTGTTTCAGATTCTGTGTCTCCCTATTTCTCTCTCTGCCCCTCCCCCACTCATTCTACCTTTCTCTCTCTCTCTCAAAACTAAATAAACACTAAAAAAAGATTTTTTTTTAAAAGAATCTGAAACCAGAGAGCATTCCTTAATGTACTATGATGTGGCCACAAGGTGGCTCCAAAGACCATAGTATGTTGTTATTTTACTTCTTGAGAGGTGAATACAGTTTTACTAGGAATGTTAGCAGTAATTTACTAAGTGGGAAGATACTTCAGAAACATAAACTCATTTTAACCTTCAAATTAAGTTTTGAAATAAAATTTATATTATTTTAAAATGCAGATATTCAAAACAACATGTCAAATGGTTAAAAACCTTAAAGAATTTGGAGGATTTTGAAGGGAAATGATTATTTGGCCTGCATAATTAATTATTCAACAACATTTCTTTTGCTTAGGTTTTGATCATTAATTTCTCCTCTAATTCTGCACAATTTGATTCTCAATTGATTTCCAACTAAATGAAAGGAAAATACCTGCAAGTTAATGAACTTTCTCACTAGCATAAAGAATTTCAAAACTAAAGAGAAAGCATGCCTAATTTTTTTTTTAATCTTTAGAGGCTTCCTTCTAAAAGTACACACTTTGAGAATATCTACTAAACTAAAATATATAACATTAACAGAATATTTTAAGTCAGACATCTTAATCATCCATAAGATGAAAACATTTATCCAAATATTATAGTGAAGTCAGGAGGAGAAATGACTGTTATTAAATAATCACAGCATTTATTTAATAAAGATAACATAAGAATACAGTGAATTTGATTAAATAGTAAATATATATATAATACATATAAATATATAGCTATGACCAAAAATGAGGATTATCTTTATTATGTTCACAAAAATACATCTGTTGGCTAGGTTTAGTGGTCTCTATCATGACTTATTTCACCTTTACATGTGGATGGATAATAAACTACCAAGTATATTCTTTCAATGTGTTAACATCTAAAATAAGTACATTAATTAGTCCCGGGTTATAAATGAGACTGAAATATGAAAACTGTGATATAATTCTGGATTTCAAAAAAGGAGTTGTAAAAAGAAAGATATTTATGGACTCACAGAAATGTATGTTTTATGACCTCAATATTTTGGTTTGTTTTTGTAAGTCATAAAATTCATTCCACATGCCTTTTAAATTACCATATACAGCCCCAAGCCAGAAGAAGAAAAAGCGATTTTAAATTGATCTTCATATCACCTTAAATATGAAGGATGAAAAGAAAGAATTATCTAAATAAAACCTGTTAGAATTTTCACATTTTGCAGCAGATCCTATGTCTTCATCAGACAGTTTCTGGAACCTAGTCTAAGAAAGCAGTAGTCCACTGACCTTTCAGCTTGTAATACAGACTGCAGAATTATTCTTGAGATTTATGGGTATCCAAACTTTAATGGGATTATTTCTGTAATGCACTGCCTCTGTTCATCATTCTTGTTCTAATTCTCATTACTCTGACCTCAAGAAGGAGAATCTGTTAAAAGAACCATTACTGCCTGTATTCAGAAATGGTTCATGTTTCACCTGAGTGAGTTTATGTGGCTTATGGAACTCACAACAGTAAGTCTCTATCTTTCTAATGCTTTCTCCCTCCTCTGTCCCCTTTTTGGGTCCTTATATCATTTTCAAAATTCATGTCCATCAATTACCTAGATCATGCAATTACTATGTGTGATTCTGAGAATGTAATTTAAGTTTTCAGGTTACATTCTCTCTTTATGCAACTGACATTTTCACAATCATTAGGGAATGAATATATTTATAGCAGTTATATACTGAGCCCTTGCCAGATACCATAGTAGATTGTATGAGCCCTTTCTAATTACAGCAATAGATAAACTGTGTCTTTGGAAAATATATGATTCAAACTTCAAACAAAAAATAATTGGAAAAAAATATGATGTTATCAGTAGAATTAGTGACAAAATCTAACTTAAAACACCAAGGATTTTTCATTCCAACTCAAGCACAAAATTACAATTATAGGATACAAGTTAAAACTGTCAAAAATTTTAAAGTGGTAGTCCAACTCATATTGTATGCTATGGTTAAAATAAAGTACACTCAATGTTTATTAAAAAAAAGAGCATAGATCACATGAATTTACATATAGTAGTAATAATACCAATAAAAATAAAAGGTAACAAGAATATATAGCACTAGAACAGCTATTTTCAGGTATTATATTTTACATTTATAAGTTTTAAAAATTATAATAATTGCACTATTATGTAAGTGTAATTATTAACCTCATTTTACAGATGAAAAAGTATCAGGAATATTAATTATTAAATATACGGTAAGTGACATAGGATTTGAAGCCAGACAGCCTGGTGCCACAGTCCATACTTTTCTCCATCAAAGAAATTCTAATAAAGGCAACCTTGCCAATCTTACCATTCCAAGAAAGGAACCTCAGTGCTTCTCGCATGTAGGCTTATCACTGTGTAGCCTCCCTATTAAACATGACCTTCATTGGGTGTCCTTACAAGAACAGAATATTGTATCAGAGAAACTTTTTCACAGAGTGACCAAGTTTCAAACACAATGGCTTCTATGCCGGTGCATATTTTAATTACTCATGGGTTTGTGAGACCTTCTGTCAACAATTTTCAGCAATAGAATTTGGGGGTCCACGTGGCCTTCAGATACGCACTTGTTATTTAGGCTTCATGTCTGGGATGAGAATATTAGTCTCAAATTTAAAGCCCGTGCTATAAGGTGACAATTGTCTATTGCAAACGAGAAGTATAACATAGAACTCCAACTAAGATGGTGGCCCCTAACTGAAGCACCAATTCAGAACCCACTTTGAGGAGGCCACGGAATGAATCTGAGGTTACATAAAAATGTATCTTGAACTAATCTGCTAACACATTGTGGCAATTTCCTGAAAGATGTCACGTGGCTTTGAATATATTTTTAAATTTTATTTTATTTTTAATTTTTTTAATGTTTGTTTATTTCTGAGAGAGAGAGAGAGAGAGAGAGAGAGAGCGAGAGAGAGGAGGGGCAGAGAGAGGAGGAGAGAATCCGAAGTAGGCTCCAGGCTCCAAGCTGTCATCAAAGAGCTCCTTGCAAGGCTCGAACTCACGAACCATGATATCATGACCTGAGCCAAAATCAGATGCTTAACCAGTTGAGCCACCCAAGTGCCCCAGAATATATATTTTTTTAAAAATATGTGAATTAGAGCCCCAGGTCATTCATTATAAAAGTACCTAGTACTCATCTTTCTTACCCAAACTGGGTGATGATAACAAATCATGTGATTATTTATTTAATGCCTCAGTGTAGCAGAGGTTAGGTTTGGTTTTTTCTCTCTCTCTCCATGTGTGGACCTTTGGATGCTCACGCAGTATGTGGCTTACAGTAGGCACTTTAAGAATACATACCAAATGGAGGAATGAAAGAATGAATGAAGGAAACAAGATATGAAAGGTTTCTTCAGTAGTTTAAATAACAGAAAATCAAAACTGAAGGTTTTGTGTTAGGTGGAGAAATAGGTGACTGACTAAATGATACCCTGTTATCTAATTCACTGCTATTCCATGAAAATTGAAACATTGAAAACATAACTACTGAGGTGCCTAGGTGGCTCAGTCAGTTAAGCGTCCGACTTTGACTCAGATTGGTGGGTTCAAGCCCTGCATCAGGCTCTGTGCTGACAGCTCCCAGCCTGGAGCCTGTTTCAGATTCTGTGCCTCCCTCTCTTTCTGTACCCCTCCCCTGCTTGTGCACTTGCTCGCTCTCTCTCAAAAAATAAAATAAAATAAAAAACATAGCTACCTAAGATTCCTATTATAACTTATGTAATATTTACTGTGAATGTATTTGTTGTCAATATCTTACATTAGAATCACCTCTCCTCAAGTACAATGTTTACAATATTTGGATTCATCTTTATATATCCAGATGTGGCACTAAGGGACGGGACTGGCTCATAGAAACTTCCCCCAAAATAAATGAAATCAATTAGAAGCTGGGGGAAAGTTGAAAGAGGTATTGTTTATATTCCAGGAAATTATTTAAATTTATAAAGGAAAATAAAAGTGAAAAATATAACCCATGTAAAAGAATATGATAACCTAAAACCAAAGGGTTAAATTAATTATTGCGAATTTTGCATCATCATAGTGCTTAGCCTGCTGCCACTATTAAAAATTGAAAATTTCCATAAGGAGTTTTTTGAGGACAATGGTTGATATGGGACATCACACTTTGTTTCTAGAAAGGTCAGGGTTCTTCTTTTCCACATTTTTTTTCAACCTTGGCCTTATCCAGAAATGGGTTTGATTTAGACCCTACCTATCAAGTGAAGTGAAATAATGTTTTTTTCTCTGAAGTCAAAATTATGGTTATCATTTCTCTAGTTTCTCCACTGGGTTGGATGTTCAATAGAGTTGTACATGTAACAATCACATGGCTTTGCCCTAAAAAAGAAAACATGTTTTCCCCTCACTTTGTGCAGATTTCATATTCTATGATGGAGGCTAATCCAGTTCTGAGAAAAAAAAATAGTAAAGAAATGATTTATTATAACTTAAATTTAGTGCTATTCATTTCCCAACATTTATTTATTTTTTTAGTATGGAAAAGAATATTTGTGCCTATTCCCAAGATAGTGAAGTTTTACAAATTTAATTTTTAAAATGTAGAACTATCTAGTTATTAAATATTAAAAAAATTAGGGCATGTATTTTAAAAGGCATAGTAGCTCGAACAGAAGAGATTCTTAGACAATATGTAGAGTTCTCATTATATTTTTACTTTCATCCATCCAAAAATCATGTCCAGTAGGAAAAAAAAAAAAAAACAACTCCTTTGTTTCATGGAGAGAAATTCTACAGAAAATCTCCACTCTTCAATTCAACAGGAATATACGCAGAGACACGCACATACACACACACACACACACACACACACGCATAAAGAAAAAGCAGAAAGATGGAAGAATGCCTCTAGGCCCATGTATTTAGGATGCAATGTTGAACAAATCTCCAAAAGAATAGCTGAAGCCTGGGTGAAGGAGTTGATCAAGAAATGAAGACTTTCCATAGGTTTTTATTCATAGGCAAAGGCTTTTATACCAGTCCCGCTTTATCTGCTGGGAATACATTCCAAGACCCCCAGTGGATGCTGAAAACTGCAGATAGTACCCAACTATGATTCTACCTATACATACATTTTGTGATAAACTTTAATTTATATGGGCACATTAAGAGATTGACAACAAATAATAAAATGAGACAATTAGAACGATACTATAATAAAAGTTAGATGAATGTGGTCTCTCTCTCCCTCTTAAAATATCCATACTCATTCTTCTTCATATGATAATGTGAGGTGATAAAAGGCCCACATGATGAAAGGAAATGAGGTGAACGATATAGGCGCTGTGACATAGCGTCAGTCTGCGACTGACCTTGTGATGTCTGGAGGGTCATCTGTTTTCAAATAACGCCTGGCTGTGAGTAACCGAAGTTGTGGACAGCAAAAACTGTACATAAGGGGGGACTACTGTACTCAAATTTAAGTAGCTAGATGTAGACAGAATAAATGTGCATGTTGGTGGGTTTTACACCCTAGAGAGTAAACATCAAAAAGTCACTTTGGCAACCAAATACTGCTTGAGACTACAGAGCAGGAATAAACCCCAACTTACCGTGATTTAGGAAGAAGCCCCAAAAGAAGAAAAAAAATGAAAGAAAGGAAAAACATATATACTTGCCAGGGCTAATTGTTAGTCATTGTGGACTTGAGTTTTGCTTATTTGATTGAATAAGTTGACATATATGTTATTTTATTCCAATGGTTTATTTGCCTCATGTATTTGCTAAAGCAAATAAAATACTATACTGTTGGTATTAAAAGTACACGTAATTCATATTACTTATTTTATCAGCAGAAGATTTAAACCAATGAGTTAGAGCTAGTAAAATATTAATATTTTAGTTATTTTAAGCAAAAATTTAAATAAAATAATAAATATATTCCACATTTAGAAGATTTACATGGTGGACACAAAAGTATTAAAGTCCTGCAGATAGTACAAATATTTTCAAATCTACCTAAGTAAAGGACTACTAATTTATAGCCAATGCTTGTAAGTCAAATTATCCGTAAATATTATGGAACCTCATCTAAATGTGAAGTCTGATTCCAGAATTATGGAAACATTCTTTACTCTTAGAAATCCCAAAAGTTACCATGGTTTTCAAATGGAGTGGATATAACTTGATTTTATTGGGAGCAAAGTTATATACAAAAGGAGGCCCAGTCACATTTTAAAAACTTATATTAGCATTATGCAAAAAATGTACTCAATAGCCAAGTCAAACATATTGATTGTCTTCGGTCCGTTTATATAACTATGCAAAATTTCAACTTTGATTCTTCTATGTATAAATTCTACATGACCATTGCAGAGAATTATCAGAATAATCCAAGTTAAAACATTTACTTTATTGAGTTTATTGACTATTTTAATTTCCGTAGATTCTGCTTAACTTGAGTATGGTTATGGTTTACGTTTCCCAAATTTTCTACTGAAAACAAAAAGGAGCAATGACAGTTCTTTACAGTGTCTATGAAAGACATTTGGTCATTTTATATCAGTTTACATCCTTATATTACAAACTGGTAATATTCATGTCTTGCAAAAAGAAGAATCAACATGTCTAATGAAAGACTGCTTCCTGGAAAGTGTAATTTATGTTTAATTTATTTTTAAAACCAGGACTGCCCAACTATTTCAATATTTTCTGTTACAGTAAATCAACAAAGATTCCCAATCAATAAACCAATGTACTGAATATAATAACTCATGTCTATGCATTCTACATTCTGATACTTTGGAGAAGTCATTTCGTTAATAAATGCTGCAGTTGCCATACTTTCCTTGCTAGTGCAGTAAACTACATTGGTGCCAATTTCAATTCCTTAAAAGCCTAGGTGTTATAATATCTAAAAGAAGTGCTTTCATTTTAAGGGACATGAAGCAGCCAACTGAACTGTCATAGACTTTATGCTATAATGCAAAGTACAATGTAATAAATCAAAAGTATAATATAGCAAATGACAGGGTAGTGGCTATAAAAATCACAAGACTTACAGAAATATTATTTCATATAGGGTGATATTTTTAAAAAGCACATGGGAAACTCATTCAAGGATCTTTGTAACTGCCATAAGTGAGGGAGGAGACAAAGGAGGGAGGGAGAGAGAGGGACAGAGAGAGGGAAAAAGGGAGGGAGGTGCGATGAGAGAGAGAGAATGAGTGCACACTACAAAATTTCTGAGCATCATCAGGGCTCTGAAGTGTTTAGACATGTCATTTAATGATGAATTTCCTGTTGTGAAGGAATGTTATATTATACCTTACAGTCTATTGCTAAATTCTGTCCTGAAGTCAAAGGTCATTTAACTTTGTATATTTTTGCATCAGGTAGAGTGTGGAGAATCCAGGACACTTTCTAAAAGAAGGGGGTGGGGTGCGGGGAGGATATTGAGATCACATGGTTTGGTAAAGTGCTTTATGTTACTGGCAAACTCTGTACTACATTCCTCTACTACAAGGGATTGTTATATGAAGGTATTTCAACTCCCAAAGGCAGTCACTATTTTTAAGGAATGCTACATTTTACTTCTTAAAATGAGGCGGCATGTAATTTCATTTTATTCATTCTTACTCAATTTCCAGTTTTCACTTTCTTTAAATCTACCACCCATGTGGTAATGTTTAACAAATATCTCTAAGCAATACAGAGGACAGACCATCACATACATTGCAAGAGAGAGAAATAGGATGAAAATGTAAAGACATTTGTGAAAATAAAGCATCTCTATTCTTTACAAAAAATCAAATTACGTTTTTGTTGCAAGAAGTTGCATTGATAATAAAGAGTTAAACAAAAGTTCTTTTGAAACAGTTTTTATAAAACTGTCAGATAATTTAACTGATCAGTGTTCATATAACATTAAGGATAATGCATTTCCAGCAATCTACAACTTTAATGTGATAGATGTTTTCTTACAGGGTTTGACTCTTGAGTTAGTTGAAGTGAGCAGTGACAAAGGAGGTTATGGCAAAGGCAAAAATGGCCTCATGCTTTAGATACCCTTACGAAAGACACTATGACTGGATTTGAAAGGGCTCCAAGTCTCATACTAAAATGTCAAGTGAAGTGAAGCTGCTGTAAAGCAAGAAGGGAAGAAGAGAAGGGAGGTGACCGTGAGCTGATATTGTTATCTTAGAAAACAGGCACTCCTTGTTGATTGAAATCTTCTCGTTCTTCATGCGTGAAAAAAAATCTGTAATTTTGAGTGTTGAACTTATTAGAGATAAAAGCAGGGAATGTTATGTTAGTGCTCTCTGAACATAATCCAAATGCTTTAACCAGAAAAAAGAAAGAGAGAGGGCAGATTTTAAAATGTTTAAATTTGGGACATTTCTTTCTACCTGTATATTTCAGATTATTTTAATTATGACAAAATAAATTTTTTTCAGTGAACTCATTGATGTGAATAAAGTGTCAAGAAAATGAAAATATATTACCCTATTTTTACTTTCATTTCTCAAATATGTGTTCATAATGATATTCTTTGGGCTCTGATTTTTTTTTTCAAAATATTCATAACAGGGTATGGTCCATTATACTTAGTATAATGCCTTATCAATATCACTATGGCTCAGTATAAGCCTAATAAGAAGGAAGGCACCATTCTTGCCACCTGACTTTTAACTTCAGTTTATTTCAGACAGCACTGCTAATAAATATAATATGGTTAGTAAAGTGACTTTCCTGAAACCCTAATCAGATAATATTTTAGGTTAATCAAAAGTAGAGCTTTCAAACATAGACTTGAAATTTGGAGATCAAATATCTGCATAAAATTACTTATGATTGGTACAAATAATGTTTATATTTCTTTTCTTATACTTTGTTACTTCATTTCAGTATTTTACAAGCACTTCTAATGTGGTAACAGTATTAGAATGCAATTTGCGGAGTAGAAATAACAATATACTGTGGCTAATAGTTTTCAAACCCAAGGGCTAGACTAGAGACAGTTGGGTTTATATCCATGATTTGTATTAATTGCTTACTATGCAGCACTCTTCCTGATAATAACACTTAACAAAAATATGGTTCACTTTGCTGCTGAATCAGCATCATTGGAGCTAATGATATTCCTGTGCTGCAGCCTAGCGGAATGATTTGGTATAAAAATGACATATTCCAGGAGGACACAGTGTTATCACTTGCTGCAAAGTAGGTTAAGAAACATAGGAAATAAGTCCTATGTCCAGAAATCCCCTAGACAATATATTATCTGCCTCAATTTTTTTGTTTATATGGGAAATTAAATATGAAGATCACGAAATGAATATTAGAGTCTGGACAGGGTTCACGTATTTTGGAGTTAACCTTTCGGTTTCAAATATACTCTTTTTCAACAAGAAAAAGCCATTCACCTTTCAGATTACACTACTTTCTTAATAATGTGCCAGAAATGTACATCTCCCTAGATAGAAAATCAATTTTCCATCTTTTTCTTTTTTAAAGAAAATCTCAGTGTGGTAAAAATCTAACTGTGTGATATTAAACCGAATACCTGTGCAGTACTGGTATCACCAAATAGCTAGTTTTTATAAACATCTAGGAATAACATCTGAAGTATTGATCAGGTACCAGGCAATTTAACCACTGGCCTCCTACATATACATACATATGTGGATGCCATAGACATTATATGTTGCTTTCTTATTTTCCTGTTTGTTTGGTTTTTTCCAAAGCATATAACTGTATGGAATCCTATTCTTTGATTGGAGTCAGGGAAGGCATATGCATTCACCAGGAAAGTCAATTTGTTAGCAGCAAGTATTTGAAACCAAAAAAAAAAAAAAAAGTGATTTCCTGAAAACAGACATCGACTCATACTTTAAAGACAGCTGGGGAGAAAAAAAAAAGTGAAAGGAAACGAAGGAAGCATTTCTTTATGTTTTTATCATCAGGATGGATTTGTATCTGATGGGTCCCAAACACACAGACACATTCTGCTTATATTTGTATACTCCCTGATCTCCCCCCCACCATAAACTACTTATGCATTACACATTGAATACATTTGTGCCACATTTCGTACACTGCAAGCATTAGGGACAAGGTACATGATCTATGCAACTTATATACCTATTTTTCTCTGACACAACCTCTTCCTGTTTTCTTCATCACTTAAACTAAAAATGAACCTAGAGCTCTTGTCAATGACATAATGTTTTCATGAAAGTTCTACTAATTAAAAATCCTCACCATACCAGACCTAAAAAATGAGCACACTCTTGCCAAGTGTTATTCACCACAGAGAAGCTCTTGTAGCTACATTTTAAAGAAGGATAGGGAGGGGGATGGTGTGGAGGAAGAAAGTCTACCAACATATGCATTGAAGTATAACTGTTGTCAGCATCAGAGGGACAGATGATTTTTTAATATAGAGCCTTTAAGAAGGAAGAAGAAGAAGAAATAATGCATCTCCAAACAGCTGAGAGTAATGGATGTGCAGTTTTGGGTAACAGAAGCTTTTACTGGGATGAAAAACCACTATTATAAAGAGATTTCTGTTTTTTTGAAGCAAAAGATGATAGGGCAGTTTCAAAATGATGTTTGTCTTTGATTGCACCTGTACCCCCCACCCCCTTTTAATGATGAGGAGATGGTAGGTTTCTATTGTGGTGACATAAAAACACTTTCGGACCACTGCTTTTGCCCATACTTATAGTGCTATCAATAGTTACTTGTTGGGGACATGCATTTAGACTCGCAATGTGCTGCATTAATTTAACACCACATAAAATATGGATTTTATTGCAGCAGAGACAATAAATGCTGCTGACTACATGCATTTAGTCTCCCTTCTTCATCTTTCCCCTTGCACTTCTGACTCAGATATGAAATGTGCACGTAGGAATTATGCCTCTTCTATTTCTGATGAATGCCAATCTCTTTTATTTATGTAGATGCTTAGTGACCATTGACAGTTTCAAGGAATCTGTCGACTGCCTGTCATTTCTCTTTATACTGAACGTACAATGAACTATGACTACGAATAAGCGCAGAGTGAATCCATTCGTATGGAATGCAAAGTAATGTTAGATAATGTGAGAGTTCACAGCAACAAGGTTATCTCTTCAACTGATTTTTAAAATAAAGGCAAACTAGTATGAGCATGACAAATTACACTCCGTGATCTGTTTTTAGCATTTGGTCAGAGTGAATGAATTCACAAACTCTAGTATGATGACCCACTGTTGAGCATAATATATAATTTAATCTAGTTTTACGTTACCTCCATAGATATTCAAAGTCGTTGTTTCTAGAATCTAATATATAGAGTTTTATGCTTATTAATTTCTTCATGTGTTAAAATAAGTATTTGGAAATAATTGCTAAATACAACTTAAAAACAAACATTACCCCCACCCCCACCCCCAGGGAGAGAAAATAAAAGACCTTAAGGGGGTTAGGGGGAAAAAAAAAAAAAAAGAGGAGGTGGGAGAGATGAAGTCTTCCTACCTTTTTTTTTTTTTTTTTGGCAGCTTCTGGATAACGGAAGTTGGTTCCAGCCAAAATAACCCTGGAGAAATTGTCACTGTGTCTCCTTTTTGTTTGTTTTCGGCTGTTATTTTCTATCACTGATGCTACTCCAATCTAACTCAAGCTTTCTCTCAGCATTACTTTCAACTCTGGACGGCAGGGAACCGAAGAAAACGGGGGCGAGCTCTCTCTGATTGGCTTTCATTCAGTGCTTCTGATTAAGAGGAAGGGAGAAAAAGGAGAGGAGGGGAAAAAAGCCCTTCCTCACGCGGAGAGAAAGGTTCTGCTGATAGAGCGGCAGTCCTCGCCATGGGAAGGTTAGAGACTGGGGAAGTGCCGGCTTTTGCTAGCACACAGCGATTTGCAAGTGAATGCGAGGGGAGGGCGCATCCAAGACGAGAGCTGTGGATGAAAGGCTTCCCCTCCCCCGCAGGGCAGAAAGACTCTCTGTTTCAAGGCTAAGGTAATCAGCCCAATCTAATCCGGCTGTGTCCGTCACGCAATCTCAGGAACAGGACTGCTTCTTGCAATTCTTCTTGAATAGATACTTCTTCTGACATATATATTCCTGCACCACCCTTACACCAGACTACTGAAATACAAGTATTTAGCCGAGTGCCAAATCACGTTGCAACCAGATCTGATACGTTCCCAGAGTGATTTGGGTTGAGGTTTATGCTTTTTATTTAATTTTGCTTGCAGTGAACTTTCTTCTTTGATTCTCCAAATACCTTATTGTTGTTACTTCTTGTCATAGGAGAACATAACCTGGCTGTTCGTTTTTGGAACGTCCGTGAGCCAGTCTGGTCTCCTTAATTTGATATCTGCTTTGCATTTTTTATATTTTACAGATAAAATATTTTATTCATGATTCAAATATGCAGTTAATACTATTAAAATGTTTAGACTTCGGACTTAACCCAATCTCTTTTTTTTTTCTTTTTTTCTCAGAAATTTGAATTTCATGCCCAAATGTGTGTGGGGGCGATGTAAGTACATCTGGGTGTTTCTATTTATCTATCAAACATCTGATTGTCCATCTCTCTATTTTCATCTATCTCTACATTAATTTGTATTCGACCAAAACCTTACCAAAGGATGTCAGTATAGCTCCATAAAATAATGGACACCTTTATATTTTTCTGGCTACATGTGGATGTCTTTTTAAAGTAAATAAATTTTATAAACATACTATGAAATAATAATGTACTATAAAATGATTTTACAGCTGGAGAAGGGATTGTGAAGATAATCTTGTCTAGCTATGACTTTTATAAAACTGGACAATACTTCTTAGAAATGTTAAATGACTTGCTTAAGGTCACAGAGCTAAGTGGTGATATAGTTAAAACTATAATGACTTGATATGTAATAGTTATATAAATATGTTTATGTAAGTATATAACATGTATTACATGTATTTATAATTCCACTTTAGTACTGTTTCTGAAATGTCATACCACCTCCTGGGCACATATCTGATTATTGCAATATCAGTAGGTCCTTTATACAGTAAGCATAATGAGAAAGGAAAGAAATTTAATCTGGGAGGAAAAATGGGGGGAAGGAGATGTTAATTCAGATTGCAAGAAAGTTTTAGTATACCAAATGTTATTATATGACCAATGTTACTAACTAGTTTTCTATTTTAAAATATCAAATATTTCTGGGGCACCTAGGTGGCTCAGTCGGTGAAGCATCTGACTCTCATTTCAGATCAGGACATGATCTCAAGGTTTTTGAGCCTGAGTCCAGCCTAGACCTCCAAGCTGACAGCACTGGAGACTGCTTGAGATTCTCTCTCTCTCTCTCTCTCTCTCTCTCTCTCTCTCTCCCTGCCCTCTCCTGCCCATCGTCTCTCTCTCTCTCTCTCTCTCAAAATACACAAATACACTTTAAAAAAAATAGAAAATATTTCTGCTCAACAAAATGATATTTAGAGCAGAAAAAGATTTTTGAATCTTGATGTCACATACGAGGGCACTAAACTCTGGAAAATTGTAATGTGTGTGATAATCGAGTTAGAATTCTTAACCTGAGATCTTGCTTACCCATAGTTTTTTCAACAGAATGCTTTAACGTTCGAGTCAGGTAAAAATAAGTACTCCAATTTTTTTCCTGTAATGTATTTGTTAATATACATTAATATACATGTGTGTCTTCAATATAATACTGCCATTGACATATTAAAGTTAGTTGTCAAGAGAAATTGTAGAATCTCATACTGTTTGTATGTTATACAGTCTTTAATTAAGTGCAGGAGGGATGATGGACACACACATGATGGCCTCTTTTTGCATGCTTGTTTTTTGTTAGTTTTAGAATAAATGACTGCATATGTGATGAGTTATTTGGATTACATTTAAATGGGTCCAATTTAAAAAATAACCAAAGGCTGAAATCAGATGTAAAATGCTATTTTATTCATGAAAATATATGATGTGATGATATATTCCTAAAATAATAGTTTCTCAACAAGACAGAAGTTTGTTCTTCTCTTACATAAATTTCTGAGTTGGTATCATTGCCCTGCTCTGTGTAGTCATCAGAAACTCAGATTGTCTTCATGCTCAACCATTATTAAGGAATTGAATTCATATGTATGACCCAAGAGAGATCACCCCCACATCTGCTTTTTATAAAGAGAAATAAAATGAAGAAGAAAAGGATGCTCCCTTCCCTTAGAATCTTCTGTGATTTCATTGGCTGGAAACTAGATACTTGACCACAAATTTGTCGTGAGAGGGACTTGGAAACATAGTATTTATTCTGCAAAGCCATTTGCCCAGCCAAGGCCATTGATACTTTTAGAGAAGTAGATAACAAAATTGGATACAAATAGCAGTAGTGCTGGCATATGTTTTCTAGCTTTTTAGAGGAAAAAAATTGTTTTTGTCTAAAATTGAAATTAATCGTAGTGTTGGAGAACGGCACCCATGCAAAATGATTGTAATATTTTCAAGCTTTACAGTATGAGACAATGGTCTTGCCTGTTACTGCATTTTCTTTTATGATCAGGCAATATGTGTAGTAGTAATAAATAAGACATCTATGTATTCCAAAGTTCAGGAAATACAGATACAGATATATGAAAGAGAGAGAGCATTTGAAAAATGAATGTATTAAAACTTATCCCATTTTCCTTGATACCCTCCTTTTAAAAGAGCGACTCATATGCTATCTTATTGAACATAAGCTTTAGTAATAAAAATTAAAATACAGAACAAACAGAACATTACTTCAAAATTAAAACCTCTAATAAGGAGTTTTGTTTTATTAAACAATATAATTTTCAATTCCTTCTTTTTTTCACTCTGTAAATGGGTTAACAGGATTCTGCAAATCTTTCTATTTCTTTTGAGTTTTCTGTAGAAATATTATGCAAACTAGTTCTGTGAATTAGGTAAAACTGCCTTAGAGTCACCACCGTTAAGAAATGGTAACCCACATGGGGGCCTGGGTGGCTCAGTTGGTTAAGTGTCCGGCTTCAGCTCAGGTCATGATCTCAAGGTTGGTGGGGTTGAGCCCCACCTTGAGCTCTGTGCTGACAGCTCTGGAGCCTGAAACCTGCTTTGGATTCTGTGTCTCCCTGTCTCTCTGCCCCTGCCCCACCCCCCGCTTGCTCTTTGTCTCTCTCAGAAATAAATAAAGATGATGATGATGATGATGATGATGATGATTTAAAGAAATGGTAGCCCAATGAAAAGTCCAAGAAAAAGAAGAGACAGTAAAATCTGTATGAATGGGATCAATGAGTCAGTGCCTCAGAAGTATCCCTCATTGCAAGGAGAGGCCACAAGTCCATTGTAAGAAAATAAAAGCAGATGAAAACTTGAAACAAGTTATTTCTATACTTTGTTTTTTATTTTTATTTCTTAAGGTCTTTAATGTTTATTTATTTCTGAGAGAGAGAGAGAGAGAGAGAGAGAGAGAGAGCATGAACCAGGGAGGGGCAGAGAGAAAAGGGGACAGAGGATTCGAAGCAGGCTCTGTGTTGACAGCCTGACGTGGGACTTGAACTCACAAACCATGAGATCATGACCTGAGCTGAAATCAGATGCTTAAACCCACTGAGCTACCCAGGCACCCCTATTTCTATACTTTTAAAACTAAATGAGAAGTTGCACAAAAGATGCCTTACTATAATCATAAAACACTCAAAAAATTGAAGAGAATTCTGTCATTATAATAATGGGATCTTCTGAAGGTTGACCACCTTCAGCAAATGTAAAATACTCCATTTGGTTAAAACCAATTAAATAAAACAACCTTCTATTTTGTGTGGAATTATATGCCTAAAAGTTGTCATGCTGTTGCTAAATAATGTGTCAATCTTTAAGGTGTCACTTACTAAAGAGCTACATACTTGTTAAAATCAATAGCTTCTCAGCCACCCTTCCCTGGGTTCCTTTTAATCTCTAGTATTAGAGATAATATGAGTTTCCATTATAACAGGAAATTAATCAAACCTAATTCTCTCTCTATGGCTATGAGATGAATGTAGAGAATGTCTATACCACTTCCTTCTCCGCAAATACATTGGAGGAAGAATAATTTTGCGTAGTATTTTGACACTTTTTTTTTTCCCTAATTTCCTTCCAGTCTGCCTTATGGACTGTAGAGTCTGGAAAACTAAAAATTACATTCCCCTGGCAGTGAGTGCTCAGGGTGGGGGTGGGGAGTGATTCATATGCTGTTTTTCAGATGTCCTCATGATCCTTAAATTAGAAATTGAGTCAAATAAGGAGAAAGGGAAGGGGGGGAGACGTTGATCTGGCCACCATGGAGGAAGCATGGTTTTGCAGTCACCCTTACCTGAGGCCGTGGTGACAGCTGTTTGCACCACAGCCCGGGATGTGTGATTCTGGGGCCGGAAGTACACTTGCCAATCACCTAGTCCTTCTCCTTCTGATCATGTTGTAGGCTCCCATCTACATTCAAGATGCAGTTATCACCACCACCACGGCCATCATCATCATCATCACCTAACCTGGTTTCTGTTATCTGCAAGTAAACTGTCACTGAAACCTGTTTATAACAGTAACTTCTGTTACTGTTACTTTTTAATCGTATTTCAGCATATCTTAGATCACATTACTTGGAAGCAAGGGGAGGGAAGACTGACCAGAGAAAAGTTAAAGGATCAAATAGCCAGTTGTATTTTTAAACAATGTAATTATTTTGAAAAACAATCAAGAGTTAATGAAAGAACATGTGGTCTTAAATTTATTTTGATCTTCCTGCCCCCTCCCTTTATTCGCCAGGTGTTCGGTGTACTTTAGATGTAAAAGTCAGGGCTGGTTTTCTCCTAATTTTATCAGATCAAACCTGAATCACACTGATTTTTTTTTTTTTTTTTTGCTTTCTATTTTTAACATAAAAATTTTTGGTTACATATGAAACGATTTACAAATAAATTGAATCCCATCTTCTTAGCAAGACAGAAACAAAATAGATTGAATACTTCTCATGTTTGATTGAAAAGTAAATTCTTACTCAATCTGACTGTCTGTATCCATACCTGAATAAGGTTAGTGGCCTACTTTAAATTTTGAAACATTGGTGAAGTGAAAGTAATCAGGATTGAATTTTCCATTGTCTGGTTGTGATTTCAGTTTATGCCTAAGAAAGTGAAAGAAAGAAATATATTTCAAATAAAAACAATACAATAGTGGCAAAAATAAATCAAAAGTTTAATGTTGTCTGCAATTGCACTTAATGAACAAAAATATAGTCTTTAATTTTATATTTTATTTTAAGTTATATTGTTTTGTTTTGTTTTTTAAATTTTTTTTTCAATGTTTATTTATTTTTGGGACAGAGAGAGACAGAGCATGAACGGGGGAGGGGCAGAGAGAGAGGGAGACACAGAATTGGAAACAGGCTCCAGGCTCTGAGCCATCAGCCCAGAGCCTGACACGGGGCTCGAACTCACGGACCGCGAGATCGTGACCTGGCTGAAGTCGGACGCTTAACCGACTGCGCCACCCAGGCGCCCCTTAAGTTATATTGTTAATGCAAAGACTAGGTCTGAGTGATACAGGCAGTATTTTAATTAATATCATCACTAAAACATTTCTAAGGATTCTTTTTAAGAATCTTTTTAAGGCAATTTTTTAATTTTGTTTAAAAATGTTTATTTCTTTTTGAGAGACAGAGAAACAGAGCATGAACGGGGGAGGGTCAGAGAGAGGGAGACACAGAATCTGAAACAGGCTCCAGGCTCTGAACTGTCAGCAGATCCCGACGCGGGGCTCAAACTCACAGACTGAGATCATGACCTGAGCCAAAGTTGGAAGCTCAACGGACAGAGCCACCCAGGCATCCCTAAGGCAATTTTTTAAATAAGTTGAGTATCTATTATAAAAAGATTAGACAAAGGTTAAATATTGTTTTATTTGTTTTTGAAATATCTTTCTGGGGGGCCTGGGGGGCTCAGTCAGTTAAGCATGTGACTCTTGATTTCGATTCAGGTCATGGTCTTGGGGATCTCTTGGATCAAGCCCCAAGTTGGGCTCTGTGCTGACAGCGTGGAGCCTGCTTAGGATTCTCTCCCACCCTCTCTCTCTACCTCTCCCCTCCTCTGATTCTCTTTCTCTCTCCCTCTCTCTCAAAATAAATAAATAAATGTTAAAAAAAATGTATCATTTCATTCCTCCTTCACCTTTCTTTCCCTTATTATTTATCAATAACTTAATTTTGTGCTATTTAACCTACTTATAAGCTATAAAATTAGCTTGCCAGCTTCATGGATGCTTGACAAAAAATATGAGACTTCTAAGTCAGAGCCAAAGGCATAGGAAACAGCATGGCTGTCATATTTATGTCAATTTCCTTTTTCTCCCACATCTCATTTGAACAATGTCTGAGATGAGTTCAGGTAGATGCAGTACGTATGGTGACTCTACATCCTAGCTGAAGGACACCAAGCTTAGGAACCACACTTTTTATATAATGGGCTGTGAACAAATCTGATCATTCTCAATTTTTGATCAGGTTCCTCATATTCCATCATCCCTGATGATGTCTGATCACTGTTTTCTGCCTTCAGCAGGAATCCCCCCAACCCCCACCCCCATCTGTTGTTTTCTTAGTAATTTTCCATGCACTGACCCCCACCTGCTCCTTGGCTCTAAATTCCCACTTGCCAATGTTATGTTCTGAGTTGAACCCAGTCCTCTTTCCCATTGCAGGAACCCACGCAGTGATCCCTGCACCAATCAAAATGGCCTCCTTGAACAAAGTCTTCCTTACTGTGCTTTAGCAAACGTCACTGAATAATTTTTTCTTTACTGCCTGGAACAATGGTTCTCAAAATGCAGTCTCTGAATCAACAATGATAGCATCACAAGGGACTTTGTTCCAAATGCAGACTCTCAAATGTACTGAATCAGAGGGTCAGTTCCAAACTATGGGAGTGGTCCATATTCTGTGTTTTCAAATGTCTTAAGGTGATTCTGAGAGCAAAAGTCTGAGGATCACTGGGCTTCAGTTGCTTTAAAATAATCTAGAAAAAGAAAGAAACCCTGACTTAAAACTCATGGTTTACAAATAAGAGAATTGTTTATGCAATCACTTATTATTTTAACACACACACACTTAAATATGTAGAATCACTGCAAAATGTATGCTATTTATGAAATTGAGGGGGAGAGCTATAGGCACGGTCCTGGCTAAATAAGGATTTAACCATCTAATGAGAGAGACAGAAATGACGACAAGGTATACACACAAGTAAATGAAGGGGAAGAAAGAAGGGATTTTTGCCACGTGTGTCATGAATGCAGAAGTAGTTACTCTCAAGATTTCAAAATATAATATTACAACTCTGATGAATGTCAGTTTGGGTTTTCATTTTGCAGTCAACATGCTGGGAGAAGAATGGCAGTGAAAACTCCTGGCCATGATGCTTCATCCCAGCAGCGTGTTGATTAAACAAAGTCCTACCACAGTTGCCAAGAGACCAGAAGGAGGAGGAGTTCTGAACTCCTTTCTTACAATGTCTAATGGTGGTGCTAGCTTGCTCTGCATACAAATGTCTGTCCTAACCCCAGCCCCTCTTGTGATTACACTCCTCCCTGTGTAATCCTTCATGTGATGACATTATTGGAAGTGATGAGGAATTGGGAATAAAAAAATGAGAGGAAACAGGAAGGGGAGAGTTTCGTAAAATCAGATTCCAAACCTACAGGAAAGCAAAAAACATGTTTTTTCTTACTGACAGTGCCTTGCTTTATGGGTATGCATCCTGCATGGTCACACACAACTCTGTGCTTAAGAAGGGGCCCACTCTTGATTTAATGCACTGCTGGTACATTCTTGAATTTCTTACAATTTTTGAACAAGGGGCTCCATGTTTCATTTTGCATGGGGGCACTTGATTTTGTAGCTGATCTGCTTTGTAACCGGCTAACAATGCTGATGCAGAATGATGTCACCCATGGACTAAAAAGGTCCTGTCATAGATGAATGTTTGAACAGTAATCAATGTTGACATTTAACAGACAAACACATCAATAAATCGGTCATTAGTAAACAAGGACAATAAAGTGTACTTGACTCATGTTAAGCTGGGCTTGACTCTGTAACATTTGATCTCTAGTGTCAAGGCATTGGCATAAAGCCTCAATGAAATCAGTAGGTAAAATTTCATTCATTCATGTATTCAGTTCTTCATTCTCCAGCTGCTGATTGAGCTGCCACAATGTACCACACATTTTGCTCAGCCCTGGAGATGTGATGGTCATCAACAGCTCAATTAGTTTTTAACCGCATAGAGCTCACCCTCTAACAGGAGACAAGAATAATTATTTAATCTCACAAATTATTATATTACTATTCACTGCAGTAAGTGCACTGAAGGAACACACTTGATTCTATAGTAGCTTTTAAGGTCTTAACCTAACTTCAGGCGGTGCGTAGGATGAGGGGCTGGTAAGGAGGTCAGAGAAATTTCCTAGATGAGGTGAGGCTTGAGGTGAAATTAGAAACATGATGGAATGTCCTTTATTCCAGGGACTTTTAGAAGAAACCCCTTTGTGTTTTGCGTGGTAGTACTTAAATCCTATCCTCCGGGCACCTAACTGTTGAAGCAGTTCCATTACCACAGATACCTGTAACCCTGGCCACGACAGATTTACCAGACATGTTATGTGTCTGTATATCTCTTTGCCCTAACAACATTATCTTACTCATGCTGTTGGTCATGAAGCAAAACATACTTCAGCTACTACAATGAGCCAAAAGTTAAGTCTGTGTAGCCCCCGTGAGAGTCCTCCTCTAAGTGAGAGTGTGTGTGTGTGTATATATATATATATATATATATATATATATATATACACATATATACATATACATATATACATATATATGTATACATATACATGTATGTATGTATATATATATATATATATATATATATATATATATATATACCTGAATCTCATTCAGGCCTTGGTTAAACCAAAGGCCAAAACAAATTTGCTTTGATTAGAGGAGTGTTATTTTTAGATAAAGATTTACATTTCATAAATTTCATCATTTAATTGATACAGTAGATATTCAACTACATACAAGGTCTCAGGGTATGTATAATATAATGCTTAACATTTTGCATTTCTTATCCTAACTCAATTAATACAAATGGATTAAAAGTCTTTGTAAAAAAATACACAATCATCCACAAACTTTAGATGATTTGTTAAAATTACTAATAACTGCCTAATTTAAAACATTACATTTAAATTTAAGAAACAAATTAAATCAAAGCATAAGAATGATCACTTGTCAAATTCCTGAGTTGGTTCTGTAAATACTATTCCAGGAGTGGAAATTTTTTAGTGTGTTCTTTATCAACTTCATGTTTGTTATTTGCCTTCATTCTAGTACAGTAAAACAGACTTCCTCCAAAGTAAAAAGAAAATGATCAATTTTTAAGAAAAACCATATAACATTTAACAAAATAAGAAGTGCTAAACACAACATTTTAAACAGTGGGAAAGACTTAAGATGCAAAACTCTCAATGACTTTCAATGTTCACTTATATCAATTAACATAATAACCCTAAAACTTTTAAATTTGTTTATATACACATGATATTCACAGTATGGCAATCATAAAAGTATGTTTAAACCTATTATTATTATTATTTTTATTTATCAAAAAGAATTCCTTCTTCAATCTTAATCCTAAACTGCCTTTCTCTCTCACTCATGCCTCCCATCGTAAGTCTTCCAGTTCTATTTGACGTTTTTTTCTTCCATGATTTTATTTAAATTCAAGTTAGTTAACATAGAGTGTAGTAATGGTTTCAGGAGTAGAATTCGGTGATTCATCACTTATGTAGAACATCCAGTGTTCATTCCAACCAGTGCCCTCCGTGATGCCCATCACCCATCTAGCCCATCCCCCCACCCCCGCAACTCTCTCCAGCAACCCACGGCTTGTTCTCAGTAGTTGAGTCTCTTATGGTTTGCCTCCCTATTTTTATCTTATTTGATTTGTCCTTCCCTTCCCTATGTTCATTCATTTCATTTCTTAAATTCCATGAGTGACATTTTTTTAAATAAATTCATGCTTACTCCAATATTCATCAATTTCGATATTTTCAGTTTCTTATACCTTGTACTGGGGTTGGTAGAGGGCAGCAGCAGGGAGAGAAGGGCTCTTGAGGAGGATATGAAGGCACTTAGAAGTGGGAAAGAACTGAGAACTAAAATCAAAGCCCTAGGATAGGGAGGCCTCCAAGTTTGGCCTCACCACTGGAGGCTTGTGGACCTGGCTTGGGATAGATGGTGTCACCACAACAGTGGGCTGTTTCCCCACCAAAAAGCCAGGATGGATGGTAAAGTGGACTGTGCTAATATACGACTTTATGATTCCCTATTCTTATAAAGTTCTACATACATTCTTAAGGGTCGCTGTCTTTATCTCTCTGGTCAGTATAATTTGTCATTTAATTAACTTTTCTATTTTCTTCTTAAAGAAGAAAATTATACCTGAATAAAAGCCACCTAAAAGCTTATGCAATTGATAAGCACATACAGATCAGAAAATGTAAATCCTTAGTGTATTAGCAGTATTGATACAGCTTTGTGAACTGCATGTAATAGGTGGCTATTTATAGTTTATTTGTTTTAAAAGAGACAGAGACAGCATGAGTCAGGGAAGGGCAGAGAGAGAAGAAGAGAAAGAATCTCAAGCAGGCTCTGCACTGTCAACACAGAGCCTGATGTGGTTCTTGAACTCACGAACTGTGAGATCATAACCTGAGCTGAAACAAAGAGTCAGACACTTAACCGACTGAGCCACACAGGTGCCCCAATAGGTAGGTATATTTAAATTTAGCATAACATACATTCACACACAAATGGCTTGTGTGATATCATCAAGGGAAGTACATTGCAGATATGAATTA
Source organism: Felis catus (assembly GCF_018350175.1). Classification (NCBI taxonomy): domain Eukaryota; kingdom Metazoa; phylum Chordata; class Mammalia; order Carnivora; family Felidae; genus Felis; species Felis catus. The sequence goes on along the minus strand of NC_058368.1, from coordinate 219,422,785 downwards.
TTACACTTTTGAAAATCCTTATCATGTTATTACCTTTTAGCCTCTGGGCCTTGTTAGCCTTTCAGCCTTGTTAGCTTATAGTCCATAGTGCAGGCAATTTTGCATATGCCCATTTTTGAAGTCAATAAAAATGAATATGTAGATTTTTATTGCATGCAATCTTTCAAAAATAAAATGTTTATATGCAATTCCTCAAAAATAAAGTATAATGAAAAATTAAATGATAAAAATCAGGATGGATTTATGAGCATAGCCTAAGGGAATTAAAGTCTGACAATAATTGTTATTATCATGTCATTAGAAGACATTGATATGCATTACTCAGTATCAAATGTTTGGACTTCATTTGTTTGCTTCAGCGACCCTCCGTGTCGCATACGTTTTGGAATCTTTGGGAGGTGATCTAGCTTAACAGCCAATGTGCTGTTGTGTGCTTTGTATTTCTTAAAGAATAAAAGTGTCATCTGGTTATAAATTTTCAATATAGGATTTGTTTCATTTTCATTTACTTAACCTACCACTCCTTGGATAGGCGTCAGGGATGTGTTAATTTGCAACCAGATTGCTATAATAAAAACATATGACATATATTATTTCATTACACCTGCAAATTCTATTCTTATATTCAAATGAAATCACAAATTTCTTGAGCAATATTTCTTAATTTCAATATCAAGTTTACTATTCATGGTCATAAATATCTATTTTAGTTATTAAATACACCTGACTTATTTATTCATTTAACAAATATTTCTTTAATGCCTCCCATATCCCAGGGAGTATTCTAGAACTTGGGGATACATTAGTAAAGAAAATGTACAAAGTCTTTGTTCTCAAAAAAGTTTGCATTCAACTAAGAGAAAGCCAGTAAGAAAACAAACAAGCATTTAATACTGCAGATGGTGGTAAGTGCTATATGTAAAAATAAAGCAAGTTTAGGAAGTGTATGTTTTTGGTAGAAGAATGGCCCCCAAAGATATCCACCCCCCAATCCTTGAAACCTGTGAATATATTGCCTTACGCAGTAAGAGAGACTTTGCAAATATATTTAAGTTAAGGATATTGAGAAGAAAAGTTTATCCTGCATTATTCTGGCAAGCCCAAAATAATCATATGAGTCTTTAAAAGCAGAGAACATTTTCAGCTCAAAGAGAGATATGGGAACAAATGAAGAGACCCAGTGGGATGGTGGCATGAGAAAGACCCACTATTACTGACTTTGAAGATGGATGAGCCAAGGATGTGGTCAGTCTCTAAAAGCTAGAAGGCACAAAAGAATGGATTCCATTTGTGACTTTTAAACACTTCTTACTTTTCCACACTTAACATATGTTGAATTTATCTTTTACCCTGCCTTTAGCATCACGCATGACTATTATTGTTTTTGTTGACTGAAAAATTTCAGAATAATAGTTTAGAAGAGACCATTGTCATGCTTGATGCCCCCCTCCTGCGCTGCTCAACGAGTAGCTCCTATCTTCAGTGATTTCTGCTTACCTGTCTTCCTAACCATCTGGCAAACTATACACTTTTCACTTGAGCAATTTCGAGTTAATGATTTTTTTAGATAAACCTAATTTGAGAATCTAAATAAGAATGATATTTTGAAGGTACACACAAATTCATTGAGATGAGATTTCAATATTATAAAGTTCTGCTCTTTGATTTTCTTAGCAATGGCAATTGGTTTCTAGGTGATATTAAGTGGGAACAAGGACTTTGGGCCTATTAAAGTGACAGGTTTCAAACATTAAAAATGACTATTATTGTTTTCATTAATTAAAAAATGACAGCATTGTATTTTAGAAGAACATTGTATTAGGAATGAGGAGGCCTAGGTTTGTATGCTTAAAATTAAACTGAAAAGTGAATTAATCAGAATAAAGTCAAAGATAAATTGTACTTAATTGATACATTTACAATAACTGCCATCTTGTTGGAAAGTAGATCTCAATAATAAACTCTTTCCAAACTCATATGAAGTCTCTACACTTAAATTGAATTTAATTTATCATAAATTTAAAAATTGCACATAAAATAACATTTAGTTTAATGCAACTTAGATGTGTATATCTCTTACTACATTCTAGCAAAGGAGTATTTTAAAACATTTATGCATTAGCATAAACCCCCATTAAAACATCTATTGAGAAAATAAGTTCAATGGCAAGTAATGAAGTTATTTGATCATGTATTTGGTAGGTTATCATCAAATATCTGAAATTCTTAAAACAAAAAAATGTTCTTTCCTGCTTGGCCATTTCAGCTCTCTGCAGGTTAATTTGTGTTCCTACAAGATCCACTGTGTTAATATTGACCTTTGATACTGGCACGTAGGCATGCACATCTGGGTGAACTCTTATAAGCACATAGTATAAAGAGCACCACATAGATTAAAAAAACAGAATGTTGTATGAAATAGTAAATAGTTAATAATAAATATTAGTACCAACTGAGCCATGGCCTAGATACTGAAGTGATAATATGATAATAAAATTTGCTCACTAATTTATGTCTAAATATAAAAAAAATCATTTAAAGTTAAAATAGTGCCCCATTCTGTTTCACAATAAAACACATACATTCTACAAAATTCAGAATTTTGAAAATAATAGTATTAAATTATCCTAATTTATTGAAACCATCTAAAAATTACTGATGCAGAATAGCTTCTGTTAACTTCATTGTTTTTAAAAAAAATAATGTGAGGTGTGATCAATAGCTTGCAAGGGAAACCACAACTTTATGCATGTTAATAAAATCATCATTAATCAACAGGGTTATTTTCTTTCTGGCATATAAAATTTATTAATATCAAAACAAAAATGCTCAGTTTTGCTTTCCAGATATTTAATTAATGATTGTTCTGTATGTCTTATTTTTTCTCACCAAATTAAATCACAAAGTTACTAATTTTAATGTATTCCATACATTTGTTCAAGATCGTTTAGCTTTAAGTTAAATAACCAGTCTTTATGTCTTAGTATTTCTCTATCACTTTAACTCAACACAAATTTTCTAATGTCTTTTAACAAACATTTCAGAAAGATCAAATTGTGATATTTCACAGTGTTCTCTGATTCCTGCATGATTACCTGTCTTCTAACGTTTAGTTGGTGACATAATGTGACCTCCTGTATAACATGTTGATTGTTAATTAACTCAACTGAATCGTAAAATCTTCGGTCTTGTTGGAACCTTGGAAGTAAGCCTTTCCAAAATCATTGTCTGAAAGTTGAATAAAATGAGTCAGAAAAAATATTAATCCTTGCTCAGTATTAACATGCTGATTTTTAGCAAAATTGAGACCTGTCAAACAAATGAAAACTTAAGCATTTATTTATTCTTGTGCATGCTGTCACAGAATTAGAAGCACACTGAATCACATGTCCTTTGGGGACAAAGGCACTTGTTAACTTGGACTTGTATGTTTGAAGTAGAGGATTAAATATTGAAGAACATCCGTTTGTGCAAATAATGCACCTTCATGTGGAGTCCTTTGGGTAATACTGCTCACCAACCCCCTTTGTAGTCTTTGTAGTTTTATCTTTTTTTTTTTTTATGAAAGACTAATGATCTACTTGCACATTTCCATTTACACTGTCTTACCCCTCTCCCCAAATTTAAGAAAATAAATATTCACATTTTCAAGATCACTCTCCAAGGTTAGGGTACCAACCTATGGCTGATGGATGGAATTAATGGGACAGGCAAAAACAAACCAATGACCTCAGCTGTTTTGTTTTGATTTACTGTGACCTCACCAATTGAAAAACCAGTTTTTATGTCCTATGTAGAATTACTGCGGCTCTGTGGGCTGTAACTTATTTGACAAAGGTTAAGGCACATGGGTCAATGTAGACTAGAGAGAAGCTTTCATCATGATAATTTTCTCTGAAATAGAGTTTTGAAATATTATTACTTTTGGTCCAGGGTATGTTTCAACTCCCCAAAGAAATGTTTATCTCCTTATCTACAAAAAGTACAGTAGAGCACAGAATAATAAGTCCATAAAGAAGCAAAAATAATACCGAGTTTTAGCTTAAGGTAATATCTTTTTTTTTTTTCAAGACCGAATACACAAACAACAAAAGCAAATGAAGAGTTTAGGAGGCCAATGGCCTTTATTTTTCATGTATAAACTAGAAAGCAGCCAAGAATTTTTGATGCCAGTTTCTTCATTTCCACGGCTTTCCTGAGAAACCTCATCTAAATCTTGGTTCTAAAAGTTTCTAATCTCTGGTACTGAATGAAGGAAGGAGTTATAATGAAGACCTATGGGAGATTGTTAGCTCAAGCTAACAATAGGCTTGGGAATGTTTGTTTTTGTTTGTTTGTTTGTTTTGCCTATGTTTCAGTTTTTAAAACCCACACAGAGTTAAGAATGAAAGAAACTCTTGTAAAACTTTTGTTCACTACCACATTCTTACAATCGACCATATTCAAGCATAGTGTTATTTCTAGTTGCTTGTGTACTCGATATTATTATCATCATAAAAGTACTACTCATTGTTTGGAAGGGTTAATATTAATAAAAATTTTAAATAATTTGTTTTCAATAAAATTTTAACAAAGGCAATTTGGAAAATGCTCCATATGTGTGCCTTCAGGAAAAATTTCATCTGAGATAATGTCTTCCAAATATTGTTTCAATTATAGAACATTACAGGGAAAATTTGTACTATAAATTGATCACCATCTGACAACATCTTATATTTTTCCTCTCATTTACATTTTCATTATTGGTCAATTATAAATGTAAAACTGCCAATCATTCACCAACTCAATGACACTTTTAGGGGACTGAAGAGAATATGCAAAAGAGCACAGTGTATATAAAGTGCTATGCAATACAAAACTACGTTTTGCTGCTTTAAAATATACTAGCTTTTGTTCTTGTATATTGGCCATTTCATCATTCAACTTCCTGTCTGCACTTTTTGGAGCTCTTTTCTATGAAAGGCTCATTAGCTCTTAGAAATCAGAGTGAAGTGGTTAAAATGTGGATCCTGCATGCAAAATTCCAGAGTCCAAATATTGGCTTTGCCACCAACTAGCTGTGAGATGCTAGGAAAGTCATTTATTTTTTCTGCAATCATCTTCCTCATCTGCAAAATGGGGAACATAATAGGCCAACTTACTGGCTTTGTTTTATGAATTAAAGAAGTTAATTTATACTTCAGAATGAGGTAATTAATGGAAATAGAAGGGAAATGTGTAAAGCCATTTTTATCATGCATAAAAGGTGAAAATTACCAGTATTATAAAACCAAAGGTTAAAAGTCAGCATATGTATAATAAAGTTTAAATAATTATAACATTTTTTTCTATTAATAATGTCATCAACATTTTTTTATATTCTTTCTTTTTCAGATGTAACTTTAGTAATCTACTGCCCAGTGAACAATGGAAAAGGGAAAATGGCCTTAACTTTATATAGTTCCCCACCTATAATATAGCATAATAGACCATTCTTCAAATAGATTACCTGTTAAAAATCATGTTTATCATCATCATCATCCTTAGCAAAACCCACTAAGCTGTTTCTGAGCTTGGAGTGTCATTGAGCTTGGAGGAAAGAAAAAATGGGAACAAAAGATAAAGAGACAATTAAAAACATCCAGTCAATTTTTAATATTCAGTACACCTTTTCCTTTAGAAAGAAAATAAAGACAACTTCCTATATTAACAACTTAAAATTATTACTAGTTCTAACCCTTTCAATTGTCCCCTACACGTTCTTCAGCAATTAAAACTGCATTGATCAAAACTAGTTTATCTACCTGAAGTTCTGTTTTGAATGCTTATAAATCTGTTTGATTAGAATCTCACAGAATTAAAGATGCACTAATCCAAAAAACATAATTTCGTTATCCCATTATAATAAGCACAGACATGACTATGAAAAATCTGTTTTATCTTTCCATAATTACCACGACATAGCTTACAAATTTTTACAGATTTGTTTTCACGAAAAATACATCAATGAGTTGGCTGTAGTGAATAGAGAACTATGGTAAATATAGGAGAATATTATAATAACATAACTAAATCAATTGACTATCTTAAACTTCTTATCTAAATCATAGGCTAACTGTAATATGGTGTTTGTACAAATTATTTCACACTTTTTCAGATGTTGAGTAAGTCAGCATCTAGGGATAAAACACATCATATGTAAGCTTATTTATTTTGGTAACCTAAATAAAGACCCATTTCATTTTTTCCCCTTATTTCAATCTAATTATTATAGTTATTAGAGATTTCACAATTTAAAATAAGATTTGCATGATAATTATTTTTGGGAAAATAAAAGTGGCCTGGTTTTCTTCCCCCATTCTCCCCAAAAAGTTTCTAAAATTTTCAGTGCTTAATCTGTTTACTAAAAGACAAACATTTCATCCAAATAGTTGAGGCAAAGCTCAAAAACTGATAAAGCCCGGTATTATTTCAAATCAAATTTTAAATTTTAGAAATTTTGTTTCTCACCCTCTTACTCATTTCACATTGAAAACTTTCAGCCATAATGGTATATCCACTTTGATACCTTCTGTATGATTCAAAATAGCTATGCAATCTTTATAGTTGATATCAGGGATATATCATTCAGGACTCTTATCAAAACGTGTTCAGTTTTGCTTGTTGAAATTGTTGCAATTGGCAGAAACACACAGATCTAATTTGTTTTTAGTGTGCAGCACACTGGGTCTACAATTATCATCCAATCAGCAAAGATTATTGAAAACAAAGTATATTTGGGTAAATATTGGCAATGAGAAAGAATGAAATCCTGCCACAATGTCGCAATAATGTGGAAGGAACTGGAGGGTATTATGTTAAGTGAAATAAGTTAGTCAGAGAAAGACAGGTATCATATGTTTTCACTCATATGTGGAACTTGAGAAACTTAACAGATGTCTAGGGGGAAGGGGAGGGGAAAATAGTTTCAAACAGAGAAGGAGGCAAACCATAAGAGACTCTTAAATACAGAGAACAAACTGAGGGTCGATGGGGGTGGTAGGGGAGAGGGTAAATTGGGTGATGGGGCTTGAGGAAGGCACTTGTGGGGATGAGCACTGGGTGTTGTATGTAGGCAATGAATCACAGGAATCTACCCTGGAAGTCAAGAGCACACTGTATACCCTGTATGTTAGCTAACTTGACAATAAGTTATATTAAAGAAGAAGAAAACAAAGTATATTTGACATGTTAACATGTGATTCTAGAAAAAGAATAACATAGACCATGTAACAATTTATAGAACACTCTCAAGTACAATTTTCAGAGGGAGAAGATGAGGCCAGAAAATTAAGAAATATGTCAAGTCACACAGCCAAGTGTTAGGTCAGAGCTCCAAGTTACCTCTATTTGAATATAGATCTTGGGTTCTTTCAATTCGACTATGAACCACTTAAAAAATAGCCTGTAACTTTGTACTTATCTGGAAGAATTTTGCTTTCAAGTTGAGGTGTCATGAGTAATGTATATGACTCAAAAAGTGAGAAAGCCAAGTCAGTATGAAAAGTAGTGCTAAATCATGTTTTAAATATCAGTGAGTGTTAACGGTTGTTGAAGAATTCTTTATTTGGCAGATAAAAATTGAATTAGATCTTAAAGAAATAAACAATTTGAATAGGATACATGATTAGGCAAGGAGCATCTCTGCTTAGTTTGAACAGTGCAAATTAAATGTCATATAATGATGTGAATACATCCTCCAAATGCAGTTGTATAAAATTCAATTTCTACTAAAGATATATGTGTGTGTGTGTGTCTGTGTATGTACATATGAATACATGTGGAAGTTTATGTGTATGTATAGTTTGCATATAAAATTAAATAAATTTCCAAATTTATGGACAAACTTAAGGAGTTATTATCATTACTATTATTATCATAATCATCTAAATATGTGCTAGCATTGTCAGTAAAATGTCAATAGAAGATTCTAGTTCAGTAATAACAACACAGCTCAGCATCAGCTGGTATCAATCAAATCACCCTAGAGACAGGAATGATAACCTATGGACAAAATATAAAATTAACTGAATGAATAAGCAAGTAAAACTTAACTATTTGAAGAAAAGAAATAGAAAATCACTAAAAGGCAAACACAAAGAAAGAAAATCAGGTAGAAATTTAAGTATGCAGACTTTTTTTTCTTTTAAAGAAGTATACTAAGTTAAATTCTTTTCAAGCTTTAATCTGAGTGAAATCCTTAGTTGGTGGGGCATAAGTTGACTAGAATTCAAGTAGAAAGATGCAGTCTTATTTATTTAGGCTGTTAGAAGAATTCTGGCTGCCAGACTGGCTGGACATTGAGGAAGGAAGCCCTATAAAGAAGCGAGCCACCCAAAAGAGGCAATTCTACAATTTGCATACAAGTTCCTTTAAATCCTTGAATGAATCCTGACTTGCACACGTGAAAGGCAGCCTTCAAGAAACCTGTCAGAAAATAACTATTGGAAAACTAAAGCTACTGAGCTATAGAAGAAATAAAGTATGAAGTGTGAGCCTCAAAACATAGGCAGAGACATAGCAAACATTTCAGATTTATCATTTAAGACTTAAAATTGCCACACCTTAAAATTTAGACTACATTGCAGGACTAAAGAAGTTGTCCTTGGAGAAGAGAAAGCATGACACTAAACTTCCATAAATTTAAGTTGACAGACAATAATTAGATTTCATACTAGAAAAAATGATAAATATATTTTCAAGGAAGATAACAGAATTCAGTCTCTACACACCATAATATACACTATCCAGTTTATAGTAAAAAGTGATTAGACATGAAATAACAGGAAATGTGATCGAAGATAAAGAGAAAAAACAGTCAACATGAATAGAAATTGAGTTAACATGGGTGTCAAAATGAACAGACAAGAACTTTAGAACATGTGTTAAGCAGAATTCTAGAATGGCCTACCAAGATTCTATGTCCTAATTCCTAGGACTATAATATGATGAGCTATCATAACAATGATCATATCATACAGGCAACATGGGAAAAGAGATTAAGCAGATAAATTTAAGGTTACAACTTGTGGTGAACAATCTTGACAACTTGGAAACTATGTTTGGATGGGATTAACATTTAAATCAGTAAACATATAGTCTTCTATCTGCTGATTTGGATAACAAAAAAATATTTTGAAACACTAGTGCTGCCTTTTAAGATGGGGAGGCCAAATGCAAAGCCTGAAGTGGCTTCTAGTATATAAGAAGTTCTTTACAAGCTGAAAGTTGCCCTAGGCCACAAGCTAGAAAGCCAGTCCTTAGTTTGGTGGTCCAACCACAAATAAATTTATCTGCCAAAGACAAGAATGAACTTGGAAATTGATTATTTCCTAGAACCATGGAATAAGAGCCCAGCCCAGCTGATACCTTGATTTTGGCCTTGTGGGAGCCTATACATCTGGCAGACATGAGTAGACTGCACCAAGATTAATGACCTTGAAAACTGTGAAATAATGAATGGCTATTATTTTAAGCAGCTAAGTGTGTGGTAATTTGCTATGGAGTAATAAAAAAAAAAAAAATACAAAGCTCAAACTTACAAACCCAAGATCAAGAGTCACATGCTCTTTCAACTAAGCCAGCCTGGTGCCCCTTAGCAGGTTTATAAATTCTTAAGTACATGAACTTAAACAAAAAATGTGGTCATAATATTCTGTAATGTCCGAAGTTCTGAAACCTCCCACAGAAGTCCACCAGAGTCGTAAGTCAAAGCCAAGAGGCAAGGGTCGTTTATTGCAGGTTCGAACCTGGTCCTCTGCGCACTCGTCGCCGGTGACGCAAGAGGCCACGATCAGGGTTGGTACAGCGTTTTTTTTTTTTTTTTTTTTTTTTTTTTCAACGTTTATTTATTTTTGGGACAGAGAGAGACAGAGCATGAACAGGGGAGGGGCAGAGAGAGAGGGAGACACAGAATCGGAAACAGGCTCCAGGCTCTGAGCCATCAGCCCAGAGCCTGACGCGGGGCTGGAACTCACAGACCGCAAGATCGTGACCTGGCTGAAGTCGGACGCTTAACCGATTGCGCCACCCAGGCGCCCCAGTACAGCGTTTTTATAGACAGAGACAAATAGCACAGGGGAGGTTTCAAATTATGAGGGGCCTGATTAGTTGATTTTAAAGTAAGGACATTTGTTGTTCTCTGATTGGGCGTCCTTTGTCTGTCCTTTCACGGGAAGGCTTTGTCTGTTACTTGTGGCGGGAGGAAAAAGGGGGAAGGGGGAAGGGGGTAGGGTAGGTGAGGAATGTGCTAAGCAAGCAGGTTTACAGAAGCGAGAAATGCTGGTTAGTTTATGTACAATCACTCATTCCATTACATATCAGACTACATTTAGGAAGGTTTACAACCCATTCTACTACACAGCGGGTTACATTCAGGAAAGGCCTCACAATGCTCGTAGCAAACAGCAATTGTATTTCTTATCAAAGATCCATAATAAGCAGAAAAGAGAACCTAGCTTTAAACTAAGGCAGGGCTGTCATTTGGATTTAAAGCTGTTCTTTTCAATTCAAACAGATTATCTCAAAAAGAAGTAGAAACTATACTAAAGAATCAAATAAAAATTCTATATGAAAGCTATAATATCTGATATTTTATTAAAAAATTACACGGACTTAATAGCAGATTGGATATGCCACACAACTCAGGAATGTAAAATTTAATGAAGATCCAGTATGAAATAAAAAGAGTAAATCGAACCAAAAAAGAAAAAAGAAAAAGAAACAGAATCTTAGTGAGTTGCGAGAATTATCAACCAGACTAGCACATACCTAACTGAAATAATAAGTAGAGAGAAAGAATGGGAAAGAAAAAAACTTATTTGAAAAAATAATTACTGAAAGTCTTGCAAATTTGGTCAAAATGTTATATTAGAAATCTAAGATCAGCAAAAGACATGTATAGGAAGAAGAAAGGCCCATATGAGCAAACCGCTGAAAATCAGAGCTAGAAAAATTATTGAAAGCGGCTTAAAAATACATTATATTCAGTAAACAATGATAGGAAAGACAGTATATATTTTATCATCAATAAACCAGTACATGATAGAACAAAACAGAAAGTAACTGTCCTTCCAGAATTCAATATCCAATGAAGACATCATTCAGAAAAGAACACAAAATAAAAACAATTAAAAAAAAGAAATATTGAAGAAATTCTTGCACTACAAGCAATGCTAAAGAAAATTCTTCCTAATAAAAGGGGAATTGCACAAGATAGGAAGAGGAACTTGAATCTATAGAATGAAATGAAAGGCACTCAAAAAAGTAAATATATGGGGAAATATAAATGATAATACTTATGCTTCTTTTAAATTGTTTTAAAAATAAATGACTCTTTAGTACAAGCATTAAAACACAAAGGTTCAGTAATAAGACACTGTAGTATTGACCCAAGTTTTGTAAACGTGATCAATGAAACAGAAGAAAGCAACTAGAAATAGCTCACATTTATATAGACAATTGATTTTCAACAAAAGTGCAAGAAATTCAGAATGAATGTCTTTTCTTTAAAAAAATAATTTGAATATAGTTAACACACAATGCTACATTAGTTTCGGGTGTACAACATAGTGATTCCACTTCTCTATACGTTGTGCTGTGTTCACAACTGTAGTTACCATCTGTCACCGTACAACACTATTACAATACCATTGACTATATTCCCTCTGCCGTACATTTTATTTCCATGACTTATGCCACAGTGAATGTCTTTTCAACAAATGGTGCTGCATCAACTAGATAAATGTAAGGGGAAAAAGCTCCTAAATCCTTACTTAATTCCACAGACAATAATTAATTTGAGATGGATGGCAATCCTAAACATAAATGTTAAAACTATAAAACTTCTCAAAGAAAATGTAGGAAAGAATCTTCCTGACCTTGTGGTGGATAAATATTTCTTAGAATAAAAGGGAAAATATGAGACAGAAAAAAAATAACAAAGCATAAAAGAAAAAAAAATATAAATTTGATTTTGTCAAACTTACAATATTCAGACTTTGGGTTTAAGTCCCAATATGGAAAGAGCTTGTAAGTTATTATATCTGTATTTACAGCAAGAATTGAATTAACAAACTGAAAATAAATTACCTTTTCGACCCCATCAGAGAACTGAGGTTGCAAAGCAACATATCCACACTGATATCTGGAAAAAAAGGTGAATCCAGCGATTTAAAGCTGAGATTTGCTTACCTGGAAAATATAGATACAAGCACCATAAACTTGAAGAACATTTAAAGGTAATTTTGATAAACTTTTTGGAGTTTGAATGTGGACTCGCTTGAGAGTGAAAAACTCTTGAAGGTATGGCCTTGGGGGTGGGGGTGCTCCACAAGTTTGTGAACTTTATCTTCAAAAAAGTCAAAGATGCCCTCAAGGCTCTGGCAGTGGAAAAAGATGAATCATTGTGAAATATACCTAAAGCATTCTCCATTACAAAGGCCTACTCTCCAGGGTAACAATATTTCACAAAAGCCTTATCCCAGGGAGAGGATATTTCCTCCAATTTCATCTCCCGTAGGCTTCCTATTTCAGATAAGGGGAAGGGACAATACCACTTAAACAAAAACAGTTGTGAAAATTAAAGCCCAGAGACAGAGGCCCACTAAAAGACTGCAATGTAGTCATAAGATTTTAAAGCGCTTCTCTTCCCCGATACCAGCAGGGCTCCAGCATAACAATAATACATCATAGTGGAAATAAGAGCAAAAGCAAGCACTCTCTGAGGGAAGCCCAATGTGGAGCTGGCACACAAAAACAAATAAATAAACAAACAAACAAAAACACAAGAGGAATGTGGAGCTTCTGGCACCTAAACCTTCAGCAAACATTAAACCCAGCCTAACTCCTAACCAGAATACCACAAATCCTTGCACTAAAAGCCTATTTACCTTAGGTGCTAGAACCCTTTGAACATGTCTGGCTTTCCAAAAATATTAGAAAGCATGCCAAAAGGCAAGAAAAAAAATACAATCTGAACACACAGAACAAGTATCAGAACTAGACTTGAATATGACACAGATGTTGGAATTATCAGACAAGGAATTTAAAGTAACTATGATTAATATGTTAAGGGTTCTAATGGAAATAATAGGAAACATTCAATATGGGTAATACCAGCTGAGAGATATAAACTAAGAATCAGACATACATCCTCGAAATTACAAACACTATAACAGATTGAAGAATGTTTGGGACAGACTCATCAGTAGCCCAGACATAGCCAATGAAAGAATCAGTGAGCTTGAAGATAGGCCAACAAAACTTCCTAAACTGAAATAAAAGTTAAAGAAATTGAGAAAAAAAAGAATATTAAAGAGCATACAAGATATGTGCGACAATTTTAAAAGGTATAATGCATAATTGATTTACTAAAAAGAGGAAAAAGAGAGTGGATGACAAGAAATATTCCAAGTATTGATGGTCAACAACTTTTTAAAATTAAAGACAGACACCAAAGTACAGATTTAGGAAGCTCAGACAACATCAACCAAAATAAATTCAGAAACATAAACAAAAACATATCCTAGGTTTTCAAAATGCAGAAAGCCAATGACAAAGAGAAAATCTTGAAAGTCAGAGAAAAATAAAACCATAGGTAAAAAGGAACAAATGTAAGAATTACAACGGGCCTCTCATCAGAAACTATGCAACTATGCAAGCATGATAGAAAACAAATATACTTAAATTATTAGAAAAACAAACAAGGGGCACCTGGGTAGCTCAGTGGGTTAAGCTTCCGACCTCAGCTCAGGTCATGATCTGGAGGTCTGTGAATTTCAACCCGACTCTGTGCTGACATTCAGAGTCTGAAGCCTGCTTAGGAGTCTGTGTGTGTGTCTCTCTCTCTGCCCCTCCTCTGCTCACGCCTCTGTCTCTCTCTCTCTTTCTCTCAAAAGTAAATAAACGTTAAACAAAAAACCAAGGGAAAAAAAAGCAAAAACAAAAACAAAAATACCAACCTAGAATCCTATGTCAAGAATTTCCATTCAAGAGTGAAGGAGAAATAGATTTTCTCAGACAAACAAAATGCAGTAGAACTCATGGAGTATAGACAGTCATGCAAGAAATGTTAGAAATTCTTCAGGGGGCAAGTAAAGAATGTAAGTCAGTAAATTTGATAATGTCAGGGAAGAAATAAATGAAGATAAAATAGATCTTTTATTTTTCTTGTTTTCATTGTATGTAAAAGATGAATGTTTGTTTAAAGGAATAATAGTAACAAAGTTTTGGGTGTTACAGCAAAAATATGTGAGATTAATGGCAGCAATGTCATAAGGGATTAGAGGAAGCAATTAAGAAAACATTGTTATAAGGTACCTGTACTATATATAAAGCGGAATAGTGTTAGTTGAAGGTAGACTTAGATGAATTAAAAATGTATATTGGAAACTTTAAGGCAAACACTTTTTTTTTCTTAGTGCAAAAAGAGAAGATAATAAAACTTCATAAAAGTCCCAACTAAAATCAGAGAAAACAGACAATGAAGGAGGGACAAAGAACAAAACTAATGAATAGGAAACAGTTACAACATGGTAGATCTTAGACCAATTATATCAATAATTATTTAAAATGTGAATTATCTAGGGACTCCTGTGGGGCTCAGTCAATTAAGTGTCTGACTCTTGGTTTGGCTCAGGTCATGGTCTCATGGTCTATGGGTTCAAGCCCCACATTGGGCTCTACAATGACAGCCCGGAACCTGCTTGGGATTCTCTCTTTCTCTCTGTCTCTGATCCTTCCACTGGTCTCCCTCTCTCTAAAAATACATAGAAAATAAAAACATAAAATGTGAATTATTTAAATACACCAATTAAAAGACAGATTGTCAAAGGGCATAAAACAATAATAAGAACTAACAATTTGTTTTCTTTAAGGAACTTATTTTAAATACAAAGACAAAAAAAAGTGGGGCGCCTGGGTGGCTCAGTCAGTTAAGCTCACTGATTTTGGCTCAGGTCATGATCTCGAGGTCCCTGAGTTGGAGCCCCTCGTGGGGCTCTGTGCTGACAGCTCAGAGCCTGGAGCCTGCTTTGGATTCTGTGTCTCCTTCTCTCTCTGCCCCTCCTCCGCTCATGCTCTGTCTCACTCTGTCTCTCAAAAATAAATAAATGTTAAAAAATATATAAATAAATAAATAAACAAACAAACAAACACAAGTTAAAGTAATGGGATAGAGAAAGATATATCATGTTAACTCTAAAACAAACAAAACAAACAAAACAAACAAACAAAAATACCTGGAATAGCTATTTTAATATCAAGTGAAACAGCCTTAAGAAAAAAATTATCAAGAAAAACACTAGATATTATAGTTTGAGAAAGGGGTGACTCTCCCAGATAATAGAACAATCCTAAACATCTATATACAACTAACAACAAAGCATCAAAATACATATGGCCAAGACTGATAGAACTGAGAGAAAAATAAAGAAATCTACTCTTACAATCAGACTTCACCTGCTTTCTGCCAGTAATTGATAAAGTAGACAGAACATCAGTAAAGATACAATTGACCTCAACAGCACCATCTATCAACTGGATTTAATTGACATTTATAGAATATTCCACCTGACAACAGCAGGATACACATTCTTCTAGCAAACTGTAGTGCCTTCTTAGAATGGACTATTATTTAGTGAATAAAATTCAGCTTTTAAACTACAAAAAGACTTGGATGAATCTTAAATGCCTATTGATAAGTGAAAGAAGTCACTGCTCAAAGACTACATTGTAGCCTCTATGATTCCAATTATATGACATTCTGAAAAAGGAAAATTACAGAGATAGTAAAAATATTGGTGATTCTAGAAGTTTGGAGAGGAAATTGAGTTAAATAAGTGAAACACAAGGAATTTTTTAGAGTAATGAAACTATTCTGTATGATCTGGTAGGTACAGGGCATAATGGATTTATCAAAACCCAAAGAACATGGCAGCAAAAAAAGTAAAATGCTCATGTATGAAAAATTTAAAACATCATTTAGGAGGTCTGGGTATCTAAGAATTGTATCTGGACTGTGACCAAACAACCCAGTTGCATTACTAATATATTAAACCACCTCCCTAAAGGTGTCAGGAAAAAAAGAACTGATAATTTTGGAAATTAGTGGATTCTGTAAGACTAAAAGCAAAAACGATTGTACATAAGGATTGTACTCTAGCTGATAAAGTTGTTTCACATGGAGATATTGGTTAATAATTCTGATACCCTGGGACACCTAGATGGCTCAGTCAGGTAAGTGTCTGACTTTGGCTCAGGTCATGATCTCACAGTTCATGAGTTCAAGCTCCACATTGGGCTCTCTGCTGTCAGGCTGCTTGGGATGCTCTGTCTCCCTCTCTCTGCCCCTTCTCTTCTCTCTCTCTCTCTCTCTCTCTCTCTCTCTCTCTCTCTCTCAAAAATAAACATTAACAAAAAATTCTGATACCTGGACAGTATACTGTAAGTGAGCAAATAAGTATATTGTTGACAGACTGTGGGAACCAGGTTTCTTCAGCATTTTGAACACCAAATGCTGGCATGAATATAGAGCAACGGGAATTCTCATTCATTGCAGACAGAACGCAAAATGTTAACAGCTATTTACAAGCAGTTTGCAGTTCCTTACAAACCTAAATACATGCTTCACATATGACACAGGAATCATTCTTCTAGGTATTTACCCAAATGAGTTGAAAATACATGTCCATTCAAAAATCTGCATAAAATCTTGTAACAAGTTTATACATAATGGCCCCAAATTAGAAAAAAAAACAGGATAATCTTTAATAAGTGAATGGATAAACAAACTGTGGTATGTCCATACAATGGAAGATTATTTGATAATAAAAAGAAATGGGCTATCAAGTCACAAAAGACATAGAAGAATATTAAATGCATGTTGCTGACTGAAGACAATCTGAAAGGGCTACATACTGTATCATATCAACTAAATGACACTATAGAGACAGGAGAACAATTTGCCAGTGGTTCAGAAAACAGGGGGAGGGATAAATAGCGGGAGCGCAGGGGATATTTAGGGTAGTAAAACTTTCTGTATGAAACTGTAATCGTAGATACATAACATCATGCAGTTGTCAAAACCAATAGAATGTACAACACAGAAAATGAACTGTATTGTAAGCTATGGGCTCTAATTAATAATGTATCAAGATTGACTCATCAATTATAACAATATATGTCACTAATGAAAAATGTTAATGATAAGGGAAAATTGGTAAGGGGGAAAGGAGAAATATAAGAACTGTCTGTTTTCTGCTCAATTTTTCTGTAACTCTAAAACTATTCCAAAGATAAATTATATTAATTATAGATAAATACATTAGAAACACATATACATACACTAAAAAAAAAAAGATACCATTTTAACAGTATATAGAGACCAAATGAAAAATTTCCCAATAGCCAAAGCTAGAACATTTTGAGCAACAAAAATTCAAAAGGTATTATTGTATTATTATTATTATTATTATTATTATTATTTGAGAGAGACAGAGAGGACATGTGGGAGGGGCAGAGGGAGAAGGAGAGAGAGATTATTAAGCAGGCTTCCCACCCAGGGCAGAACTCCACCTACAACCAACACGGGCCTTGATCTCACAATGGTGAGATCACAACCTGAGCCAAAATCACCAGTCGGGCACTTAACAGGCTGAGCCACCCAGGCACCCTAGTATTGCTGTATTTTAACCCAAAGTATTAAGCATTTGTTCATGAGTTCATATTGATACAAATAAATTATTGAATCAATAAGTAATGAGGGAGAAGCCAAATCTCCAGTGCTAAAGAATTCCAAATCATTTATGTAAACATTGCCTTTAGAGTGGCACTCTTAACTTTTCGCCCCTTAAGTTTTGGTTGTGTTTAATGAATCTCGTCCAAATAATATACTAAAGAATGAGTTGGGGGGAGGGGCATGAATAACTTTTACAGTGGAGAAACCTGACAAATATTTCCTCAACCAATTCATCAAGGTCAACCTCAACAATAAGTCAGGTTGATAGTATATCTAAGGATGTGATGAAAATGGCACTTTTTCTTCATGGTCCTCCTCTCAAATATACATAACTTCAGTGTAATCATGAGAAAAATACTGGACAAATCCCACTTGAGGGACATCCCACAAAATCCTTGCCCAGCACTTCTTAAAACAGTTAAGGCCACCAAAGACACTTAAGAAACTGTCACAAGCAAGAGGAGCATGAGGAGACAAAGCTACTACATGTAATATGTTATCCTGGATGGAATCCTGCAACAGAGAAAGGATGTTAGGGGGAAAAAAACCTAAGGAAATCTGAAAATGCATGAATTTCAGTTAGTAATAGTGTATTGACATTGTTTCATTAACAATAACAAATATACTACACTCATATATTATTAATAAAGGAAACTGGATGTGGAGTATATGGGGATTCTTGTACTATCTTTGCAATTTTTGTGTATATCTAAAATTACTTTAAAATAAAAATCCTATTGAGAAAACATTTTCACTGCTTCTTGAAACTTAAGTAAATGAGTAATAAGTTAGACAAGAATATGTATGCCAGATAGTTATATCTGGGATTTATAAACACTTCCTATAAATTAATAATAATAATAGCAATAATAAAAAAATAAAGTTGCTTAAAAATTGTAAAGGAAATTATATGAAAGGCAAAGAAGCAACTGAGTAAGTAGTACTCAACATCATGAGTCATCAGAGAAATACATATGAAACTACCTCATGCCTAATAAACTGGGTAAAATTAAAAACACGGTATGCACTGTATGTTCACAACGATTGGAGCAACTGAATCTCACAAACACTGTGGACAAGAATGTAAAATGGCACAACTACTGTAGAAAAGGGTTTGGCAATATCTTCTACTAAAGATACACCTACCTTATAATGCAGCAAGCATCCTCCTAGGCATTTAACTAGGTGAAATAAACACCTAGGCCCACCAAAGAAAAATTTGCTCATGTGTGCCTTAAGTAAGTGCCTTAAGAAACCTTTCTTAAGGTGCTATAAATGGACAAAATAATGGACAAGAACTGGTACACCTGGGTGGCTCAGTCGATTAAGTGTCTGACTCTTGATTTAAGCTCAGGTCATGATTTCACTGTTTCAGAGATGAGCCTCACACTGGGGTCTGCACTGACAGTGTAGAGCCTCCTTGGAATTCTCTCTCTCTCTCTCTCTCTCTCTCTCTCAATCAATATTGAAAAAAAAATGGACAGGGACGCCTGGATGGCTTAGTCAGTTAAGCATCCAACTTCGGCTCAGGTCATGATCTCACAGTTTGTGCGTTCGAACCCTGTGTCAGGTTCTGTACTGACAGCTCAGAACCTGGAGCCTGCTTCAGATTCTGTGTCTCCCTTTCCCTCTGCCCCTCCACTGCTCATGCTCTCTCTCTCTCTTTCTCTCTCTCTCTCTCTTAAAAAATAAATAAATATTAAATTTCTTTTTGAAAAATAAGGGACAAAAACTGACAGTTCAAACATCCTTAAACTGGGTAATGGATGAACTAATTGAATACATTCATGATCCCTTATTTATACAATGGAATAATATTTTGCAATGAAAGGAATGGACCTTTAAAACACAAAATACAGACAAATCTCAAAACATTATGATAAAAAGTCAGAAACAATATAATACGTACTCTATGATTCAATTTATATGAAGTTCAAGAATAAGAAAAACTAATTCTGTGGAGATAGAAACAAGAATAGGATTTAGTTATGAGTGGATGGGGATTGGTTTGAAGTGAGCATAAAGGAAATTTGTAGAGAGATGGAAACATGTTTCATCTTAATTGCGTTGATCCTTACATGGGTGTCTGCATTTATACAAATTTATTAAATTAAGTCCTCTCAAGTTTATTCTTTATAAAGTTTATCTTAGTATAACATTTGTCATATTGGATGAAGAGCTATTAAACTATGTGTTTTCACATAGTAAATATTGGGGAGCAATTGATTTCTGCCACAGTTTGATTCTTTTTTGAGTAAGCTGATGACAGATTATCTTTTTTTTAAGTTTGCAAGACATAGCATGCTCACTTATTTTTATAAATCATGCATTCACAACGGATGGAATTTAAAATACCTATATATGTATATGCTTTGGGTTTTTCCCCTATTACCTCTAATTATGTAACGGCAGTACTTGAAATGTGCCATTTTTCCCCTAAAAAACAATCTTGCGATTCATACTGAGAAACTAATGGGTGAGATGTTCTAAGTTTCCCATTCACAAGACTAGTGGTTGTTGTATTCCAGGGGAAGAGGTGTCAACGTGTATACAGTAGGGGGAAAAAGAATTGAAAATGAACTATAGAACTTAGGGCAGCAAAAGAACAGAAGGTCTAGAATGACAACCACGATTTGTAGGTTGCAGTACAATTTACACATTAGTAAGAGCTTACCTGGGTGATACGGTTATGTCCCTCAGGCAAAGAGCTCCTTATGGAGGGCAGATGGCATGCTTATTTCCCTGGTGTCAGAATCTAGGAATGTCTGTTTTACTCGGTGTATTTTAAATAAACATTTCTCCTTCTACTGAAATATTATCCTCTATCCTGCAGAAAGCAGAGGGGATGATGATGCAGCATAAAAACTGGAAACAGCAATAAGAACCCAGGGCAGCAGGTGCACTTGGCTGAAGAATGGAGAAGGCACAGTGTGGCAGAGATAGCAGGAGATTACAAGAAATGCATAGGCATTTTGTAGAAAGAAAAAGTTGGTAACAAATAGGTTTGAAAAGAAAGCACACCAATATGATCCTGGCTTGGGTACTGCTGAGAACAGAATTAGTATTTATGTCGAGTAGAAAGTTAAGGGTGCATTTCAGAAAGAAAACCAAAGCAAAAATAAAGAAACAAACAAATAAAAATATGGAGTCAGAATCTCACTCTAATTACACAATTGCAAGAAGAATTAGAACTACTAGGATACTAAGGCAGAGGTGGGCAAGCTATGACCCACAGGCCATGGTCTTGCCAGTGACCTGCTTAGTACGGCTTAGTGATAAGAATGCTTTTTTACATTTTAAATGATTGTAAAAAAGCAGAGAGACAAACAAGAAAAATACAAAGAATAATATGTGACAGAAACAGTAGGTGCTAAAAAGCCTAAAATATTTACTATCTAGCCTTTTATGAAAAAAAGTTCTCCCCTTAGAGTAGACACCCCTAGACTAGGCTAAATTAATATTTAATTAATCCGGGGCGCCTGGGTGGCGCAGTCGGTTAAGCGTCCGACTTCAGCCAGGTCACGATCTCGCGGTCCGTGAGTTCGAGCCCCGCGTCGGGCTCTGGGCTGATGGCTCAGAGCCTGGAGCCTGTTTCTGATTCTGTGTCTCCCTCTCTCTCTGCCCCTCCCCCGTTCATGCTCTGTCTCTCTCTGTCCCAAAAATAAAATAAATGTTGAAAAAAAATTAAAAAAAAAATATTTAATTAATCCAATTCTTTATTTGATTCATTGATAAGTGTTTTTAGTGCCTGCCATGTGCCAGACAGCGTGTCACCAACTGGAGTAACACTGAGGAAGATGATGGTCTGGAACACTGTCCTCCTGTAGGTAAAGGGATCAAAAGTCAACAACTATTTACAAAATAAGTAATCACAATAACGACAAATTTTGAAAAGAAGCATACACATTTTTTAACAGGGAGTATGTATTCTGAACTAGAATACCATCAATGGCTTCCAGGAGAAAGTAATCATTAACTTGAGTGTTGCAGACAAATACGAAGTGCTCAGGATGAAAAGGATACAAGGAAGAATATTCCAGATAGACAGAACAGCATGTGTAAAATCTTTCAGGACTGAAGTCACATTAATGCATTTAGGAAAAGAAAACTAAGACCAATCTTAAAAGAGAGAGGAGACAGAGAGAGAGAGAGAGAGAGAGAGAGAGAGAGAGAGAGAAAGAGAGAGAGAGAGAGAGAGAGAATGAGAGAATGAGGAACTAGAAAGATAGTGAGGTAAGATGTGACAAGAGAAGAAATCAAGAATAAGATTTTGCAGCATCTTGTGGGCTGTGAGTGGTTGACAATGTTTTTCTGTCTACCCAGTTCATGGCTGGAATTAATCTTACAGAAATTTCCCTCCAGTCCAGAAATCAGCAGGAGCACCAAGCTTAGCAGTCCAGTGGTTGGTTCAGGCCTCTCCCTGTAAATTATGTTGAGACCATCTTACTTCTCCTTGGACATTTACCAGAGCAATGATATCAGGAAACACACTGTTTCTTTCTCTGGAAACTCAAGCAATAATGTCATGTAAGTCTGGAAATGCCACTGGCATCTTGAATCCATATGTAGAAGTCTGCTGGAGAATAAAGTCAGTGGAAAGAAAAACATTACTGAGAAAGAGATAGGAGAAAAAAAAAGAGTCAGATCCCTGAGGACATGATAGGAACATCTATTCAGTCATGTCTGAAGAATATATCATTGGGTTTTTGTCAGCTTTGTGAACCAATAATTTAGCTGCATATTGAATTTTGGAGTTGGAGTTTTGTTACTGACAGCTGAAAGAGTCCTTACGCATTCTGGATCATATAAACCCATAGTGGTAATAATTTTACCCCATTTCCTAAAGTGTTCTTCTTAATTTTCTCATCTTGAGGTAAATGGGAAGAATGAAAGAAACTGGAAATCTGTGCAAAAAGAATTTTCTTCAGAATCTATTGTTCGTCTCTCGTGGAAGGAGAGGGGGAAAATACTTAGATGTATTTGTTCATTCAACATGTGTTAAGCACCTATCATGTGCCTAGCATTTTTCTATGTGCTAAGGATGTAAAAGCAAATGAATTTTTTTTAAATCACCTGTCCTCACAGAGCCTCTGTTCTAGTGAACTTAAGTTTAATTATTGAGAATACCTTAATTTAAAATGTAAAATAAATAAGGGATAACACAGTATGGTTCTACATAGGTTGAAGAGAAAAACATTATGATTTACTAACATCACCAATATAATTCAGTTGCAATTTCTATGACTGGAACTTAGAAGGAAATGAGCCAGTACATGTTGGCTCTGGCTTCTGGTATAACCACCTTTTTAGGACATTAGCACTGAGGTGATGGTTCTGCTCTGATTTTTATAAACTTGAGTTCCTACAATTTATATAATTGTGATTTCTAAATGAATCGTTCTGATACTCTTTGGATGAAAAATAAATGGGGACTTGTATGGCTGAATTAGGTCCAGAGGAGCTAGCAGCTAATGTGACATTAGTGACTTCCTTCCTCAGGAACAATCCCTGACTGGGTTGGATAATGCAGGACTGGGTAGTTGCTGTCACTTCTTTCCTTCCTCATGGAGTAGTTCATACTGGGAAGTTGGGGTGAATGTGGAGTCACAGTCCCTGCTAGCACACTAGTGCCTCAATTCAGGGCACTTGAACTATTGTAATCATTCTGGAGCAAAAAAAAATCCTAGATTAAAGAGATAGAAGTTTGACCTGACTATAGTTTGTGATTTTATCATATGTGGAAAGCAAGGAAGAAATGGTAGTTTTAAGCTTTCTGAGCCATTTAAGAGGTTATCTATCAAAGTAGAATTTCTGTGTGTGTTCATATCAAAGGCAATTTTGAATAGGTGGAATATGGATTATGAGATATGAATTGATTTAGCAACATTGAAATTGCCACACTATTAAAATTCCCTTTTGTTTTGTTTGACCCTACCTTATTGTCTACCCCCACCCCACCATCCCTAGTAGATTGGAAACCCCAGAAGAATGGATTAGGATTTATTCACTAGATGATACCTAGTGTTTACAGGCACATTTGTACCTTGTGGGTATGAGATGCATTTTTTTTTAATTAAATGAATGAATGAATAAGACCACTGACTGAATCAGACTTGAAGAAACCAACAAGTTTGTTTCTAATAAACATTCACCTATGTGTCTGGAGCCTTTGTTCGAGACATATTTTGTGCATAATTGTAAAATATTGGTTGGCAAATAATTGAAGCCAATAATCTTTTCCTGGAGTAGAGACCATGCATCCATGAACATAGTATGATTTGGCTTGGGATAGGAAGAGGAGATAGGAACATTATAAGGGCCTATCTACAGAAACACCTCCCACCACAGATGCTTGAATCAATATCTCTGTCATTACAATATCAGTGTGTTAAACTCCAAAGGTACAGGCCTTATAAGCATCTCCTTAAAATGCATGCCTATTATGCATAGGAAAGGAGAGTAACAAAGACCAGTGGTTTCTACTAATGCATTAATGGTCCCGACATAGCCCTACAGATTTATTTATTGTAAAAACTCATTGCTAGCTTAAAATGAGTGAAGTTTAGGCAGAGAAGTATGGAAGGACATAGAACAACAACAAAAATGTGAGCATGATACAAATTCCAGAAGTGTGAGAAAACATAAAAGGTCTAGCAAGAAGCTTATTCCTGAACCAAAGGAGTTCAGATACATTCACTAATCATTTATCACTCAACTGATATTCAAAAGTGTTTAAATGCACGAACCCCCAAATAAAGCATAATTTGAGTATCATCTGGGATACCCTTAGATTGCCAGTGGTATTTGTATATTTCCACATACAGCAGTAACAATAGCAACAGTCTCAGTAGAGACTTGTCCTAGATCTTTCTCTGCTGATCCAGTAAATGATCCACAATAGCAATGAGGAACACATATACTGGAAGAATGAACTGACTGGGAGAATCAATTCTGTCATGGAGGCTTATCTGTTATACTCAGAGGGGGCCAGCATCCCTCTGGAGTTATTGCCAATGGTTTAATGATACTTCCATTTACTTCACGTAAGCTGGTGTAGGATTTTGCTCAGCAATGGAGTGTAAATGTAGAATATGGATCCCAGAAGATGATAATAGCCCTGCTTCAGGGTAAGCTGTCTTCTAGTTAAAAATAAGTATTTTGTTTTTGTTGCAAGGCTTTGCAAACAGTATTAATAATATACTCTGCAGATGCTGAATGTTATATACAAAATATAAAACAAGATTGGGTATATATGAGAATTTTTATGTAAGAGACAAATAACTCGACTCTTGACATGTCTATCAAACACGACTTGCGGGCACCACATCGATTGTTGAGCACCTTTCTTCGGAAGTTGTATCTATCCCCACACTGGGAATCATCGCAATTACCTTTTTACTGTTTTCCCATCTCTCTCTCTCTCTCTGCCTCCTTCTGCTCCTGACTGTCTCTTTTCATTTGTGGATTTGATCAGTTTACAGGGAAGAACATAGATAGGATCCATATTCTCCACAGGTTAACTAAAAAGGCTGCAAGCTTATGGATTTAGAACAGCATCATTATTATGTAAATACTCACATATGTGAAAAATATCCCTCTATGGCAGAGAACAAGTTAAAAGTGCACAGCTTAAGTGTAAGGTGACCTTTGTGTACTATAAATAATATCATATTGGGAAATGCCACTTTTTTTTTACATTTTATTTCACTGCTTATGAGGACAGATCAATTCAAGACAGGGGTCAGAAAATATTTTGTGTTGATAATCTATGCTAAATGATATGCTTGTATATAGATTCTTTGTTGTATTAGCTCCACTGAACTTTATGTTTCCCCCTGACACCCCATGGGTTTCCAGCATATGTGTGTGTAATCACTAGTGTGTGACCTTCTACTATTTACTACTTAAATATCTCTTCCCTTGACTTGCCAGCTGTACTAAGCGATGTTCCCAGGTATATTTTTGGTCCTGTCAGCAGTTTAAGCATCAGGACATAGCTGTGGATTTCTCAAAAATTCTCTTTTCTCTTCCCATTGAATTAACCATCCCACACTTGAATGTAATTGATTACAAGTCTAATACATGATTTTACAATTGTTTATACATTAACATTTTTCTTCAATCTAATTTCAATGTCCAAAATATATACCTTCAAAGGGGATATATCCATGCAAAGAGGAAGGAGAGTTAAGATGCACACTACATATTTGAGACAAATTGCTCTAAGATAGTTGCTTCATGATTTCTTTGTTGTATTTTCTTCTTATTTCTCCCTTTGCCTAGAACCAAATAATGTGAACTTGCTGTACTATGAGGTAGATGGTAACATTACTGTCTTCTGCAAAGTAAATTTTCTTTGGAAGTTATATTAACTCCTTCAGGACAAATGGCCATTATTAACTCTTGAGTTTGCTACTGCTCTCCTTATAAATATTCTTCCAGTGGTCCTAAATAGTGATCAAATCCTTGAAATATGCCTAATTGTTGAAGTATAAAAAAAAAGAGCAATTTAAATACCTTAAGGATGTGGCTCGACAAATTACAAAGAGTACTTTTTATTTTCTTTCAGATTGAACTTTCTTTTTTTCCACCTACATTTTCCTCTTTGAACAGGATGAATTTCACCTGGCAGGGCCACTAATAGACTCACTTTCACTATCTAATGGTAACTGTGTTCAGATGCAATGGTCTTTGACAAATTTAATTCTCATGTTTAATGTATTCAGAACCTCTTTGTTCTGAATGTGGGAAGATGGAATACTCTGAATTAAGCAAACAGCAGACTAGGTTGCAACATAGTATTGATTGTGATTTTTAAAATATTTTAGGATATGAGGTCTACTTCCCTACTGCAGAAGATTTGGGACACTTGTCTGGCTCTCACTATTTTCATATTTCTTTATAATAATTTAAAACTTTTCTTTGAGTCTAGTGCTTATAGAAGAATATGAATGTATTAGAGTGAGTTAGAGTATTCCTTCAATTTGAGAATTCATATACTTTCTTAATCCTAAAATTCTGTAGCTATTTCTGCTGAAATATTGCTACTCCCACTGTTCAGTCTTTTACATTCTTGTTACATTTATCTAAAAGCCCTTAATTTTTTTTTTAAACACACACACACACACGCATATACACATACTAACATTTCTGACTTCTGTATTCATTCTGTATACATATGTATATTATATACATATATCTTTGATTTTTACCTGTTTGTTTCATAATGATTTTTGTTGATATTATGTTATTTAGAAATTATTCATCCATTTCTTTTTGAAGATTAAAATTATACTTAATAAAAATTAATTTTATGTCATTACTTAATTTAATTTGGAGAAAACTGTATTGACTAAGTTTTTTTCATGACATTGCAGGTGCTCATTTCTGTTTGTGGTTGTGACTCATTAAAGATGTAAGTTAAGTTTCCCTTTTGCATCTTTATGTTTTACTTTCTCTGTCTAGAAGTATTGACAGTGACTTCAATCAACTCCAGTTCCTGGAAATGCAAAAGCAGGTTGGGGACCCTGTCACTTGGTGATAGTGGATGTTATAGAGTCAATCATAAGGCAGTCATGGTCATTTGCTTCAATCACCACCTCTTCCAGGACTTCTAAATCATTCATAGCCTCAAGGAGTGATAATCAGCAGTTTGTTCCATTTACTTCTCAGCAACAGGTTCTATCCCTGATGCCTGGTTTAGAGTGGGGAGTCTTGTTTTACTACTGTGCTTTAAAAAGAATGGCTTATTACAGAGAGAAACTTTCTTCTCCTCTCTGTTGTCTGACGGCTGAGGGTCAGGAGGCTTGACGCTTCATCCCCATAGTCTAATTTATGTGTAGGTTTTGATTATGGTTTATGGAAATGGTCACGTAATAGGTCAGCTCAGCAGATTATTTTCTAAATCTTGGGTTATTAATTGTAACTATTATGAGAGGGTTATCTGTTTTATGTATGTCTGTATGCATATGTGTCTGAGGTTGTCTTCAGTACGTGGTCTTGGAGAATGATCTTGACTGAAAATCTTATATATTTGGGGCACCTGGATGGCTCATTCAGTTAAGCATCTGACTCTCGATTTCAGTTCTGGTCATGATCTCACATTTTGTGCGTTCAAGCCCCGATCAGGCTCTGCACTGACAGTGAGGAAACTGCTTGGGATTCTCTCTCTCCCCCCTCTCTCTACCCCTACCCCACTTGCTTCTCTCCCTCAAATAAATAACCTTAAAAAAATTAAAATAAGAAAATTATATATTGCCATTATCCATTTAAGTTTATCATATATTCAAATTATCCCACTGTATATGTAAATAAACCTATTTTTGAAATCCATAAGAACTAAACTTAACACCTAAGAACATTATGTACTGTGTTGTTGTTGTTTTTTGTTTGTTTGTTTGTTTGTTTTGCAACTTTGTATTTCCCTCTGTTAACACTATTTTGGACAACATAATAACATTATTCATAGACTGACTACAAAAAAAATAATCCTAGAAATTCAGTGAGATATGATTTTGGTTATTGTTATAAAGTTCTCTAATAGTAAGACTCATAGAGAATGATTATTTTGTTTTGCAAATGGTTATACAGAAAATTAAACATTGTCTTTAAAACATAAGATTCATAATCCACATGAGAAAATGAAAATGAGAAGAAAGCTTTGGAGTACGTTCATCTGATATATTTAATTTTTCTAGCTAAGTGATCATTGATTTGCTGGAATAAATGTACAGGGTTAAATAGGCTTAAGGTTTTTAAAACTATGAAAAGATGGAATTACAATTTAATATTTTCACAATAAAGACCATATGTACTTTTTATTTCTGGAAGGAAACTTATCCTTAGTTTAACTATTTCATTTATAGATAATGGTATGATCACTGTTTTTAATTAAGTTATGCTGGATATGCATAGTTTATGTATTTTGAAATAACATAAATAAGGAAGTTGAATATGTTTGCTACTAAGTATGTTTGAAGTTGAATTCATTAATATTTAAAGAAAATTGGTATTTCATGAATGTTGAGTGAATACACTTCCCTCATTAAATATTAGCATATATTAAACTAGAGACATTATGCAGATAATTGTTTTATATATTTTCTCAGTGAGAAATTAGCACTAATTGGAGCAAAAGTCTTATCTGTTGATTATGTTTTTTAAAACATTGTGGATGAGATGATCCAAGAATAACCTTAAAATCATTTATATCTGATGTAGTGCTCTCTTGTATGTTTCTTCCTAGGTAAAGTGGATAAGTGATAATTATTTAGAGGCTTTAAGACCACTAAATTACTTGCCTTCAATGATATCAAGAAAGTGCAGGTGATTTTTCTTTTTCAAAACTTATGCATCTCTCTTTATCCAAGATTAGGTAAATTTGAAGTTTTATTTCTACTTTTATCACTTCTGCTGAGACTAATCTCATGAGTTAGCAATCTTCTCAGTTGGATAGAAGATATGTAGGGCTTTAACCCTTTGTATACAAATATAATCCAATAGGGTCTTTCATAACACTGGTTGAAAGGTAAAATTACTCTGCTTTGCTGACTAAGTAATCTGATTTCTATAATGTTATTAATATATTCTTCAAATCGAGAATCAAATGATAAGATAACATGAATCCAGTAATTTTCACCGTACTATAAATTTTTTCAAGGATTTGTGGAAGTTTGATAAATATTTCAATTTTACGATAAGATTTTAAATATACTGTTTTCCAAAATGAATATATATAAATAAATAGAAAGAAAAATAGATATTGAGATTACAATCCTTTATACATATATATGTATGTATATATATATTTCTAAATTCTAATAAAAATAAGTATGATAGCTTAAATGCTTCAGAACAGAGGAAGAAATTATAAGACTTCTCTTTTGTAGTATAAAAACATAGAAGCCACAAAATCAAAATAATGTGGCACTGTTAAGAGTAATTATGAGGAATGAATGGAATGAAAGAGATAGGCTAATATAATTTAGAAATCATCACAAATATATGAGACGGAGATAACTATTTAGAAGTGGCTTTTGTTAAATCGATCCTTTTTAAAAAATTTTTAAAAATAAATTCCAGTTAGTTAACATACAGCATAAAATTAGTTTCAGGTTACAATATAGTGATTCAACACTTCCATACAATACCCGGTGCTCATCAAAGTGCACTCCTTAATCTCCATCATCTATTTCACCCATCCTCCACCCACCTCTCTTCTGGTAACTATCAGTTTGTTCTCTATAATTAAGACTCTGTTTCTTGCTACTCACCCGCTCTCTTTTTTCTTCTTTGCTTGTTTGTTTTATTTCTTAAATTTCACATATGAGTGAAATCATGTGGTATTTGTCTTTCCCCAGCTGACTGATTTTGCTTAACATAATGCTCTCTAGCTCCGTGCGTGTCATTCCAAATAGCAAGATTTCATTCCTTCTTTATGGCTGAATAATATTCCATTGTATATATCCATTCATCAGTCGATGGAAACTTAGGCTGTGTCCATAATTTGGCTATTGTAGATAATGCCGCCTGCTGCTGTACATGAGGGTGTGTGTGCCCTTTTGAATTAATGTTTTTGTATCTTTGGGTAAATACCTAGTAGTGAAATTGCTGAACCATAGGGTGGTTCTATTTCTAACTTTTTGAGGAATCTCCATACTGTTTTCAAGAGTGCCACCAGTTTGCATCCCCACCAAAAGTGTAGGAGGGTTCCCCTTTCTCCACTACATCACCAAAACTTGTTTCTTGTGTTGTTGATTTTAGCAATTCTGACAGGTGTGAGGTGGTACCTCATTGTAGTTTTTATTTGCATCTCCCTGATGATGAGTGATGTTGACCATTTTTTAATGTGTCTGTTAGCCATCTGTATGTCTTTTTTTGAAAAATGTCTGTTCATGTCTTCTGCCCATGTCTTCACTGGATTATTTCATTTTTGGGTGTTGAATTTGATAAGTTCTCTACAGATTTTGGATACTAACCCTTTATCAGATATGTCATTTGCAAATATCTTCTCCCATTCCATAGTTGCCTTTTAGCTCTGTTGATGGTTTCCTTTTCTGTGCAGAAGCTTTTTATTTTGCTGTTCTCCCAATAGTTTATTTTTGCTTTTGTTTCTCTTGCCTCAGAAACATATCTAGAATGAAGTTGCTATGGCTGATGTCAAAAAGTTACTGCCTGTGTTCTCTAGGATTTTTATGGTTTCAGGTATCAAATTTAGGTCTTTCCTGAGGTCAACCATTTTGAATTTATTTTTGTGTATGGTGTAAGAGAATGGTCCAGTTTCATTCTTTTGCATGTTGCTGTCCAGTTTTCCCTATACCATTTAATGAATGGTATCTTTTTCCCAATGGGTATTCTTTCCTGCTTTGTCCAAGATTAATTGACCATATAGATGTGGGTTCATTTCTAGGTTTTATATTTTGTTCTACTGATCTATAAATCTATTTTTGTGCCAGTACCAAACTGTTTTGATTACTACAGCTTTGTAATACTACTTGAAGTCAGAATTGTGATGCCTCCAGCTTTTCTTTTTTTTTTTTTAATATTTATTTTTCAGAGAGATAGAGAGACACAGAGTGCAGCAGGGGAGGGGCAGAGAGAGAGGGAGACAAAGAATCCAAAGCAGGCTCCAGGTTCTGAACTGTCAGCACAGAGCCTGATGTGGAATTCGAACCTGTGAACCATGAGATCATGACCTGAGTCAAAGTCAGATGCTCAACCTACAGACTCACCCAGGTGCTCCTGCTTTTTTTTTTTTTTTAAAGGTTTCTTTGGCTATTCAGGGTCTTTTGTGGTTCCATACAACCTGCCTCTTTTAATATAAATTTTATATTAAGCTTTCCCCAGTATCTTAATTCAACTCAAGTTGCACTAACAAATGTCATAGACTGTATGTTGAGCCATGAGCAGCATTTATTTCTCACAATTCTGCAGGCTGGCAAGCCCAAGATTAAGGTGCCAACCAATCTGTTTTCTAGCAAGGGCCTTCTTCCTGGTTTGCGGATGAACACCTTCTTGCTGGATCCTCACATGGTGGAGAGAGAGTTCATTTTTCCCCTTTTCTTATAGGAATACTAATCCCATCCTGAGGGCTCCACTCTCATGAATAAATTACTTCCCAAG
Source organism: Felis catus (assembly GCF_018350175.1). Taxonomy (NCBI): domain Eukaryota; kingdom Metazoa; phylum Chordata; class Mammalia; order Carnivora; family Felidae; genus Felis; species Felis catus. Next base: position 219,390,909 of record NC_058368.1, on the reverse strand, counting down.
GGCCCACCTTGGCATGAAGATTAGGGATGGAACATAAATTTGGGGGGACACAAACATTCAGTCCGAAGCATGCAGTATCAACATATTAAATACATAAAGTGCATAAATAACACTAAAGAGATAAATATAGCAAATGAAATTACAAAATATAATGTTCAGACTTCTACTGAAAATAAGTAAACTCTTTCTAAATTGAACATCAACAAACTCCCACTTACCTGAATAAAGGAAAGCAATATTAAAAGATACTTCCTGGATTTGACAATCTACAAAGGAAATATGACAATAAGCCATCAACAATGTTAACATGAGAAACTAGGGGAAAATTGCAAGAAAATATGAAGGGCAAAGGGTTAGAATCCATATACATAAACATTTTTAATTAACATCTTCTAGAGAAAAATGTATAGAATTAGTCCATTCCAAGAATTCAATACAACAGTAACCTAAATAAGACAAATAAAAAGAAATTACCCTTTTATAACTAAGACATTTGCAAAAAACTTATTTTATTAAAAAAATAAGATATGGTTTAAGTGGGTAACAGGTGAACATGGGAGTATTAAAAACAATGTAATAGCACATATCTATTGAACATACATAATGTGCAGGATATTTTTCTAGGACTTCAGTTACACTGTACCACCAATTAATCCACATAACATCCTTATGAAATAGGTATCATTATAATAATTATTATCATTATTATTGTTGTTATTGTTAAGTAGAGGCAGAGAGATTAAAAACTTGTTTAAGTTTTTATATTCAGTGGAGTAGAAGAGCCAGTATTCATTTTCAAGCTGTCTGCTCTGGAGGACAAGTTCTCAACCATAACGCAGTGCTTGTAGGTTTCAGTAATAATATTTACCATTTATAAACACTATGTTTTGCCAGACATTATGGTAATCACTTATATATGACATGTCAAGTTATCTCTACAGTAGAGTTTATATTCTTCTTGGACTAGACAAGGAAACCAAAATTAAAATAGTTTGTTGGGGCACCTGTGTGGCTCAGTCAGTTAATTGTTGAAGTTCAGCTCAGGTCGTGATCTCACGGTTCATGAGTTCAAGCCCTGCATCCGGCTCTGTGTTGGCATCTCAGAGCCTGGAGCCTGCTTCAGATTCTGTGTCCATCTCTCTGCCCCTCCCACACCTGCATTCTCAAAAATAAACATTAAAAAAATTAAAAACAAACAAATAGTTTAAGTAAATTTCCAAAGTTGATAGGACTGCTAAACAGCGTAACTGGGTACAAAATCCCTAACTCGTGTAGTTGTGTAGCTTTTGCACTTTGACATATTGTCTTTCTCTAAAGTAACTTAGAGCATGCACAGTAAAAAATTAAGTGTGTAGACCATTTTATTTCTTTTGTAGTAACCTCTACTAAAGAAATAACAATAAATGGAGACAGTATTTTATATTTGTGAATGTACTTGGAAACCCTGATTGAAAAAAGGTAGAAGCAATTCAAATATCTAACTGTAGATAATTATTAAATCCAAATACTGGTGTAGTTATTGAGAATCAGGTGTTTGGGGATGGGGGAGATGGGGGTTTAGGAGGATGCTGGGCTCACCTCATCCTGCTTATCACTTTGATTCCACCCACATCGGCCTAAATAACCCAGAAAACTGCCAGAACGGATTCTCCAGAGCCAAGCATAGACAAGAGGCCTATGGAAGAGGGTAAGAAGGGGAGAGAGGCAGTGTGTGCTACATGGACTGGCGGGAGGGAGTCGGGGTGGTGGAGGGGGAGCCCACCTGGCAGGGCAGAGCCGCCGCAGTCTGGCTTGCAAAAGCGGAAGGGCTGACTGCATGAGTTCTGACAACCAGCGGGACTTAACATCTGGATGTTAAAGTCAAAAGCTTGTCTCTCGAGCGCAGGTAGGGTGAGAGGACGCTGGGTGGGAGAGTTCTGGAGCCCCAGAAGGACAGCTTGGGCAGGGGAACAAAGGCACTGGCAGGCTCAACTTCCCTCTCCCATCCCCCAGCTGATTCCAAAGGGAACCAGTTCCTCGCTGAACTTGCTTGCACTGAGCAAACACCCAATGCTGTGCTTCTGTGGATCCATCCCTCAGATGGGCCTGCCTCCCTGCTGCAGGGCCCCTCCTGCAGGGGACCACCGAGGGCAAAGCAAGCTAAGCCTGCCCCTCCCGCCCCTGTACATCTTGCGGACCCACCCTGGCTAATTGCCCTTGGCCAGATGCCATTGAAGCAGAATCACCAGCCTGACAGTGTGCAAGCAGCCCTGACAACGGCCACACCACTCCACAGTGAGTCCTGCCTTTGGGAGAGGGGAAGATAAGGCACACACCAGTCTGACTGTGGTCCCAGTGGTGGCCTGGGGGCAGACATTGGGTCTGACTGCGGCCCCACCCACCAACACAAGTTACTCCCAATGGCACAGGGGAAGTGCCTGGTAGTTTGGAGCCATTGCAGGGACTAGCCAAAATGATGAAACGGAAGAATTCTCCTTAAAAGAAACTCCAGGAAGTAGCGACAGCTAATGAATTAATCAAAACCAATTTAAGCAATATAATGGAATAAGAATTTAGAATAATAGTCATAAAATTAATCGCTGGGCTTGAAAAAAGCATAGAGGACAGCAGAGTATTGCTACAGAGATCAAGGACTAAAAAATAGTCAAGAGGAATTTAAAAATGCTATAAATGTGGTGCAAAATAAATGGAGGTGGCCATAGCACGGATTGAAGAGGCAGAGAAGAGAATAGGTGAATTAGAAGATAAAATTATGGAAAACGAGGAAGCTGAGAAAAAGAGAGATAAAAAAATCCAGGAGTATGAGGAGAAAATTAGAGAACTAAGTGATGCAATCAAATGGAACAATATCCGCATCATAGGAATTCCAGAAAAGGAAGAGAGAGGGAAAGGGGTTGAAGGTGTACTTGAACAAATCATAGCTGAGAACTGCCCTGATCTGGGGAAGGAAAAAGGCATTGAAATCCAAGAGACACAGAGAACTCCCTTCACACGTAACTTGAATCAGTCTTCTGCACAACATATCATAATGAAACTGGCAAAATACAAGGATAAAGAGAGAATTCTGAAAGCAGCAAGGGGTAAACAGGCCCTAACATACAAAGGTAGACACATAAGGATAGTAGCACCTATCTACCGAAACTTGGCAGGCCAGAAAGGAATGGCAGGAAATGTTCAGTGTGATGAACAGAAAAACTATGCAGCCAATAATCCTTTATTCAGCAAGTCTGTCATTCAGAATAGAAGGAGAGATAAAGGTCTTCCCAAACAAACAAAAACTGAAGGAATTCATCACCACTAAACCAGCCCTACAAGAGATCCTAAGGGGGACTCAGTGAAATGTTGCAAGGACCACAAAGTACCAGAGACAGCACTACAAGCATGAAACCTACAGATATCACAGTGACTCTAAACCCATATCTTTCAATAATAACACTGAATGTAAATAGACTAAATACTCCAACCAAAAGACAAAGGGTATCAGAATGGATTTAAAAAAACAACAACAACAACAAAACAAAAACAAGACTATCTATTTGCTGTCTACATGAGACTCATTTTAGACCTGAGGACACCTTCAGATTGAAAGTGAGGGGATGGAGAACTATCTATCATGCTACTGGAAGTCAAGAAAAGCTGGAGTAGCCATACTTATATCAGACAAACTAGACTTTAAATTAAAGGCTATAACAAAAGATGAAGAAGGGCATTATATAATAAATACAGGGTCTATTCATCAGGAAGAGCTAACAATTATAAATGTCTATGACCCAAATACAGGAACCCCCAAATATATAAAACAATTAATCACAAACATAAGCAAACTTATTGATATAAATGTGGTAATTGCAGGCACTTTAATACTCCACTTACAACAGTGGATAGATCATCTAGACACAGGATCAAGAAAGAAACAAGGGCCCTGAATGATACATTGGATCAGATGGACTTGACGGATATATTTAGAACTCTGCATCCCAAAGCAACAGAATATACTTTCTTCTCGAGTGCACATGGAACATTCTTCAAGACAGATCACCTACTGGGTCACAAAACAGCCCTTCATAAGTATAAAATAATTGAGATCATACCATGCACACTTTCAGACCACAATGCTATGAAACTTGAAATCAACCACAGGAAAAAGTCTGGAAAACCTCCAAAAGCATGGAGGTTAAATAATACCCTACTAAAGAATGAATGGGTCAGCGTTGGTGGTATAGTGGTGAGCATAGCTGCCTTCCAAGAATGAATGGGTCAACCAGGCAATTAGAGAAGAAATTAAAAAAATATATGGAAACAAATGAAAATGAAAAGACAACAATCCAAACACTTTGGGATGCAGTGAAGGCAGTCCTGATGGGAAAATACATTGCTATCCAGGCCTATCTCAAGAAACAAGCAAAATCCCAAATACAAAATCTAACAGCACACCTAAAGGAAATAGAAGCAGAACAGCAAAGACACCCCAAACCCAGCAGAATAGGAGAAATCTTAAATATCAGGGCAGAAATAAACAATATAGAACCTAAAAAAAAAACTGTAAAGCAGATCAATGAAACTAAGAGTTGGTTTCTTGAAAAAATAAACAAAATTGATAAACCTCTAGCAGGGTTCTCAAAAAAAAAGGGAGATGACCCAAATAGATAAAATCATGAATGAAAATGGAATTATTACAACCAATCCCTCAGAGATACAAACAATTATCAGCGAATACTATGAAAAATTATATGCCAACAAACTGGACAACCTGGAAGAAGTGGACAAATTCCTAAGCACCCACCCACTTCTAAAACTCAAAAAGGAAGAAACAGAAAACTTTAACAGACCCATAACCAGCAAAGAAATTGAATCAGTTATCAAAAATCTCCCAATAAATAAGAATCCAGGACCAGATGGCTTCCCTGGGGAATTCTAACAGACACTTAAAGCAGAGATAATACCTATCCTTCTCAAGCTGTTCCAAAAAATAGAAAGGGAAGGAAAACTTCCAGACTCATTCTATGAAGACAGCATTACTTTGATTCCTACACCAGACAGAGACCCAACAAACAAACAAACAAACAAACAAACAAAAAAAAAAGAGAGAGAGAGAGAAAGAACTACAGGCCAATATCCCTGATGAATATGGAGGCAAAAATTCTCAACAAGATACTAACAAATCCAATTCAACAGCATATAAAAAGAATTATTCACCATGATCAAGTGGGATTCTTTCCTGGGCTGCAGGCCTGGTTCAATATTCATAAATCAACCAATGTGATACATCATATTAATAAAATAGAAGATAAGAACATATGATCCTGTCAATCGATGCAGAAAAAGAATTTGACAAAATTCAGCATCCTTTCTTAATAAAATCCCTCGAGAAAGTCGGGATAGAAGGAACATACTTAAACAGCATAAAAGCCATTTATGAAAAGCCCACAGCTAATATCATCCTCAGTGGGGAAAAACTGAGAGCTTTCCCTCTGAGATTAGGAACACAACAGGAATGTCCACTCACACCGCTGTTGTTTAACATAGTGTTGGAAGTTCTAGCTTCAGCAATCAGACAACATAATGAAATCAAAGGCATCAAAATTGGCAAAGATGAAGTCAAGCTTTCACTTTTTGCAGATGACATGATATTACACATGGAAAACCTGACATACTCCACTAAAAGTCTGCTAGAAATGATACATAAATTCAGCAAAGTCACAGGATACAAAATTAACGTACAGAAATCAGTTGCATTCTTGTAAACTAATAATGAAATAACAGAGAGAAAAATAAAGAAACTGATCCCATTCACAACTGCACCAAGAATCATAAAATACCTAGGAATAAACCTAACCAAAATATAAAAGATCTGTATGCTGAAAACTATAGAAAGCTTATGAAGAAAATTGAAGAAGATACAAAGAAATGGAAAAACATCCTGTGCTCACGGATTGGAAGAATAAATATTGTTAAAATGTCAATACTACCCAAAGCTATCTATACATTCAATGCAATCCCAATCAAAATTGCACCAGCATTCTTCTAAAAGCTAGAACAAGCAATCCTAAAATGTGTATGGAACCACAAAAGACCCCAAATAGCCAAAGTAATGTTGAAGAAGAAGACCATAGCAGGAGGCATCACAATCCCAGATTTTAGCCTCTACTACAAAGCTGTAATCATCAAGAGAGCATGGTGTTAGCACAAAAACAGACACATAGACCAATGGAATAGAATAGAGACTCCAGAATTGGACCCACAAAAGTATGGCCAACTAATCTTTGACAAAGCAGGAAAGAATTTCCAATGGAAAAAAGACAGTCTCTTTTACAAATGGTGCTGGGAGAACTGGACAGCAACATGCAGAAGGTTGAAATTAGACCACTTTCTCACACCATTCACAAAAATAAACTCAAAATGGATAAAGGACCTGAATGTGAGACAGGAAACCATCAAAACCCTAGAGGAGAAAGCAGAAAAAAACCTCTCTGACCTCAGCCACAGCAATTTCTTACTTGACACATCTCCAAAGGCAAAGGAATTAAAAGCAAAAATGAACTATTCGGACCTCATCAAGACAAAAAGCTTCTGCACTGCAAAGGAACCAATCAACAAAACTAAAAGGCAACCGATGAAATGGGAAAAGATATTTGCAAATGACATATTGTGCCAAGGGGTAGTATCCAAAATCTATAAAGAACTCACCAAACTCCACACCCGAAAAACAAATAATCCAGTGAAGAAATGGGCAGAAGACATGAATAGACACTTCTCTAAAGAAGACATCCAGATGGCCAACAGGCACATGAAAAGATGCTCAATGTCACTCCTCATCAGGGAAATACAAATCAAAACCACACTGAGATACGACCTCATGCCAATCAGAGTGGCTAAAATCAGGAGACTATAGATGCTGGAGAGGATGTGGAGAAACGGGAACCCTCTTGCACTGTTGGTGAGAATGCAAACTGGTGCAGCCACTCTGGAAAACAGTGTGGAGGTTCCTCAAAAAATTAAAAATAGATCTACTTTATGACCCAGCAATAGCTGTTAGGAAGTTACCCAAGGGATACAGGAGTGCTGATGCATAGGGGCACTTGTACCCCAATGTTTATAGCAGCACTTTCAACAATAGCCAAATTATGGAAAGAGCCTAAGTGTACATCAACTGATGTATGGATAAAGAAATTGTGGTTTGTATACACAATAGAATACTACATGGCAAGGAGAAAGAATGAAATACGGCCTTGTGTAGCAACGTGGATGGAACTGGAGAGTGTTATGCTAAGTGAAATAAGTCATACAGAGAAAGAGAGATACCATATGTTTTCACTGTTATATGGATACTGAGAAACTTAACAGAAGACCATGGGGGAGGGGAAGGGGGAAAAAAGTTAGAGAGGGAGGGAGGCAAACCATAAGAGACCCTTAAAAACTGAGAATAAACTTAGAGTTGATGGGGAGTGGGAGGGAGGGGAAAGTGGGTAATGGACATTGAGGAGGGCACCTCTTGGGAGGAGCACTGGGTGTTGTATGGAAACCAATTTGACAATAAATTTCATATAAAAAAAAGAGAATCAGGTGTTCAAAGAATATTTAATGACACAGGCAGTATTAATTTTCTCTATATATGTATGCACAGAGGTATGTAATGATGGGGACAAGTTTAAAAAAGCTAGCAGCAATGATAACTATAATAACTTATAATAAAATTTATTTTTAAAATAATTTCAGTATTTTGGGGACATGAGGGTGGCTCAGTCGGTTGAGCTTCTGAATCTTGATTTCTGCTCACGTCATGATCCCAGGGTGTGAGATTGAGTTCTATGTCCAGCTTATGCTGTGCATGGAGCCTGCCTAAGATTCTTTCTCTTTTTCTCTATCTCCATCTACCCCTCTCCCCAACTTGTGCACTCTCTCTAAAATTAAAAAAAATAATAATAAAAAATAATTTTACTATGTATTCAAGTTTCCTGTTTCCTGTTATTTATTTTGGTTATGTGAGCAAGAAAACAAGAATTATGACAAATACAATAACAGAAATGAAGTGCCAAAAATGAAAGTTAAATAATTAAATAAGTAAAAACTTGAAAAGAGGTTTATATCTTCTCACATAATGAACATCTCAAGGCAATTGGGCAGTCCATTGAGTCTCTAAATTAGAGCAGGTTTGGAAGTTTCTGACAGTGTTCAGATTTTGTTTTCATCCTCTGAGATATTGAGATTCACTAGGGAAACCTAGCATTCCAAATGTGTTAGAAAATACATAATGTGTCAACACGTTGTGACATGGGAGTGATACTAGTAAAAGCTGTTTGGTTCTATTAATAACACAAAACCAGTTCATTCTAATAGCAGAGAAACTATAAGTCTTTCTTTACTTTTTTTGCATTTGTAGCATTTACTTTATAAACTAAGAGAAATCGTACATATATATATATATATATATATATATATATATATATATATAAAACATTTGATGAATCGTATGGAAATTTCTTTTTCATTTGAGGCTAGTTATTTGCAAATTACATCCAGAACTTTGGGTTTTTTTCTCCACTTACATTACTACCTTTATTTCTCCTCATCACATCATCACTATTGCTGTCATACAAATAACAAACAAGAGAAGAATATTTGGCAAAACCCATGAATTGGTATAACATTGGTTCATGAATTTTTATTTGTTTCATGATTAGCTGTTCTGATGCCACCTTTTCCCAAGTGATAGAGAAGGAGGGAACAAGACAAATAGGTAAGTGAATTTGACTTTATCAAAACGTTGCTATTTTTTAAATCTCAATTTGTTTAGAAACATCAAGTGTGTGTGTGTGTGTATGTGTGTGCGTGTGTGTGCGCGTGTGTATATGTTTTTATATCTGATTGAATTTTGAAGGTTCTAATCTTGGCTAATACATTGAATTGCTTCCATTTGGTCAATAATATTTTGGAGACATGACAGTGAAACCTGTCTGTGTGCATACTGATTATTGCAGTTTCTACAGAAATGCATGTAACTAATGTGATGTATGACAAGGTGACCCAGTGATAGTGATGGTAGTGATAACAAGTGGACTAGATATCCCAGCACAGTTGTCAACTCAATTTAGTGAGGCAAAAGAAAACCCTGCAAGACTTTTTCCCTTGGGTAGCTTGTTTTTCATCTAGTTTGCTCTTTCATTATTATTACAAATTGAAATTAACTTATTTCCTCAATCTCATCTTTAATATGCTAAGATATGTCAAATGTGTCCAATTGCATTGAACAATTTGAATACATTCTATTTTAATCTTATTGATTATATTGATCTCATTCTGCTCCTCAAACAACACAGCCAAAAATATGCCATCCATTTCTGCAAATGAAACCTCTAGGTAAAGGTTAATTACAAGGCTTTTAAGTGACACAACTGAAAGAGACAATGATCAATTGAAAATAGACCCTAATAGAGTATGAGAATTTTCCCTTACAACATAAGGGTTGGAATTATAAACCACAGATGCCAGTTCCCAGCTTCCCATGCCAGCTGGGGGTACATTTGATCCCACTTTTTCCCATTGGATTTGAAAACTGCTTAATTATCCTTGTATTCTAATGACCGTGTTTGCAGCAGGGCATTGAGACCTAAATCCTTTCTCTACAAGAGATGGTTTCAGTTTATCTGTCTAAAAAAAGTGATTTTTTTTCTTATGAAGATACATATTTAATTCTGATATAGTAAGAAAAAGACACATTTGCATCCTTTCAATTAAAAAAAGTGCAGTAAATCTGTTCTCTGTGTGTGTGTGTGTGTATGTACATGCGCGCATGAAGTGGGGGGAGAGATGCAAATTGGCACTTTTTCAGGGACAGTCTAGCTATTTGCTATTCCACAGTAGCTTCAGGAGTCTGTGGTGGCAGCTGGTAGTGTTTCTCTGATAGCCATGCTTCCAGGAAACAGCAGAGAGCTAAGACTTAACCTAAAACAATAAACTCAATCCTATTAACCACTTACTACCCTTCCCCCCTTCATACTGATCCCTTTCCAGAAAACATCTGTCTTCCTGGTCTCCCTTTTGCATGCATAAAGTCACTTCTAAAGTTCACAGCTTCCTGAGCATTTTTCTATTCTCTATTTAAAAATGTGTTTTTCCCACCATCATCTGACAACCTTTCAACAGCAGAAGTTGTGCCTACTATTTAGTTTTATTGTCTCTGTCAAGAATGCTCTGCTCACATACTAAGCAATGAAGCACATGCATGACTAATGAGCAGCAAAAATTATTGGGGCAATGCTGTGAAATAAGAGAATTTCCCTTTAGGGAAATAAACTTTATTGATCTCATCCACCTCCCAGAGCCCTTCCTTCAATTGCTTATTTTGTGCGGGGATGGTTTAGTTTAGTTTAGTTTAGTTTAGTTTAGTTTAGTTTAGTTTCAGGGTATTTTTTAGTTTTTCTTTTCTGTATGTTTTTTCCATCATGAGAATCTTACTTTCCACTTATATTGCACATTTATGCATTTACTGTAAACTAAATTCACTTCAAGACTCATTGATCATCACCACTGTTTCCCCTCTCCTTTTAACTTTCTTGTTGAAATCCATGTTATTAATTCAAATATATTTTCATTAAGACTACTCTTTGATGATATCCTTCTAATAGATACCTAAAAGGTACACTCTTTTAATTTTTGTTGTTGTTCACAAATGCCTTTTTTTTGCCTGGTATGTTTGGTAGTTTGGTTGGGGACATGATAATTGAATCATAATCTGACCTTCTCAGTAGTCTATAGATGTTCTCCCTTTGTCTTCCACCTTCTATTATTGAAAATGAGAAGTTCCTTAAAAAATTCTTGCTAATCAGTTGTTTCCTAAAAGGTGGTTCATTTTTTTTTTTAATTCATGGAAGATAGGATTTTATCCAGATATTGCCTTTCCTACTCTCTATTCATTTTCCCTTAACAACTTGACACATAGTAGGCACATGAGAAATATTCAGGATACATAAATATTTGCTGAGTGCCTACCAATGATGGCTACTCTGCTAGATAAAAATTTAAGCCCCTTTACCGCCTGCTTATTAAATTTAGAGTAGGTAAGTAAAGTGGGCAATTAAACATTTCATTATAAGGACTAATGAGTTACAATTGTTTAGGGTTTCGATAAAGTTCTCTCTGTGGAAGCAAACAAATGATGTATTTTAATGAATCATATAAGTCATCTGGGCTTTAAAAAAAGTTTTTTTCTCTGTTTACTTGAATTTCCAAACTGACCAAATGTCTAAACGTCTTAGTGAGAGAACATAGGGTAATAATCTCTTCCTTTGTATCCTTGTTTCGTTCATCATTTGGGCACTTAGCTTGTTAATTATTGCAAAAACACACGAAAACTAATTTTGCTGAACCTAGCCCAGCATTCATACTCATCTGCAACCTAGACCAAATTTGAAGATTTAATCCAGCTTATATGAGGGGCTAGAGAATTATCAGGTTTAGAAATAAAAAGGAGTCAGCAATACTCTAGACAGAAGAAAGAGCATATGTGAAAGGCTGGAAGCAAGAAAGAGAATAAAAAGCAGGTAAAAGATCATGAAGTACACATAGTGATATTAAAAGTATGGACTTGAATGCTACAAGGAGGCACTGACTGGACACAGATTCTTGATGTGAACTGACCTGAAAAGTCATTCTAGGAGTTTCTACAAACAGGAGCGATGCTGGAATGATCTGGTAGTTATGTAGTAAACAGGCATGGAAAACACATAGCCCTCATTTTCACGAGTGCTTTCCATTTAATTCAAAATAATACCAATAAGTAAAATTATCTAAAAACAATCTAATAGGTATAAAGGAGCCACTATTTTTTGTAATAAAGGGAAATGCTTTTGTAAATTTTGTACTTGATTTCTATCTTAGCTAGTGTAAAACATATTCATTTTGTTTAAAGTTTAGCTGCTTTTTCACTTTTGTAAGAATCTCTTTAGAAAGCAGTCAGTGGGTGTGGGATGTTTCCTGAGACTCGCAGGGCACCTGCAGAAATTCTGAGATTTCCTTAAAAATAAAATAAATTGGGGGGCCTGGGTGGCTCAGTGGGTTAAGCATCTGGCTTCGGCTCCAGTCATGAGCTCATGGTCCTGACTTGGAGCCCCATGTTGGGCTCTCTACTGTCAGCACAGAACCCACTTCTCCCTCTCTCGCTGCTCCTCCCCCACTCACGAACTCTCTCTCTCTCTCTCAAAAATAAAAATTAAAAAAAAATAAATCTTGAGAACATAGGTCTGCCCAAAATGAACAAAAATCCCTGTTACAACTTAAAAAAACAGCTGTTTAGGGTTAGTATTCCAAAATATTTTTAAAAAACCTGATAGAACTCAACACCCATAAACCAAATAACCCATTTAAAAAATGGACAGAAGACACAACCAGACATTTTTCCAAAGAAGACACAGATGGCCAAAAGACACATGACAAGATCCTCAACATCTCTCATCATCAGAGAAATGAAAATCAAAACTACAATGAGATATCACCTAACGCCTGTCAGAATGGCTAAAATCAACAACTTACGAAACAAGTGTTGGCGAGGATGTGGAGAAAATGGAAACCTTGTACACTGTTGATGGGAATGCAAACTGGTGTAGCCACTCTGAAAAACAGTATGGAAGTTTCTCAAAAAGTTAAAAATAAAACTACCTTATGATCCAGTAGTTGCACTATTGGGTATTTACCCCCAAAACACAAAAACACAAATTCAAAGGGCTACATGCAGCACTATTTACAGCAGCCAAAAATGGAAACAGCCTAAGGGTCCATCGATAGATGAGTGGATAACGAAGTGGTATACACACACACACACACACACACACACACACACACACACACACACACTGGAATATTATTCAGTCATAAAAAGGAACAAAATCTTGCCATTTTCTGTGACATGGATAGAGATAGAGTATAATGTCAACTGACATAAGTCAGTGAGAGAAAGAAAATACTATATGATGTCACTCATATGTGAAATTTAAGAAATGAAACAAATGGGCAAAGGAATAAGACAGAGAGAAAGATGGAGAGAGAGACAGAGAGAGAGAGACAGAGAGAAACCAAGAAATGGACTCTTTAACTATAGAGAACAGATGGTTACCAGCGGGGAAGTGGGGAGGAGATGGGTGAAATAGATGATGGAGATTAAAGACTACACTTATCAGGATGAACTCTGAGTAATGTATATAATTGTTGAATTACTACATTGTACACACGAAACTAATTCACACTGTATGTTAACTATACTGGAATTAAAATAAAAAACTTAAAAAAATTAAAAACTATCAGGGGCGCCTGGGTGGCGCAGTCGGTTAAGCGTCCGACTTCAACCAGGTCACGATCTCGCGGTCCGTGAGTTCGAGCCCCGTCTCAGGCTCTGGGCTGATGGCTCGGAGCCTGGAGCCTGTTTCCGATTCTGTGTCTCCCTCTCTCTCTGCCCCTCCCCCGTTCATGCTCTGTCTCTCTCTGTCCCAAAAATAAATAAACGTTGAAAAAAAAATTAAAAAAAAAATTAAAAACTATCAATACACTTTAATACAGTTGACTAGGAAGAGGGGCATAATCAAAATGCATTTTGTTTGAGGATTTGCAAAAATTGAAAAGCTAATATTTTCAAGTTATTTAGAAGTTATCATTTAAAGCAGTAATTTAAATGTTTATATTAAAATATTTTAAATGTAATTTAATATTAAGATGTATTATTAAAAAATATACACGTGTTCCACAGAAAGTTTTTGGGATTCTTTTTTTGCATTGAAAATATCATTGTCATAAGCTATTGTAACACATCTTGTTCTGTATGAGGCAGTATACTCAGAGGTCAGAAAGTATATTGAACTTGTACATGGTCTTGAGGATATGCATACGTGTATTTGCATGTGCACACAGTATGTCCTGCTGTGTTAGATTGAAACCTTCTTGAATAAAAAATCTTCAACATAATTTTTGTATGCTTTTTCCTTTTAACATGAACTCTGGAAAATAAAGGATAGCTGCTACTCTAATAATTGATAGTTTGGCTGGTTGGCATATCTCCTAGTTCTACTATCATCTAGCATTTTTTTTTTTTTTAGTTTTACTGAAATACTGTTGCACTGTTTTCTTTAACTATATGGGTACTTTATCCCCCCAAAAGAGGCAACTATCCTAGAATAGCTTAAAAATTATTTCAAAGTTCTTTCACTTCAAACATTCTTCAGAGGCAAACATATTCAACTTAAGTTGGAAGTTTAACGAACTGAGCCACCCAAGTGCCCTTGAGATAAGTGTTTTTGTTTGTTTGTCTGTTTGTTTGTTTTACTTTAGACTATGTAAGATGAGAATATTTGTTACCCAGATTTCTCTTTTCCCCCCTTTGACCAAGATATTGGCTACATCTTCCATTTTATAATTTCTCTAAACCTGCTTGGACTACTTTTAATAAAATTATACATTCTCACTTCCAGAGAACACAAAATATGTGTTTGTGGGTTCACTTCTAATTTTTATTTGTTTATATCTACATTATTCCATTTTCTCAATCCAATTCTCTTTTGTCATAGCCACTGCATTTATCTATATAATGCATGATTTTCCAAAATTTATCTGATTTTTTTTTCTCCTTTGATGTTCTTTTGCTTTTGTTATCAGAGTAATATTGTCTTCCTAAGATACGTTTGGAAATATTCTGTTCTTCCTCCATTTTCTCAACATATTTGCCTAGGACTTGTAGTATTTCTTCTTTAAAAACCTGAAAAATTCAGCATGCCTGGGTGGCTCAGTCAATTAAGCATCAGACTCTTGGATCTGTGTGGCTCAATCAGTTAAGCATCAGACTCTTGGATTGGGCTGAGGTGGTGATCTCAGTGTCATGGGCTGGGGCCACACGTCGGGCTCTGCACTGACAGTGCAGACCCTGCTTGGGATTCTCTCTCTCTGCTCTCCTTCCCCCACCTCTGTCTCTCTTTCTGTCTCAAAAATAAATAAATAAACATTAAAAAAAAGAATAATTTAAATGTTTGAAAAATTCAACAGCAAAGCAATCTGTAAAAACTACACATTTTCCCATTGTAGGAAAATGCTTTATGTATAATAAATATTTATTATTTTTATTTTAAAATGTTTATATTTATTATTTAAATATAAATATTTAAATATCTATTTTATTGAATAACTATTGGACTATTCAGATTGACTTTTTCAGAGTCAATTTTGGTAATTTGTATAGTCAAAGAATGCACCATTTCTTCTAAGTTCCTAATTATTGGCTTTATGATTTTCATAATATTCCTGTGTTATTTTTTTATTGGTAGAGTTGGTGAAAACATTTTCTTTTTTACTCCTGTCATTTATTAATTTTATTTATTTTGAGAGAGAGTGAGAGAGAGAGAGAGAGAGAGCATGAGCAAGGGGAGGGGCATAGAGAGAGGGAAAGAATCCCAAACTGTCTTCTAGCTGTCAGGGCACAGCCCTATAAGGGGCTTAATCTCACCAACCGCTAGACCATGACCTGAGCCAAAATCAAAACTTGGACACTTATTGGTCTAAGCCACCCAGGTGCCTCAAATTCACTCCTGTTATTTTTAAAATGCATTTTTCCATTTTTTCCTCTGGATAAGTGTCTCTACAGATTTACTAATTCTGTCAACAATTTCAAAAAATAAACTTAGCATTTTATTGAACAAAATAATAAAGAAAATCTTTCTTTCTTTCTTTCTTTCTTTCTTTCTTTCTTTCTTTTATATTTCATTTCCTTTCTCCTTTTTGGGGTTTAATTTAATTTTTTATTTTGCATTTCTTCTTGTGTATGTTCGTAGGCATAACATTCTCTAACTTTTCACTTACATAAATTATAATAAATTTTAGAGTGATATAGACTTCTAGATTGACTTTTTATTTTCCCACATTAAAAATGTTATCCTATTGTTTTCTGTTCTGTTTCTGATGAAAATGAAGCTATCAGTATATATTGTTCCCTATATTTAAGATAGCTTATTCATTGGTTGCCCTTTCTTTCTTTTTCTTTTTCTTTCTTTCTTTCTTTCTTTCTTTCTTTCTTTCTTTCTTTCTTTCTTCTCTCTTTCCCTCTCTCTGTCTCTCTCCCTCCCTTTCTCCCTCCCTTCTTTACCTTTATTTTTTTCACTGTTGGCTTCCAACATGTTAACTATTTCATACCTAAGCATCATTCTCTCTCTCTCTCTCTCTCTCTCTCTCTCTCAGTATTTACTGTTAACATTAGTCAAACTTTTGGATAAATAGGTTTCTAAAAAAATTGGGAAGTTTCTAGGTAATATGCTTTCAAATATTTTTCTGCATAATTTTATTTCTGGGATTCCAATTACATTTAGATTATAATGATTGAAATTGTCCAAAATAAGAAATTGTTAATTGCTTTCAAACAAATTATTTTTCTGATTATGATTCAAATACGATAATATATATTAATCTGTTGATGTTTACTTATCTTTTTTCTGCAATCTCCAGTTCACTGTTATGCTCTAGTAATTTTTTCATATTCTACATTGTAATTTTCAATTCATTAACCTTTAAACACTGGATAAAATAGTTTAATAAAATAATTACAAATAAAAATAAATATTACCATCCTGGTGAATTGCATTAAAAAAACACAAATGTCTGTTTTCACAGTGAAATATCTTAGTTTTTTAGTGAATCTTATTTTTTAGCTATAGAAGCATGAGAACAGAACAAGCAGAGAATCCATTAATATTGCTGCTTAATTATATAGAAAGAAAGATTGATGAATTACTTCTCTTTACTTGTAGATAAACACCATATTTTTATACAATAAAATAATAATAAAATTTCTGTTAGTTAGATAGAGATAACTATAAGTATTAGAGTATTTTTGTTGACTGAATCAGATAATAAACCCATCCATAAATGTAAGAATTCCTCTCCACAATGAATTTCTTAAAAAACAAATATGAAATGCAGATAATTTGGAGTGGTAATTTGCAATTGCTGTTTTTACAATGGGCCTAGAAAAGTATTGTTCAATTTGAGATCTAAGAATTATAGATCCTGAAGAAAGCAGTAAAGTGATCTTCAACCAGTTATCTCTGTTTTCCTGTCTGATATTGGAAAAAATTTTGTGAGCAATAAAAGCAGAATGATCACATGGATAGATAAGAAATAGTAAGTTCTTAAAATAAGCAACCATATGCTCTAGTCTTTGAGAAAGGAAGAATTTCTAGACAAAATGGAAAAAGTCTTTAAGGAAGTAGGCCAGGGAAGGAAGGAAGGAAGGAAGGAAGGAAGGAAGGAAGGAAGGAAGGAAGGAAGGAAGGGTGGGAGGAGGGAAGAAGATACAAAAGCAAGCTTTTAGGAAGTTTGATAAAAATAAAATAGTGTCATAATATAATAAGAAAAAAATTATGCCTTATTGTAAAACATAATACAATTAAAACATTATTTTCTTTTTCTCCCCATATTCTTTAAAGAACTGTACTGTCTTAACTTAGGTACATAATAACATACTTTATAGACTGGTGACTTAAACAATACACATTTATTTCCTTGAAGTTCTGAAGCTTGGAAGTCCAAGGTATCAGCATGGTCAGGTTCTGGCAAGATCTCTCTTCTTGGCTTGTGGATAGTAAACTTCTTAGTATGTGCTCACATGGCAGAAAAAAATAAAAGAAAGCTCTCTGATATCTCTTCTTATAAGGGTACTAAAAACCAATAGATTGTTCAACCTATTGAAAAAGAAAACAATTCTGAAGTTGGGCACCTAGAGAAATAAGTGGAGCAGGTAAATATGAGAAGGGAATTCTTGTATTTGAGATTGTGGAGGATTATCAGTTATTAGAATGGAGTTTCAGGTATGACCATGCTTAGCATGGGTGGCAGAGAAATTTATTGGAGTAGAGAATATCAAGTTAAGGGCAATAGAAAGATCATCTATGGAGACATTATAATCATCATAGTTCAGTACAAAAGAAATATTGTAAAGAATGTCAGAAAACTAAGGGCCACATCTTTAAGATTTTGAGTGAATCAGATGACTACCATCAAGTAGTGAATGGAATAATCAGACAGCATTAGCTTTAAATATGGCTTTCATATTATGTTTAATCAATGTTTTATTTTATGCTGGGCATTATCAAATAGGAACCTTCCAGAGAAGTGCACTGAATAACATATAGTACATAAAGACACTTTCTTTCACTTATTCCACATACTTTCAGGGGGAAAAAAACTAGGTATGATGGACAAAAGTTATAAGGCAAATGTCAGCTCTAAAAATTCAACATTTTAAACAATGGTCTGGTTTAGAAAGAATGGGTCTCAAGTTATTGGATGTTCAAGCAAAGTCTGTATGACCATCTTTCAAGGATTCTGTAGAGAAGATTAATTATTTCCATGGGAAGGTTTTTTTTTTTTTTTTTTTTTTTTTTACTTCTCCAGCATTCTACCCTTATAATGGAAACAGTAGAAAAATACCACACATTGATCACATAACTTTTCTCTCTACCCTATCCCCTTCTTCTTTCTCCCCCATCTTTGCCTTCCTTCCTCCTTTCCTTCATTTCATCAAGTGCCAGATACTGTGCTAAGTGCAGTGGATAAGCAGTTAAAAATACATTCAGTGAATCCAGGTATTGTAATTCTAGTGTAGGGACAGGAAATCAAAAAGTGGGTATGCATATCTTCAAATATACTTGTATATATGGAAGTCAAGGATCGCTTCACAGAGGAGAAAATGCTTGAGCTAGCTCTGTAGGATGAAGTAGGTTTTCATAGTTTGAGAAAAGGGAAAACAAATTTTAAAAGCTAGAAAAAGCATCTGAATAGATGTGCAGGCCCATAACTGGAGACACTAGGAAAAGTTAACACCTGTTAACTTTGGTAAAAGGTAACTGTAATTGGAGGAATGGAGCTGCCAGAATTGACTGGAAGGTGAGGCACAGACTGCAGGCAGGAGCTTGGTTATGAAAATCTTTGCACTTGAACTCGGAAACCAAATAATTTATGATTTGTTTTCTGGTTTCTTATGTGTCTATTTCTCCTAAAATATAAAAGTGGTCTTGTCACTTCTTCAGTGTGGCAGTTGAGTCCAACCTTTTGTCTCAATAATCCTTCTAAATCCCATCGGTACCTATTCTCCCTCACCCTTTTCAATAAAGGGTAAAACACTTGTACTCCACCCCCTACCAGGTTCTTCTAGAGCTGTATGTTCTCTTTTGCCTCAGAGTCTGGTTAAAGCTGTTCATTCTATTTGGGACAATCATTTCATCCAGAATTCTTTAAGACCCAATGCCTCCATTTTCCTTATCTTCAATTTGCAAATTCACATGCAACTTTCAAGTTACAGTTGATTGCAAAGGCTTTGGCTGACTCTGAAACATTGCTAGGTCCTCTATTTACAGGCTCCCATAGGAATTCTGTTTTCATATTTATGGTACACATATCATTGCTAGATAAATTTAAGCCTTTCATCTTCAACTATAAGCGCCATGAGACCAGGAGCTCTGAATTCTTACTGTTGAGTGTATGATTAGATAGGTAGCTAAATGGAATGAAATATAAATCAAGGGTAATTAAAGTTCAGTGGATCAAACAGAATGTAATTTGGTCCAATGTGTGGTTTAGAAGATTCTCTTTGTTGAGCCTGAGGCAGATACGTGGAAAGAGATAAGATTAGAGAAACTCTATCAGGATATGAGTTAGGAATATATTTCAATAGCTTAGGAAAGAGGGCATTATGGAGGAATAGCAGAGAGCATGAAATGGAAAAAATAGATTACAGAGATATTTAGATGGTATACAATAAATAGTTGGCCGTACAGGTAGTGAGAGGAGGGTGTTGGTGGTGGTGAGGATGAGGATGACATTATTCTGGCTGATTAACTATGTACGTGATGGTGTCTCTTATCAGAACAAATATTGAAATAAGAATAGCTGATTTTGGGATGAGGCAATTAGGTCCAATTTTAAACAGCTTAAGCTATTCATATAGACAGAAAATTGGCTTTACAATATATCTATTACTCTCTACATAGGTTTGGACAGGAAATTTACATTACTGAATCAGTGTATAGAAGGTTAATTATTAAGTAATAAAAATGAATAGGCTTTAGCAGGCAAAGTGTAAAATGAGAACACAATAGGGTAGGATATTACCTTGGGGAGCCTCAACCCAGAAAGGTTGCAAAAAAAAAAAAGTAGCTAAGATAGCAAAGTTACAGGACAATGAGGAGAGACCTTTTACATGGAGCCAAGGGAAAATAAAATTTCCTGAAGCAAGTGATCAAAAATATCAGATGTGGCAGGGAGGTCAAATAAAAAGAGACTGGAAAGTGTTCATTAGATTTCATCACATGTTATTGCTGCCTATTGTCAGAGAGGTTTCAGTCAAACGGCAGGGCCAGCAATGAGACCACAAAGGCTGAAGAGTGCTTGTAAGGAAAGGTAGTAAGAGGATTGGCTCCTCCGTAGAGAAATGTACCTGTGTTGGGAAAGAGAAGGAAAGCACCACAAGGCGTTCAAGCTATTGGAAGGGTATTCGTTAAAATGGTATTATCCTTGATTGCAGTGGTATTTCAGAGTAAGAATGCTTGTTTTGCATAAGGAAATAATATCCCCCAATCCTATGACCTATACAAAGCAAGGTACCCTCTCAAAACATATTAATGCTTGCCCTGCTAAAATGTGTAGCCTCCATATTTTTGTTTCCATGTGAAGGTAACCGTATTTGTTCCCTAATATTTTAATCTGAAGGTTAAGATGATAAAAGTGGTTTGATAGGTACCTAAAGGTATTTGGTGACACTGAATGGCTGTTTAAATCTAAAACATCTCTATTACTCTTCTAGCAACCACTGGTTGGGGTTCTGAACAGATAACACACGTTTATGGGAGCTTACTTTTAAATGTCTGCATACCCATTAGGAGACAGGATTTCTGTCCTGGTACCTCAGTAGATAATTTATCATTGACAGTCACTTCCGTTAAGACTGCAGTCTAAATTTTAAACACTCCTTTCCTCACCTTCAACTAGTTACAATGTCACTTTGTGTATTGTCATAAATATTTCATGCTGGAAATTTGTCAAGATGAGGGGAAAAAAAGCAATATGCACATGGTTATTCCCTGAAGTGTGTTCTCCAGTAGCTAATGTGTCTTTCTTACATTAAATAAATTAAGTAAATTATAGTGCATTAACTTGGTAGTATATTGTTCTTCTTAAAATAGTCATACTAATTTTTGTCACATATAAAAAAAAATGAAGTTCCACTAAAAGGCAGATATAGAATGATTTGGTCATTACTATTTCAACCATAAAATATATGTATCCATATTCACAATATTTGGAAGATAACATGCAAACATGAAAATAGTTGAGACATGTTTTTGATTTATAAGGTATTTTGTTTTCTCAAAAATTCACTTTGTTTTTCAATAAGAGGATATATCATAGGCTCCTTTGTTGCTATTGTTCCAATTTATCCAACCTCATATAAAAAAAGCTAGTAAAACATCATCAGCAATTATATTTAGACCACCTTTAGCAGAGAGGTTTCTTGGCTTTTTATAAATAATGTTAAGGTAACATTGTAATATTATTTTCTTTATGGTATATTCATCAATGAGTAACATCTCTCCTCATGTAAATGGGCCATAAAATTCTCTCCCTCCATGATTCCACAAGTGATCTCAGTGATTCCTTATTTGCCACAGAAAATTCAAAAATATTTTCATTTTCCTGAAGATTGAATTCTGCTCTTGGGTGAAGCAATTGTTGGGCACAAAGTTCCAACTTCACAGATGGTTATTAGACTTGCATTGCCCTGAGACAGAACCCTTATGTTGCTCTGTATTTTTCTATATTATTTGGAATTAATTGTATTTCACCCCAACAAAGGGTTCAAACACATGCAATTAAAAACAAAGCACAATTGCTTCCTTTGATCTAAATAGAACTAAAAGTCATGAATTTTTGTGTTGTTGCTCACTTTTAGAAATTTATAGTTTAGTTAATAAGCCTTTGATTGGGCATCAGGCTAACTCATATAATAAAGTGAATCAAGGAAGGAACATGTGGCCCATGTCCTGGGCAATCTCCTTGAAGTAGGCATGGATCGGCATCCATTCAAGTGCCTTCAGGCTGGTCTGGGGAGAAGTGGAATCGGTGGTGAGCAGGTGCAGGGGGCTAACAAGACTCATGGTTGAACCCAGCCAGTAGACTGCTACTCACACTTCTGTTGATTGGCCGACAAGTGCTTCACCACGTGTATATAATAGGTCCTTGTACACATGCCCACTTCTCTTAGTCAGTCTTTAGATTGCCTTCCTCAACATTCTTTTAAGGCAATTCTGGAATATATACATCATTAAAAACTGTTTGTTTGTTTTATTCCAAGATTCACCAAACCAACCCAACAAAATATTAGGACTGTAAGTGTGAACTCAAGTAAAATCTTTTGGTGGGTAGATAACTTTGCCTCAGCCTTGCAGGGCAACTCCAGGAAGGCAATGGAGGTACAACATAAGAAACAAGGGGGCACTAGTGTTCATATCCATGCACGAGTAAGATATTGGTTAACAGCCACCATGGGGCTGTAAAATCCCTATGCATGTAGGCAAAATGGGTTTTGGCAGGCTGGGGTCAGCCCTCTTACACAGAGGTGCAAGTGCTGGCTGTTCGGAAAGCAAAGGAGTTTTGATAGTGTCTACTGTGCCACAGTTCACATAAATTATCTATAAGTGTGTGTGTGTGTGTGTGTGTGTGTGTGTGTGCGCACGCTTTTTCAGTTATCTTTTCAATAAATATATTTCCTTATTTAAAAAAAATGGTCCTTAGTGACTTTGGTTAGAAGAGCTATATACCACAGTGACACTGATATAGCCTTCCTTCACCACTACCTTTCTCCATAGTCCTTGATCTCATATCCATTATATTGAGGAACATATCCTAGGAGACCTGATGAATGTTTTTCAATTTGCTAACAGACATCTACCCTAACCTCAGTCACAGAGACTAATGTTTGGTTAGATAGATAAGTTTACTTTTTTTTTTTCCTTAGTAAAAGATCCAAAAGAAATGGCGATATCAATGAGGCAGGCTGGTCGTTCCTAAGGGAAGCCCAGTAGTTTATCAACATCACTTTCTTTCTTGGCATATCTCACTAAGCCCTGATATAATTTATTTAAGGATTAATATGATGTCAAATTTAGTATCCTCATCTAGAACATAAATTTATATGAAGTCACAGAATCATATATTTTTAAAGTTAGAATAAGCTATGATGTCATCACTCAGGTCAATCCTCTCATTTTGCTAATGAAGAAGCCATGTTTGTAGAGAACAAATATCTTTACACAAGAGTATAGATTTTAAAAATTTGAAGCATGATAGTTTTGCCTCTCAGCTCAATGATTTCCCTTCTTCCTTATATGCTGTTTAATTTCAATAATGTTCCCCACTGTCACTCTGCAATATAAGTATGTTTTTATAGGTAAACACTTACGGTTATATTTAAAAGAAAACCCAAATTCATGATTCAGGTAGAGGTATATTATGCTGTAGCTACCATGGCTTTCTATAGTGTATTTTAAAAATTCCTTCTTATTTCATAATTAGCTCGTTTGGTGGCAAAAGATGGATGCTTTGATTTTCTAAGTGGGTATAAAACTTTAAACATATAGAGTGGTTCGGAGGAAATGAAGTACTTTTTTCCCCCTTCAAAAGTGTTCTTCATAGTGATATGTGATCAGGAAGGCAAGAATCCCACTTTTCTAAATAGTATACATGCACAAGAGGTCACAGTTAAGGTTACCTTGGGAGTTCTAATTCTGAATTTCCTGAATTTTGTGGTTTTCAATCATAACTTTAATGTTCCATTAATGCAGGGCATTTTTTTACACTGAACTGTTTTATGTCTTTTATTCTGCACTAATGGACATTGTGTTGATTTCTATGAATATCAAGGAGAGCTCAATATTCTGGTAAAACTCTTTTTAGTTCATGTTTTATTTTTTAAATCCTTTTATTTGAGTTTGACTAAAACAATGTAAAAGCTTTTCTATCAATAGCCATTTTTTTTATTTTCTAGAAAAAGACCAAGAAATATTGTTCTGTGTATTTAAAATTAAGATGTGCCTCTGAAAAGTTCAAAAACTTAGTGATTTTATTGTTTTCGTAGCTTTAAAATACATTAAATTATACGCCAGTATCTTTGTCATTCAAATTTAAAAACGTCAGACTACCTACCATAAAAACAACACAAAACAAACAATAAAAACTTGAATTCAACATGAATATGAATCACTCTTATATTCAAAGCGCAGCTCTTTAATTCTGGAATAATTTGTGAATTTCTTGATAGAAGTGATAATGTTTTAATGTTTTTTTGGTGTAATCAATCAGAGTTCTGAGTTAGTTGTTTAATAAATACTTATTGAATTAAATAGAGTTTTTGAGTTTCTAGACTTATTGTGTTTGTTCTCTATCCTCAAATACGCCTTCTTCATTTTAAGTCAAGTTGGTACACACCAATTCCAATGAACTTAGTGATAGTTCTAGCCCTGAACAGTACTCTGCAGCTAATTAAAAAGGAAGAAAGATGTGACTTGGTACTTATGCACACACCTATTATTTGAAGACAGATTCTAAGCTTAGCAAAAGCAAGGACTGTGTTTTGTTTGCCACTCCAAGCCAGTAGCTATAATGTAATGCTATTTAAATTTGGCTCCCTAGATCTTAAATGGTGTGTTTAGTATTTTAAAATCATGTTGACATCTTCATAATATGACAAACCTAAGACATTTCCCATACATATTTTATACATAACATTTTTTTCTTAGAATGCAATTGTTTTCTGAATATATTAAGTAAGTGAGTTTAGAAGCATTAGAATTGTACTCTGATCCACATTTTTATTCTTAGGTATATATTCAAGAGAAACATGTGTTAATATTCACCAAAATTCATGCACAAAAATGTCCATAGCCTTACTTATGATCATCAAAACTGAACACACACTCAGTATATATATATATATATATATATATATATATATATATATACTGTATATATGTATATATATATGTATATGTATATGTATATATATATGTATATATGTATATATATATACTGTATATATGTATACATGTATATATGTATACATATGTATATATGTATACATATATATGTATATATATACTGTATATATGTAAAATATATATGTATATGTATATGTATATGTATATATATGTATATGTATATGTATATATATGTATATGTATGTATATATGTAAAATTCATGGAATGGGTTTTTAAATTCATGCAATGGAATATTATACAGTAATGCTAATGAACATACTACAATTATATGCATAAAAAAGAAATAGATCTCACAGTGTTGCACTAGAGAAGGCAAACACAATTTTATACTATATGATCCTTTTCATATAAATTTCACAAAGAAAACTAGTTTGTGGTTTTGAAGTTAGGATAGCATTTACTTTGGGGGAAAGCAATGACAGGTATGGGAGCTTTTGGAGGTAATTTTGGCTGGCAACTTTGTATTTTGAGCTGAGTTTTGGCTACACAAATGTGATCAGTTTGTGAAATTCATTGAACTATATACTTATTTTGTGAACTTTGTTACAAATTCTACACTGGGGGCACCTGGGTGGTTCAGTCAGTTGAGTGTCTGACTGTTGATTTCGACCCAGGTCATGATCCCAGGGTCAAGGGATTGAGACCCTCAACGGGCTCTATGCTGAGTGTAAAGCCTCCTTGAGATTCTCTCTCTCTCTCCCTCTGCCCCTCTCCCCTGCTCACATTCTTTCTCTCTCTGAAAAAAACAAAAGCAAAAACAACAAACAAACAAACAAAACACTACACTAATTTAAAAAAAATAATATTTATTTTGAGAGACAGAGAGCACACAAGCAGGAAAGGGACAGAGAGAGAGGGAGACACAGTATCTGAAGCAGGCTCCAGGCTCCGAGCTGTTCGCACAGAGAATGACACGGGGTTCAAACTCATGAACCGCAAGATCATGACCTGAGCCAAAGTCAGACACTCATCCGAATGAGCTACCCAGGCACCCCCACTAAAATTTTTAGCTAAAAAAAAATGCTAAAATGAAAGCAAAATATTTTGTTGATGTTTACTTTTTTTGAGAGAGAGAGACACACAGAGTGTGAGTGGGGCTGGGGCAGAGAGAGAGGGAAACACAGAATCTGAAGCAGATTCCAGGCTCTGGGCTGTCAGCACAGAGCCCGCCAGGGGCTCGAACTCACAAACTGTGAGATCATGACCCAGGCCAAAGTCAGTTGCTCAACCAACTGAGCCACCCAGGCACCAAGAAAGGAAAATATATTTTGGAGTCATACAGCTTTAGGTTCAAATGTGTCTAGTTTTACTTCAAGTTGCTTTTAGGTTTCAGGTGGGGAAATAAAATCAGACCACATAAATTACAAAATTGCTTTAAACGTTAGTACCAATGGTTAAACTACTAATGTCATAAATAAATATTTAGGTAATAACTATTAGGTTTTTGTTTGTTTTTATGTAAAAATTCAAACGCATAGTGAGCACAGAGCTGGAAATTAAATCTGTATCTGATTCTACAGCCTACTGTTTTTCCTTGGATCATTTTGCCTTTCTCTTACTGTGATTTTTCTCTTAAGAATTACACATTACAGCAATTAAGAAAAATTATTATAGAATGGTATAGTAAAACGCATGAAGATTATAAAAAAAGCAACTATTGTCAATACTTTTAGCCAAAACCTTTTTTTAAATCTAGGATGAAGGAAAAATGTATTTCAAATTTTAATTTGTTTGAACTCCCTCAATGGCCTCAGAACAACTAGTCACGACAGTACCAGATGTTCTCAACAGTGATTTTGATTTACCAGGTGGTATTTTCTTTCGTGAGAGTTCAGGATCTGACAATTTGCAACTTAACTAAAAAAGAGAGAGAGAGAGAGAAAGAGAGAGAGGGAAAGAGAAGGGTTTACATAGATCCCTTTACAACCTTGTCACTCTGTCACTGCATTCCCAGGTAACACTGAGTTCTCTCACATAACAGCTTGTTTATTTCTCTGCCTTCTGACAAAATGGAAAGATGTTGACATTTTTTTAGGATACTCTTTCTCATCTGTGCAAAATGTCATAATATCATGACTCACCAGGTCTCTTGCAGGTGGTTTCTGTATGACTCCAATTTTTCCTCTACCAACTGAGTTACTGAAATTGAGTAAGCGTGGGGCCCATTTAAGCTAAGATGCAGAATATTTGCCCATTCTCATTTTAAGAAGGTATACCTAAACTTCCTGGTCTTATCTCAGATGAAAATTAAAACATACAAATTTAACTTAAGGGCAACGAAGGATGACAAGTCACAAGACAGATCTAGAACCTAGCGTGAGAGCCGCCCACTAGTTCCCAGCAGGTTCGGAAGGAATTAATGCAGATGCAGACACTGACCAGGTAAAACATTGAGAGGATGAAGAATTTCTCATACATAATTCATTACAATGCCTACCAGAAACACCAGGGTGGCTACAACGAGGTGTCAGAATTACAACCAGCATGTGCATTTACTACCCTGGGCAATAAATGGCCCCCCACTCATGAAGGTGAACACTTGACATTTAGGAGACGTTTCCAGCACAGAAAGAGACCTCGTGCCTTACGCTGATTCGGCTCAGAATTTCTCAAATAGCAAAGCTGCGAGATTGTAGGTAAGATCAGCATTAAGGGATAAGAATAAAGCACAACTGGAGGTGAGTGAATAATCAACGACTGTAGGGAAAAGAGGTCCCTAGAAAAGGTTTTTGTGTCACTGGAATCACGTCTGATAAACAGCAAAGGAGCGCTGCAGAAATAAATTTCAACTCTAGCAGAATGCTGCAACTGGGATTATTCTGAGCGGCAACAAATGAAGCTAGTCTCTTGCAACAGTTAGCATGTTTGTAAACTGTTTTTGTTTAGTTTTGTTTGTTTCGTCTTAGGCAGGTCTGTTTCTTTATGAAAGCTCAGATGTTTGGAATATGCTGGGCTACAGAGTCAGGGAGATGAGGTTCAGTTAACATTTGTTTAAAATATTTTAAATAAATAGCTGTATTCATTTTTGGAATTGATTCCCCCCCCCCCCAAAAAGGCAACCTATAGAATTAGAGAATAAATGAATGGTTGCTTGGGGTTGATTGTGGAAATAGAGAATTACTACAAATGAACGCAGGGGTTTGTTTTTGTGTTTGTTTGTGTTTGTTGGTTTTTTGTTTGGTTTGCTTTGTTTTCTTGTGGGTTTTGTTTTGTTTTTCTTTTTGTTTGTTTGTTTTAACTAAGGAAATTTTTCTAAACTTGGACTCAGATCTGGTTGCTGTAAAACTCTGTAAATTGACTTCGGTTCTGGGATGTAGATGGTACCTCAAAAAACCTATTGTAAAAAGTCTTGAGCGTTTAGACTTCTCTTAACAGGCCTTGCTCCTCACCAATTCTTCTTCATAATACACTTTTTTCACTAATTACCCTTTCATTTTGTGTGATCCCTTGTAGTTCATAAAGACCTTCAAGAAAAAGAAAATACGAACCAGACCTACGATTCCTTGACATCGCTAGAAATTATCATTTTTTTTTCTTTTCTCACAGAAAGCAGAATGAGAAAACAGATGAAATCAATGTCTATTTGTTTTAAGCAAGATACAAAAGACCTCTGGGCTCTTATCAAAATACAAGCCTGTATTCTGTAATGAAAGAGAGTCTTTGCAATGCCTGTGAATCTCCTTTCATAATCCTTCTTTATGTTAAAATCATACTGGCCCATTTTTTTCACATTTCCATAAAAGAATAGGAATAAATTACCCTTTTGCACCTTTTGCGTGTGAGAGAATTGAGATAGAATGTTACCACAGACTAACCTGCAAGGAAAACAGAAAAGATATCAGAACAACCCTCCTTTCCCCTGATTCTTGCCCTGAAAACTCTACTAGGAAATAAGTTTTATAATATGCCCTTCCAAAACTCTCCTGTAGCCCATCAACATAACTTCTTTATCTTCTGCTCTAGTTATATATATGTTTTATATATATATGTTACATATATATATAAAGTTATATATATGTTTTATATATATTATATATTATATATTATATTATTTATATATAATATATATAATATATTATATATATATTATATATATATATATAACACACATATATAACATATACACACGGTAATCTATTGGCTTCTCAGGGTCTTCTGCCTCTTCAAAAACTTTTCTGATTTTGGTAAAAAAAAACACATAACATAAAATCTACCATCTACACTATTTTTTAAAGTTTATTTATTTATTTATTTGGAAGAAAGAGGGCGTGAGCAGGAGAGGGGCAGAGAGAGTGGGAGAGAGAGAGTCCCAATCAGGCTCCATGCTCAATGTGGAGCCTGACTCAGAACTCGATCCTATGACCCTGGGATCATGATAGGAGCAGAAATCAAGTCAGACACCTAACCAATTTAGTCACCGAAATGCCCAATGAAACTCAAACTTATTGAACAATTCCTCTTTTACCCCTCCCCCCGGCCCTTTGTAACTATCATCCTGCCTTCTGATTCTATGAATCCAATTCCTTTATTTATTCCATAGAAATGGAATTATACAGTATTTGTTTTCTTTTTACTGGTTTACTTCACTTAAGCATCATGCCCTCCAGGTTCATCAATTTTGTAGCACGTCACAGGATTTCTTCCTTTTTTCCTCCAGCTTTATCGAAATACAATTGGTAAAAAGTGCAAGATATTTAAAGTATGCAATGTGATGATTTGACATATATAAACATTGTGAAAGAATTCCCCCCCCCCCGGCACTGATTAAACACACCCATCACCTCACATACGTTTTTTTATGAGAATATTAAGGTTCTGCTCTCTTAGCGAATTTCAGTTACACAATACAGTGTTATTAACTATAGCAACTGTATTCTACATTCATTTCTCATACCTTATTTATCTTATAACTAAAAGTTTGTACTCTTTCTACCAACCTCTTCTTATTTTCTCCACCCCTACCTCTGGCAACCACCATTCTACTCTCAGTTTTTACTAATTCTGACTTTTTTTTTTTTGATCCACAAATAAGCAATACCATTCAGTATTTGTCTTTCTTCATCTGGCTTATTTCATTTATTTTAATGCTCTCCAAGGTCATTCACATTGTTGCAAATGACAGGGTTTCCTTCTTTCTTCAGGTTGAATAGTATTTTATTATAAATAAATATATATCCATCACATTTTACCCATTTATCCACCAATGGACATTTGGGGTGCTTCTACTTTTTGGCTATTGTGAATAGTGCTGGTATGCACATGGAAGTATAGATATCTTTTAGAAATTCTGATTTCAATTATTTTAGATATACACTCAGAAGTAGGATCATATGGTGGTTCTATTTTTAATGTTTTGAAGACACTGCATATTTTTTCTACGCAGTGCACCATTTTACAATTCTACCAACAAGGTACAGGGATTCCAGTGTTTCCACATCCTTACCACCAACACTTGCTATCCCCCCTTTTTTTTATAGTAACCATCCTAATGGGTGTGAGGCGATAGCTCATTGTGGTTTTTATTTGCAGTTTCCTGATTATCAGTGATGTTGTGTATCTTTTCTTTGCTTATTGGGCATTCAAATATCATTTTTGGAGAAACATCTATTCAAGTCCTTAGCTCATTTTTAATGCGGTATTTCATTTTGTTGTTGTTGAGTTGTAGTGGTTCTTTATATATTCTGTATATTAACTCTTTATTAGATATATAATTTGTAAATATTTTCTCCCATTGATTGGGTTGCCTTCTCACTCTGTTAATTTTGTCCTTTGAGCCACAAAATTTTTTTAAATTTAATGTAATCCTATTGACCCATTTTTACTTTTGTTAACTTTTAGTGGTTGGGGTCATATTTAAGAAAATATTGTCAAGTCCAATATCATAAAACATTGTCCATGTTTTCTTCTAGGAGTTTTATACTTTTAGGTCTTATGTTTAGATCTTTAATCTATTTTGAGTTCATTTTTGTCTCTAATGTAAGATAAGAGCTCAACTTCATTCTTTTGCATGTGGATATCCAGTTTTCCTAACAGCAATTGTTGAAGACACTGGTTTTTTTTTTTTTTTTTTTCTGAATTAAGTGGTTTTGGTATATCTGTTGGAGATCGTTTGACATTGGTTTATTTCTGGGACTGCTATTACATTTATGGCCCTCTGCAGCATTTAACTCATAGGGATATATTTGCCAATGAATTAACTACCTACTTGAAAGAGATGACTATATCCTAGAAACAGCAACAATACTCTGTGTTCATAGAGAGATAACCTGAGTCATCAGGGAGCTTCTCTTTTATCACATGGTCTATATTTTGGTATATTGCTTGGCAATCTTTACGACACAAGCAGAGTATTTTTTTCTTAATCCTTTTTTGTCAGCCTTAACATTAATACATATTTAACTCCCTGACATAATTCATTTTGCATATTTGTGTGAGTTGTAATCTAATTTTGTAGCTCAACAGGCATTTTAACCAAGAAAAGGTGGAACTTAATCAGGGGACACTTAACAAATTTCCTGTTAAAGTAATAGTTGCCTAAAACATAATTGGAATATTTTTAAATGACTAATAAATGTTTTTATAGATTATCTTATAATCTGATATACAATGACTGAGCAACTTCTGTTATAAGGAGGACAATGTTCTTTTTCTTTTCAAGACGTCTTAAGTAGTTTTTTCTTAGCTAACTGCAAATATTAGATTCTATTCACTTGTATTCTAAAGAAGATTGAAATTTGCATGATTCAACCAAGTCCAGATCTAGATCTAGATTGTTATATAAATCCCATTTTTAGGAAATGTCATGGTTTGTATCTCCATATGGCAAACGTCTTTCCAGATTCATCTTCTGATTCTGCCTACATTTACTCTGGTATAGCTCATTCTCCCTTTAAAAACAAATTTCTGCAAGTTGCTTTTCAAACCGTTCAAGTTACTCTTTATTCAATCATTACTAAATCAAACTCATAAGGCCTTGGGATCTCCTTACTGAGATACATACATATGAATACCCTCTGGTAGTATTATTGGATCTCTAGTGACCTTAAGCCATGGTCACCCTCCTCCTCAATGTTATCCAAACTCTGACTTCACAGAAAGAATCTATCATTGCAATAAGTTTGGTCTTGCCTTCTATATCTGCATACATGAAATACATTTTTATTCCAATTCTATATAATAAGATTAATATTTATTTTAATAAAGCAATAATTTCTTCAAGGCATATAACAACAGAAGTGTTAGATACCAAATACAAGTAATTAAATTTCCCCAAATCTCCTCACTTCTTTCATATTCTTCTGAAACCGTAAGTAAATGGTTGCAGAACTAACCAAGAAAGAAATATAACTTTTTGTTACAATGTTTGACTGTATTTTTTATAGAGAAATGCTTCTCCACTCAATAAAAGAAGCATATTTACAAAAACTTTGTTTAATATGCTAAATATTTTCACAATAATTTTGATGCTTCTACGCAATTTAATGTCATGCAGTAGGTGATGGGAATAGAAAATTAATGTACTGTGACTTCAATGGGCTTCTAATTTAATCAAAACAGAAGAGATGTTCATAAAAATAGAAGTAAAATATATGCCAAGATATGAGTAGTGAAAAAGACAACAATAAAAGCTAATTATGTATATTACTTTTGCTTTGACATAAAATATGGACATTTATAGCACTGACTATAATTAAACAATTTCAGATAAAAATGCTATTCATGTATCTATTAATCAATGGTACTCTATTGTGACTTAAAATTAATTCATGTATTTTTTCAGACTCTATAGATTACTGTAA
The DNA here is from genome assembly GCF_018350175.1 of Felis catus. NCBI lineage: Eukaryota > Metazoa > Chordata > Mammalia > Carnivora > Felidae > Felis > Felis catus. The sequence continues at coordinate 219,358,036 of NC_058368.1, read as the reverse complement.
CTCATTAACTTAAAGTGAAGTCTCCTCTTGAAGTATCAAAGATAAACATAGTATTCAAAAATAGGCTTTTATTCTCGTAATTTACATTTCATTTTAATTTAAGATTTATCTGAATTGCATTTAAGCCCCCAATTAGTATTTATAACACAATTATAGGGCATGGTATGAAGAAAAACAGTGAGGTTACAAAGTTAGTGAATTCAAATATATATTTTGGCTTAGGAATTTAGGGATTGGCTTTGGATACTGCATTATAAAAGCATTTCCAGGAATCTTGGTGTAGGTGGTCAAAATCCTTACTTTTCAAAATTCTGACCTAGCAACTCAGGGAAAGAAAATTATAGCAAAAGGTGTAGACTTTAATCCATTTAACCAGATTATCATATAGTATTTCTAATAACTGCTAAGCATCTTTAATATGAGTATTTTTATAGCACGTGGATACAACATATCCAGAATGGAGTCATCACTCTCCTAAACATTCTTTTTTCATCTCTATTTCTTACGTCTTTTAGTAACATCTTTCTACCCACTGCCCTCTTCTTCTTCCACAACCTCATATCCAATCCTCTATTTCAGCGGTCTTTAAACTCATTACGCTCTCCTAAACTATTGCATTAAACTCCCATAGACTTCTCCACCCCTGTTCTCATTCACTTGACACCATGGTGTCAGATTAGTTTTACTAAAGCCACCCCAATTGTGTTACATTTTGCATAAAATCTTTTAGAGTCTTCCTTACATACCAAATGAAATCTACCTTAATTTCTTATGTGAAATCCAGAATTATCTGTCCCCAAGCTGACTTTTCCAATTTTGTCTAATCATATTTCTTGCTACACAATCTCTCTGTTTTATTTTGCTTCAAACTACAAACCAATTAAAATGTTCACTATATGCTACTTGAGTTACTCTACTTGTCCATTTTGTTTATGAAAGCCCCAGGTCAAAACATTTCCTGATTTACTCATCTGGAAGCAGATTTTCTAAAACCAAATAATGACTCTTTTTCTTTCCTTTTAATCTTATATTCAATATTATGTTGAATAATGACTTATGTATAAGTCTATTTTTTTCTAAAGCATATATTTCAAGAATGTGAAGTCTATTTCAACTTCATACACACTCAGAATCTATTTAAAGCTTTCTTAAGAATAGCCATTAATATTTTTCAACAAAAAATATGAGTTTTCTATTTCAGCTTTTACTTATTTTGACTCAGTGCCCACAAGCTAGTACATATTATTTTACATCAATAGAATGTATAGAAATGCATTCATTGTATTTAATATTTAATAAACACTAAAATATTTAATAAACACTAGCATGGAACTTACTTTTGCCAGACACTCTTTGAATCATTAAATATATTACATACATTTCATGAGAAATTCTTTTTTTTTCAATGTTTATTTATTTTTGGGAGAGAGAGAGAGAGAGAGAGAATATGCATGCATGCAAGTGGGTGAGGGGCAGAGAGACAGGAAGAGAAAAGATGCAAAGTCGGCTCTGGGCTGACAGCAGAGAGCCCGATGCAGGGCTTGATCCCATGAACTATGAGATCGTGGGGCTGGAACCTATGAACCATTAGATCACAACCTGAGCCAAAGTAGGATGCTTAACCAACTGAGCTAGCCAGGTGCCCTGGGAAATTTCTTAATGTTACTTTATATATGAGATAACTATATATACCTACCACAATATAGTGTATCCAAAGCAATACTGAATATATTAATGAGATATAGTAAAGATACTCATAAAAAACTGAGCTTTATATGTAAATTAGAAATATTCTTCTATCATTATAGAATAAAATAAAATATGGAAATTTAAATCCACTGTAAAAACTAACATTTACTTCACAATAAGATTGGGGATAGTAGAGGTGATTTTTCAAGATGTTTAAGGTTATGAACTACTGAGATTTACTTAAGCTCTTTATGCAGATACTTTAGTCTTTTATACCTGCTCGTGAAGAATTGTGTAATATTCTAGGCACTGATAATTCACTTAAAATTACTATCTAATATGGTTTTCCCTTAGAAATTTCCTTGAACATTTATGGAATTTAGTTTGAAAATATATTCTCATTTTGAACCAAAACTAGGCTTTCTTTATCTATGGAGAATCATTAATGTGAATTATTATTCTATTTATTCTAAGAATACTCTTTTATTCTTTTCATGTTTTTGATGTATACACAGAATTGGCAAAAATACAAATTATTAAAAGAAGGAAGTTTATAATTATATTTATTTATATATTTATTTATTTTAAAGTTTATTCATTTATTTTGGGGGGGGAGAGGCAGAGAGAGAGGGAGACAGATAAGCCCAAGTAGGCTACATGCTGTTAGCACAGAGACTGACATAAGGCTCAATCTCTTGAACCCTAAAATGATGACCTGAGCTGAAACTAAGAATCAGATGTTCAACCAACTGAGCCACCCAGGCATCCCAAAATTATAAGTTTAAAACCAAATATCCCCCAAATCAGGTATTAGAGAACACTGGTAGTTAAAATTTGGATAGGGAGGAAGCCAAAAAGGAACTGTCTAAATTATGAAAATAATTTTCCTCTGTAATTATTTCATGTTATGAAATGGATATTAATATTTTTTTATTTTATTAATTTATTTAAAATAATTTTTATAATTCTCATTGGAAGTGACTTTGACTCTTTTAATAAAAGTTTTAACAATTTAAAAAAAACTTTTTTTTAATGTTTATCTTTATATTTGAGTCAGAGAGAAACAGAGCATGTGCAGGGGAGAGGCAGAGAGAGAGGGAGACACAGAATCAGAAGCAGGCTCCAGGGTCTGAGCTGTCAGGACAGAGCCCAACGCGGGCTGGAACTAATCAACTGACATATCATGACCGGAGCCGAAGTTGGACGCTCAACCAACTGAGCCACCCAAACACCCCAAAGTTTTAACAATTTTAATAACCTACTAGAAAATTCCCTATAAATGTCATTGTAGGTAACTAATTAGGTATGTATCAGTTTGAAATTTATTTATTTGTAAATAGGATTCATTGTGATATGGATGGGATGGGAAGAATTCTGAAGGTGAGGACTAGAGATAGAGAAGAGCTAAGGCACCACTGTGCTCGCTGGGGCCCTCCTACATTTAGGAACAACGTCATCAATCATCTTATCTTCCATGACTTTATTCGCCTCAGTCACATAAGACTCGATACCTTAATCATACCTTTAATTAAGATATTCCATGGATGTTCCTAGAAGTATCTTACTAGAGAAGGGTGAAAACTAAAAAAACAAACAAACAAAACAAAAAAACAAAAACAAAAACAAAAACATCAAGAGAAGGAGTCAGAGAAGTAGGAAAACATCAAGGGGGAGGGTATGTGGTTATAACAATTAAAAAGAGGCTAACCCTCCACACTCACACTGGGCATGTGACACTGTTATCTCCCAGGGACCCACAGTAAGAAAAGAATGATACGCACATTGATTTAATACAATTGTTTTAAATAGTTTATTCATGTTCACATTCTTTAATGCTCACAAAATACCTTGAAGTGGGAAGTATTATTTTTTTTACATTACAGATGAGGAAATTGAAATGTAAGGAGGTTGAGTAGTTGCTAAACACTAGAGAACTCGTTAAGTAATGGGAGTGAGGAATCAACCCAGGAAGTGAGAGAACAACTCAGGAAAGAAGGAACCAATTCAGTCTGGCTCCAGTATTCAGCGTCTACAATTTTTTTAACTTCCTTTTTGTTATAGGTTGAATTGTGTCCCCTAATAAGATATGTCAATATCTTAACTCCCAACACCTTAGAATGTGATCTTGTTTAGAAATAGCATCATTGCAGGGGCACCTGGGTGGCTCAGCTGATTGAACATCCCTCTTTATTTCAGCTCAGGTCATGATACCACGGTCATGGGATCGAGCCCTGCATGGGGCTCTACACTCAGTGTAGAGCCTGCTTGGGATTCTTTCTCTTTCCCTCTGCTCCACCCCCTTTTTGCGCTTTTCTGTCTCTTAAAAAAGAAGGAAGGAAGGAAGGAAGGAAGGAAGGAAGGAAGGAAGGAAGGAAGGAAGGAAGGAAGGAGGGAAGGAAGGAAGGAAGGAGGGAAGGAAGGAAGGAAGGAAGGAAGGAAGGAAGGAAAAAAGGAAGAAATAGCATCCTTGCATATATAATTAGTAAAGTTTAGATGAGGTTATACTGAGTACAGGGAGCCTTTAATCCAATATGATGACTGTTGTCCTTGTAAGAGGAAAGAGTGACAACAGTGACAAAAGAGAACATCATGTGAAGACAAAAGACACACAGGGAAAAGATACCCATGTGACAGTGATGGATGCAAAGATTAGAGTTCGATATCTATAGGCCAAGGAAAACCAAGAGTGTCTAGTAAGTATCAGAAGCTAGGATAGAAGCATGGAACACAAAGTCCTCCAAATTAGTATCTTGATATTGTACTTCTATCCTCTAAAACTGTGAAAGAATAAATTCCTGTTCTTTCAAGTCACCCAGTTTGTTGTACTTGTTATAAGAGCCCTAGGAAAGAGTACATTCTATAGACATTATCTTTCTCAGAACTTAGTTTTATTTCACATTCAGTTCTTACATTGAATTATATTATAACCTATGTCTTCCTTCAATAAAAATAGCTGACAGTCTATTCTAAGCAAGGGAAACTGTTGGAAAATTGAGAAATGGCATACGGTTGGAAAAGACAGCATATTTAAAGGAAATGGTAACAGTTCATAAGTCTGGGAGTAAAGAAGACACACAGAGTACTGGTTTCTGAAGTAAGTTGCTTTGAATGATAGAGCAGGAAGTCTGGACTTTGTTTTGCTTCTGAACACCACTGAAAGTTTCTGGCCAGAAAAGTAATGTGACAAGAAGTGTGCTTCAGGAGGTTCAATATAACTGCAAGGAATTAGATCTTACAGAGTAGAAATAACTGGAGGCAGCATGAATAGTTAGGAGACAATAAGTCTCAGAGACAGTGGTGTAGGTAAGACATATGAAGAGAGCTAGCATTTGAGAAGAACCTTTGAAATGAATTCTGGGGAAGGAAAATACAGAGGATATAATAATTGCATATGCAGAAACAGAGAAGACTAAGATAATTTTATGTTTCAAATCTAGGTGAATGGGACTCTAGTTGTCTCATTACAGAGATAGTACGTGACAAGAGATATATTTTGTTTTACTTTGTGTTTAATGTTGACCTTGTCCTATGTGAATTCCTGGTGATACAACTCAGATGAAGATATCTTAAAGGTAGCTAAAAATGCATAACTTAATTTAGAAAAGAAACAGAAATAAGACCAGCTAATATCCTTTGACTGATGGTAAACTCTGGGATAGGCAATGTTAACAGCTTTCAAGTACTGTCTTATTAATTCGTAAATACTTCTGTGAACGATAATTGCTATTATAAACATTTACCAGATGAGGAGAATTGAGGGAGAGAGAGGTAAAATAACTTACCAATGCTACACTATGAGTAAGTGGGGAGCCAAGATTGCATTTCTGGTTGTCATACGTCAAACTGTGGAGTCATCCTCATTTAAAAAATGATAGCTAAACTATCAGATAATTAGATGAGATTCATGGAAGTTCACACAGAGAGTCAGTAGGTCCAGAATCACAGTGTTCAGAACATGTGAAGTAATATACTCCAAAGAGAATACTCTCCAGTTACTTAGAATAGAGTGATGCCTTTTATGCCTAGCCTTGGGTATTTTTATTTTGAAACCAGCCAGTATTTTAGTTGACATGACCCTAAAATGGCTCTAGTATCCATTTTACCCTTATTCAATTATATATATCTTGAATTATCATCTATGTTAAGTATTAACATTAAAGGCACCTTTATATAATATTTAAGAATTTTAAATAGAAAAGACATACAGCTCTTAGAGAAGGCTAGTCAGAAAGGCTTAAACCTCTCCGTGGTGCAGTCTTAAATTTAATAAATGTACACATAAGGCGCAAATCATTTAAAAGTGTGTTATTCTTTTCTAGGATAGTTTATAAAAAAGTTTCAGTGAAAAGTAAATAAAATAATAATAGCAGTGTGCCAGAAGGGACATGGTGTTCCATGCATGTTATATTTCCCTGAAGATTTTGACTGAATGGATTACCTTTACAACTTGCCCCTCTTAACCAGCTTTGACATAAGTGTGTTAGACTGTTAAGTTTCTATATTTAGCCTAAAGCTCAGTGAATTTCACTGAAGTGTGAAGTAATTTGAAATACGTTTTGTGTAAAATTTTGCTGAACTTTAAAGCCACTCTGACACCACGGTGATTAAAAGGTGCTCAAAACACAAATCAGTGTAGTTAAATATACTGACCATGTGTGATGTTTAAAATATATCATTATGCTATTCTTGGTCCACATTGGAAGCAACATTCTTTTTTTATAGCCACAGCTAAATATTTTGTATAGGAAAGAGATATTGGAGGTAGTAATAGTATTTAAACTCAGTTTCATTACCATAACTTTAATAGATGCAATAGAAGAAAAACCCTGTAACAGTTAAATAAATATTTCTGAGTTTCCTGCTTTTGTGGAAAACTGTAGTGGTCTTCAGTTTACTGAGAGTAAATTGACATGATTTCTCTGCAAGGCTTAGTCTATCATGAGTATTTTTAGCTAAGCTAGTTTCTGGAGAAATACCTCATCATCATCCACTTTAGAATATTACTTGGTGAGGATTATAGAAGAAACATAAATTATATGCAGAAGGGGTAAATGTTACTGCCATGATTCTATGGCAGTGATGGTTATGATGATTTAACTTTCTCTTTAGCCGTCTGCCAACCCAAGGATATTAACAGGACAATAGTCTCAAGATGGGTCCACTAGACAAAAGAAATTATATCTTGAGAAATAATAATAGAAATAATAACCTGCTTCACTTATGATTTAACTCTCTAATAACTAGCAATAGCACAGGACACTATAGTGGAATCTCTCTAAAAATGAATAATTTTTCAGCTGTATTGAGTGATAATTGATACATAGGAACTGTATATATTTTATTTATTTATTTATTCATTTATTTATTTATATTTATTTATTTATATTCTCAGGTTAGTCAGCATACAGTGCAGTCTTGGCTTATGCAATAAATTGAAGAAGACACAAAGAAATGGAAAAACATTTCATGCTCATGGATTGGAAGAAAAAATATTAAAATGTTGAAACCACCCAAAGGAATCTACACGTTCAATGCAATCCCTGTCAAAATAACACAAGAATTCTTCCAGAGCCAGAACAAAAAATCCACAAAAGAGCCCAAATAATCAAAGTAATGGTGACAAAGAACACCTAAGCTGGAGACATCACAGTTCGGACTTTAACTTGTATTACAAAGCTATAATCATTAAGACAGTATGGTATTGGCACAAAAATGGACACATAGATCAGTGGAATAGAATAGAGAAACCAGAAAAGAAATTGCATAATTTTAATGTGTATAACTTGATGTTTTGAAGTATGTATAAATATATGTATAGATATATGTATAGATTTTTTTTTCAATATATGAAGTTTATTGTCAAATTGGTTTCCATACAACACCCAGTGCTCATCCCAAAAGGTGCCCTCCTCAATACCCATCACCCACCCTCCCCTCCCTCCCACCCCCCATCAACCCTCAGTTTGTTCTCAGTTTTTAAGAGTCTCTTATGCTTTGGCTCTCTTTCACTCTAACCTTTTTTTTTCCTTCCCCTCCCCCATGGGTTTCTGTTAAGTTTCTCAGGATCCACATAAGAGTGAAAACATATGGTATCTGTCTTTCTCTGTATGGCTTATTTCACTTAGCATCACACTCTCCAGTTCCATCCCCATTGCTACAAAAGGCCATATTTCATTCTTTCTCATTGCCACGTAGTACTCCATTGTGTATATATACCACAATTTCTTTATCCATTCATCAGTTGATGGACATTTAGGCTCTTTCCATAATTTGGCTATTGTTGAGAGTGCTGCTATAAACATTGGGGTACAAGTACCCCTATGCATCAGTACTCCTGTATCCCTTGGATAAATTCCTAGCAGTGCTATTGCTGGGTCATAGGGTAGGTCTATTTTTAATTTTCTGAGGAACCTCCACACTGTTTTCCAGAGTGGCTGCACCAATTTGCATTCCCACCAACAGTGCAAGAGGGTTCCCATTTCTCCACATCCTCGCCAGCATCTATAGTCTCCTGATTTGTTCATTTTGGCCACTCTGACTGGCGTGAGGTGATAATAGATTTTTAAATGATCACCAAAATCAAGCTAATTAACATGTCCATCACCTCACATAGTTTGTGTGTGTGTGGGTGTGTGTGTGTGTGAGATGAGAAAGCTTAAGGTATACCCTCTTAGCAAGTTTCAAGTTTACATGACAGTATTGTTAACTGCAGTCACCATGCTGTATATTATATCTCCAGAACTTATTTATCCTGCACAACTGAATCTTTGTACCCTTTGACCAACAACTTCCCCTTCCCCCTTTGTCCTGCCCGTGTCAACCACCACTCTATTCTCTGTTCCTATGAGTTTGAAAATTTTAGATTCTACACATAAGTGACAGTATTTGTATTTGTATTTGTAGTTCTGAATTATTTCACCTGGAATAATGTCATCCAAGTTCATCCATGTTGTTGCATACGGCAGGATATCCTTTTTAATGTCTAAATGTATACACACACACACATACACACACACACACACACACACACACACACACACACACACGATTTTCCTTGATCCATTCATCTATCAGCAGACATTAAAGCTGTTTCCATATCTTGGCTATTGTGAATAGTACTGCAACCTGGGAGTTCACTGAAGAGTATCTCTTCATAATAGTGACTTCCATTTCTTCAGATGGATGGCCACAAGCAAAATTATTGGATTATATTGCAGTTCTGTCTTTAATTTTTTGAGGTCCCTCCATATCTCTCCCACACAGCTATATCAATTTACACATCTGCCAACAGTGTACATGTGTTCTCTTTTCCCAACATCCTTGTCAATACTTATCTTTTTTCCCCCTGAGCTGAGGAGAGGCACTGTGACAGATGTCTGCATAAATGTTCTGACCACATGATCTTCCAAACTATTGCTTTGTTCTCTGTCAATCCCAAGGTCTTAGTAAATGCTGGGCCCTATCGGCTCTCAGAAGCAGACACGGTTAAAAGCTAGGCCCTTGGGTAGAAAAGTTGAGGGGATAATATGCAGATCAACTCCATCCAGGGAGAAGCAGGGGACTTGGTTTTGTTGCTGGAGTAAATTTTCTGCAGCGGGAAGGAGCCTTGGAATATTCTCATATGTCCATCCCAACTCCCAAATGATTAGTGATTACCTGCTCATCAACTCAGTGATGAGTGAGTTAGAAAGAAAACGATGGGTTCTAAAAATTAAATGATATTCCCATATATACAGTTTTTCTTTGTGGCTTCATTTCAATAATGAAGTAAGTTTTGAATGTAATTTCATTGCACATAGATCCCTCAGGTTACATTTTATCTTCCTGAGATTACCTTTTTCCTTGAGGTCTTTATTTTGTTTGCTATAAGTAAACATTTTCTATATTTTTAAAATCTGCCATCAGAAAATGTGGGTGGTAGAATCTTTTAAATCATTTAGCCCAAATAACAAAGGAGGAAAATAGAAAATTTTTCTAGGATTATTTAAGTAGTTAGAAGAGAACTTGAGTTTTCTAGTTTCTTAACAAAAATATACCCACTCTTTTATTTTCTTTATGCTTGATGGGCAGTTACAAAAAATCCATTTGCTATTCTACTGTGATAGGTGGGATACACTTATTGATAGTATTAAACAAGTAATTTTGCAGTGTAGAAATAATAAACCATCTTTAAAGTTTCATTTAACTCATTCTCATAAACAATACTAATTCAACAATCTTAACTGGGAAAAACAACTAAGCAACCGATACCATGACATAATACTTGAAATATAGTACATACCAATGCATAGATTATACTTTTTGAACTATATATAAAGGTGAAGATAAAATATTAAAATTGTATGCATAAAAACAGACTCTCATTTTTAAAAAACGAATTCCTTTATGTGAGAGAGAAAGAGCAGGAGAGAGAGAGAGAAAGAAAGGGAGGGATGGTGGGAGGGAGGGAGACAAAGATTTATTATAAAAAATTGACCCATACATTTATAGAGGCTGAGATGTCCCAAGATCTTCAGCTGGCAAACTGGAAGCCTAGGAGAATCTATGTGTAGTTGTAACATAAGTCTGAAGGTCTGAAAACCAGGAGAGCCAATGGCATAAATTTCAGTCCAAAAGCCATCAGTCTCAAGATTCAAGAAGAGCAGAAGAGATGTTTCAGACTGAATCTAGAGACTGAAAAAGACCAACATCCCAGCTTCAGCAATCAGGCAGTAGGAGTCCCCTCTTAGCCTTTTGTGCTATTCAGGTCTTCAACTGATTAGATGAGACCTACCAAGGGAGGTAATTTACTTTACTTAGTCTACTGATTCAAACATTAATCTCATCCAGAAACACCCTTATGGGTACACCCAGAACAATGTTTGACCTAATGTCTGGGCATCTTGTGGCATAGCCAAGTTGAAACATAAAATTAACCATGATGCAAATAGTATCAGTGGTTTGAACTAGGTTGTTGTCATAGGACTGTAATTGGTGAAAATGGACAAATTATATTAAAATCATGGAGGCAGATGGAAGTACTTACAGAAAATATAGAGTGAGACAAAACTGGGACCATGACAGAAACCTGAGGGTTTTCAATACTAACATGTAAGAAAGAGGAGGAGAAGCCAAATGAAGAATGCATGGAGAAAGGCAAACAGGTAAAAGGGAAAAAAGGACGTGGATGCCATCGAAGTGAGATTGTTTTTAAAGTTTTTTTTAATGTTTATTTTTGAGAGAAAGAGAGAGAGAGAGAGAGAGAGAGAGAGAGAGAGAGAGAGAGAGAGAGAGAGAGAGAGAGAGAGAGAGAGCAAGCAGGGGAGGGGCAGAAAGAGAGGGAAAGACAGAATCCAAAGCAGGCTCCAGGCTCTGAACTGTCAGCACAGAGCCTGATGTGGGGCTTGAACCCACAAACTGTGAGATCATGACCTGAACCAAAATCAAGTGAGATTTTTTTAAAGGATAAAATGGTTCGTGGTATCAAATGCTCTTGTGGGTTGAACCAAATAAGGACTAAGATATATTTCCCAGATTTAGCTGCAGGAAAGTCATTGAAGACCTTACCAAGAAGATTATTAGTGGAGCGTTGGAGCCAAAATCCATATTGGAGTGTGTTGGGCTATGAATGGGATCTGATTTTTTTTTTTTAAATGGAGAAAGTGAGAGCAAGGTGTCATTGACTTTAGCAGTGATGTAATGATGAGACAATAGGCTTCAGTCTTAGAGGGTAATGGGGCAAAGGGGACAATTAAATGAGATGCATTTCCTCTTTAAGGAAAGAGATCTATTTGAATATACTGTGAATTTTTCAAGATAATCAGCTATCCACTACCTGCATTTAAAATAAAGGTACTGCAGTTAAAATATATAAATGTTTCTAGAGAGGTTAGTCTGCAGAACACAATTTCGTATAATAGCTTTTTCATTGCCGGAGTTCAAATCCAAAATGTACAGAAGTTATTCCTTATATAGGGAAAATATTGATATATTTCTGGCAAATCTCACCCTGTGTCATATCATTGCTGATTTTCTGTAATTCAACCACTTGCTAAGTAATTTCCCAAGATGTTCTCTCTTCTTGAAATAGTTTCCAGCACTCTACCCCACCTTTATTCTGTTTTATCTAATTAATGTCTACAGCTCTCAGAGAAAATATCATTTATTTAGAGATGTTTTTTCTGACACCCCCCCTTACTAAAACAACTTCCTCTACCAAATATTGTTATCTTACTAAATGCCTCTTCTCTTGGAAATTTTCCAAGTTTTATTTTTATATTTATTTGGTGGGTCTTTAATGTATTTCCAGTCCACTATAATATATTAATATTAAAATATGTTTGATTATATCTTATTTCATTGTCTCCACAGCACCTACACACCCCTCATAAAAATGATACGCTCAATACATATGTGTAGAATGGCTGAATATACAAAACCAATGCGAGCACATCTAGCCAAAAAATAGTAAATGCGGGTGAATAAGCTAGCTAACATAATCTGTATTGGTCTTCACATATAGTTAATTATTGATATTGCATTTATTTATTTTTTTTAATTTTTTTTTCAACGTTTATTTATTTTGGGGACAGAGAGAGACAGAGCATGAACGGGGGTGGGGCAGAGAGAGAGGGAGACACAGAATCGGAAACAGGCTCCAGGCTCTGAGCCATCAGCTCAGAGCCTGACGCGGGGCTCGAACTCATGGACCGCAAGATCGTGACCTGGCTGAAGTCGGTCGCTTAACCGACTGCGCCACCCAGGCGCCCCTGATATTGCATTTAAAAGATGAAGATTATTTTTCTAAAATGATACATACAATATTATTATATTTTATTAGTATATCAAAATATAATATAAAATTGATATTTAATAATGTAGGGGATAAGAACTTGAACAAGTTTTCTTTCCTATGAGCTTTTCTAAAACATTTTAGAGTTGTTGAACATTTTTTTATTTTTTGAGGAAAGCTGAGTGAACATCCCAGATGGAACACATCCTATAACCTAAGAAATATAATAACTTGGGTTAAGTATTTTGAATCATCTAATATAAGTTGTATATTGAGAGTTATATATTAAAAATATTTTACTCAATAAAATTGTCTGTATATGTTACATAACCAGCTAATGAGTGACATATTTTTAAATTTTTCTAGAAACAAACAGCAAATACATAATCATAGAATCATAGACTAACAGATTTGAAGGAAACTTATGCCACCAGTGCTATTTCCCTGAGAGCAGGAACCCCATCTACAGCATCTAAAGTAGTTATTCATGTATTCTTTTCTGCAATAATTCTAAACGCTCTGGACAGAAGCCAGTTCTTTGATAAAGTCTCTAATTGTCAAAAAGGTCTTCCTTTTATTGATCCAGCATTTTTCCCCTTGCAATCTTGATTTTTCATTCCGACCCATCTTCCCAAGCAGCATAAGAAATGTCTGACTATCTTTCTACATCACTCAAATATTTGAAGACCTCTGATTCCTTTCTTTGGGGGTATATATCCTTGTCCCACACAGACAATGGCTTTCAAGCTGCTTATAAAAAACAAAAACAAAAACAGTCATTCCACTCTGCTTTAAGTTGCACTTGAGAATTTCACTGATGTTAACTGTCATCCTCTTTCTATGTTATCTATTTTTTAACACATTAGCTGTTCTAGCTTTCTTTATTATTTCTTTATTGTAAGTAATATTCTCCATTTATAATAAAACACTAAGAAACAATAAGCAAATTAAGACAAAGAAAAGTTCTATTAATTGCCAATAGATGTCTCTTCTATTTTTAGGAAATTGTCAGATTATATAATATGAAACTATTCCTCTATAAAAATATCAAATACACTGGGTAACATCTGAAAAATACACTATTATGCACAAAGATTAGGTTTTAACACAACGAAAATATAGAAATGGCCAAGGACCAGAAATGGAGAGAAAGTTGGAAAACAAAATAGAAATCAAATAACAACAGGTTTGGTAGTTTGAGGGATAGAAGGGTATTCAATGTCTTTGGCAACCAAGTAGTTTGGGCTCTGAAAAAAGTAGGCAACTTTTAAGGGACCAATACTCAGTGGAAATGTGCATTAGGAAAAATGTATGTAGAGGAAAAAGAGAATGCTGGGCTCTAGGAGAAGAAAAAAAATGCTCTCACTAGCAATTGATCACGACAAGTCCCCTTTGATGTCTGCTTGGGTTTAAATTAACATGATTTGCATGGTTTTGGAAATATTGACAACTAAATCACTATTACATAGTAATAAATTGTTAATCAAATTGATGTGCCTGATAAAATGAAATTCATAATTTCTCTATGTTAAAGAAAAAAAAGATACTAAAGAAAAAAAAAAGTTCAGAGTGTGCTAACTGATACCATTCTGCTGAACAGGAGCTTATATTGCTTTCTTTTTTAAAAAAATTCTTTAATGTTTGTTTATTTTTAAGAGAGAGAGAGAGAGCATGAGTGGGAAAGGGGCAGAGATAGAGGGAGACACAGAATCTGAAGCAGGCTCCAGGCTCTGAGCTGTCAGCAAAGAGCCCAATGCAGGGCTCGAACACATGAACTGTGAGATCATGACCTGAGCCAAAGTCAGACGCTTAACTAACTGAGCCACCCAGGCACCCCGGAGCTTATATATTTCAAAATAGCAAAAACACACTATAAGAAAACAACAACAACAATATGTGTTAGAAATAATAGGAGAATTAGACTGTCAGAAAGGTCAGAAGGTATAAAATGGGTATGAAACAACTGTATTTCAAGAACTTAGGAAGATTGAAAGTTACTATATTAAAATGAGAATGTTTAACAAATAGAAATTCTAAAATTAAAAAAATTAGATTAAAAAAATAAACTTCATTACATTAAAAAAATAAATTCAAGGGATGGAGCAAAAGAGCACATGCACCTGAAAAGAGAATTTCTAGCCTACTTTTTGACACTCAATACATTGCACTAAATGAAGGGGGGCCTGGGTGGCTTAGTGGGTTAAGCATCCAACTTTTTATTTTGGCTCAGGTCATGATCTCAGGGTTGTGAGATCAAGCCCCAAATTGGGCTCTACACTGACAGCATGGAGCCTGTTCGAATTCTCTCTCTCTCTCTCTGCCCCTTCCCTGTTTGTGTGCACTCTCTCTCTCAAAATAAATGAATAAACATTTAAAAATAAATAAATAAATAAATAAATAAATAAATAATACATACATGCATACATAAATCATTATAGTAAATGAAGCATAAATAGATAATGAGATGGAAATTGCAAGAAAAATTAGAAGATATGAAGGATACTATGAGAGGATCCAGTGTATATCTCACTGTATTTCTAGTGGAAGATAATGTTAGCAAATGATGAACACAGGCAAAGAGAAATTTTGAAAAAAAATGAGCAGAGATTAAAGAGAGAAACTTACAAAAGAATGAAACAATCTGACTGACACAGATGTTCCAACACAATAATAGAAGCTGAGAGAGTAGATAATTTCTTCAAAGTGCTGAGAGAAACAATGTCAAACTAGAATTCAGGATAAGCCAAACTATCATTTGCAATGAAAGAAAATAAAGAAATATTTAGATATTTTAAAAGGAAGATATTTCCAAACCACAGCTCTACAAAAATGAATTTTTAATCGTAAATTTTAGGAATAACAAAATTAAACCCAAAGGGAAGATACTTACTCCAAAAAGGAATGGAAGTGAAATAAAAATAAGTAAACATGTTGGGAAATATAAAATATATAAAACAAGAATCATGGTGGATCATCTCGGGGGGAGGAAAAATAAAAGAAAATTGTTCTAAAATACTAGACAATAACTCCATGTAGAATGGGAGGGATGATCTAAGGAAAACTATTCCAAGTTGCTTGTATTGTCTGGAAAGTGACTGGAGCTATTTATGATTGATTTGTTAAATTAGAGATAAATAGTTAAAACATAGGGACATCCAATACAAAAATAGACTTTTAGCTTCCAGGCATTAGATTTTAGAAATATGTAACACAACAGAAAGATTAGAGAAATAAAACAAAAAGAAAGTATGATGGCAAACCAGTATCTCCAGGATGATGTTGCAGCAAGTAGAAGGTAATAGAAGTATGCAAATATTGGTCAGTCATAAACAGCTATCTTTTTTCTGAGTGTACCGCAGTTTACACAGTAGTTCCATATTTCCTTCTTTATTTAATCCTGACAAAAATTCAGTTGTATAAAAGAGGTCATTTTCTGTTGTTTTATAGATAAGATACTGAGCTATTTTTTTTTAATCCAGTGTGTATTTATTTGTGGAGTTGATTTATAATTCAGAGAGACTAGAGAAATTGTTCAAATCCATTTCTTCTGTTTCTAGGTCAAGCATCTTTGCCATTTGCAACTCGGTCTACAATCAGTCATTCAATTGTGAAGACATGGGTCATGATAAAACCCACTTTACAAAATTAATGTAAGATGTACTGCAACATTCCACACTGACATCAAATTACGTTATGTTTTTGCCATTCTCCAAATATAAACCTTTGGAAGAGGATGCAAATTTAGACGTAGATTGCTGCTGATTCCGTAAGTTATGTTTCTTAGAGTGATGACTGCCTCCTTATTCAAGTGGTCATGAAATTTGTTTAATATTCTGTTCTTGAATTTGAAAAGAAGTTAATATCAACTTGACTATCCTGTTTTGTTTTGTTTTTTAAGAATTGTTCCTCCGACCCCACTCCCAATTTGAACAAGAAAGCAATTGGCTTTTCTTTCATCTTCTTAAATTTCAAACTTTAAAAAATGTACATATTTATTTTTAAAAGTTTATTTATTTATTTAAGAGAGAGAGGGAGAGAGAGTGGGGGGGGAGGGAGGGACAGAGAGGGAGGGAGAGAGAGAATTCCAAGCAGACTCTGCACTGTCTACATGGAACCTGATGCAGGGCTCAAACTCAGGAACCGTGAGGTCATCACCTGAGCTCAAATCAAGAGTCAGACGCTTAACCAACTGAGCCACCCAGGAGCCCCTGAAAAGTTACATATTTAAATAATCACTAAGATATATGTGAAAACCTTCTGAAATTAGGTAGAGATTTAGAAAGTCACTTATGATCATTAGGTGTTTTCTTATATTTTTTATTTTTCAGTTTTCAATCTACAACTGATTCTCTGCTTTAAAATTCAGAAGAAAGACAAACAGAAAAATCACTTTTCTAAGTCTTTCATTGTTCATCATTGTGCCTTGGTCCCAACATTGATATTATTCTCTCATCTTTTTCTTTGAATCTAGACTAAAACAAATGAACAATCACAAAACAAAACAAACAAAACAAAAACACATTATTTGTTTTCCTTAGAAGCTTTTACAATGGTGTTTTCAATTTTGGCTGTTTCTTTTACCATTCTTTTAACATTATTTCACACATCGGTTTCTGACTTGTCTGTGCGTACAGTGGTCTGATTTCTGTGCATATTACGTTAAAAAATACATCTGTTATAGAGATTTCTTTGCATCTGCTAATCAAAAAAGTTTTGTAAATTTTTATAACACTGTTGTAACAAAAGAAATCATTGTAGTGTGTATTACACTTAAGCAGAAATGCTTTGGTTTTCAATTTGTTCTAAAAGTTGGACAGGTATCCAAAGTGGCAGTATAGCAGTCTCTGGCATGATACTGCTGAGGGTTAACTCCTGCTTCTACAATTACTAAGCTTATGATTTTTCAACTCACCTAAATATTTTGTGCATGTGTTTTCTCGTTTAAATATGGGAATAACTTTCTCATAGAGTTATGGTAAAAATTGGAATCACTGAAATCTCTTTAAATTGTGATCATTCTCCCCTGTGGCCCCCAGCAGCAGGCTCACCTGCTGATGGGCTCACCTGCTGAGGGGCTCACCTGCTGATGGACCAGGCACTAGGCATAGCCACCTGCAGACATCGGCATCTGGCCTGCCCATCCCCCGTGTTCCCTGAGAACAGAACCGCCCTCCCGCAGAATACAGTACCAAGCCTACCCAACAAACAAGTCTGCCTAAGATCTCTTGTCTAGATTCATTTTTAGGATAAATGGTTAAAGAAATTGTGATATATACATTAATGAAATATTATACAACCTTAGAAAAAGAAATCCTGCCATTTTCAACAGAATAGATGAATCTGGAGGACATTTTGCTGAGTGAAATAAGCCAGTTATAAAAGCATATATGCCACACGATACCACAATATGAGGAATATAAAATAGTCAAATTAATTGAAGCAGATAGTAAATGGTGGTTGCTGGGGTCTAGGGGTAGAGGAAAACTATAAGATTATTAGGCAATGGTACAAAGTTTCAGTGATACAAGTAGAGTTAGTCTCTAGTTCAACATAGAGCCTGTTCAAACTGTTTTAAACAAATCTACTTTTTTCAAATTAAAAGGTGGTATAATTCAATTTCTGCCATTTGTGTGTGTGTGTGTGTGTGTGTGTGTGTGTGTGTGTGTGCGCGCGCGCGCGCGCGAAATACTTTCTGGTGATATCATGGTTATATCGACTATGTAAAATATTTACTTCCTTCACTAAATTCAACTCTGGGAGTACATTCTTCTCAGATTTTATGTTATATGGAAATCAATAACTATTTCTTACATTTTCATTAGATTTTAGGTCAGAACAGCAGCTCTTCTTGTTACTTTTACCACATATGAATTCAAACCAAGACAGCATCAAGCTACAGCTCTCTCAATACTTACTATCTAGTTGGTAGAGCTACAATGCTCTTACCAGTTTGTGTCAATCCCCTCCCCAATTATTTCTATCATCTGTATATCTATCCTTAAATTCATGAATTATTTTTCCAGAAAGGTGGATGCTTTCTTGGTGTATGAAATTATAAGTTTTGGGGAGCCTGGGTGGCTCGGTCAGTTGAGTGACTGACTGTGGCTCAGGTCATGATCTCACGGTCCGTGAGTTCGAGCCCCACGTCACACTCTATGCTGACGGCTCCGAGCCTGGAGCCTGCTTTGGATTCTGTGTCTCCCTCTCTCTAACACTTCCCCGCTCATGCTCTGTCTCTCTCTGTCTCTCAAAAATTAAAAAACATTAAAAAAAATTTTTAAAGAAATTATAAATTTTCTTTCTTATTAGATACGGTTCTTTGAATAAGATTCATTTTAATAGTATATGAAGTCATGATCTCCATGCTATACAGTTTTGGTATTATCCATGTGATATTTATGTTCTGCATTAAGATTTCATGCTAATTTTTTAAAAATATTTTTAATGTTTATTTATTTTTGACAGAGAGACAGAGCATGAGCAGGAAGGGCAGAGAGAGAGGGAGATATAGAATCTGAAGCAGGCTCCAGGCTCTGAGCCATCAGCACAGAGCCCAATGCAGTACTCGAACCGACAGAATGCGCCATCTCATGACCGGAGCCCAAGTCGGACGCTCAACCGACTGAGCCACGCAAGCACCCCAAAATTTCATGCTCATTTTGTTTATCACTAATAACCTATGATTATTTTCATCTAAAAATACATTTTGTCCATATCTTATAATTATTTTCCTTCTGAATTACTAGGAAATATTTTTATTCTATTTTTACCAATCATCTTTTGGTGCCATATCTGTTGTTTTCACTTATACTCAGTTTTAAGATTCTTCTGGGATATGTTCTTTCTCCTCTCCACGTTCACTTTAAAGGTCTCTTGATAGAATAGAGATTGCCATGCCAAAGAAGTGAGCTTATCTTTCTGCCATGGAACTTCTTGATGTAGGCCCAAGTTTGTAAAAACTGTTATTTGGCATACTATTTATAGCCAGCTGTTCATCTCCTTTACTTCCCTTACTTTTTTCAAATCAGACCTTTAACTGGAAGGAAATGTGAAAGCTCAACTTGAGCCTTCTGGTCCTTCAGTCTCATTTCTACATTAAATAAAATAATTTTCTAAGTCAAAAACACAGCCTCTTAAATAGAGTTTTATTTCATTATTCTTAAACAAATACTTGTTAATTTTTCTCAAAAAATCTTTGTTGAGAGAACAGTGGCTATGACCTCTTCCTTTATTTTTCTGTAACTGTTATTCATGGAAATATGGTACAAGCATCAAGCAATACAAAGTATCTCTAATTAAATTTATTACGTGATTTTTCCCTTGCTTATTAAGCTTCCATTAAATTAAATAAAATTAAAATTCTCAGAAACTTGTTTCACAAACCCAGCTGGCCAGGGAGAGGATCTTCTCAAAGGGATGCATCTAGATGTCCTTCCACAGATTGCACATGTACCCATGATTACCCCTTAATCCACCATATCAGGGGGGAGAATATTCTCAAAATGGTTACACACGTCTAGCTCCTGAAGTATGTTTTCTGAAATAAACTTGCCAAACTAAACCATTTTCCCCTCTGTGAAACCAATTTTCATGTCCATCCACACCATCTGTTCCTCATGAAAATGGAAAATTAGCTTTGTGCTGACCTGGCATCAGTCAGTTCCATTATCTCCAACCGGTTCATTTAAAAAATACTAGGATTTCTTCTACCAGAATATACCACTTTATTTCTTCCTGACTTCAAAATAATTGTAACCTCTCCATTATCTTTGTGCTTTACCATGTCACTTTTCTCTTCAATATTTTATGATATCAACTTGCTCAGTTTTATGGTCTTATATAATACCTGCTATACTGGTGACATTACATACCCTATTCCCTGCTTTCCAGGAACTGTAGACCCAGTTTCCATCAGACTATACTCAGTGAAAGCCCACCACATTCTTTCCATGTTAGAATTAAGTTACTGTCTAGGTACATAGCATTATTTTAAAAACAGTTTTTGTTTGAAAATGGTTTCTAATTTTTTTTTCATGATGTTAGAGGATGATACCCAAGGAATATAGCAGATTGTAACAAACCAACATTTCTGAATGAATTAAATTATTTTTTTTAGGGGCGCCTGGGTGGCTCAGTCAGTTGAGCGTCTGACTTCGGCTCAGGTGATGATCTTATGGCTCATGGAGTTGAGTCCCATGTCGGGCTCTGTGCGGACAGCTCAGAGCCTGGAGCCTGTTTCAGATTCTGTGTCTCCCTTTCTCTCTCTGACCTCTCCCAATTCACACTCTGTCTCTCTCACACAAAATATAAATAAACATTATATTTTTAATTAATTTTGTCAGCTGCATCTGATCTGTTAGAGCTGAGTTTTGAATAACCAGTCACACTAGAATGAGAAAACTGGTAATTCAAATATAATAAAACATACATATATCTATGGAAATATAAATAAGGCATTGAGTATGAAGAGAGATTATTAGTACGTTAATAAGAATTCCCACTAAATTACCTTTCATGACCTTTCAATAGTACATTTCAGGGGTGCCTGGTAGGATTAGTCAGTTAAGCATCCGACTTCAGCTCCAGTCATGATCTCACTGTTCGTGGGTTCAAGCCCCAGGTAGGGTTCTGTGTTGGCAGCTCGGAGCCTGGAACCTGCTTCAGATTCAGTGTCTCCACCATTCTCTACTCCTCCCCTGTTTGTGCTCGCTCTCTCTCTCTCTCAAAAATGAATAAATGTTAAAATTTTTTTAAAACAAATACATTTCAAATGACTTATTCCTGAAGAAATATATTCAGACTCCTATTATTATTTTTAAATGTTTACTTATTTTTGAGAGAGAGAGAGTGAGCATGTGAGAGAGCGCCTGAGCACCGACAGGGGAGGGGGGCATAGAGAGAGGATGACAGAGAACTTAAAGTGGACTCCACATGCACACACAGCAGCCAGCCTGATCAGGGCTTGCACTCACAAGCTGTGAGATCATGACCTAAGCCAAAGTCAGACACTTAACAGATTGAGACACCCAGGCACCCCTCACACTCCTATTATTGACTGTCAATAAATGTTTGTTAATAGTGGGGGAATTTAAAAGAAATTTCTAAATGTCATGAGGACAATGAGGAAACATATATGATCTCTATTGAAATGGTTATATCTTGAAAGGTGAAAGAATTGTCTCTTATGAAAAATAAGGGAAGTTTACAGCAGGTTTATTCATAATTGCCAGAATTTGGAAGCAATCAAGATGTTCTTCGATCACATGGATAAATAAACTGTGGTATATCTACACCATGGAATTTTATTCAGCACTAAAATTAAACGAGCTATCAAGCTATGCACATACATGGAGGAAGCTTACGTGCATGCTAGTAAGTGAAAGAAGCCAATATGAAAGCTTGTACATTGTATAATTCCAACTATATGACATTCTGGAACAGGCAAAACTATGGAGATAGCGAAAAGCTCTGTGGTTGTTGGCGGTAAGTTGGTGGTGTGGTGAGAGAGTCGTAAGAGAGAACAGAGTTTTTTGTTTTTTGTTTTTGTTTTTTTAGTTTATTTATTTTGAGAGAAAGAGAGTGAGTGAGCAGGGGTTGGGCAGAGAGACACGGAGACAGAGAATCCCAAGGAGGCTCTGCACTGCCAGCACAGAGGCTGACATGGGGCTCAAACCCACAAACCATGAGATCATGACCTGAGTCGAAACTGAGAGTCAGACGCCCAACCGACTGAGCCACCCAAGCCCCCCAGAGAATAGAGAATTTTTAAGGCAGTGAAAAACCTCTGTATGATATTATAATGATGGCTATGTGTCATTATATATTTGTCCAAACCCATAGAATGTACAACAGCAACAGGGAACCGTAATATGAATTGTGAACTCTGGATGATGATGATGCATTAAATGTAGTTTCATCGGTTTTAACAAGGTACCATTCTGGTGAGTAATGTTAACAATAGGGGAGGTAAGACATGTGTGGGGACTGGGGGGCGTATGAAAATATCTATACTTTCCTCCCAATTTTGTTGTAAACCCAAAACTACTCTAAAAAAATAATTCTTAAAATAAAGCAAAAAAGTAAGGGGAAGACTGGGAGTTCATACTAGCTCCATTTGTTAGGATGGAATTCATACTGACAGGAAATGTTCTAATCAGCAAGGTGAAGAGCACAGCGCCTAGGTAGGGAATCTCCATGTATGGTTAACAAAATTGTCACCGTGATTCTGAGAATAAACAGCATGTTAAAAAATGGACAGATCTTGACAGCAAGAAGCCTTTGCCAGCTCCTAGGATATCCAGGTGTATGGCCTCCCAGACACACAGGAAGGTGGAATAGGCATGGAAGGGATATACCAGTGCTCTGTCACAGTAGAGTGGCAGGTAGAATATAGATCAGGAGTCCAGGTTTTCAGAAAAACAGCACTATGGTTGTAAGGAGGAGTGGAAGTGGAAAATTACAATGTTTTATTTGCCACTTGGCGAGTGATGTGAGAGATAAGAATGCCCTTGTTCTAAGTCATTCTACCTGTAATGATTGATTCCTCAATGCATCCCAGTTCTTTCTTGATTGATACTTTCCTTTTTCCTACTTAGTCTGTCACAAACATCTAAAGTTCTCTGATTTTAGTGATTTTATTTCCTAACTATAAAGTTAGTATATCCTCAATTTAAGATACTTAATTCAGAAAAGGATAAATGTGTTTCATTATTTTCATGCAGTGACTATTTCCAGAAAGAAAACAACAACAACAACAAAACTTGGAGACCAAAATCTCCCCTTAAAGACCATTTTATTTATACCCTCTCTTTTGTTCTCTGAAAATGCCTTACCAACACGACATTTCCACTCTACGGGGTTCTGTATATTTATCTAGTTTCCTATTGATTCAACACTCTCTTCACTAAAAATGTAGCTGGGAAACACCCTTATCTTCTCTCAGTTGGGCTTTCTCCTTTGAAGAAAACCTGTTTTATAGACTATTGAGAAAGTAAGAGAGCCTGTCTAAATATCAATGTATTAAACTTGTATTTTATGAGCACCTTTTTCATGCTATTAACCACATGTTACAGCTTCATAACAAATATATCACTAACGGATATGGCTGTATTTCTCTGATGACTTGATGGTTCTGACATCGATAAATGTGCGAAGAGTAAATTCAATATTCTGACATCATTAAATATATGAAAATTAAGATGTTGCCATATGGAAGTAAAACCATGAGCACAAGAAAAATTTCAAGTTGGTTCACTTATCCTAATTTCTCAGCAGAGGTAATAATCTTTTTGCTGCCTCGAAGCCCGAGGCATGCTGGTGGGTGTGAGATTGCTTTGCAATCCAAGTCAAATGTTTGCTATCATAGAAACTTATCATAAATACAGCAATTTCAGACTGAAGTCAATCTCTATAATTAGGAATTGTGTACTAGTTTCTTATTGTTGCTATAATAAACCACCACGAACTTAGTGGTTTATTACATCCTATTTTTTTTCCCTTCTTATATTTGGAGAAGTCAAAAGCTTCAGATCAAGGGGTGCCTTGGTGGTTCAGTAGGTTAAATATCCAGCTTCAGCTTGGGTCTCACAGATTGTGAGTTGAAGCCCACATTGGGTAAGATGGAGCCCCACTTCAGGATTCTCTCTCTCTCTCTCTCTCTCTCTCTCTCTCTCTCTCTCTCTCTGCCCCTAGCTTACTTTCTCTCTCTCAATAATAAATAAATAAATGAATAAATGAATGAATGAATGAATGAATGAATGAATGAATAAATAAATAAATAAATAAATAAATAAATAAATGTTTAAAATTAAGGTGTTAGCAGGGCTTTGTTCCTTCTGGCAATTTCAGGGCAGAACCCATTTTCTTGCATTTTCCAGCTAGTAGAGTTCACCTGCATTTCTTGGCTGGTGGCTCATTTCTCCATCTTCAATGTGCATCACTCCAGCCTCTCCTTCTGACATCACATCTCTTTTTAATCTCTGAAACTGACTCAACTGCCTCCCTTTTATAAGAATTCTATAATTACATTAGAGTCATCCAGATAATCCAGGATAATTTCCTCATCTCAAGGCCCTCAACTTAATCACATCCAGAAAGTCCCTTATGCCCTAATAAAGTCACATATTCACAGGTTCTACTGATTCAGATGAGGACATGTTTGGAAGCTTCTATTCATTTTATTATAACATGGAATGTGCAACTTTTATCACCAGGCCTTTTTAAAACACAAATTAAATATGCAAAATGGAATAAAATTGGACTGAAAAATTCACAACCTAAGCCTAAAATAACTTAAAAGCCTTTACAATTCTAGCATTTTAGATTATTCTTTTCCTTGAACACTGATTAAAAAATATTTACACCACAAATCACAATATGACAATCTATATCACAAAGCATATTAAATTTTACTTTTTCTTGAAGACAAAATATTTTCTGTATAAAAAACAAATCTCTGAAAAATGAGAATATATATGTATCTATATTAAAATTGTTCACTAAATTCAAGCAAATATTGGAAAAGACTGTTTCAAGTCAAATGTCAGAAACATTTTATCACCCTTTCAATCATTGACAAAAATAATAAAAATAAAAGAGCTGAAAATCTATCCCAAATCATGTATAAAATGTGACAACAGAATGTCATAGAGAAATATAAAAAGAAATTCAGGAGATATTTAAATATTAGAGTCAACAAAACATATTTATCTATAGGAATTAGAAGTATGGGGAAAGAAGCATAGAAAAAGATTCCTAGATAGTGCTATTAACCAGAATGAGGAGGTTAAGATGGGAAACAGTTTGACAGACAAAAATGTCTATTTTCTGATGTTCAACTATCTTTGGAATTTCCAGGCTGATATATTCAAGGATATATTCATTTCACTCAGCATCCCGGCTTATCTCTTTGTAGCCATCTATCTCCATCCAGAGGCTGCAGAAGCTAACTTTCTGAAGTAGTCTGTTTTTACCATGTGATGTAAAATAGGTATCTCCAATTAGATGTACTTCTGGATCAGAATGCACAAGAGAGTTGGACAGAGAGACCATCTTTCAGTTGATCGACTCTTCCCCCATCAAGTGTAATTGCGAGGACATTGAGTCCTAAACCAATCTAGTCCCTATCTTCCATGCACCAAAAGATGGGGGTGCAGGTAGGGACAATATTTTGACATGTGGATCACAACTACAGTTGTGCATTCTTTAACTCAACAATTTCTGTCATGGCTTCTGGGTCCTAGCATTGAGCTTGTGCCTCCAGTCCTTCCAAAGATTTTAAAAGCATCTGATTACTGAGTTGAACCCCATTCTGTTAAAAACAGAATGGATAATGTTTCCTGCTAATGGTCCCTAATTAATAAAATTTGGATGGAAGTTACCCTATGAATCTGGATTTTAAAGCAAACAATAAAATGGAGGATACGCATTGGAAATCATTAGAGTATAGACCTTAGTGATGGACAGGAAACTGAATGAGGTTATCCAGTGAATGTCACATAGAAACATTGCAGAGCATTGATGCCATAGCTTCCTATGTCTTATTAAGGCACTGAAGCCAGTCAGAGAAGCTGGCAATGAAAGAGAAAGTATAATATCATGTCTTAAAGAAGATTTCAAATCTGTTTCAACATTTCCTTTTCCGTTATTTTACCAAATTTCCTCTTCATTGTCCCTCAGTGATTTCCAAACTTTCATTATCTCTTGACGTGGTCACCCTATTTCCAGCTTTATTTGCCTATGCTGGGGCCAATGGTAAACCAGTTCAAATATGCATACTCTCTAATCATGAAATTATTCTTTTATTCACTGTTTTGAAATCATTTCTTGTCAAACTGTAAGCCAAGGCATTTTCAGATATTATATTTCTCTTGATTTTAGACAGCTGAGCAATCATGTAGAGATTTACAAAATCAAACTCATTCAGTTCTCTACAAATTCATAACATCTAATATCAAATGTTCATTCAGCGGTGCTTGATAAGCCTTGTGCTGAGGTTACAACTTAGGGTTTTTTCCTGTTGACACACATACACATGCATGCATACGTACACACGTTTACTTTCTTGTCTTTGAAAACAGTGTGTTCATTCTTTCCAAGCTAATCCTTCTTTTTACTTATCATGTTTCTTTACATTTTATCCTAGATTCATTCATTCATTGATTCATTCATTCATTCATTCAAAAGTTTTATTTAAAGACCATAAGCCAGGCAATGGTTCATGGGGTAGGGTATAATCGGAAACTAAATATAGAAACTCTGGTACTGGGCTTCTTAGAACTGCTGTGAATATACAATAACAATCAAGTTAATCCTGTTAGAGAGATTTTCAGGATGCTCTTTTTTGTTTTGTTTGTTTGTTTGTTTGTTTGTTTGTTTGTTTTTGGTCTGGTTGTCAGGGAAGACCTCTTTGATAAGGAAATATTTACAAAGAGAACTGAAGTTAAGCCCTCTTTATGCTGATGGAGTTTTATATTGATTTATAAGAACTTTGAGTTTAAATGTATGTATTTAAAACATACATCTATTTTTTTTTTGTAAACATACATCTATTTCTTATGTGTGATACATATTTCCCTTCTAACTTAGCTTATGGTATGTTGGATATATAATAGTCTTCCAACTATATAGCCTTATTTTATCAAACTTTTATGACTTCTGGACTTCAGAAGAGTGTTCAAATTAATTTTCTAATCAATAATTTAAAAGATTAATTAGTATTTTATTTATTTGTCTGTATTTAGTATTTACATTGTAGTTTTACTATTCCTTTGTTTTTTATGCTTAGAACTTGGATCCACTTGGAATTTGTCATAAAGTATAAAACACTAATCTATATGTATCATAGATAGATAATTAGATGGATAGAACTACAAATGTTTCTACAGTAATCTTTGAATAATCAATTCTTTTCATACTGATTTGAAATGTCATCTTAATTTTAAATGAAATGTCTATGTATATGTAAATCCATTTCAGTCCATTATATATAAATGCCCTACCTTATCCCATTGTACAGTAGGATTATTACTAAATGTTAAGTTAAATAATATTTAAATATAATACATTGTTTTACTAAAGTTCATCAATCTAATGAAAATATAAAGTAGTATATTTATATTGACAACTAACTTGGCTATATAAGCCTTAGATTAGAGATAGGTAGATGGCTCTAATAAAATCTTGTATTAACCAGTAAGTATCAAAAAACCTTCCCCATGACAGATTATTGTTTTTGTAATTTCCAGTTCTTAATATGATTAGGGTTCTTATGACATTTACAGGTATCATAAGGTCCACTGAACATAATGTGAATAATTTACTGCATTTTTTTGAAGTAACATTTCTGCATAAAACTTTTGTTCCGTTTTGGTAAGGCGCTTTAGCATATGCTGGTTAAATTCTGTCTTCTTGTTACAGCCTAAATCTGTTTTCATTCAGGTTGTTTGCTTTCTGCCTCCAAGCTAAAAAAAGATATTTAAAATCTTGGGAGAGATGATTCACACTCTCTTTGGCAGCTAAAGCTACAATCTTTGCCTTTTGCTCACTCCTTGGAATTTGATGAACTAAAAGATTAAGACAGCCATACCACATGTATAAACCAAATGCTTTTAGTTCTCATACTGACAACACAATTGCATGTGGCTTCTCAGAAAAAAAGTCACTCATCTCTGTTGTTAAAATTGTTTTCATAGACCAGAAGTGATGGGAACCTGTCTAAGAACTCTTTCTTTTTTTTTCTTTTTTAAAGTGATGCATAACAGGTTTTTCCTATTGAAGAAAATGATAAAGGTCAATTTTCAGTAGAAACTGTAAAACCTAAAGCACACACAATTTGCTACCTGGATTTTTTAGGATCCCCCACCTAGGACCCATAAAATGTGATAAAATTTGTTTGTCAAGGAAAGTTAAACATGTGTCAAGTAAACACTGTGACATGTATCTATAGATCTTAGAAAAATAATTCCAAAAAGGAAGTAAAATATAGGTAGTTTGGTTTTCATCATATGCAAATTGATTTCAAAATTTACTGAACACTCAGTGTGTAGAAAAAAAAATATTCGTTGATAAGCTCTATGGAGAATGTAGCAAATGGAAATTAGGGTGATACTAAGATTTTAGTAAATGTATCATTTAGTTCACAAACTTTAGGTTTATTATCTTACTGCATGATTAACAGCACTGCCATGTTAAGTGTTACAATGTTATAAATATGAGAAAAAAATCCCAGAGAATTTACATCTGTTTCCCAAGTTTGCCACATGGAGTGAATGAAAAGTTAAAATATAAAGCAAGGGTCTGTACCATTCTGGACCCGTTGTCAAAATAGTATTGCAAAATAATACATTCACAGTCTCTAGAAACAGGAGGTAGAATCCTATTGATATAACATGCAGGTTGATTGGGCTTGGGCAAAGCCCTTAGCCACTTTGGGCTAATAGAAACAGCTTCATGTGTTTTTGAGGTAATACATATAGAATGCATAAGATATCTTGTAACATAAATATACAATGAAATCTAGCTATTTTCATTATTATTATGGTATTCTTACCCACAGAGTTAATAGACCTGAGTTAAGAAGACGTATTGTTGTCCTTAAGGATCTTACAATTTAGGATTTGAAACACATTGTCTAATAACCACAGTACACAATTTCATCTTATGAAATGATAAAGCAAAGATGAATAATATAGAGGAAAGTATTCTACAGAAACTAGGAAAGAGAAATACCAGTTCTATGCTGATAATGAGTCAGAAAGCTCTTGAAAAATCAAGAGATGAGCATTTTGAGATCGAAAAGAAAAGTTGACCAGGTGATAGTGAGGTTGTGATGGAGGAAAGCTTTAGGTATAGGACAAAACTACAGTATAGAAATACTTAAACAAAAATTGTTGAGGAAATGTGTCTTCAGTGGAATCTATGAAAATTCCACCAGTATTTGTAAAATAATCAGTGAAACTCCAGTTTGGAACTATTAATTGGGCCAATATGAGAGGAGCCTCTCTGCCAGTCTGTGCTATGGCAGCGTGGCAGTATGATCATCAGCATTACGTGCTAGATGAAGTGCAATTTGGCATTAAGAATTGCTTCCAGAGTTGATTGCTCTGAGATTTATATTTTATGTCTTTAATGCTTATTTGTTGCCAAATATATGACAGTAGCTAATATTAACATGCTAACACAGCACCCCTTAATTTAACAATATTGTCCTAGACATATGCCACATATTATGGGTAGATTAACACAAATTATTTTCTTTATGAGCTTACAGATGCTTTTGACAAGCATTTTGTAGAAGGAAACTTTTGCCAACTTATTCATATTTGTGGTAAAATTATGTGGCCAATAGAAATCTGAGCTATGAAATACTTTTCAAAAATCACAACTTCATTATTTTCAAGAATTCAGTGGTCTTTTATTCTTGCCCAACTCTCCCTCTAACTAGCTACATGACCTTGCATTTGTTATGCAAGCTCCAGAGATCTTTCTTTTCCAGTATCTCTAAATAAATTCTGGACTAACTGATATCCCTGGTCGTTTGTGGCCAAATCATAATATGATTGTAGTTACAGCAAATACACCTCTGACAGGAATAAGAGAATTAAAAATTAGGATATGTGAATCAGGGAATTGAGAGAAGGGCAATAAACAGGGTATAAATGGATTTCTTTAAAAATAGACATTTTAAGTTTATGGAAAGGCGATAGCATCAAATTTCTTGTATAAAGGTAACAGCAATAACTTTCAATAACTTCCCTCTAAATTAAACTTACACTATCTATTAAGGAAAATTTTTCAAAAATTTTCCAGTTTTATGCCTCCTTGTATCTGATACATGTTATTTAAGCAGTGCTCTCCACACTTGAACATACATGCATACCACCCGGGGATCTTGTGAAAATGAAGATTCTGATTTAGTAGGTTGGCCATGGGACTGAGATTTTTCATTTCTAACAAGCTTTTAGGTGATGCCCATGCTGCTCTCTGAGGATCATATTCCCTCTAGTAAGGTGCTGAAAGACTTCTCAAGATTTCTTCCTTGAATGGCTTTGTGGCTCTCTGAGTGGTGGCTACTATTCATGTTTTCTGAAATTTCTGACTGAAATCCATCTGATCCAGTTGTTTGGGCCCAAAACCCTGGATTCATTCTTTTTCTTAGGTCCAGTGTCCAATATTGTTGGAACCACCCGGACTCATATTCAGAATATGGCCATTTCTGTCTTCTAACAATACTTCAACAACACCATAATGCTACTGTATTGGTCAAAGTCCTTCCAACTTCCTCCTGGAATATTATAATAGCTTCTTAAATTCTTCCATGCACATACCCTTGCCCTCCAAAGTCTATTCTCAAGATGGAATCTTGGGTGACACTTCTGAAATCTAAGTCAAATCATGTCATCCTCTTGCTCATAAGTATCACACAACCCATTTCTTTTCAAATGAAGGTCATTTACCTTACAATGTCCAACAAGGTTGTACATAATCCTGCTTTCCATTACCTCTGTGAATTTATCCTTTGCTATGCCCTCCCTTGCTATAGCCACACTGACCTCTTTGGTATTCCTTGAACATGTTAGGTACGCTTCTCTCTTTTTCTCAATAAAGTCAAGTATGACCACTCAATTAAAAATTGTAACTCACGGTGGTGCTGGGTGGCTCAGTCAGTTAAACATCCAATGTCAGTACTTCAGCTCAGGTCGTCATCTCAGGGTTAGTGAGTTTGAGCCCTACACTCTCTGCTGTCAGCACAGAGCCCACTTGAGAACCACTGTTCCTCACCCCTCTCTCTGCCCCGCCCCCACATACACATATGTGCGTTCGCTCTCTCTCCCTTTCTCTCTCTCTCAAAGATAAATAAACATTTAAAAAAAATTGTAACTCATGTTCCAGGCCACTCCTTAGTCCTCTTACTGTACTCTTCTTCTTTTCACTCTTTGTTCTCTTTCTAAAATGTATATGCATATATCACTTACCACTCTTCACATACTGAATAATCTATCTATTGAGTATGTTCATTGATTTGAAAAAAAAAAATCTGTTCAGCCCAGTAGAATATAAACTACTCAAGGGCAGAAATATTACCTGTTTCCTTTATTCTTTCCTCTGATGATTTAATCTAACCACATCAACAGTGCCTGACACATATTGTATACTCATTAAAGACATGTTGAGGGGGGTGACCAATATATGACTTGGGAACCTAAGCAGGAGAAGTTGCCTTGATATCACTGAGGCAGATGTTAGATACTAGTAGATCGTGAAGAAATAAGAGATGAAGAAATTGAAACAGCTTATGATTAGAAGAAGCAGGCCTGGATGAGAAGCAATATGAAGGAATTAAAACAAGATATGTGTTTTCCTTTTTTTATTTTTTTTTAATTTTTTTCAATGTTTTTATTTATTTTTGGGACAGAGAGAGACAGAGCATGAACGGGGAGGGGCAGAGAGAGAGGGAGACACAGAATCGGAAGCAGACTCCAGGCTCCGAGCCATCAGCCCAGAGCCTGACGCGGGGCTCGAACTCACGGACCGCGAGATCGTGACCTGGCTGAAGTCGGACGCTTAACCGACTGCGCTACCCAGGCGCCCCTGTGTTTTCCTTTTTTTAAAAGAAAGTAAAATATTTGATAATTGTAAATTGAAGAAAACAATCATCAGATACATCAGATATACAGATGGTATCTAATGAAACCATGTTTCAGAGGTTATTTGAGAAAACCAAAGGCTCAAGTAAAGAACCTGCCCTCAAACAGGAACAAAACTTATATTTCTTCAGAAGTAAAATGGGTAGAAATAAATATATATTTATAGATTCAGAATCAGGACTTGGAAAAAATCCAGTTTATTTCACTGTTATTAGTTAATGGAGGTTTTACGATAGGGATAGTGAGAAGGGAAGGAAGAGAGTAGGGTAACTGAGCATGTTAAGGGTTTGCTGCTTAGGGTAGAGAAAAAGGCTAAAAAGTAATGCCTGTTACAAAGATCAGTCGCGCAGAGTTACATGATGATCACTTAGCAAGGTGTGGCTTTCTGCATTGCTGGAATGATGCTGAGTCTGGGTTTGCTTAGCAAGTACAGCAATAGAACAGAAATGGTTCAGGAGATCAAATATTGAGTCCACACTAAATGGAGAGTTGCTAAAGCCGGAGTAAAACTTATCAACTATCTCCAGGACTGGAGTCAAAAATAGAAGGAATAAGCGATTTCACTTAGAGCCTGAGATATTACAGTTTAAAATACCTTGAGTGGATTAATTAAGAGGGACAATATTGTCCAGGTTATGGCCATACATGTGTGTGATTAAAGAGGGTTGGAGGTGAAGAGGAACAAGAGTTAAGAAGAATAAGAAAGCACTGTGAGAATGGTGTTGGTTTATCGTTTATAAGAGAGTCGTTTTATCATGCATCCTGATCTCAGGATAGGTCTATTCTATGACTGTTTTTCCATTTTAAATATCAGTAAGCTTTAATTTATACTCCAATGGTTCCCAGTTTGAATGAAGAACTATTAGATAAACCTATATACAGGATGTATCACTAGAGATAGATGCCAAATTCTTAACGTTTGAGAGTATCAGTGAGTCAACAAACCACAGTAGTGAGGAGGAGTAGGCAGGTAAATAGTGCAAGGGATACAGACATACACACTTCAGATTAGCATAATTTCTTCTTTACATAAATCTTCCTAAAAGTGTGGTGAAAATATTTCTTTGTATTTAATATATGTCCCTCGTAAATCTATCTCAACACTTTATTCAAAACCAAGTAAATCATTCCTAAACCATCCAGGACTTTAAATATGAAAAAGCAGATATAGTGACCACTGTGGTTCTATTTCTTTAAGCTAAGCATCCTCAATTCTGTCCAGTGATTTCCATTTAAATAATTTTTAATTGTTTACTGCCTTGATCATTTTTAAAAGGTTGTGATCAAAAATAAATACA
This sequence comes from Felis catus, assembly GCF_018350175.1. Lineage (NCBI taxonomy): Eukaryota > Metazoa > Chordata > Mammalia > Carnivora > Felidae > Felis > Felis catus. The sequence continues at coordinate 219,324,632 of NC_058368.1, read as the reverse complement.
ATGCTTTGTCTTGTCTGATGAATGAAGACTAAAATGGGTTATAATAGCTTTTACTGAATGTTACGATTCCTACTTACAAAGCTCACATATAAATTCATTTTGGGTGCTCTTTTGGTTTTGATTTGTTTTGTTTTTTGCTGCCATAATACAGTTCTAGTCCACCATTTTATTGGTTTGGCTAACTCTCATAGAGTTAGTTTTGTATCTCCCTAGAGTTTCAGACTCATATAGTTGACTCCTTTTTTGATAGCTCAACTGGACTGTTGACAAAGTATATTAGAAGGGCCCAAATAGAATTCTTTTTTTAACTTTAAAAAATTGATGTATAATTAACATCCAGTGTTACATTAGTTTCTGGTGTACAATATAATGATTTAACAATCCTATACATTATTCATTGCTCATCACTATAAATTTATTCTTAATCCCCTCTGTTTCACCCATCCTCCCACCCACCTGCCCTCTGGTAACCACCAATTTATTCTCTGTATTCAAGAGTCTGCGTTTGTCTCTTTTTTGATTTTTTTGTCCATTTGTTTCTTAACTTCCACACATGAGTGAAATCAAATAAGCATTTGTTTTTCTGTGTCTAACTTATTTCACTTAGCTTTAAATCCCCTAGGTCCATCTATGTTGTTGCAAATGGCAAAATCTCATTCTTTTTTATGGCTGAGTAATATTCCATTGTACGTATGTATACATGTGTAAGCATGTATGTGTATATGTATATATGTGTACGTATGTATGTATATATGTGTACGTATGTATATGTGTTTGTGTGTTACCACATCTTTTTTTATCTATCCATTGACAGACATTTGAGTTGCTTCCATATCTTGGCTATTATAAATAATACTGCTATAAATATAGGGGTACATATATCTTTGAATTTATGCTCTCATTTTCTTTGAGTAAATACCCATTAGTGGAATTACTGGACCATGTGGTAATTTTATTTTTAATTTTTTGAGGAACTTCCATACTGGTTTTCACAGTGGCTGCATTTACATTACTACCACCAGTGCATGAGGGTTTGTTTTTCTTCACATTCTTACCAACACTTGTTATTTCTTGTCGTTTTCATTCTAGACATTCTGATAGGTGTTAGATGATACATCATTGTGGTTTGGGTTAGTATCTCTCTGATTAGTGATGTTGAGAATCTTCTCAAGTGTCTGTTTGCCATCTATCTGTATGTCTCATTTGGAAAAATGTCTATTCAGATCTTCTGCTCATTTTTAATTCTATTTATTTATTTTTTTGGTGGTGTTGTATAAATTCCTTATATATTTTGGATATTAACTTCTTATCAGATATATCATTTGCAAACATCTTTTCCATTCAATAAGTTGGCTTTTAATTTTGTTGATGGTTTCCTTCACTGTGCAAAAAGCTTTTTATTTTGATGTGGTCCCACCCAATAGTTTATTTTGGCTTTTGTTTCCCTTGAATAAAGAGACATATCTCGAAAAATGTTTCTATGGCCAATGTCAAAGAAATCACTGCCTATGTTTTTTTGGCAGTTTTATGGTTTCAGGTCTCATATTTAAGTTTTAGTCCATTTGGAGTTTAATTTTTGTATATGGTATAAAAAAAGTGGTCCAGCTTCATTCTTTTGCATGTAGCTGTTTCGTTTTTCCAGCACCATTTACTGAAGAGACTCTTCTGTCTATTGTATATTCTTGCCACCTTTGTTGTACATTTATTGACCATATAAGAGTGAGCTTATTTTGGGGGTCTCTAATTTGATTCGTTGATCTATGTGTCTATTTTTGTGCCAGTACCATACTGTTTTGATTACCACAGCTTTGTGGTATATCTTGAAATCTGGGATTGTGATACCTCTAGCTTTATTCTTCTTTATCAAGATTGCTTTGACTATTTGGGGTCTTTTGTGGTTCCAAAATAAATCTTAATATATTTGTTCTGGTTTTGTGAAAAATGCTGTTGATTTTTTATATGGGTTGTGTTAAGTCTGTGGATTGCTTTGAGTAGGAATGGAAATTCTAACAATGTTGTTTTTTCCAAATTAAACAGAATTTTTGATCCAACTGAAAAATAAAATCAAAACTCAATTATTTCTCTCTTTCTTCATTGTTACAATCCTTCTTCAAGATGGTATCAGTTCTTGCATATCTTACAACAAATACCATTACCTGTCCCTTATCCTTCCAATTTCTGTGTTTGTCTGTGCTCTAATAGACACAATGTAAAACAACATTTTGGAAAAAAATATATCATTTGTCAGTGGTTTCTACTGTAGTCATGAAAAAATAGAAACTCTTTCTCATGCCTTTTAGTCCCTACATAAAATTGCCTACCTCCCCAACTTTATCACATCCCACTCTTTCTTTTTACTTCACCCTTTTTTGGCCAAAGTTATGTCATATTCATGCGTACTTTACAGTCTTCACACTTTATTCCGCCTAAAATGTACTCTGCTAGATATTCACATCATTGGTTTCAATAAGAATATCAATATTTCAGATAATTATATTATGACCACTGAATCCCAAGTGGCACTTTCACCTCACTATCCATTATAATAGGCCGTTTTATTTTTTTCCTCGCACTTGCTACAATCAAAAATATTTTCTTGTGTGTGTGTGTGTGTGTGTGTGTGTGTGCATGTGTGTGTGTGTGTGTGGGGGGGGTTATTAGACTCTGCCTTCTGGCCAGAATAAAAGCCCCATAAAACCAGGATATTATCTTTATTGTTAATCTGTATTCCCAGTATCTACAATGTGTCTGGGATGAAGTAGCTGTTTTAGTCAATATTTAGGAGAATATGCATTATTTTTACATAGAGAGAATGCCTGAAACATTCAAAGTTTCTGACAATTGCAGAACTCTGGTAGAAGATTACCATTTTTTATCATGTTTCTTTAAAAGAAAGTGGAAAACAAGTTGGATTTCCCCCTGATATTTAGTGGAAGTGGGATTAAGTAACCTAGCATAAATAACAAATCTGCTTCTTAGTATTCGAAATGGATTTATAACTCATTTAAATCTTTGTAGGTTTATGAGAAAAGCACAAATATGAGATTTATGAAGAGGTTTTCCTATTAAAATCAACAAGGATTAGAGATAGCAGTATTCTAAAGAGCTTAGGTAGGACATGGTTTTGGGATTTCTCCACTTGGAAGACCTCTGAGCATTCCTTAATATATTTGATCAGGGATCAAGAATTAAGTAGATATGTTACACAAAGATTGACCCAAGTCTTTTACCATGGACTAAATAGCTCAGTAATTATATTAATGGAACCTAACATCCTATAGTAATTAAATTTAGTATACATATTTATATTTTCTTATTTATATGATTCTTAAAAGTTTATCTTTGCCAAACCTATTTAATTACCCTGTTTTTTTCTTTTTCTGCTTCTTGTTCATTTGTATATCAGGTGTGTGGAATCAGGTTAATCATATTTGGTTCATAGCACAATCATCATCAACATGTGGAAGCACGTTTTTCTTCTGTTATTGCTGTTATCTGTGTAAAAGTTCTTTTTTTTTAAATAATGTTTATTTTTAGAGAGATAGAGAAACATAATGTGAACAGGGGAGGAGCAGAGAGAGAGACACAGAATCTGAGGCAGGCTCCAGGCTCTGAGCTGTCAGCACAGAGCCCTATGCAGGGCTTGAATCACAAACTGTGAGATCATGACCTGAGCCTAAATTGCACACTTAACCGACTGAGCCACCCACACGTGTCCCTGTGTAAGAGTTCTATAGTTGATAATGCCTTTTATTTTACCAGTGGATATCTTGAAACATTTTTATAAAGCCTTTCCTGTGTATGTGTATGCACATATGTACGTATGCGTATGTGTGTACATGCGTTAGAAATAAGTAAAATGTTCTCTTCCTTTGAAAATTATTATTAATCTCTCATCTTTATTATCCAAAATTGATCAATGATATTAGGAAACTCAGTATGTATATATAAGGGATGAGAAATCACAGACAGGATTATGAAAGCAGGATTTCTAAGTTTCTTCATTATATTGCAGTTGAGTCTGTCAAATCAAGAAAAATCTTTCTTCCTTTTCCCTTCCTTTCTTCTTTTCTCCCTCACTTTCTTTTTTTCCCTTTTTCTCTTTCTTTTCTCCCCTCTTCCCTTCCTATTTTATTGAGCTATAACTGATATAACACATTGTGTAAGTTTAAGGTACACGAACTGTTGATTTGATACATTTATATATTACAATATGGTTACTATCATGGTATTAGCTAACATCTCTATCAGGTCACATAATTATAATCTCTTCTTTGTGGTGAGAACAATTAAGTCTTTTAGCAGCCTTGTAGTTTATAATACAGTATTATTGACTATAATCACTATTCTGTGCATTAGTTCTCCAGATTTTATTTATCTACTAGTTGCAAATTTACACTTTTAAACATCTCCTCAATTCCCCCACCCCGTAGCCATTCTACTCTGTTTTTACAAACTTTTTTTTCCTTCAGATTCCACATGTGAGATCACACAGGATTTACTCTTTGTCTGTCTAACTTTTCTTACTTAGCCTACTGCCCTCAAGGTCCATCCATGTTGTAAATGGCAAGATGTCCATCTTTCTCTTAGCTCAATAATACTCCATTTTATATATACTTACCATGTCTTCTTTATTCATTTATTCATTGATGAACATTTAGGTTTTTTTCACAATTGGGCTAGTATGAATGATGCTTCAGGTAAACATGGGAGTGCAGATATATTTTCAATAACCTATTCTAATTTCCTTTGGAAAGATACTTGGAAGTGGGATTGTTGGATCATATGGTAGTTCTAGTTTTTTGTTTTGTTTTGTTTTGTTTTGTTTTTTAGGAATCATCATACTGTGTTCCATAGTGGTTGAACCAATTTACATTCTCACCAACAGTCCACAAGGGCTCCCTTTGCTCCACACTGTACCAACAACACTTATTAGGTCTTTTCTTCTTGATGATAACCATTCTAACAGATGTAAGACAATATCCAATTGCGTTTTTGTCTAGCTCATTGATACCTTAATGTTCCACCTTTATTCAGCTATTTAGCCCTTTCTACTAGGGTTACATCACTTCTGCAACAAATTACTACACACTTAGTGATTAAAGGAATGCAAATTATCTTAGAGTATGTAGTTTAGAGAGTCTAACAATATCTCATTTGATTAAAGTCAAGGTGCCTTCACAGCTGTATTCCTTTCTGGAGTCTCTAAGGAAGAATCTGTTTTCTCTTCCTTCTTTCAGTTTCCAGAGGCCACTTACATTATTTGGCTAATGATCATCTTTAATCTTCAAAGCCAGCAAAAGTGGATAGAATCATTAGAATCACTGTTTTTCTCTGACCTCTTACATTGTAACATCTTTCTCTCTGACTTTCTTTTCTGCTTTCCTCTTCCACTTAAGGACCGTTGCAATTATAATTATACCACCAGATAATCCAGTATAATCTCTCCATTTCAAGGTATGTTCTCTTAACCACATATTGCAAGGTTTCTATAGCCATTTGAAATAGCACATTCAAATGTGCATGAGACTGCGGCATGGAGATCTTTTGAGGGTATTTACCACATCCAATCAGTGAAAGTTTTATTTCAGATATTTACTATTTTGGTCTGAGAATTTTCACTTGTATTTGTATTATTTTATTAATTTTAGCAATCTCTGCTGCAACTTCCTATATTTTCATTTATTATAGGCATATTTTCCTTTTTATTGATAATCAGAGTTTTGATTGCTTTAAAATTTTTATCTGTGAATTCCAATACCTGTGGTTAATCTCTGTATGCTGTGCCTTTCCATTTTAGGGATGATTATGTTTGCTACTTCTTCATATGTTGGGTAATTTTAAAATGATTCCTGGACATTTTGAATGGTACATTTTTAGAGACTCTGGATTTTGTTATATTTCTCCAAACAATATTGATTTTTTTATGTATTGGTTTTATTTTGGCTGAAAATTAACTTGATTGTACTTAAACAATAATCTTTGTCTACTGGACAAAAACTCAAAATTCAGTACAGTGATTTTAACCTCTGTTATGTCACTTAAGAGTGTGCTCTGTGCATGTGGTACATGGGTCAAACAATGATATGAGCATACATTATATACATAATTTGCCATTTCTCCCCTCTTGTTTGTTAACTTTTTAGGGTTCCTCCATCACTTTAAAGCAGAGTTGTTTGTCCCAAATTCTATTCTCTGGTTTTTCAAGGCAAAATTACTGCAGTTTTTCTGTGAGAGTTTTATTTGCCTCTTAGGCTGAATGATCAAGTGAACAGATACCTTATTCAGGGCCATTCCCTTCTTCAAAGTGTCATTCCTTCTTCCAAATGTTTACTCTCCATCTGTTAAAATCTCCAAGTCTCCCTCCCTCCTTCTATGCCTCATCCCTCTTCCTCCTCCTCTTCCTTCCTCCTCCTACTTCCCCCACCCCTCCTCCTCCTCTTCATCTTCTTCTCTTATTTTGTCTGTTGGTGTTTGTAATATCCTGCACAGGATATATAGTTCTTCAGGAAGGTTGGTATAAGAGTAAACTTTTAAAAAAAGTGTCTAAGAAATGTTGGAAGTTTGTCTTTATACATTTTATGCTCAGAGTTTGCATTTTTCTTATTTTCAAGTTAATTCCCATTGAAATTTAAAAGAGTTTGCAAGGAAGCATCTTTTCTGCTCAAAGCCTAACTGAAAATAGATTTTCATTTCATAATATGTTGAAACATTTTTAAAGACATCATCAAACAGAGACTGTAATGGCTCAATTCATGTCTGATGTTCTTTTTGTTAGATACTAATCCTGGTATAAATAGAATCTACTTTACTCACTCATTTATTTATTCATTCATTCACTTAACTAATATTTATTCAGCTCCATGTGCAACATATTTTTTGAGTGATGAAAATATAAAAGTGACCAACAAATGGCATAGCCACTATAGCTTAAAAGAAAAGAATAATGTTCAATGGATTTGACACACACACACACACACACACACACACACACACACACACACATTTCCAATAGGATAAAAGATATGAAGCAGAGGGCCATGCTTATAAGAAAACATATATTAGATTGAAATAATTTATGTATGGAGGCTAGGGTAGGCTTTCCTGAGGAAGTCACTATTGAACTAAGGTTTGACAAAAAGTAAGATTCAGTTAAACAAAGATTGGATACAGTGGACGAGTACAGAGAGAAAATTTCAGGCAAGCAAAATAGCTTGGAGTGTTCAAGATGGAATTGAAAGAGGTCAGAATAGGTGGAGCAGAGAGCATGAGAGTATAATGCAGAGAGAGAGTATAATGTTAAATGACACTTAGGAGGTAGATGGAGATCAGATGATCCAGGTTCTGTGGGCCAAGCTATATCTTGGTCTTTGTCCTTAGAGCAAAGAATATCAACATAGTCCTCGTTGTTAGCTTTCACAACATTCACAGGCTGACAGTATGTTTTTCTTGTGTTTTCAGATAATTAAGAATAAGTCCTTCATATAATCATATCTATATTCCAACTCACAGGAATATTACTATCATGAACAATAAAATAGAAAAAAGAATATAAAATTCTGCCTGGAAAACAAAACAGAGGAAAATATGTGAGCATGTGTTTTATTTAGTAAATTATATTTATTTATTAATATTCATGGAAGGATGGCTAATAGTTTGCTGGAGTATTCTACATATACAATGTCTGTGTAAAAAATTGTATTTAAAGCATCCTGATTAAACACATGTCTGAGCATAATTATAGCATATCTAGAAGAAACTGAGTGACTGCAATATTTTTCAAAATCACAGTTTATGAACTCACTGGGGCATGGTCATGTCTTTTTCAATCTTGTAAGAAATATAAATTATGCTCATCGTTTTAGTGGGGTCTCAGAGGGGTAATCACATAGTTATACATGAGCAAACTTGAACCTATTACAAACAGTATTTAGCAGTGTATCCATTATTTCTGAAATGCTAGCTTATATACATAAAAATTACCAATATTCATATTTAAGGAAAATCAATAGAATTTATGATTAATGTAGTCTAATACCTCAAACTCATCCAGATACTTCTCTTAAGTCTGAGGGAAATGTGTACCATTGATAAGTATCAGACCAAATCCAGCTGTATTTAATCCCATTTCAATCTATCATCAAGAAAATATTGACTATTTTTTTCCTCAGTCATGCAGCTGTCAACTATCCAACTATGGTCTAGATTTACATTATAGTTTTATTTCCTACCTATTCATTTTCATCTAAAACACTTGTTCCATGAAACAGCTTTTGCTATCTGAAAAAGGAAAGCAGGATGTGTGGTCTCATCAAATCTGCCATGAACGTTCGTGGGCACAACAAATAATATTTGCTAAATCCAAGGGAATACATTTCTACCTGAAGAAGTGGCAAAATTACTATACATTCATGTGTGTGATTAATGTAATGCTTACTATTCCAGTGAAAAGATTTTCATCGTGTGCCAGTAGTTATAAGAATCCTCCCCCCACCCCAGGAACCTATCACAAGTTCAAATACCTGCAAAGCTTGTGTGTTCACTTGGAAAGTAGGCCAAGTTACAAAAGCCCCTGAATGGTTGCATAGTCTTTAAGGAAAATTTAAAGAGGCTTTGTAAGCAGTAGCAGAAAGGACATATCCATGAGAATAAAGAAGAATGTAGTGAAAATTAAATCCAAATATAATGGTTCAACAAAATAAATTAAAAAAAAGTATTTTTCTCATAAAACATTTCTTGGCGACTGGTCATGTTGATGGGACCACTCTCTTCTATGTTGTTTTGAAGGAATCCTAACTCCTTCTGTCTCATAGCTCAACCATCCTATAGGATATCAATTTTAATTGGAGCCAGTCATTGCATAAGGAAAGAGATCATAGAAGAGGCATATGGACTTCTTAAAAGCCTGGCTTCGGAGATACCAAATCAGTTCCATTCACTTTCTATTGGTAAGAACCAATCATATGAATACCCCATAACTGTGAGGAAACTGGAAAATATAGTCTTGTCTAAGTATTGATTTCAAAGCACAGTTCTATATTATGGGGAGGAGAAAAGATTTTGGTAGATAGCTTATCTCTGGCACAGAGAAATGTTTCTATTCAATTGTTCTGCATATAAGAGGGTATTATGTTTGTTTGTTTATTGGATTTGCTTTTTTTCCTGGCCAACTAGGTATGTGTGAAGCTCTCAAAGGCTAAGTAATGTATGCTAGTAATTATAGTTTGGAATAAACCTATAAGAAACAAAAGCCAACACATAGAGCTCAGATTGCTAAACAAAGGAAGAAATTATAACACAATATCCCACATCAACCTAGAAAAAATAAAGCATGGATTTTTGTGAATAAGGTTATTTGGTATTAGGGTTTGAGATTAATGTAGCATTTCCAATAATGATATAATTAAATATTTTTATTACTTTACTACATTTTTATAAAGGCTCATTATTTTACTATGTAAATATGAATACTGCTCTATATTTTCCATATTCTGGGAAATTTCAGTAAAAAGAAATATGCCCCAAGCAATTATACATGAAATTAATTATCTTCAGAAAGTAAATGCAAAATCTAGTTTAACATAGTTGCCACAGAGTATAACTAACTAAAATAGTTTTATTTTTAAAAGTTTTTTTAATGTGTTGTGATTTTTGAGAGAGACAGAGCACAAACAGAGGAAGGGCAGAGACAGAGAGGGAGACACAGAATCCGAAGCAGGCTCCAAGCTCTGAGCCGTTAGCACAGAGCCTGATGTAGGACTCGGACCCAGAGACCTGTGAGATCATGACCTGAGCCAGTCAGATGCTTAACCAACTGAGCCACCCGGTGCCCCCAAATAGTTTTAAAATTAGAAATGCTTTGTAATGTCCTCTGCCCTACTCTTCTAATCTTATTTCCACCAGCAAAAATAGTGAGTAAATTCATAGATTATTTCGAACAATAAACACCTTTATTCCATGAGCTAAGAGACGGAGGAGGGTTTGTTTGCATCTCTGGACTCGGGTTTTCCTCACATAGAACTCTAGTCACATGCACAAAGCCATCTGCTCAGCCACACCAGTCAGGCTTCAATACCTAAAGCTTTTCTTGCTACTCTTAGTCATCCAGAAAGTCAACGATCTTGGTTATCTTTTTCCTTTCACCATATTTTTTTCTTGGATTTTATTTTACCTCTCTTTGTTTAAAGTTTCACCTTACTCAAATGTAATACCTTTCTAATGACCTAAAGGCAGTGTTCAGAGAGACTCTTTTATCTGCAGGTACAGTGCAGGTACAGTGTGCTGTTGATGAGCACAATGAAGATCTTTATGAAATGACTTGTAAATTATGTCCATGGTCCCAGTTTTGTGAGTATGTTTTTGGAACCCCCAGATCCCTGCTCCAGGGCAGGCTCAGAACATAGTGCTTTAATACATCACTGCCATGGACTGTCGACATGAAGGAAGGACCCAACTTATATTTTCGGGAGGGCATCGCAGCACATACCTTAATTGCTTGTGGTGGAGACTTCTCTTGTGTCCTTCTTGTGGTGCTTGGAAGATGTCCACTGCTCAGTTCTAGATGAAAAGAAAAATTTGAGGGGTGCCTGTGTGGCTCAGCTGGTTAAGCAGCCAAGCCATGATTTTGGCTCAGGTCATGATCTCATGGTTCATGAGATCAAGCCCCATGTCAGGCTCTGTGCTGACAGTGCACAGCCTGCTTAGGACTCTCTTTCTCTGCCCCTCCCTGCTCATGTGCGCCCTCTCTTGTCTGTCTCAAAGTTAATAAGCATTTAAAAAAATTAAACAAACAACAATTTGACTAACAATGACAGCTATTTTTACTGTCATGTGTCTACCATCTTGCACTCACCTAGAATAAACCTAAAAGTTCATGGAGACATTTATGTTTTCCTATAAAATTTTATTTCAGGGTTTTATAGTCTGCAAATATCGTATTGGTAGATTGAAGGGTAAGTGTTGTTTTAAAGGATAAATGAGAAAGATGGAAATCATAGAGTACTACATGTTCATTAATTATCACTTTATGGCACTAAATGGAACATAGATTTATATATAAATTTAACCATTTTTAATGATATTTTACCCTTCTGTATAAACCAAAGGAGGCTGTGGCTGCTATTTCTTATTCAAAGTCCTGTACATGTTAGTGATGAAAATGTGATCAATCCAATAGCCTAAGTTCAAAACTGAGTTCTTCAACTTATTTGTTGTATGTTCTTGTGTAAATTACTTTTCTTCTCTTTTTTCTCTGTTTCCCTATCTATAAATGCAGGTAATAATAACAATAGCACATAACTCTTGGTTCAAGTGAAGATTGAATATATTCATACATATAAGAAACCCAGAAGTATGCAAAGAACATAATAAACTTTATATGTTATTATTGTTGCTTTGGCTAATAGTTTTATTAAAGTCAAAGCTATACGAGGAAGTTTTACATCTGCTTAAACAACAAAAATATAAAACCAGTGAATATTTATAAAAATAGACATTAACCATATGTAGTAATGAAAATATTCTCCCGATTTATTAAAAAAAATAACACATTGCCAGTGGAAGTATAAAAGTCTACCACTTTCCATCTTGAAAATATTCAAAAAAGTAGCACAATAAAGGCATATGTGGAATTAGTGCAACATATCCAACAATAAGGTGAAGGACAAATGATCTCTTTAAATAAAATGCAAAACACACATTTTATAGATGGTAACATGTAAGTAGGTATAAGACAGTCTATTAATCAGTCTCTGAGATTTCACATGTAACTAACATTTGCTTACTTCTTCCATATTCTAACATTCAGCACTATCAGGTTTTGGTTATAGGAACTTAAGCAAGAAACTTTCATTTAGAGATGATTTTCCTACAGTTAAGTAGACATTTCCATAACCTTTTATTATTTCAATGCTAAATGTGTGTAAGAGTCCCAGGATCAATAGGCCTCTGAGGACAGAAGCCACCATTAAAGACAGCAAATAAAATGAGTAGAAGCAAAGAAACTCAGATGAAATAAGCAAGTGTAAAAAGAGTTGGAAATTTATCTTAAAAGGTAATATTCTGAGAAGGGAATCAAACATAAGATGCTATAAAAAGGGAAACTCAGAAAATTAAAGGAACTAAGGAATTTAAAAGTAATATAAATTTTAAAAAATCAAAATTTCAATATAAGGTAGAAAAGTAAACAGGTAAAGAAATTCCCTTCTAAGTAAAAAACAACCAGAGGACAGTAGTAGAGAAAGTATAAAGAAATTGAGAATACAGGAATTCAAACATACACCTGACTGAAATTTTATAAAGAATATTTCAAAAGTTAAAATTGAAAGTTGTCACAGAAATAAGGTAAAAATTATCCTCAGCATTAACTTGAATGAATGAATATATATACTCAGCATATAGATGAACAAAATGTCTCCTTATGGCATGTAATTGTTAAAAGAGAGAGATAGAGACAGAGAGAGATGACAGAGAAAGAGAGAAAGAGAGAAAGAGAGAGAGAGATGAAAAGCTTTAACAATGAGGGGGGAAAAAGGTGTTGATCACAAAAATTTTTGCATGTAAGAATCCTAACAGCAACAATGGGAGCTAGAAGGAAATAAACAAATGTGTCAAAATTTTGAGGCACAATTAATTTCAATCTCGAGTTATGTACCTACATGAAATAATTCATCAATTTTGAAAGTAGAATAAAGACATTTTTACATAAGCAAGTCTCCAAAAATTTCATATCTGTGACCTCTTTGTTAGGTTGGTGACTTCCACAAAAATCAGTGTTTACACCTAGGAAAAGGAAAATGTGTAATGTTGAAAAGGGAGCATTTGACAAAGGCAAATGATAAGGAGACTCCTCAGAATGGAGATTAAAGGAAATAGCAAGAGAACTGGGGCATCTTGGCATGCATAATTGGTCCAGAGCTGAGCAAGAAAACAAAAGATTTCACAGGAGGGGGAAGAAAGTGCACATAGTAAACAGGATAATGGAGAGGGTTTTTAGTTTAGGACACTATAGTGAGAGGCTCTTTGAAGGGAACAGTGTGAAAAATTAACAATAGGTACATGAAGAAGTGAACATAAATAAGAGGTGATTGATTCCAGAGAAAATGAAAAAGTTGTAGGACTAACGAAAATGTAAATGTATGCATGGTGAGTTACTTGAACTCAAAGTAAATGATATGTTCATGGCCATAATATCTTATATGCTAAATATCAATTTGACCAAAAATTATGATGTAACTGTATTGGGTAGAAGCAGGAGAGGGAAAGCAGTGAGATCTAGTAATGTATGTGAACTGATTAAACCATAATAAGTCAAGAGATCACATTCGCCAACATTAAACAAAATAGCAAGATAAGAATTACCATTAAAAAGTGGAGGTAAATACAAGATGAAACAAATATAATAATCAAGGCTTAAGTGTTTGATTTCACTAACATTGAATTAGAATTTGTTTATTTTTTTATTTTTATTTTTTTACCTTTTAAACTTGATGCATGGTTTAGTTAAAAAAAATATCTAATTTTTTTTTACTTTCTCCTTGGTAATTGGCTTAAAGAAAAGCAGACCTTCCATTTCTCGATAGTTCCAAGCCGAGCACTGTCAAACTTGCTTTCTATTCTGGGTCTTAGTTAATTATCCCCTCTATGGGATGTGGAATAAGTGAACACTAGCAGCTTCTCCAAATGTGGCTAAGAAACCATGCAGAGAGTCATTGCCTTGACAGGAGGGATAAAGAACGAAGGCAAATCACTTCCAAGTTGTCGGGGACCTGAATTAGAACTGGAACAGATTTTTAAAGTATGAGCCAAGGAGCTTTGTGGATTTCTAGCTTGGGGTTGACAGATCAGAGTGGTCAGTTCCCATTTATTTCCATCAGTGTTTATTGCTTATGGCCAGAAGAGAAAAAAGAAAGAAAATATCAAATAATTGATTGAAAATTGTCTAAAATATATTTCAAAGTTTATACAGATAACAGATGTCAGCAAACTATAACCTGTCAGCCAAATCTCGCCCACTGGTCATTTATGTATGGCCATTTACATTTTCAAATGGTTGAAAAAAATGCAGAAGAAGAGTATTTCATAATACAAGAAAATTATTTGAAATTCAAACTTCAGTATCCATAAAGTTTTATTGGAACATAGGCATTTCCAATCATTTTCATATTGTCTCTGGCTACTCTTGCATCCAACACACGCTCGAGCAGTTGCCAGGGAGACCGTAAGGCCCCAAAGCCTAAAACAGCAACTATCTGCCCCTCTACAAAAGAAGTATGCTGACCCCTGCACTGTAAGAACATGCATCTCACTGAGATATATAACCTCTTAATCTCTTCCACACATATTTCACAAGAGGAATCTGAGCACTATTGATCTACAGTGAAGTTACTGAATGAGTTCTGAAAATAAGTTGCAACAAGCCTTAAATCTTAGTTTCAATACTCACTGTCATTTGATAAGTCTAATTGACAATGTGAAAGCTCACCCAGAACAGACAGTTAGTTAGATATCTTAGTTAGATACCTTAGATTTTGGAGATGGTTAAGGCTTTACTTTTTCTGGACAAATTCAGCTGCCCAGGAACTAGAGATCTGTGTGAGCTGGCAGGCTCAGAGTGTTTTGGTGGACTATGGAAAGACTCAGGCAAGAAGAGGAACACCTTGAGAAGCAAGGTTATAAAAACAACCACTTTGTTGGGTGGATGTCCTGGGTAATTGGTCAATGGGCCATTCGTACATACTAGCTTCTTCCAAATGGAGGAAGTGACTATTCAATTGGTGATTAAAAATAAGCAAACAGGAATTGAACTGAGGAAGGATCCCATGAAAGATGTGGGCCTTAGAGACTCTGAACTTCTCTGTTACTTTCATGCAGTCATTTGAAAGATGGCCAAGGAGTCAAATAATCCAAATTGAAGCAACACTGTGACAAAGTGCTCTTCCAGAGGAGCAAGGCTCATGTTGAAGTATAAAATGGCTATTTTAGTTGTCTTATGTTCAATAATGCTGAGTGGCCCTGATAAAGATCCTTTCAGATTATCATAACCTCTCAGTGGGATCATTTTTCATCTTTAAAAAAATGTATTAGTTATTCCCAACTCAAGCCAGCATCTCCTTCTTCTTCGTAGACATGAAAGAAAAGCGAGGAGACAACCCACCAGGAGAGCTTCACAGTTGTGCAGAAACTGGACATGCACAAAAAGAGAAGTCAACATAGTAGAGGATGACTGTTTATCAACTGTTGCTGGAAGCCTCAATGAACAGTCTATATAATCTGCTTCCTCTGACAAACATCTGTTGGATGTCTCAAAACTAAGTCCTTCCTCATTAAACCACAGGTCATGTCTAGTATAGGATGCCTCATGTGAAGTAACTACACAACTAACATTGCCTTCAGCTGTCTAGCACACAGATCCCAGGCACTAACTCCCTACCCCCTCACCCCCCTGCATCCAATAGTTGTAAATCTGGAGACCATGCCACCCGGAAAACAAAACTTCATAAGGGAAGGGTATGGTGTTTGCTAGGAAGACAAACACACATGCGTACATACACATATTAGTTTGTTTATTCATCCAGCAGATGTTTTTTGAGTACCACTAGGTAACAGATACCATAAGAATTTCAAAGTGGAGGCACATCTAGTGGGTACAATTAATTAAAGAGGTGTTATCGACTCAGATAAAGAGGAAAGCATTTTGGCATCTCTTCTGTTGTGATCTCGGCTGTCAGTTCTGTAACCACATTTCCTGATTGTAACTATACAAATCCTGAAGTAAGAGGAATTGGAATTCCAGAGGAAAAAATATAGCAAAATTAAAATAGTTAAATTTAAAATTTCTCAATATATGAAGACCAAGATTTCAATAAATACATTTATATAGAACCATGAGCAGAAATTTATTGTGAAGAGATTTTGAAAATATCCCTCAGCAGGCAAAAAGAAGATGTATTTCATATTTGCAGGATGAAGAAAGTTAATATGCTCATAAAATTACAGTGATTATTTTCTTCAGAATTTCTGTATGCTGGTTTATTCTACATTACTCTGATATATAAAGGCCTGAGTTGTTTTATAGATGTCTAACATCATATTATATTTCTATCAGAAGCTCTGTGAGTTTCAAACATTTTTACATACATCTATATATATCAATATACAGTTCCATTAACACTCACAACTTCATTGTAGTTTGCTCCTATACTCATTTTAAAGCAAGCTCACTCTTACTTTTTAATTTTAACTAAAATGTATCGGACATAAATATTGTGATGCCTGAGTTTTAAGGTTTTCATTTACTTAAATCATGTTGATTATTTTCTTAATTTTAACTTTTAAGGTCTTTTAGTTTTTTGATGTGGACTATAAAGTCAAAATTATTTTTCCTCTCCTAAAGTGATTTTTTCTCTTAAAAGATAAGTTTATCATATTCGTCATTTATGTTTCTGCATATTTTCTGTGTATTTCTCTTGTTATTAAATATTACTTTTGCCTTTTACAATTTAAGAGCTATAAATTCTGCTTTCTAATAAAAGGGATGGTATATATAAATAATAGTTACATATATTTTTAACTTTGCATGTCCCGAAGGAAACATTAACAACTGACATTCTTAAATAAAATAGGAAAACATTCCATATTCTTCCTACCCCTCTTCTCAAACCCTTTGAAAATCATTTTCTCTCAATCTTTTTCTCTCTCCTTGGAGTGGGGGGAAGAGTCTTAATCTTTACTTTTAGTCTGTAAAGATTAAATGCTTCTTTTTATTGTTTTTTTTTCTTTTTTGAAGCCATAATATTATAAATTATTTAGAATTGATTATATTTCTGGGGCTCCTGGGTGGCTTATCCAGTTAAGCTTCCGGCTTCAGCTCAGGTCATGATCTCATGGTTTGAGCCCCACGATGGACTCTGGGCTGACAGCTCAGAGCCTGGAGCCCGCTTTGGGATTCTGTGTCTCCCTCTCTCTCTGCCCATCCCCTCCTCCTACTCTGTCTCTCTCTCTCAAAAAGAAACATTAAAAAAATTATAGATTGATTTCATTTCTAAATTCACTGACTTCTCTAAATTGCTTTGCCATTTATGTTTCCATTATTGAGATGTACTTTTCTGTTGGGTGGCTTAACTCTTCAATTGACTTTTTAGTAATCAAAGGCACAGTATTCCTTAAATCCCTTTAAATTTTGTTTCTATTTGCTCAATCATGAATAATAACTTATCTTAGTATAGAATTCATCTCAATCTTTCCTTCTTCAGAAATCTACAGACCCTGTTCCTTTGACTTCTGCATCTAATACTCCCAAGGAGAAAGACAAGGATGGTGTGACTTTGTGTTTTTTGTTTGCTGTTGTTTTTCTGTTTTGTTTTGTTGCTTTTTAGGTGACCAGATTCATCTGAAATGGTCTCTGGATTTTGTTTGTTTGTTTGTTTGTTTCTGTATTTTTAAAGTTTCTTTCTAAACTTTAAGTTTGGCAACTTTACCAAGTTTATCTATCTATCTATTATCTATCCATCTGCCTATCTGATCTATCATCTACCTACAGTTTTTCTCTTTCCTTTTTGCCTTTCTCGGAATAATTTTTTTTTTAATGTTTATTTATTATTTTGAGAGAGAGACAGAATGCAAGAGGCAGAGAGAAGGAGACACAGAATCAGAAGCAGGCTCCAGGCTCTGAGCTGTTAGCACAGGGCCTGATGCTGGGCTTGAACTCATGGACTGCGAGATCATGTCCTGAGCCAAAGACCGATGCTTAACTGACTGAGACATTTAAACTCATGGTCATTCAAATCAGGAAAGGCTGATAAAATTTGGATTTGCTGTTTTTGTTGTTAGCAATTCTCTTGATCAGGTACACCAACAATCTCTATATTTTCCTTTGGTTATGTTCCTAAATTATAATTTTGTTTTATGCTTCTAAATAATTTGTATTTTTCCCCTCAAACATTGGTGAGATGTTTTCCTCAAACAGGTTCCCAATTTCTGTGATTTGTTTTGGTGATTTAATTCTGCTCCCTGCTGTTCTTGATCATATTTCCAAACAGTACAATAGCATCCCCACCTTAATTCCTCTCATAAATTCTCTTTTCATTGCATTCTATTACTTTATCACTCCTTGTTTTTAAGAATACACTTTTTTCTTGGAGAATTCCTGAGAGAATGACTCATTTTAGTCTGCAATTTCATTTTATTCCTGTTGTAATGCATCCAAGACATGTTATTCATCTCTCCACTGTCTGACATTTCCTGTTTCCCATTTTTCTTTGCTGCATTTGAAAAGGAACTATTGGAGATTGACTTTTGTTGCTGTGTTTTTCCTTCAGTTTACTTATCTTGGAGGACATGTGGTTCTATCTGTGGCTAATCTTTTATCTAAAATATTGTTATTGGACTTGCATTTTTTTCTTCTTGTTTATGTGGGTAATTTTGGATATTTCTTATAGAAATTATAAGTGGGTAATCTCTGTGTTGATATTTTGTATATTGCATTTGGTACTTGGAAGGTCTAGAATTGGAGGGAAGAGAGGAAATTTGGGTTAAATGAAAACCAATACACTGGGTAACTGTCTTGTAGAATGATTGTCTCTGTGTTTCTCTAAATTTCATGAAATTTTATACTATACCAAGTATGGAAACTCTTTGATTATGATGTAACCTTCATTAACATTTTTTTCCACAGAATTTAGTTCTCACAAGGCTTGTGTCCTTATTTAGAAGTTCTTGTGTCCTTGATCTCTGTCAGCTTGCATGGTACCGTCGATGTGAACATCAGCAGAGTCCTAAGCCCTATTTTTCCTTTAAAAAAACAGGAAAAAAAAACTATATTGGGGCACCTGGGTGGCTCAGTTGGTTAAGCATCCAACTCTTGGTTTCTGCTCAGGCCATGATCTCATGGTTTCATGAGTTCAAGCCCCACATCAGTCTCCATGCTGACAGTGCAGAGCCTGCTTGGGATTCTCTGTCTCCCTCTCTCTTCCCCTCCCCCATTCCCAAAGTATCCATCTCTTTCAAAATAAATTTAAAAAAACAAAAGAAAATTATCAAACAAAAAAAATTAAAAAAACAATATGGAATGAATTTCAAGACAAAGAAGAAGCTAAATACCAGTCACGGTTTACTGATTTTCCCAGTTATTCTATTTTCAATAAAATATCACTCAACTTATAGACATGGAAATATTTTCATCTTTCTGTTTCAGAGAAACATCTTTCTTCCTACACTAGGTTCAATATAATATGAAATAACAATGTTAAATGGAAACAGAACAGAAAGTTATTTTCTCTAACTAGACATGTACTTCAAAGTAGGGAAATTATTCTTGTCTTTTCATGATATTACCTGGTTTAGAAATGATCAAACATGCTTTCTAATCATACATTGATCACTTTTTTAGTTATAGTTTCACTAGTCATACACTCTTTATTATATGGTATTAATATAAAGGGTAAGTGCCTGGGGGGCTCAGTCAGTTAAGCATCCAACTCTTGATTTCAGCTCAGGTCATGATCCCACTGTGGTGAGATCGAGCCCTGCATCAGGCCCTGCACTGTGCGTGGAATCTGCTTAATATTCTCTCTCTCCCTCTCCCTCTGCCCTTTCCCCACTTGTGCTTTCTCTCAAAAATTAAATTAAAAAAGATATATATAAGGAGCAAATTCGAATATTTTCAAAAACAAATTTGTATTAACAAGTTGGAAACTATGTAATCATATTAAGTTTTTATAATAAAGTAAAATATTCCTTTCTCAAAGTTTTTTTTTTAATTTTTTATTTATTTATTTTTTTACTGTTTATTTATTTTTGAGAGACTGAGAGACAGAGCATGAGTTGGGGAGGGGCAGAGAGCGAGGGAGACAGAATCTAAAGCAGACTCCAGGCTCTGTGCTCTCAGCACAGATCCCGATGTGGGGTTCAAACTCATGAGCCATGAGATCATGACCTGAGCTGAAAACAGATACTTAACTGACTGAGCCACCCACATGCCCCTCCTTTCTCAAAAAGTTATGATGTTTATCAGTTACATTTGTTTATTTTAATTTTTATTTCCTGAGTAATTGAAAGGAATCACCATTACAAGTACAGAGTCTGAAAGGGTTGCTGGATTTTGTATGTAGTTGGAATTAATATATTTTGGAACATGGGTGTGGAAGACAATGATCAAATAAGCAAACTATAATTTTTGATAGAGAACCATGCTGTGAAGAGTAATAAAATTGAGATTGAGAAGCTAGTGGAGTTTTAGAAAGGAAACCTCTGATGAGGTCACAATTTATCTGAGGTTTTGTCAGTAGATATTTGGATTCACATCTTTGGTACATAAGTGCCTGTGAAATGTGGTCTTTAATACACAAACTTTGCAGATCATTGGATCATCGCAATTAAGAGAACTTAAAATGGACCCATCAAACTCAATTTTAAGTTCCATAGCCATTTGCATCACCCCTTACAAAGGAAAGTAAAACTTGAGAGCTTGACTGAACTGTAAAAGGAGATGCTTATTATAAATACAACCAATTGTAATCTTACTGTTTAATTTTGCTAATGGTATCATAAGTAAATCTTAAAATAGAGATACTTTATGGAAATAAAGTAAACTAAAATTTGTTTTCAGATAGAAACAAAAGTATTTTCTGGTGCCTGGGTAGCTCAGTCAGTTCAATGTCTGACTTTTGATTTCAGCTCAGGTCATGGTCTCATGGTTCATGGGATAGAGCATCTCATTGGGCTCTGCACTGACAGTGTGGAGCCTGCTTGAGATTTTCTCTCTCCCTTTCTCTTTCTGTACCCCTCCCTTGCTCTCTCTCTCTCTCTCTCTCTCTCTCTCAAAAATAATGATAATAAAAATAAAATAAAAATAAACTTAAAAAAAGTATTTTCCTCTAGAATAATTACTAGAATAATGGCCCCCAAAGATGCTTAATTTCTAATCCCCGTACCTGTGAATATATTACCTTACATGGAAAAAAAATACAGATTTGGTTAAGAACTTTGAGATCTTCCTGAATTACCTACCTGGGCCTAGTCTAATCATATGGGTCTTGAAATGAAAAAAAAAATTTTCCCAGATGTAGTGAGGAGATGTGACTATGGAAAAATAATCAAGAGGTGCAACATTGCTGAAGATGGAGGTAAAAGGTAAGGGGCTGTGTGTGAAGGTATGTGGGAAGCTAGAAAAGGCAAGGACACAGATTCTCCCCTGGAGGCCCCAGAAGGGAATACAGCTATGGAGACATCTTGTGAGAGCTGTGAGACCTGTGACCCACTTGTGGCCTAAAGGGCTGTAAGATAACACTTTTGTGTCATTAGAAACCACTCAACGTGTTTTAATTTTTCGCAGGAGCTATAGAAAATGAATGCACCTGGTAAAACTTCCAAATGAAGAACCAGATGCAAGACTTCGGCTCAAACACAATAAGAACTAAAAAAAGTCAAGGGTTGTCCTGTAGCTATTCCAGACAGCTATCATTTCTAGCTCCTGCTCTGTCCTCAGCTACATTCTTCAGGACGTTTTGAGGTAAGAAGTTTGATGTCCACACGTGCTTGGAAGAAGAACATGGAAGGCCCAGACTGCATGCAGATGATTTCAGGGGAGAGGGGACATCGGACTGGGCAGGATGGATGACACAGATATTTCAGTCATAGGGCTATTCTTGGGGCTGCCCCAGATAGGGGGCTTATCTTGGAAGAGACACATCCATGTGGTGAAATTGTTATAAACATTTGGCAATATATACCAGCACCTGCTCCTGTCTTCTATAAGATTTGTTACGTAGCTGCAAAGATAGCTCATCTCCGGGCCTCATTCCTCCAAGAGAGGAAGCTAGATATGAGACATGTTTTTCATGTGTATTTTGGCAAAGTGGTGTTTTTTTTTTTCCTCCCCTCTTTCATTACTGATGGCAGTAAGTATCCTGCCAACACTCCCAGCAGTTTGGCCTTGCCTCTAACCCATACTCCAAACTACAGGATAGACTTAGTTGTGTACTTCATATTCTGGCTCACATCCTTCAGCACAGCACCTTGAGTTGTACTAGAAAAACTACAGGTTGGGGCGCCTGGGTGGCTCAGTCGGTTAAGCGTCTGACTTCGGCTCAGGTCATGATCTCACAGTTCCTGAGTTGGAGCCCCTACTGCGCTTTGTGCGGACACCTAGAGCCTGTTCCAGTTCTGTGTCTCCCTCTCTCTCTGCCCCTCCTCTGCTCACACTCTGTCTCTCTTTGTCTCTCAAAAAATAAATAAACGTTAAAAAATTTAAAAAAAGATTGCTCGGAAAATCCTTTTACATCACGTTTCTTATACTGTACTGCAAATAACAGATGCTGTTTAATGATTACAATATAATAAAGTTTTGGGTTTTCTTCTAAATAATGCCTCCTGATTTTTGGTTGTTTTTAAGTGTACTACAGGTAAGGGGATTTTTAAGAATTACTTTTAAAATAACCATCTTTTCCAGAAATTCCGGGAAGCTTGCTAAATTGTGCCTGTAATCGAAAAAGAAGCACCTTCTGTACAGTGAAAACTTCCCAAGTTATCCAAACCTTTTACCATGTCCATTGGAAAGGGTGGAAATATCTAGATTGTGGATATGCAGAAATCATTAATGAATACATAATTGGGTCAACATAATAAACAGGATGAACTAAAATTTAGGCACCAAAATAAAATGTAAAGAATGACAAAATGATGGGACTAGCATATCTGCTCTGTGATATACCTGAAGCTTGATCAAGATTTAAATGATCTCTTATATGTAGACTTAACTAAGAAATAACTACAGGGCACCTGGTGGCTCAGCAGTTAAGTCTCCGACTCTTGGTTATGGCTCAGGTAATGATGTCACACTTCGTGAGATCAAGCCCCACGTCAGGCTCTGTGCTGACGGCACGGAGCCTGTTTGAAAATCTCTCTCTGCCTCTGTCTCTGCCTCTAACCTGCTCGTGCTCATTCTCTGTCTCTCTCAAAATAATTAAAATATTAAAAAGTTAAAAAGTAAAATAAACAATTACATTTTTGGTATTTTCATGCTTCCTACCATTCTACTTTTAGTCACACTGGGCATACGTATTTTAGATCATTTTTAAATGTAAAAAATACTCTAAAACATTATGTAAAACACCACAGTTCTGCAAATAAGATCATGTTCTGCATGTGCCCTGGATAAATATGAAGCGTCTCGTGCATTTTACCATGTAAAGCTGCTGAAATGGGTATTATTGCCCCTGACACAAACACCTTAATGAAATTCCAATATAGGTTCAAGTGAAATAAACATTATACCCTTCCCCCACCTCCCCTCAAAAAAACTGTCTAAAATAATAGCTGCATTTCTAAAAACAGAAGATTATTTTCATCAGGTTTCACTGGTGATTAACACAACATGTTGCGGGGAGCACGTCTGTTTCAAATCCCACCCTTGTGTATAGAATTTGACACCAGATGGTTTCATACTAACAAGGAATTAACAATTTGTGGGTTGTTAATTGTTCCATTATAAAAGTACTCTTGTGAAGTAAATAAGAAATACATTTCCATGGCATACAGCTGTAACTGTAGAATCCAACAAAATGTGAATACAAGTTTCAGTAATTGCAGAAATGTGAGGGAAAAGTCCTGGTGCTGCATCGTTTTTATAAATCACTGTTTTTTGTTTTCATCCTTTTCCTTCTTGGATTTTTTAAAAATTATCGTCAGTACCACCATAACTTAAATATAAACTAGATGTTAATAAATGCAATACAGTATTTTATTGAATTTATCCCCTTGCCTATTTGAAGTGTCATCAATTTTTACTCTCTGATATGCAGCTATCTTGTTTTTATTTGATGACACTGCGAACACTAGGCATTCCGCCTGACAATTGTGACAGAGACAAGGGTCTAATGCCAAAGATTTTAAGAACATGATGATTTTTATTATAATTACTTTTTATAAGAAAATGCATATGTTTACAGGAACTAGAACCCTTAATGAAAGGCTAGGAGAGTGCTCAAAAGTTTTTGTTTCAAGATCTTTCTGTACTCTTAAGATTGAGGACCACAAAGAAATTTGTCTTATGACTTATGCCTTTTATAATTTTCCGTATGAGAAATTAAAACAGAGATTGAACATATCAACTGATTTATTTTAAAAAATCAAGATTAACCCATTACATGCTGACCCAAATAATGGACCATTCTAAAAATATATTTTCCAAACCAAAAACAGTTGGTAAGAGGAGTAGTATTTTCCCACATTTTTGCAAATCTCTTACATATTTGGTTTATTAGAGGCTAGCTAGCTGGATTCTCATATATAGTCTTCTGCATTCAATCTGTTACAATATGTTGTTTTGGTTGAAGTATATGAAGAAAATTCAGCTTCACATAAAACTGTAGTTGGAAAAGAGAGAGGTATTTTAATAATGTCAAAGATAAAACTAACTTGAGACAAAATTAGTGAAGCCTGTTTCTTCATGAGCTTGCGGCCTTAAAAGAACCCATCTGTGACTATGCTCCTTTCAGCAGAGTTCAAATTTGTTTCAAGGAAGGATCAGTTTGTGAAGGAAATGGAGATCCTGAGAGAGTCTCTGATTGGCAGGTGATCTATTAGATGGAATTTCTAGAAGCACTGAAAACTTTCTACTTGGTCTTCAATTACATTTTCCTCACCTTGGTTGGTTGCAAGTGGACAGATGAGCAATTTGGAGATATTTCAAAAGAGAAAAAAGTTGTTCAATCTTTAGAGCAAAGAGTTCTCTATAGCCAACTATTCTGGAACAAGTAGGGGTTGATAGAATACCTGTTTTTAGTCAAAACATGATGTTCTTTATGACAGGCATTTCTCAATAATACCTTTAGGTGATGCTAGATACTCTTCTTTGATACTACACCAAAACTCCACAAAAGGTAGTTTCTTAAAGTTTAATTGCAATCTGTGATCTGCAAACATATCAGTAAACTCTTCATCTTCTAGTACATTAAAATTCATTGGTCTATCTTGCATTTAAATGGATATATTACCTGCATATGATTTTGCAAGCTGTACATTTGCCAACTGGAAAATATTGGCTCACTGAATTGCAAACCTTCCAAACATCAATACATTTAATTATAAACAATTTTTTAAATGTGTCCATTTACATAATCACTGACCTTGTCAGAACAGACTACAAGTACTGGAAGTCTGTCAAGCTTATAATAATGAATACACGTTTTCCAAAATTTTGATTTGCACAAAAATTCAAATTTTATCACTGGCAACATATACTTTTAGCTATTTTACTTTGAGTGGAACAGTCATTTTGTTCATTTTCTAGAAAATATCAGCCATGTACCCAAGTCTGAGTGACAATAATAAGATTGTAAGCTATTCTTTAAAATAAAAATGCTGGGGCACTTGGATGGCTGAGTTGGTTGAGTGTCTGACTCTTGGTTTCAGCTCAGGTCATGATCTCAAGGTTTTGTGAGTTTAAGCCCCATATCAGGCTCCGTTCTGTCATCACAGAGCTTGCTTGAGATTCTCTCTCTTCCTCTCTCTGCCCTTCTCCTACTCACACTGTCTCTGTCTCTCCCAAGATTAAAAAAAAAAAAAAAAGTTAAAGTCCTACTTAAAATACTTTTTTTTTTTAATTTTTTTTTCAACGTTTATTTATTTTTGGGACAGAGAGAGACAGAGCATGAACGGGGGAGGGGCAGAGAGAGAGGGAGCCACAGAATCAGAAACAGGCTCCAGGCTCCGAGCCATCAGCCCAGAGCCTGACGCGGGGCTCGAACTCACGGACCGCGAGATCGTGACCTGGCTGAAGTCGGACGCTTAACCGACTGGGCCACCCAGGCGCCCCTAAAATACTTTTTTAAAATAAAATAAAATAAAATAAAATAAAAATGCTGTTCAAAGAGGGAAAAGTTGTCTAGTTCAGCTTGAAGCTCCATCACTCGAGTGCTTTCTTCATAACTTCTAATTTTATAATACATAATGTTAAAAAGACATATACTCAAAGATCACTGCTTAATAAATCAATCCTATTTTTTAGTGCTTCAACAATTACAATTTTTTTTCTCCTACAATTCTATGGAGGTAAATAATAGAAAGACTGGTAGTGTAAGTTTGTCTTCACTGCCTTGGATTTGTATGAAGACACCAATACTTTTACTTGCTTTTGTACCTTGAGACCAAATATCAACACAGTAAAAAGGTAAATGATAGTCTAGTATCATTGTAGAAAAACTTTTTCCTTATATATCTGAAAACATCTTGGGTACACCAAACATACATGGTTCAGATATTAAGAACTCTGTGCTAGAGTGTAGACTTGATTCCATGTTCTATCTCCCAGGGTTGTTGAAAAAATAAAAGGTGTAGTTAGTCAATATAAATTGTACTAATTGCAAAGGGCTATATAAATGCAAGTTAGTAGCAATCGTATTGATTATTATGGATAGGTATATTGACTTGACACATGAAACGTGTATGTATTATAACTGCAATAAAGCCTTTCAAGTAATTGTAGTTTGTAATTGTAATTATAGTTTCCATTTTTCCAATACATTTGGAAACCCTTATTATATCTTGGAATTATTCAAGTATATTAACACTTTCTTCTCAAAGTAGATCCCGCAAATGTTCTTTCACTACCTCCTTCACATGCTGGTCACAGGCACATGGTCTAGGCTTCACCAATCAGATTCACTCAGGTGAAGATTCAGTTCCAACATGAGCATCTCGGGGGAGGTGCCTCTATGTGAACCAACGTTGTCAACAAAGGTAGCTGTAGAAGTTTGTCCATAATGCAGAAATCAATGATTGCATCACTGGGTTCCTCAGGTAGCAGCAGTGGTGTGAACACTGATAGCATCACAGAATACAAAGCAAGTCACAATCCTGGGAGCAGCGCACCCGAGTGACCTGTGATAGTCATGGCAGAGGTAGTGATTTTTTTTTTGCTCAAGCATATCTGCCTGTGGTTCTGAGCATCATTTCTAAATGTTTATACATAAACATATTCTGGTAGTCATCTCGAAGGCATTTTGAACTCAATATTCCCTTAAACCACTTTAATGCTGAGTTATCTAAAATCACATTCCTCTTTCAACAGAGTATCCTATCTGAAACAAACAAACAAACAAACGAACGCTTTGAGTTGTGTCATTCTTGTATTAGGTACTCTCTGAGAAACAATTTCACATCAGATGTCTCTTTAGTGGAAATAAAGCCTCATAGTGAACATAAAGAAATGTGCATCTTAACTACTTTCTACGGCCAACTTTCAAGGGTCCAGGTCATGAAATAGAAAATTGATTTCAAGGTACAATACTTGTTAAAGTGGTGTTAAATACAGCATACTTGCTTAATTCGATACTGTGATCTCATCTGTCAAAAGAATCTCCTAAGCCCCAGTGCAATATTTACAGGCACATTTAGTAAAATGTATTTAACAGTTCCGGCTTGGCTAACTTCATAAGACGGACTCTGTCTAAAAGTAAAAGGTTAATGGGAACTCTGTGAAAGATACAAGAACTCATGTGATTTATTTGTTTGCTGTTTTAGGAATTTTCAAAAACTGAAAATATGTAAATAATTGATAAATAGTACTATAGTGGTGCCAGACATTGGTTTGCTGTACTTAGAGGGTATTTAGTGGATGGAGACTGACAACTATTTCATCAAAGAAAGAGCTGCCTTGATACTCAAGAGATTATTGTTCAAAGGTAGGAGCCCACAGTTTTGAAGGAGTAATCTTGTTCTTTTCAAAAATTTCCTTGTGCAAAACATTCATTAATTCATTTTTTATTGATCTAACAAATTGTATCAAAGCATTTTCTATGTGTCTAGAATCAGAGTCCTTGTTATCCTGAAAGCTGTGTGCAAAGGGCCTCCCACTCCCATTCATTGAATTGCTAAATCTTCCCTGCTTTTTCTTTCCATTTCCCCATTGGGAAAATTGGAGGGTAGTTTGAAGTATAATTCTGAACTAGTTTCAAGTTTTATTAAGAGTTTTATATATGTCGTAATAACATATATTCTTTTTTTTAGGGGGGTGCTAACAAAATTGTTGGAAATCAAAGTGAGTGGATTTAAGCGTCACATACGGTTCACTGATATCTTTCACTATGAAAAAAATTCATTCACCACATCTATAAAATTGTATCAATTAGAGGCAGTATAAGATAAAAAAATGATTGAATACGATTTGAAGAACCAAAATGACATAAGCATTAATTATTGTCATTAATAGTAAGGTCCTTTGAGGGATTATTATTTAAGTAAAATAGCAAAGTTGTAATGATGCATTCTAAATATATCTGTAATGAAGTTTATTTGTCAGAGTATGTGCCTTCCTGAAACTTTGGACAGGATTTTGAACCTCAGTTTGCTTAGTACAGAAGAGAAAAAACTCTGTAACGCCTTAAAAGTACATCTAAAAAAGGAGGGATTTTCTCTACTTTCTCCTCTTGTGTGTGTGTGTGTGTGTGTGTGTGTGTGTGTGTGTGTGTGTGTGTGTGTGTCTGTCACCTGTGTGGAAGATGACAGAAGCAGATAAAGCGAGTGAAGTTTTCTAAAAATAAAATGCACTGCAGAAAAGCTCTGTGATCTTACCGAGAGTGCCAAAATATCAGTGCATCAGTAGCCAAGGGGATAAAAAGGGTATAAAAATTCCATTTCCTTAAACTCCACACTTTCTTGGAACAATGTAGAGAGAACAGTACTGCTAAGTAAGACCTTAACTTGAAATGCCAAAGTCTCTCGAAAGCAGTTTCTCAAAGATGGTGTTTTAGGGCAAAAGATCAGCAAGCCTGCACTTTTCTAGTGTTTCTTTATCTTATTTGTGTGACTGCTAACGCTGAAAATAATAAATTTGGAAATCGGCTTCAAACATAAGAAAACAAGGTATTTTAAGTGGCAAAATCAGACACAGGTCACCCTTCTTGTATTTACTCCTTAATACTGCTTTTAGGCATCCATCAGTTTATATATTTTAATTCAGACCTGTTCCTCCATAAAGCCATCATCAGTTCAGCAGAAAACCTCTCTCTTGATCACAGGAATTCCAGGAACATGTATTTGTGGCAATTCTCACATGGTTGCTTTAGAGACCCTTGAATAACTAGAGTAATGACTTGGAGTCCGGGACTCTCTTTATCAGGATGAATTAGCAGAATGAATTAGCAGGTTTTTACTACAGTAGTTAATCTGAGATAGAGAATGAGACCAATAATCAGAATTTAAATCTTTTCCAACATGTTCTCATTCATGATATCACATTTAACTCAACAGCCATATCCTGTGGATCTTTTCCAATCTCACTTTTTAAGTCTAATCTATTATATCCTCCATGTTAGTGAGTGCTTCCTGGTTGTTTTCTTTAGAAGTCAGGGAATTATGTGTCTGCTCATGCAGCTTTCCCTTAGAGAAAGATTGTTTCCACTGGAGAAAGATATGTCAGTGTTAATTTGCAACAACTATGACACATTGGTCAATCAGCTTGAATTCTTTTCCCCAGAGTGATCTGCAGATTAAAGCTTTGACTAAAACACATGAATGTGTGGGGGGTGTGTGTTTCTGTGTATACTTAAAATTATATATATGTATAATGTAAATATAGCAATTTACATATAAAAATCTATGTATACATATAATGTGCATATAATTTTGTACATGTGTACATGCAATTTTAACTTTATGGTTCTAGGGCACATAATAATCATGTGAAGGGTTTAATGAATTTCCAAATAATTACGAATGGCTTTCATATGTGTGTTATTAATTCTTCACTACCCCCAAATTTCTCACATTTGACAGTTTAGGTAAGCCATTTCTTTCTTTTTTTTCTTTTTTTTAATTTATTTTATTTATTTTTTTTAAAAAAAATTTTCAACGTTTTTTATTTATTTTTGGGACAGAGAGAGACAGAGCATGAACGGGGGAGGGGCAGAGAGAGAGAGGGAGACACAGAATCAGAAACAGGCTCCAGGCTCTGAGCCATCAGCCCAGAGCCTGACGTGGGGCTCGAACTCCTGGACCGCGAGATCGTGACCTGGCTGAAGTCGGACGCTTAACCGACTGCGCCACCCAGGCGCCCCTAAGCCATTTCTTTTTTGCCACACACTCTATGAAAAAATTTCCATTGTTTGACACCATACTCCAATATTTGGTTGATTGTCTTCCTTCCCACAAGACATAGAATTTTGAGGCCAGAGTCTACATCATTTTTTTCTATTACCTTGCAACTGGAATTTAATCTGATATATGAATATATATATATTCATATATATATGAATATATATATATTCATATATATATTCATATATATATATTCATATATATATATATATTCATACACACACATACCATAGTTCAATGAAATGAATAGTTTTTGCTATACATTTTCTTAGGTATCAGTTTTTTAATTATGGCATATAGAAAGTGAGTGAGAAAGAACAAAGAACTCCCAATACAGATGTATTTGGGGATGAAATTTTGACTTATTATTAAGGTCTTCCAGGTATTTGTCTTTTTTTTGTGGTATCATCAATTTTTTTTCTCTTTTTCTTTCACTAAAAGGAGAGAAACTTGTGATGTGTGTTTACCCTGTGAAACATTTAGTAGAGTTGTCAGGAATGAGATGTGAGGGACCTCACACTGAGACAGGATCATTTCTTTTTTTCACTCCAGGGGAAACTCAAATATGACAGGCTACCTTTGCGGACATTTAATCGTCAGTCACATTTCCTTTACATTTCAAGAATAAAACCTATTCTTCCGAAGAATTTTTATCCTAATTATAAAACTAACTGACATTGCTCAACATAGGTTATTAGTATCTCTAAGCTGTAGAAATCTCAAAAAATATGTTCATCATCGCCTTCCCTCTTTACCTCCAATTCTTGTTTCCAATTACCTTCTGAACATCTCTATGAATTTTTACATTTGAACAACTAATTGCACATATTAATTAAAAAATACTTTCTCACCTGGATCAGGTATGTTTCTTCTCTTTTATGTATGTTTCTTGGGGCCAACCTTGTCTGTTTCACCCCGCCGACCCTGTGTCCTCCCACTACATCAATTGTTTTGGCTTGAGGCCATCTCTGAGTGACCTTTACATAGCCTTCATGTGAAGTATCCCTCCCCTGTCCAAAAGTTGCCAGGCGTCTCCTTTCCGGATGCAAATCATTATAATCACTTTTCTCTTCATTACCACTGCCAGTATTCTAGCTCAAGACCTAATTATTTCCTTAAAATATTGAATTAATATATGTTAATTTTGAAGAAATTTGCCAATTACTTAAAAAATTCAATGCAGTAAAAGGCTTGCCTTTTCTAATATATAGTTATAATTACTTAGCATCTAGGATTTTATTGTTTGACTTAAACCATGCTCCACTTTTAAATTATCTATGTTTCAAATAAAACAATAACAATATTAATAACTTAAGAATTATCATCATTATTGTCATCATTTATTGACTTAAGATTTAGACATGTGGTTTTCTTTTCCTTTTCTATTTTATCAGCTGAAACTGTAAAAATAAGATCCTGAATGAATCTCAACATGTATAACAGATAAAGTTCTGATAGATTGGGGTCGAGGATGCAGAGACTGTATGCTATGATCTTTCTCCCTTGTTCCACACAAAGACACCTACTAAAGGGCCATGATAAAACATTAGGACTCCAAAGAATGTTTCAGAAACTATGGCTGTAAAAAACTGACATTTGCCGAAACAGTTGTGGGTAAGTTATAAAGGTATTTCAAAGTGATATAGAAATTATTTAGATAACTAACTACAAGGTAGTCATTTGTATTTGTAATAAGTTATGGTCTATAAATTACTCACAAACACTGAGTTAGTGAATACCGAACCACCACTCTTCGGGAAGATACAGGCTGTGTTTCCTATAAGCCTCTGGTCACAATATTTTCATCACCAATCATACATAACTTTATTTTATGTGTGTTTCTGTTTAAAGGCAACTTATTTAAAACATATTGCTGAATCATTAACACTGAACTCATACCCAACAGCATTATAATTCATGGCTGAACCAATCTTATCTAACACACATATTTTCTTAATATGAAACATCACAGCCTTCTTATATATAGGAACACTAGACAGCATTCCAGCAGTATGCTTGGGGGAAATTTTTTTCTAATTTTTTAAATTTATTTTTTGAGAGAGAGGGGAGAGGGAGCAGGGGTCGGGTAGAGAGAGGAAAGAGAGAGAATCCCAAGCAGGCTCCATGCTGTCAGAGCCAGATATGGGGCTTGAACTCATGAACCGTGAGATCATGACCCAAGCCACAATCAAGAGTCAAACAGTTAACCAACTGAGCCACCCATGTGCCCCATGCTTGGGGGAAATTTTAAACAATGAAATCACCTAAAAATATATATAAAAATAAAAAAAAATTGTGGTACTAAATAAACCACAGAAAGAACACATTTAATATGAGAACTGATGTAAGAAGGCAGGACTTCATCTTGTTCAACCTCAGCAGAATCACATATTTCAGGTGACTCAGATTTTTTCACTTGTCTGTGCATATTCATGAATGATGGAGAAAGCACCATGATTATTGATTTGAGGATTCTAAATATATCTTAGTGAGTAGGCAAATTTATAAATACAGAATCCATGAATAATAAAGATAGGAGGTAATCAATTTCATGTATCAGAAAAGAAAAACATGTTTGATGTTGACATATCTTCAATGGTGGCTTCACTTTAATGAATATTATCCAGCTCCTTAACAGAATGCAAAGGTAGCCCTCTGCAGAGGAAGTATAAATTACTTCATAAGTGTTCTCATTAGCATCGCCTCGAAGCTTTCCTTTAAATAAAGTTTATGACATAGAATTAATATATTCTTTGAAAAACATGAAAAATAAAAGAAATAACTCACAATAATCTATAATCCTAAGAATTAGAAAAAAAAATCAATGATATAAAGTTTATTCTAGTTGTTCATTTCAGGATATTATAAAATTTGGATAAAACTAGTTGTTTTCACTACACTTCATGAATTAAACGACTTTCCAAAATATAAGAAATATAAAGCAGAATTTTAGGTAGCTACATCGTGTTGCCTAATATGATTGAGTTATATATTTGCCCAATCAACTACTTTTGGATATTTAAATGCTTCCTACACACTTTATTATTTCAAAGGACTGTGAGTAAACTTGTCCTCTGATGCTTAGCAAATTATGTCTTTAGGATGCAGTTCTATAGGTAGGATTTATACTTAGATCAATTAAGATCCCATCCGTGAAACAAAACTCATGCCAGGTGGTTTAATAGAGGCCATCCAAAATGAGGAACTAGTTACAAATCTATTTTCAATAACCTGTTTTGAAAGACAAATGGGACAGTAAAGCAACTCAAGAATTAGCACCATCTTGAAGCTCTTATCTCCACTTGGATTTAAAGGACAAAAGAGGAGATAGTGTTACTTCCACCCAAGAATAGAGGATGGCTGCTGGATGGGGGAGGGGTGTGGATCTGGAATCACAGCTGGACAGCACAAGAAGGATGTGCAGCTACAGAGATTTTCAGTCAGATTTAAGGGTAGAAACACTCTTGCTACTCTGCCTGAAATCTCCTATCAATGTTACTCCTTGATTCAACCTCCCTGAGTAAAGTGTGGGAAGGACAGGAGAACAGATCTACCAGAAAACAGGTGACTTCATAGCACTTCAAAGGGTTTGAAAAACCAGGATTTCTACACTGTTGCAGGATTTTTTTTTTACCTCAATACCCTGGGTTCATTGTGTCACTGCTTCGAAGACTAAAGAAGTAGACACAAAATGAACAACAGGCAAAAGTTCATTAGAGTATAAGATTAGAAAGGAAGATAGTATGAAAGCTCTGTTTACAGACAGGGGGCATTTGAAGGTAAACACCTGCAACAGTAGGTAAGGGTCTTTGTTTTAAAAGGTTCTGGTCACCCCTCCCCTTCTCTTCGCCCTTATTCCTTCTCAGGTTCTACCCTTATTTGCTTGATAGCTCCAGGTGCTGGGTTGTCCATTCCTGATTGGCTCATTTCCATTGTATGAGGGGCGGTCTATGGCCATACCATTCCTCGTGGGTCACATGTTTTCTGGTCAACTTATTTTTAGTCAGGTCCTTTGTCAAATTCCTGAGGGGAGCCCCAGGAGGAATAGGTGGTGTCTGTTACATTCTTAAGAGGGACCTTATGCCAGAGGCCATTTGCTGTGGTTAGATGCTCCCAACACTGTTCCAAAATATGTGTTTCTCCCTACCCAGGGGTTTTAGGTCCTAATCTTTCCCTCTCTGCCTTTTATATCCTATCTTTTCTGTATCATATTACTATGTGTTTAATTATGTCATGGTATTACTCTAAAGAATGGTTAAACCAATTTATAAAACCCCTGAAATTGTGTAAAAGAGCCCAATTCTCCTACACTTATACTACTTGTGAATATTATTTTGTGATTTAGTTTCCAAACTGGTGGACAAAAAGGCAATCTCATTTCCATCTTCATATTTTTTGGTGATTACTATTGTGGTTTAGTACTTTCTCTATTTTTCTCAGACTATTATCCCTCCTACTAAAGTCTTTTTAGCTATCTTCATATGGGCCCTGAGAATTATTATTAAAATTGTTCTTAGTTTGCTGTGTGAGTAGGAAATTGCATTCCGTTTCTATTTCCTAGCAACTTATTTTTAATTATATTTTTAATTTGAAGAACATCAGACCTTCATAATATTTGCAAAAGTATTTCAAATAGCTCTTATAATTCCTTTACCTAAGTTCATAGATTCTTCCTAAATTTCATCTATACTGTGCTTTTTACATTATTTTTTTCTGAAAAATTGGCAAGTAAGTTGCAGAGACCATGAACCATCTTCTTAAATTCTTGCACATGCATTTCTTAATAATGAGGATATCCTGCTACAAACCTGCAGAACAAGGATAAAATTCAGAAAATTTAATATTGGGGGCTCCTGGGTACCTCAGTC
The DNA here is from genome assembly GCF_018350175.1 of Felis catus. Lineage (NCBI taxonomy): Eukaryota > Metazoa > Chordata > Mammalia > Carnivora > Felidae > Felis > Felis catus. The sequence continues at coordinate 219,289,671 of NC_058368.1, read as the reverse complement.
TGGGTGGCTCAGTTGGTTAAGCCTCTGACTTTGGCTCAGGTCATGATCTCACAGTTGGTGGGTTCAAGTCCCACATCAGGCTCTGTGCTCACAGCTCAGAGTCTGGAGCCTGCTTCAGTTTCTGTGTCTTCCTCTCTCTCTGGCCCTCTCCCCCCACCCCCCACACCCCTCCCTCAAAAATAAATACACATAAAAAAAGAAAATTTAATATTATTTAAACTTATCCATATTATAATTATGTTCTTTTTTGCAGTACTGTCTTTTGTAGCATCAACCCTTTTTTGTTTTTCTCCCCATTCAGAATCATGCATTTTATTTGATTGGCTTGTACTTCGTAACATTGATGTTTGGATACTGGAGAGGCCTATTGTTTTCTTGTATATCCTTCAATTCCTTGTTTCTCATTATTTGAATTTTATTTCAATTTTGAAATATTCTCAAACTGCAGAGATTTTTAAATATAATACAAAGAATTTTCTTCCTGAACTACTAGAGAGTATGTTGTAGACATGATGCCCTATCACCACCCAGTACTTGAGTGTGCAGTTTTTATAACAAAGATATTCTCCCATAGAACCACAATACAAACATCAAAATCAGGAAATTAATTTATTACATTTCTACCACCTAATCTTCAGAATATATTCAAGCTTCACTAATTGTCATTACAAAAAAAAAAAAAAGATTCTATTCAGACTCACATGTTACTTTGTTTTAGTCTCTATTTAGAATAATGCCTCCATCTTTCTTTGAATTTCAGGACATAAACATTTTTGAGGGTTAATGGACAGATATTTCATAGATTGCCCTTCAATTTGGATTCATCTGATATTCTTATGATCAAATTCAGCAGAAGTGATGAAACATTTTCATCGTGTTCTATCAGGGAGCACATTAAAAAATGTCCCAAAGTGGGTGATGTGAACTTTGCTAACTTGATTGGGAGGTATTTGTGAGGCCTCTCTGCTATGTAAATATCAAAATTTTACCTCATTCATTAATTTATTTATATTTGTGAGCTCATGGATTCCCATTTATTCAATAGATTATAACTGGTAACTATCATTAGTTATGTGCTGTTCATATTGTCCCAGATTTGGCTACCAGTGGGAATACATTTAAGCTAGCTTCTATGTCTTTTGACATGTCCCCAGCATTCTCATCCAATCCCTTGAAGGCCTTAAGAGTAAAATTGAAAACAGACGTTAAAAAAGATATAGTCCCACTACCTGAAATACAACACCTGGCAGAACATTTTCAAAAGACTTTAGAGCAACAACAAAAAAGACAGGATCCAAAGTGGACTTATGGCTCTGCAGATCAAACAATTAGGTGGCCCACTTCCCTTACCACCTATTGGCAGACACTTGTAGATATTGTAAGGGACACTGGAAAAAGTCAACCCATCTTACAAAAAGAAAACCAAGATACAGGAAAAGCCCTCAATTCAGATCAATGAAATTCTCCAAGGTAGGAAAAGCATCTAATATTGTGCTTTACCTTTAAATAGTCAAGGTGAATTAAACACAGAAAGTCAATCTCATTATTTCCTAGGGGATATGGGCACTACTCTTTGTACATTAAAACCTGTCACTTTTAATCAACTTTTCCCTAAGAGTATACATATCACAGAGGCAGTAGGTATTTCAAATAACCCCAAAATTTTTCCTACCTCTAAGCCATTAACTGTAACCCTTGGGTCATTAACTGGAAAAAAAAAAATCTTTCTATTCTGTGATTCCATCCCTGCAAATTTAATAGGGAAAAACTTTGTAAATGGAATCGTGGTGTTAAGTGCACATTAGGAGAAACTATTTTTCAAGCTTCCAAAGGACACTTCTATTCACGATCAAGTTATGCCTGCTCTGGGTATACTTTAGCCTTCTCCATTATATTTGATGCAACTCCAGATAAATATTTGACACCAAAACTGACAAGCTATGGGTGAAAACTTCCAGTGACATAGGAAAAAAAATAATTGGAAGAGAATCTATTAAAGTTCAGATAGACCCCACCAAGCCATTACACAAAATTCTCTAATATCCGTTAAAGCCAGACACAAAGGAAGAACTTACACCTATAGTTGAAGACTTTATCTCCAAAGGCCTTTTAACACCCTGCACATGTTTTGTTGACCCCTCCCATCCTACCAGTAAAGAAATCAAATGGACAAAGACATGGATCATCTGGTTCAAGATCTTAGGGCTATCAACAAAATTCTTAACCATCACTTCCCAGTAGAACCTAACCCACATCCATCCTATCATTAGTTCTTCCTGGGTCTTCCCTGTACTAGATCTTTGATTTGTCTCTATTCAATGCACCCCTAAACTAGGAGAGTCAATACCTTTTGTCTTAACCTGGGGAGGATAACAATATACCTGGCCAAACATGCTCAAGAGGTTCATCAAAACCCTTTCCTATTTTTCCAAAGTCCTCAATAAATATGTAAAATATTCAAATTACCCTTTTGGATGAGTTCCAATAAACCATATAGAAGACCTTCTACATTTTTCAGAAACAAAGTAATCTGTAAAAGTAGAAATCCATTTACTTGTTCTGAGCTATGGGAGAAAGTTACAAAGAGTAAATTATAATTTTGCTAAAATAGTTTACTATTTAGGAAATTGCCTGTCTATGGAGCGAAAGCTAATCTCTCCTAACAAACTACATACTATCCAAACTTATTAGAGACCCCTCACAAAATGACAATGGAAAGTATTTATAAGTGTAGCTGGATATTTCAGACAATGGGGTGCTGATTTTTATTGCAATTGTGGCAATTCTTTATTAATTGACTAAGCTTTTAGTAATACACTCCCTCATCTGGGAACCCGAATATAGCCCTGTGGTTGTACTGTTTACTTTCTTCAGAACACATCATGTATCCTACTATGAACTAATAACTGGAAGGTCTGTGTGTTAAGAAATTTTACCTCCAATACTAGAGTCTGCCCTGCTGCATATTGATGTGGCAGCAAATTACGAGTGATTTATATACTATCTCATCATATCTCCAACAGGTTATCTTCCTACATCATCTTAAGTAGCCTCGTAATTGTCCTCAATGAGGAGATTTTATTTAAAGAGGTTTTTTTGGGGGGGCGCTTGGGTGGCTCAGTTGGTTAAATGTCCAACTCTTGATTTTATTTCAGGTCATGATTTCATATTTTGGGAGTTCAAGCCTCACATTGGGCTCCATGCTGATAGCATAGAGCTGCTTGGGATTCTCTCTCTCTCCCTCTGTCTCCCTCTCTTTCTGTCCCTCTTCTCATGCTCTCTCTCTCTCTCTCAAAATAAATAAATAAACTTAAAAACAAAACAAAGAGGTTTTTTTTTTTTCAAATAAAAACCAAAAGGGACCTCATTAGAAGAGACTTTATCAGGTACTGTTTACAGATACAGCAGTGAGCCTCCAGGAAGTCAGTCCTTGAGTTTATATTTAAAATTAATGAAGCAATTCAGAAATACATACAATAGGAAGGCTAATCCAATAGCTGACCTCAAATTGAATATTCTCAGCGATCCTCTAAAAGCAGCCAATCTTTAGAAGTAGATAACTGACCCAAGACCTTTGGAATAAGCTGATTACCTTGGATAGTGGATAGCTTCTACCTAGGACATAAGACAAACATTACTGTCTAATTCTTGTTTTTGTTTTTCATCTGCTTACTTACAATCCCTTATCTACTCATTTTCATTTTTTTTCATTTTTTTAGCGTTAATTCATTTTTGAGAGACAGAGAGAGACACACAACATGAGTGGGGGAGGGACAGAGACAGAAAGAGAGAGAGAGAGAGAGAGAGAGAGAGAGAGAGAGAGAGAGAGACAGAGAGAATCCATAGCAGGCTCCAAGTTCTGAGCTGTCAGCACACAGACGGACGTGGGGCTCAAACCCACGGACCACGAGATCATGACCTGAGCTGAAGTCAGACATTTAACCAACAGAGCCACCCAGGTGCCCCATCATTTTCTATAAATCACCTAGGCTGGAAATTCTGACTCAGACGTGACCTCCAAAAAAAGTATTCTCCTGTTTATTCAGGCACCCAGTCTGGGGGAAATTATTGACTCATTGTTTATGAAAATAATCAGACAATTGTTTCCAAGGGTACAAAAATTTTAAGAAACATGTCACTAACTCTGAAAGAAGTTACTAATGACACTATCTCTTTCTTACATGGAATACAAATCGTCTCAAGTCATGGGCACAATGCATTCCTCTAGATGTTTGTTGGCTAGTCATGATGGTATCTGTGCAATTGCTAATAATTTTTGCATCAATCAAACAGAAATGGTAGATTGGACTATATATTAGAAATATCTACTTGACTCTCTTAAGTTTTATATTCAGGATCTTTGCAACATATTATCTTGGCCTGAATTGGGCAACTGAGTTCCTCAGTCCAAAATATCTTATAGTTTCCTACAGTGAAGTCTCTTCTCCTAGGTCAGTTTCTGATTCACCTCACCGAGCTGCCTCACCAAGCTGCCTAGAAGTTTGAACTTCTAGATCCTATTCTAGTTAGTCACTTTCATGTGGATTTTCTCCTAATTAACTTGGGGGCATCAAACGCCGAGCTCCAGGCTGCTTTGGCCTTTTCTACACCAGATATAATCATACCTACAGGTTTAATAATGGAATTGTTTCAGAAGAAAGGGGAGTAAAGTGAAAGGGAGGGATAAAAGCAGAGACCGAAGATCCAAGTTATTCATTTATACTAAGAATATACATGTGTAATATGGCAAACTTCTTAGTCACTCATTGATATATTTTAGGGACACAGGGGAGTTCTCTCTCCCCTAGAGTTGAGTCACCAGTTTTCTGAGCCTCAGGAAATACCTCTACATCCCATAACCTGGCCCTAGATTTTGCAGTTTCATCACTCTGTGAGTACCTTGAATGTTCCAGAAGAATTTCTCTAGGCTTCCATCCCCCACCTCCTGCCCTAGATAACTGAAAGCCTAGAACACTTAGAAGAGATGTCTCTCAGCTTTTTTTTTCCCTCAGAGTCTGTGGTAGCTGAGAACTAGATGTCTCTATTTACCTAAACCAAATAGATGTCCCTTAGGTTTCCTGATGTGCCCCCATTCTTTGACCTCCTACCATGTTTTCAATGAAGGACCATGGAATACACTAGGTGGATAAGGGGATAATTACTCTATCACTGAGGTCTCTCAGAAACTTAATCTATTCCACCAGCCTATACACAGTCAGACCATGTGGCACCATTTCATTCTATGACAGGTATAACTAGTTTCTCTGTACTACCAAATATGGAAGATTCCTGTTCTTCCTCTTCCTCTACCCAAGAATTGTGCTATTGTCTCTATCATCTCCTCTATCTTATGAAGGGTTCGTAGCTTTGTAGAATTTATTTAGGTTTCCTTGAGTCCTCAGTTCTTTAATACACTAAAAACAACAGATTATTTTCCACATCTTTGCATTTGTATTGGTGCTTAGAATGACCTCTTCTATCTTCTACAGAGTATGTAGAAAAAGAAGTTCTCATTTTTTTAATGTTTATTTATTTTGAGAGAGAGAGAGAGAGAGAGAGAGAGAGAGAGAGAGAGAGAGAGAGGAAGGGAGGGGAAATGAGCCGGGGAGGGACACAGAAAGACAGAGAGAGAGAATCCCAAGGAGGCTCCATGCTCTTAGCACAGAGCCAGAGACACGGGGCTGGAACCCACGAACCATGCAATCGTGACCTGAGCCTAAATCAAGAGTCAAACACTTAACTGACTGAGCCACCCAAGCACCCCAGAAGTTCTCATTTTTTTAAATTTGGTTTGTCTTAACTATAAATGTATTGGTAACTGGTTACCAAAACCAAATCTGTTTGACAGATTCATACCCCTAGTGCCCAACACTGACACTGGTATTCCTTTGCACAGTAACCTACACATTTCCCTACTGCCTTTTAAATAAATTAATGATTCAGCCTTGTATTCTTTGCCTTTATGGTCCACACTAATTCTCTTACACACTAGTCTTCAAGCATTTTCTGTTCATACTGCATTTATATCTGTCCTACAAAAACATTTATACCATTATCTGAAATGTTCTTTATCCTAATCTTACATGCTCAAATTCTATACATCATTGAAAAATCAATTTAGATGGCAACTTCTCCAACCCGCCTATCCTCATCACACACACACACACAACAAATTTTCTGGCATCTTGAATTTTATTAAACCATTTCTACAGATCTAATATACATAATTCATCTTTCAAAAGTATTACATTTATATGTTTACCAGCTTTATTGTTTTTATTATATCTTATATCTTATAGAAGCAAATTCTGCCATCTCTATTTTCCTATTATCAAATGTGCCTTCAATATGAGTAAAACAATATTACTGAATACATACTTGAAAGAAAGAATATTAGAACAAATGCATAATTTACCTTTTTACTGATCTTTTATGCACTGTCCACTACCTATCACTTAGTTAATGGATGTTTGCTATATATGTATATATTTGTTTATCACTGTTTTCTGTCTTTTTATTGTAGCCTCATCAAGAATAAATAATGTTTTATTTCATTTGTGGTGTTCACAATGTGGATTATATAAAGGTAAATAATAAATGTACATAGCAAGACGTCAAAAAGTAGCATTTATGGTGTTACAACTTAAAAAGAAATTAGTATTTGAGGATATTCATTGTATTCATCTATCCAAAGTTATGTGAAGCATTAAGTACATTATCTGGAAATTAATTATTTTTAATATATGCAATAGTATGAGTACATACAGATGCTACATTAACTGAAACTATTTATGAAGTAAAAAATAGTACCACAAGTTATTAGAGAGAAAATAATCTTGACCAAAAAACTCATACTTTCTTTACATAACTAAAAATAATTACTTTTAATAAAAAATGGTAAAATGATAAATAGACACATGTATAAGGGCTGATTTGAAAGTATTATTAACATCAATTATCTGTGTTTTCTAAAGTGTATTTTGGGGCTATCATCTGCATGATAGTTCCATTTTTAATTTAAAAAAATTTAATGTTTATTTATTTTTGAGAGAGAGACAGAATGCAAGCAGGGAAGGGGCAGAGAGAGAGAGGGAGACACAAAATCCAAAGCATGCTCCAGGCTTTGAGCTGTCAGCACAGAGCCTGACGCAGGGCTCAAACTCATGAACCATGAGATCCTAACCTGAGCCTAAGTCGGATGCTTAACTAACTGAGCCATCCAGGTACCCCTCCATTTTTCATTTTTAAATAAGTATATCCATATCCATGTCTGATGTTCAGTAATAAATATATTCATGCCTATGGCTGACTTTTAGTAGCATGCACTAATATAAAAGAAAGCAGTTAAATACAACAGTGCTCATTCCAAAAAAAGCAATTCTATAAAGTTTTGTGACATACACCTAAAAACAGAATAGTTTATAGACAAACACTGACACATAATCCGTAACTTTCTCTACCCATTGATATTTCTTCAGGATAGATTACTGCACTTATTGCTTTAAAAGATGACTAAACATGTTATTTCTGAAAAGTAAGGTCTATTTAATAGATAGGATTAATAAATTACACTAAAACTTAGTACAGATTTGCTTTTATTTTCTATTATATGTAACTTTGTAATGACTATTCCTTATACATATTATTGTTCTCATATTGTACTGCTAATTACAATCAAAGAACAGATTCCTAGAAGTGGAATTATACTTTTAAAAAAAATTGGGGTCTGTTTAAAGGATTTTGATGCAGTTTCCAAAATTTCTCTCCAGATAAGATGCATTGAATTAGATTTCTGACAATACCTTTAGAAGTGTTCAGTTAACTGGCCACAGTCATGTTTAATAATTAGCAACCATTGGTAATTATTATAAATTTGATGAAAATTTACGTGAAATATTTGGAAATTTAAAAATTCAAAATAATACCATGACTAAATGTATTTTTTCTAATGTTTTTAGAATATTTGTGTGTGTACCCTTATAAATTAAGTGTTTATAATATTTCCAACTTTTCTAATGGAGTTTCTTACTTTTCTTATTTAACTCTCTAGGAGGTACAAAACATAATGTTCACTAAAATAATTAAAATTACTTTTGCTTTAATAGAAGTTCAATATTTTGACTGAAATAAATTCCTGTCACCTTCCCATTCCAGTCTTTTGAACACTGCATACTCTGAGAAATAAAGTCAGCAAAAAGGTTTTATTTGTGTCTTTGTAGTTTACAAATTACATATCATATAGCTTATTGTCTTCATTCACCAATACTATTCTACTCAGAGAGTTGCTTATGATGTTGATTTTGCTGTCATTTCTTGAGAGAAATAAAAAAAAGTCTTAAATACTTATACTAAGGTTTCTTACTCTAGCATATACCCTAACCCAGACACTATTTTCCTTAGAAGTACTTTGACATAACTGATGAATGCTTATGATTTCTAGAAGCTTCTCCTCAAACTCACTTCTTCACAGCATGAATTTGTTCAACTCTTGGTCATTTATTTTATATACAATAGTTGCCGTATTCAACTCTCACATCTCCATATACACTAAGGATTGCACATTACATGCCTAGTTTGTGTCTAATATTTCCTGTAAAAAATTAAGTATTGATTTGTATATAAATTATCAGTAAGCAAAAAAGCAAATGAGGGCATATCAATGAAGAAAACCAAAGATTAAGCATAACATAACCTTAGTCTTTTCAGTTCAAAATTATACTATATATACTCGTTTGCTATGTCAACACACCATCTCAGTGCCAACAGTCCTAAATTTATCCATGTAATAGCTTAATATTGTCTTCTTTTTTGTATATATCTTATATCCCATAAGATAAGAATTGTTTTTGCATTTTAAAACTCTTTTGGAGGAAGAAAGAATACATGACAGAGACTGTATGTGACCTTCAAAACCTAAAGGTTTAAAATCTGGCTTTTTCCAGGAAAATTTTTCCAATTCTGGTGAAAAATACATGTGAGGCTTTTAACCTACTTATGATGGAAAAGTACCTTCATGATTTAATCTCATTCAGTTTAACACCAAAAATGTACCAGTAATAAATTACATTAACTGAGACATTTAAATAGACTTATCTAAATTAAAATCTAAAATTAATATACTATGGAATAATAACAAAATATAACCTTAAGAAAGGCTGTCCATATGAAGGTAGTCAAATATTTAGCTCCTTCAGGTTAATAGAGAGACTACTGTATGTGAGTTAATCAACTGGAACCAGGTTCATGGTTTGAATTCGAGGAACAGTATGGTGCCCCCTAGACCACAGAATGCAGCTCAAAAGGAATATCCCTTGACTAATGCCTACACTATGGATATAATAAAGATTTGCACCCAGGTAGCTGAGAGGAAATAGGCTTCAACTCATTGCAAAGAATGTTCTGAGCTACCATCTTATTCAGTGTCTAAGGATTAAATATGAAATATCTCCATAATTTGCTGAGATAAGAAGACAGTGCCACAAATATAAGATTATCTTCTGACTAGGTAGTCTGGGATAGAGTAAACCACTGGACAAGCAGACTGAACTCAAAGACAGAGAGAAAAATATAAAGAAATTTAACTTTGGGGTCACAGGTGGCTCAGTCAGTTAAGGGTTCAAATTCAGCTCAGGTCCTGATCTCCTAGTTCGTGGGTTCAAGCCGCACATTGGGTTCTGTGCTGACAGCTTGGATCCTGGAGCCTGCTTCCAATTCTGTGTCTCCCTCTCTCTCTGCCCCTCCCCCACTTGTGCTCTGTCTCTCTCTTAAAAATAAATAAACGTTAAAAAATTAAGAAATTTAATTTCAAGTAAAGATGAAAGAGAATCAAAAAATTTCACACAATTAAAAACAATACATGCTCAAAGCACTGACAAAACAAGATTATTTTTTAATGAAATGTAAAATATATAGCAGTCTAAATTATTTTAAAATAAGTCTGTTGGATATCTTCAATCTCTTAAAAGATACACTGTAAATATTGAAATAATTAAGGATTATGAGCTAAAAAGAGCAAATGAGATGAGAACAGATTTAAAAAAAGAAAAAGAAAGAACCACCCACTTAGGCAATATGAAATGATAAATACATAGAAAAAGGAGTTCAATATATGAGATAACATCTAATTTGAGAATAGTAGAGAAATAAATTCATTGATAATTGCAACAAATTATATCATAATACTATACAAAGCAATAGGAATAAAAATATACAGGAAATTATTAACAGGCATGGAAAAGACATGGAGAGTTTATACCACAGGACTTTGAGAAGAATCTGTAAATAGGTGGAATATTTGGGAATATATTTAGAAAATAATGACTGAAAAATATTCCAGAACTGAATCAATAGTTGACACAACAATTTAAAAGTACATCAAGTTCCAAGCAACATGAATGAATGAATGAATGAATTAGAAACAAGAAATCTATCATGGTTCATTCAGACAAGGAGAAACACTATCAGTGATGTACAGTAAGAAGTTTATTGTCGTTGTTAGAATATACATAATGGAGGAGTCAGTTAAGAGCCCTGTACTATCTCTGCTTCTGTGTATGGTATGGGCCCAATGTTATGAGCCAGCCAAGCAGGGGTCAGGAAACAGATAATTGTGAAAGAACAAGAAAACAACCAGACAAACTACAGCTTATGAGGATAAACTGGATTCCATATCTGACTCACACGACCTCCGACCATCATTATGTGGATGAATTATAGGAGTGGCTAGCAGCCTTTTCCGTGAAAGTGCACATTCATATTTTTCCCAAGCCAACAGAGAGATCCTATAGAAGGCAGAGCCACAGAGGCCTGGGTGCCACCCAGGCCACAAAGGTACGAGCTGACACATCCACAACCACACAGTGGTCTGCTGCATGTTTGGCTAGGTTGACAGGGACACCTTACCACACTGCACACTTAGAAAATTTAAAGTCAGACTGCAGGATGTCAGAGATATAAGAAATTTGAGAAATGCCAGAGGCACATGATAGACAACTTAAAAACGTATGAATACTACACTGACAGCAGAGACATCATCATAAACAAATGATATTAGTAGTAATGGAATAATATCTGTACGACAGTGAAATATTATCTGCCTGGAATCCCATAATAAACCAAGCTATCAAGAGTAAAATGAACTCATTAAAGACAGTAAAATATCACATTTAATTTTATAAATCCAACTATATATTGCTAATTTAAAAAAAGTTCAACTAAAGTAATGGTTGACATTAAAAGCAATGAAAAATATCTTAGCCAAATGCTAAGCTGAAGAAAGTTATGTAACATTATTCATGTCAGAGAAAATAGACGTTCCTGAAAATATCATTTGTTGGTTTAAAGATGGTTTCCAAATAATATAATTATAAAAGAACAAATTCCAACAAGAACATAGACACCTAATATAGTTTCAAAGCATATATAGAAAGAAAATAAGTGACATAATTAAACTTTCAGGAAAGTTGTTTAGAGAAATTGACCTGTGGTTTCTTTTGACTGTTGTCTCGTCTTGCATTCCTAGACATAAATAGGATTTTGATGGTGTACTAGCATACTTCAAATTTGAGGACAAAACCACCTTTCAAAGATGGAGGTAGGGGTGCTTGGGTGGCTCAGGCAGTTAAGCATCCCATTTCGGCTCAGGTCATGATCTCACAGTTCGTGGGTTCGAGCCCTGCATCGAGACCTGCTGCTATGACAGCTCATAGCCTGGAGCCTGCTTCCAATTCTGTCTCCCTCTCTCTCTGCCCCTTCCCTGCTCACCCTCTGTCTCTCTGTCTCTCTCAAAAATAAATAAACATTAAAAACTTAAAAAAAAAAAAGGTGGAGGTACACAATGTAATAGGAGCCTGGTCCTCTTTGCCATCCTTGGGTGGGTGCCCTGACTGTATAGGCACTATAAATTTTGTGGGTCAATAAACTATATTTGTGTTTATTACTCTCAATCAGGTTTTTTTGTTGTTTGCATCCACACTATTTTGAAAAGTAATAAAAGTAATTGGAATCATTACAATCAAATGGTAGAGGAAATCCTAATTGTACCTAAAGTGAAAAATCACAAGGAAAGATGAAAAACACATCATTATCCACAATTGCAACAAGTTTCATGGTAAAATTAAAGAAAGAGACCAGATAATTATGAGCTGGAGGGTAATACTAAATATTTCATTTTCTTTTAAGACGGAAGGAACTTGAAAAAGTTCAGAGTGGGAAGTTGATGTAAAAAAAATGCAGGTTAAAAATTCATAATTGATATTATGTAGACTCAGGTTGAATACTGATGGAGATTAGAAGGAGTATGTTAGATTTTGGTCTGAATAACTTTTGTTCTAAGTATGTATATACATCTATGGCAATTATTAAAGAATAGTCTAGGTAAAAATAAGTTGGAGTAAAGGAATCATTGGTAAGGTTGCACTGTTGCAATGTTAATCATGTTAATCATGTTGCAATGTTAAATCATTAATCTATTTACATTTTTTCATTTACATCATTCAAAACAAGTTTAGCAAAGTGTCTCCACATGTCAAAGCACATTTCGATATACTAGATATACATGAATCAAGCAGATTTCACGTAAACTTGACACATATGTTTTATTCCTGATAGCAAAATAAAGATTAGCTTTGCATAGCTTTGCAATGCATCAACTGGAAAGCTGTATTTCCCATAATTCCTCTCCCTGCATGTTTCAGGTTGGCCACAACCACAAGGCAGTTTCTTGAGTGAGATCTGGAGGCTGGAAGTGAAGCGGAAGCCATTTGTAGCCCAGGTAAACTGCCGCTGATAAGTTCGCTCATGTAATTGGTGGGATCAACCAGCTCATGCTGCAACTTCCCTGCCTTCCCTTAAATCTTCCTCTTTTTTTAAGCTTCCCTTACAGCTTCTCTATCTGTTGGCTACATGTGCATTTCTAACTTCAAGATAAAGGATCCTATTGCCACAGAACACCCATTCATTGCACCAAGACAGAAGAGTTTGTGTTTGTGACGATCAAGCTCAAGCTTGTGGGTTCCAGCTTCATGGAACAACCCTTCTTGACAGCCTCTCCTGTGGACCTTGTCAAAGCAAAAGTTACCCTGAACAAAATTAAACAGGCAAGTCAGACTTTCTTCAAGGCAACAGCTGGGGTGAGAAGAGGATGGAAAGTCTTCAGTGTTTGCTAATTAGCTTTACCCAACAGAAAAGTTGATTCTCTCCTTTCTTCATGACATGAGGTAGTTTTACAACTTGGAATAAAGTCGTTAAGGTTAGGTCCTATCCTTCCTCAGAAACTAGGAAATGCAGGCCCTCTTTTCCTGGATGATTACATTTGAAAGACATAATTCTCAGATCCTTGAAAAAAATGTGTGCCGGGTTATAAACTTGACAAGAGCCTTTTTAAAAGATTTACACTTCAAAGAGCAGATAAAAAACTTAGGAGTACAAGTTTTCTAAAGTAAATTTCCAGAAAAAAAAAATAGGGGTGCCTGGGTGGCTCAGCTGGTTAAGCGTCTGACTCTTGGTTTCGGCTCAGGTCACGAACTCACGGTTCGTGAGTTCAAGCACCTCATCAGACTCTATGCTGAGGTGCAGAGCCTGCTTGGGATTCTTTCCCTCTCTGTCTCTCCCATATTCTCTTTATCTCAAAATAAATAAATAAACTTATTTAAAAAAAGGATTAAAAAAGAAAGGACAGAGAAAGGTGGGGGGTTGGAGTAGGGGAGTGTTGCAGGAAGGGAGGTCAGGGGCCTAGAGTCTGAAAGAAACCTATCTAAATTTTAGTCAACCTAAGGAGCATTTTAAGGGCATCTTGATCAATTTCATGGTACAGCCTCAGAAGCAAAAACAAACAGCCTTAGAAAAAAAACGCTTGCCAGCTTGAATAGCTCCTACATTTGTGAAGGTCAAGTCCAATAACAAACCCAAATGCATATGTGTCTGTCTGCTCCTGGTTGTGCTCCTCTGGTTGAACTCTAACTGATACAGTGTATTCAGGCAGCAGGAAAAAGCAGCAGGGATAAAATGTATAGCAGTGTAAATGTGTGAAGTGGGTAAGTAGATATGCACATGATCAGCTGTATGAATGTATTCAGAAGCACTTGAGTTGGGACTTCTACCTGCTATGTTCCTATAAAGCAGAAACCCTGTGTGTGCAGAGGTGAAGGGGTACTGAAGGCATGGCTTTGGGTGTGAGACCACTGCCTTAGACATAGCGCATCAAGTGCCTGTAAGCAGGGTACAGCTCCTGGACAGGTTACAGCAAGAGTAGTTTGCAGGTTGCAGGGCTGGGATGCTGAAAGACACAGCAAATGGCGAGGGTTCTCAAAGTGAGCAGCAAGAGAAACGTCTATTGAGCGTAACACAGTGAAAAAAGAAAAAGAAAAGAAAGAAAAGGAAATTTCACAGAAAGAAGCTTGGGGAATGTAAAGAGTCTGCAAGAGAAACTACTCCTCTTGAAAGACAACTGCAACTGATGGCTAAAGAAAATGAACAGATGTTTAGCTGCTTCCCCGCATGCCTGAAGAGAAGAGGATGGTTGAAAAACAAAAGGTCAAAGTACAGGTTCGCCCCAGGTTTCAAACCAAATATATTAGGGGAAAAAAAACCCTCCTTCTGGGTTTTATTGTTAGGAGTAAAGATTACCTACTGGGTTATTCAAAGCATGTCCTCCAAATTGGATCTTCTTGTAAATAAAGGTCGTCATATTAATAAAAATATTCATTAGCCACTCTTCTGCACCATTACTTGAATTATTAAAACCATGTGCAGGAAATAGAGGCCCTATTAATTTTGCTCCTCTCTATTACTCCAACCTTTTGTACAAATGCTGGGAAAATTGATCAACAAACTAGAAGAGCAAGCTTCTGGAGAGCAAAAGTTACCCAGGGGCAGATTTCTGTTGTTCCAAGTTGTGTATTACACAACTAGACTTTAGTGCATTGGCAAGTTTTTTTTTTTGGGGGGGGGGCGTTATATTGTTTTTAAATTTGGGGTTGAAATATCCTTGTAATGGTTTTGCTGTTGTTGTTGTTTTAATTGGATTAATTGATGTATAACTTACATATGGTAAATTTTGTTATTTAAATTTAGAATTCCATGAATTCCTTAAAATGTGTGTATAATCCTGAGATGCCAATATAATCAAGTAGTATAACATTTTCATTAACCCTAAATAGTCCCCTAATGTCCCTTTGTAATCAATCCTTTCCCCCACTCCCAGCCCCTGGCAACGATTGGTCTCTCTGTCCCTTCAGATTTTTCTTGTTTGTTTTGCTACATCATTCTTTTTTTAAAATTAAGGTTCTAATTATATACAGCAAAAGTCATCTCATAAGTATACAATTTCATGGATTTTCGTTTAATTTTTAGTATCTGTGGAGTGTGTGTGAAGCTTCAAGCCAGCCACAAGCTCCTTGGACTTTAGTGAAGGACTACAGCAGATGATAGCTTAGTCTACACACAAAGGGCTCTTTCTGTAGAGGCTGGCTACCTAAGCTGAGACTTCTGCAGCCTAAACTTCAGCAAGGACCATGAGCGAACACATAAGCAGAGTCACAAAGAGTATACAACCTCAACAGATGGTAGCAGGCACCAGAG